>NC_060245.1:24234695-24979695 GCF_021155785.1 Neodiprion fabricii
CAGACGTACATATGTATGTATGCGCAGGTCTGTCTATAGACCTGATATGTGCGAACGTCGAGAAACGACTCGAAGCTCGAGTTTGCCGCTACAATGCAGCGGGGAAATTATAGAACACTTTCTCTCTCTCTCGCACTCGCGATTAGATGATGTAATTTTGATATTGAAGATTTACAGAGCGTGATGATTAAAATGAAAATAACAGCAGCCGGGGATCGAACTAGATCGTACGGGAAAATTGAAGAAACGTAGAGCGAAAAACGCGAAAATACAAGGCGTATCTACATTAGGATACGTGTTTACATCACCGTATTCATAATACACCGTAGGTCGTGTCTTCTTAACAATAAGCACGTGTAAGAGTGTGCAAAGTAATTATAAAAGTCCTCGAAGCGACTTCAATTGTATTTCTTGTAGAAATAATCTTACAAAAACAATTGTCAATATGTAACGTACATATAATGTACAGCCGAAGATTCTCGACGAAGATAATATCCGTAGAAGCTAGTAGAAGCTGGCAGAATAGGCGTTGGAAAAAGAAGAGAATAATCTGCAAGAAGAATTATTGTGTGAAATGAAAATCGCGTGAACATTGGTTACTGGATTTTGTTATATCCCGTCGAAAATTTTCCAGAGCTTTCCTGCAAATTCGGTAAAAGTTTCGTCCGTTCGCCCTCGTCATTTCTGTTTCTCGCCGAATAATCATCGCGCGTGAAATATATTGCAAACAAGAGAGAAAAAGAGAGAGAAGGATATAAATAAGGAGAGAAAAATACAGAGAGACAGAGAGAGAACGCGCGAAAACTGCATCGTTCTGCAGCGAGAACAGCCGAGAAACATCGCGAATTCTCCGGCTTACCCGAGCCTTCTAGAACCTCGATCCCCACCGCCAAAGCCAGGCGAGTCGCGCATAAATACCGGCGAGCAGGAACGCCGATCATCAGTTCGTTGGAAGCAACTGCGAGAGTCAGAAGCACCTACGATACACGTAGAAGTATATAAAAGCCATATACCGCGAGTCGATCGAAGAGAGAAGATTCAATCAGCGAATCAGACCTCGAGAAGAGAATCCTAAACCGTAAAAAGAAGTCTCAAGAGCTAGCCGTTGACCGGTTCGAGTTTTGAATCTCCGTTTAGAAGCACAAGAAAAACAAATCGTCATGTCGCTGATCCCGATGCTTTTCTCCGACTGGTGGGAAGACCTGGAGCGACCTCACAGCCTTCTGGACCAGCACTTCGGGCTACCCCTGCAACAGGATCAATTAGCGGCGAGTTACCCGAGGTCGTCGATCTACGTGGTGCCCAGAGATTCTCCGCGTTCGAGCGCGCATCTCATCCCCTCGATCTACTACAGACCCTGGGGTAATTTGCTGAGGCAAGGAGACGGCGGCTCGTCGGTGGTCAAAGCCGACAAGAATCAGTTCAAGGTGAGCCTCGACGTGCAGCAGTTCAAGCCCGAGGAGATAGACGTGAAGGTGGTCGACAAGTGCGTCGTCGTCTCGGCCAAGCACGAGGAGAAACGCGACGAGCACGGCTGGGTGTCTCGCCAGTTCGAACGGCGATACCTGATCCCCGATCAGTGCAACATCGACGAGGTCTCGTCGAGCTTGTCCTCCGACGGCGTCCTGAGCATCACGGTACCGAGGAAGGAGCAGCCCAAGGTCGAGGGCGAGCGACAGATCAAAATACAGCATACCGGCAAGCCGGCTATCAAGGATCAGGCTCCGGCTAAGGATCACGAACAGCAAGAGGATCAGAAGAAGAAGAAGTCCGAAAAGTAAATTTGCTCTTCGTTCGTATCAAATTTTCTAAAACATACGATACTTGTACTCGTTGCGAGTCATTATTCGCGTTGCATTACCTCGCACTTTCCTTAAATATAATAATTTTTTTATATCGTAGGCTATAATCGACGCAGTCGTAGTCTTAATTATAATTTTGTTTGTGATGTATACATTGCTTAAAGTGTATAACGATCCTTAAGATCGACAAGTCTGTCAAGTGGCATTTATTAATGTTAAAATTATTATTTCATTAGTCGGTATAATGAGTACCTGTACCCGTTAAGTGATGATCTTGCTTTTCTACTTTGTAAAACCCACCTTTTCACGTGTATCTCATGTATGAAATAAAAAAAATGTGTGTTTAGATTCACATAAATGTGTGTCTCCTTACTCGACTCTAATCCTCTTCGCTGATCCCCCACCTTATTCCCGTTGTTATCGATTCGTCGTGCTTATTAGGCCTGTAACATTTAGCCGTAAGCGTAATCACAATTCAAAGTTAATTCAATTAGATATTACTGTTTTATTGAAAGACTAGGTTGATAATTCAAATAAGCCAGGCGTGCCTGCGCGATAAATAGCAATCAAATAATTTCTCGAAACGTGTTATTTACACCCATCTATCGCATGCCGAAGAATTTCTCATCAGCAAAAACTGCTGCTCAGATTATTGCTGTAGTACAGGAGTAGAAGGAATAGTTAATAGAGCGTGCACCGCGTTCTGCGGTGCATGAATATTTAAATTAAATTTAAGCACAATCTGGCCTAGAATCTTTGTCCCCATTGACCGAATGGAATATATTTTTTGCGCACCCATTTTCGTGGCCTATGTAACGCGGCTTTTCGTTATACCACCTAGTCGCGGAAAGGCGTCCTGAACGTCTCTTTGCAACTTTTAATTCTAAACCTCAATCTGCATAAACCGTGTAACCATTCGGCGAATTGTCGAATTTTAATCAATGAGGTTAACCAAGCTTTGAAATATCAAACAGGGGCGACCTCACGTGGGGAAACCTTCGAATCTGCAAGTTAACAAAATACACGCTAGGTGGAAGTAGCTGGAGCTATCAGGATAAATGCGCAAGACCGCGTGGCGGCTTAGACGGCGCTTTCAAATGCTAACTTCGTTTCGACACGCTGATAACGTTAAAATTAAAAAACAGATTATTAATTTTAGTATAGAGAATCAAAGCGGGGAAATAGCTGAATTTTCGAAAGGGTTGCCAAGTTTTGGAACAAAGCGTTCAGACGTTTCTTCGGAACATTGCAAAGTAGATGGAAATTTTTCATTGCGTCACGTACAATGATTACGGATTTGTGTCGAGATGAGTAAAACAGAGGTATTATAACTTCTTGAAATTCCAAGTTACGTATTACGGTATCGTTCGCAAGTAGAATACGGTACCTCGGCTGCCTTCATTCCTAACAATTACAGTAAATCCGTACGGAGATGTGCGTATAAATTTCTTATGCAAAGAAGGTAAAAAAAAAAAAACGGTTGAAAAAATAATTAACAATCATAAAACATTATACATATTAGTACTATACGTGAGGTGCATAAACTCGAACGCGGTCGGTTAATGGCTAAAATTTGCACATCCGTCTTGAGTTTCTCTCATCTCGGAAACGGTCATCGTCATTGTGTAACCGCAACGATGTTGCCAAAAAGAATAAAAAGAAATAAAAAATTAACGGTTGCCGTATAAAGAAAAACTTGATACATCTTAGAAAATTGAAAGATCGCGAAATAAAACGAATTCTCAACCCAGTTGCAGGGTAATTATAGTAATCGCTCACTCAAGCCTCAGAAAAGAAAGACACGACTTTGCACAATAAAATTGACTTCCGATGCGTATTGCATACATCAGACGTTTCGAATCAAGACAACTATTGCGCATAGGTAATTGGGTTACGTTATTTACGATATTTTAATTCGAGCTCATTAGGTACTCGGAGAGCCGGGGATTGGAGCCTGTTGCGGTATACACGCAGACATAGCTAAACGGGCAAAGACGCGCGTCTAAAACATATACCCAACACAGTTTAAACGTAGGCATGTATTCGGTGTTCGACAGGCTGCAGAGACTGTGGCACGAGCTAATGGTATCACGCTCGAATAATAAGGAATAGGAAGGAATATAGCCGAGCAGGCATCGCGGAGAGGAGACAGGGTTGGATACGCACGCATGGGTTTGCTGCGCGTTACGTTTGGGGTCCCGAGTCCCAGTACGAGGCCCCGGTTTTACAAACACACAGTCCGCAGCCAACTGCAGTCAACTTTGCACCGCGCTTTCGACCCGGGTCAGTCCGACCGGACCTCCTCTACGCTTTCGCGACGCTCTTTAGATGGCCTAATTGCTTGGTTTGATTGTGACTTGTGACTTGCCTCTTATCGCAGCCCGCGCACATCTACGCACGCATACACGCAAACGGGTGAAAATCAGGAAGTAAATCGTCTAGCGACTTCCTCTCGAGGTTCATTCGCGAGGCTACCTGTGCCGAATTAAACCGAAAATGGTAGCGCAAGAGCTGACGAATACGATAGTTCTCGTATTTGCATAATTTTGTGTTAAAAATTGTAATTTACTTGTAATCGGAGGTGAGTAAAATTGAAAAAAAGAAAGCGACTTCTGAAAATTATATACCCTGGATTGTGCCGCACGCGCCATTCATTGTTAGCTAGGGGAGACATATGGCGAGGTAGAATTATTACTCGGTGGTAATACGCAACAGGTGTTCTCGGTCGGAAGTACGCCGGTCCGTTTGCGAAGTGATGGAAGGGTGCGATTCAATACTTGCGCTAGTGTCAGTTTGTTCGCAGAAGAGTGACCGAGTCGTTAAAATGTGAGGCGACAGTATCGAGAGAGTTAAATTTCGAAAGCTGAATCCCAAAGCGCTCGACGTAACCCGTCGATTTCGATTTTTCCCTGTAACCGCTCGATCAAACGCGCAAGTAATAATCATACATTGTCGATTTGAAAAATGAGCGTAAAATCCGGAAGCTACCTAACAGTATTTGCCCTGTGGGTGATTACGGCGAGAGAAATTTTCGTTACCGGAGAACAGAGGTTCGAAGAAACGCCAGCTCTGTATCAGGAAGTATCCTCCGGAGATGACGTTCGTCTTAGGTGCAGGGTGAAAGACAAAAGAGGGCAGTGTGTGTGGCAGAAGGACCGGAAACCGGTGGGCATTCATCCGGGAAAATATGAGTGGGCGAGCGATCGCGAGGGGGACTGTTCCATCCTCGTGAAGAGGGCATCCCTCGACTTCGACGACGGTCAATGGGAGTGCCAGGTCACCCCCGGAGATTTTGCCCGTCAGGACGCCCTCACATCCCCCCCGGCTCGCCTTCTCGTCAGAGGTAGGATTTATAACTCCCATCGGATTTCATTCTCCTATTCAAATTCTAATTCGGATCGGTTCTCTATTCCGTCACGAACCAGTTGACCCCTCTTTCTACGCACACGTCACATCAGCCTTCTTTCAACTTTGAAACACGTTTCCTCATTCATGTTGAAGGAGTTGGGATTTTTTTAAACCTACATACGCGCTGGATTAAGCGAACCGTCACCTACAGATAGACTAGCTATGATACTTTTTCAATTTCCCAAACTATCTCAATAAGTCGACGAAAAAGATACCCGCACGAACGCATCATCCTTCCGTTGCAGTAAGCCCGAGAAAACCGCGCCTCGAAGTCGAAGGCACAGTCTTGGGTTCAATCCTTACTCTGAGGGAGGGTCAAGAGGTAACGTTGTCCTGTGTCTCTAGATACGGAAATCCTCCTGCGCTGATCAAGTGGTACGCAAAGAATACGTGTTATCTGTGATTTTCTTGGTCCTAGATGTATGTTCATACGTATAGACCTGTAACCACCGGTAGAATGTCATTACAGATACGGAATGTACCGAATTCAACAATCATTTGCGCAGGTTCGTAGGTGGTAGCGAAGTTGCGTCTCTTAAGGACCAAACCAACGCGACGGAGGTCGACAATCCGAAGACCTGGGCGGCCCATAGCCTCCTTCGAATCCGTGGCGAAAGGGCAAATCACGGAAAGCCTGTTCGATGCCTGAGTATTCATCCGACCAGCGCGGTGCCAGCTGTGGCGGAGTCGAAGCTCGACGTTCATTGTAAGTTTGATCTCCAGGCGATAATGAAAAGCGATAGAAAAAAATAAAATGCAACAATGCGACGCATGAATATTCACCCTCTGTTCCCGCATAATACTCCTCCGTTGGTCAGATTCACCGGAAGTTAAGCTGGAAACGGTCCCAAGGTCTCTCGCTGCGGCGTTGGAAGACTCGGAGAGTTTCCTGAGTCTAAAGTGCCTCGTGGACGCGAATCCTCCCGCAGTGGTCAAGTGGTACAAAGACTCGGAGCCGGTGGTCGGGTTCAAGAACAGCGTCTTCCCCAGGGACAATCGAACGAACTCCAGCATTCCGGGAATGATGGGATTATCAGAGCTTCCATTCGAGCCTGTAAAACGAACGGACAAGGGCCTCTACTCCTGCAAGGCGTCGAACACGATCGGCGAAAGCCCGTCCGCTCACTATCGTTTCGACGTCCAATGTGAGCGCGGAAAAAACGAAATTTGCAGACTTGGAGAAGAATAATTGTCAATAATAACATCATCCTCTTGCCTAGATGGTCCCAGAGCGACTTCCGTTAACGACAGACGACAAGATGGAGGGGGGCCTAAGGTGGAAGAGCCGGTCTTTGCCGTCCTGGGTTCAAGCCTCGACACCTTCGAGTGCGAATTGTTCGACGCGAATCCCTCGGCGATGTACAGATGGGTCCACCTCCGGGGGGGCACCAACACCGAGATGATCTCTAACCCGGGGGACCGGGCGGGGGACGCCGGGCGTCGTCTGCGCCTGGAGAACGTCCAATGGTCCGACGAGGGTGAGTACCGATGCGTCGCCTACAACGTGATAAACGGGGTACGTCGAGAGGCGTCGAGCGACGCTCGCTACGTCCTCCACGTCACAGGACCCCCCGAAATCCAGACGGGGGCCTCGTCGGCTGGCGAATCCGCGGACGGGGGCGACATCCGGTCCATCGGGTGGGCCGGGGAACCGGTTCACAGACTGAGGTCCCGGTTCTGCTCCAGGCCTCCACCTCGCCTCGTCGCTTGGCAGTGGGGGAGCTCGCACATCAGGGCTGGTGAGTGATGTTCGATTGCGGTGGTGGAGAGTAGGGATGGAAGGAGAGTTCTAAGTGCAGATCCCAATACACAAAGACACGGCACCTTTTTCCGGTGATCGGTACAGTCAATTGAAATGAGAAAAACCCCCATACGAAGAAAAGGGTTTGTGTCTGAGCTGTGAAGCGGGTAAAAAGCGACCATTCGGATCTGTACCCAGAAATCTCCTGGTACTACTACTACGGAGAGTTGCATGTAGCAATTTAATATCCGAGCGATTGAATTTCCAGGAGAAAGCATTCCGCCGAAGTACGAAGCGCTTCCGTTGGAACCGATTATCGAGAACAAGATGGTGACGAATTGCTACTGGGCGAAGCTCGAGATAAAGGATTTGCAGAAGGAGGACGCGCGGGTTTACACGTTGCTGGTGGAGAGCGAGAAGGGCAGGGATTCGACGAATGTTCTTTTGCTGGTGCGGGACCCGATGGGGACGCGATTGATCGCGGCAGCCGCGGCTGTCGGGACTTTGTTTCTCCTCGGGCTATTCGCGATCTGTCTTTACGCCGCGTTCAGGTCTAAACGAACCGATTTGTACAGCCAGGAAGTTGAGGAGGGTAGCATTGCGGCGGACGCTTTTTACAGTCCCACGTCTACCGTCGACAGGCAGAGAATCGCCGATCAGTCTCAGATGCAAGCTACCCAGGATCAGACCAAACCTCTGGCTAACAATAAAGAGACGTTGCACGAAAGCCCGCTCGCTGTTCTTTACGGATACGATCACATTTCGAAACAGGCGGCTATGACTAGGTCGCCGATGAGCCCAGAAGCGCTGAAAGTTAGGAGAGCCCCCGTCGTTCTGCAGGCTCCAACGATAGTTTAGCGAACGTTAACGTTAATTCGCATGTTGAACGAAACACGTATTGATACAAATTTTTACCGAAAAGCTGCTTTCACGCACTATACTTGCTATCATACGCGTGGGATATTGTATTATTGATTATATAAAGATTATTCTTCTACGTAAAAAACACATTGTCCGTTTTTCTTCAACGATTAAATATTTTTTACAGAGTCTGAAACCTTAATTGTTATCTATACAATAATCACTAATAATTCAATTACCGTTCGCTTCTAAACCATAATTGTTTGACATAATGTGACACCTATAAGCTTTTATTACCATTAATTATCATACTAATTATATTTAATTATTTATTGTTTTCATTGTTGTATTTTATAGGAATAAAAAATAAATATGAATAAAAAAAAAACGATAATAAAAGTTGATAATTAAAGTCAAAATATCGTTTACAAACAAGTAACGTATCCCCCGAAAGTAACATCACAACGCAATATGGCGAATGGCAGATAACTAACTTGTTTTGATAGCGACGCAAATTGTATTGTGAAAATGTAATATTCCAATTTTTAATAAGCACCGTATGATGTTTTTAATCGATATATACCACAGAGGATAATCGAGGTTCAGGACCTGATGTTATATCGAAATGACGAATGAAATTTAAGAAATGCGAATGGCAAGACCCGTCTACGAGTCTCGTAGTCTATGACCGATCGACTCCTCGTTTACGACGCGTGGAGACAGGTGGCCCAGAGATCCATGACAAACCGTCTCTGTCATTTGTAGGTTGGTTGAACGAGTATGAATGTTTATTTAAACGTGTGACTAACGGTAGAAGAACAGTTGATTAACGTGAAAGCAAACGAAAGCGCGTCCATTTCGCGGAGGTTCAATAAGAATAATGACGTACCTTAAGTCATGGGAAGAATTCGAGAAGGTAGCTGAGAGGTTATATCTCCAAGATCCACTGAAGGTTTGCCATTTCACTTTTATTCTCTTCCACTTTGACAGTAGTTTATTCACCCTATGGATGAATAAGATTTTATTAAAACTTGACTTGGTGCAAAATTTCTGTCAATTGCCAAACTGTTCAAATCATAACCTATATGTTGATCGTTGCGGTACAGTTAACACCAGCTGTGTACAATGACGCCGATGATAAATTTACATGAATGCATAAGTAGGAAGAGTCGATCATTTGTAAAGATACTAATATTCCAAGTATTGTCAAATGATTTGTATGTCACCCTTGTTAACCTTTGTCTAACTTACTTGTTATTTCGTTTGTTCCAGGCTCGGTACACAATGAAATACTGCCATAACAAAGGTACTTTATCCCTCAAGCTCACAGACAATCGTACGGTAAGTAAAGCGCAAAGCACAAGTTAAAATGCTGTAATATTGTCGCAATCGTGGCTAAATCGTTCATCGTTTCACTTGCAGTGTTTGCAGTACAAAACAGAGATCGCGCAAGATCTGAAAAAGATGGAAAAATTCATAGGCAACCTGATGCGACACATGGCGTCCAAGGACAACTAATATTTATTACTATAGGAATATATTGTTTAAATAATAACGATGAAAAAGGATGAAACGAAAAAGAAAAACAAGGTATTCACAAGGATTCTAAAGTCCGTTTCTTTTACGATACATATATGTATATAGTATATTCATATAGATTTTTTTAATTTCTGTCTTTCATTCCATTGGGATAAAAAAAAAAAAAAAAAAAAAAACAGTTGCTCTTTCGTTCTTTAATATACAATATGTGCATTGAAATTATTCTTCATTTGAACTTAAAGCTCGGTGCTTATTTCGGCCTGCTTCTGTGTCGGCGAGTCAGAGTTCTGTAACAACAGATAAATGTTCAATTATTACTTGTTCTTCATTCCGGCGATGGATGGATTAATCATCTTTCATAATTGCAATAGATACTTACAAATCCACATGCAAGAAATAGATTATGTGTATTTGGAAAATGAAAAGAAATCACCCGCCATGACTCAATTCACTCGTAACCTGTGCCACTCTTGTTTAATACCGAAGAAAACTATGTGAAAATAAAGTGGCAGAGGACGATTTGCAAAGGGAAATAAATTTTTTGAAAACAAAAAAGTGAAAACAATATTGAAAAAATAAGATCGTTGTTGTACTTGGCTGCTTCTTACAGTCACAATGGGATAAAGAGAGAAGCATCTGCGCGGAGGGGCGAACAAACTTACGATATAATGGGCTGAAGAACTGCATCCAAAGTTGCGTCAGCGGGAGGGTAGATTTCTTGATTTGAAGACAGATCATAGCGTCCCTCTCCCCCCAATTTCTTTTGTTGCTATACCAAAGAAAACTATTTTTTACTAAACTACCACACAGCAGATCAATAAATACAATAGTCTACCACAGTTTCGTTCATCAGCATTTCATTAGAAATTTCGTTTAAACCATCATGATAACAATTAACTGGTGAAACACTGCCAGGATATTTCCATAGTTCAACTGAGAATATTCACTGCAAATTATACTTCTAATAAAATGCTCAGATTTGACACACACAAATACGTAGATCACCTTTGCCGTATTAGTTCAATCGTAAGCATTACGCAAAATAGAACTTTATCGAAACTCATCAAAAATAAAATAGTTTGGTCAAGTTTCAGAACGCAGTTCTTACAAGTGCAAAAATACGGTAACTGCGAGTAATATTGAAAGCAATAAGCAAAATCCGCGGAAAGCCAAGTTTTGCACACAGTTTTGAAGTTTAAAAGTAAGGTAATTGTCATATTCAACTCTAGCCTATCTTGGGGGTATGATTGAAGATCTGTAAGTCTATCACACATTGTAAAATTGTCGCGACAAGTTTTCATATCTGCAATAGTTTATAATAAGGTAGTTTATCTACTTAATTGTGCAAAGAGCAATTTGTCTTCATACGGGAAACACAAAACGGACACACACAGGATGTGAGACTACGGTATTAGAAAAAGAAGTATTTAGTTCGGCGTTTGTTGATGGATAATTCAAAATACGTACAACTCTTGTAATTCGGGTGCTGCCCGCAGAACTTGAGCAGCAGCTTGAAAAGTCTTGAGGAGTGCTCTCGCCTAGTCCGCTGTCGATATTATTCCCTATCAATATCCTGCCGCCGTTACGACGATAATCAAACTCCTTCCTTGAATTATATTCGTTTCTAGCGCCGCAGAAATGTTTTGAATCAATTCGACCCGCAGATCTCGACGAACTTAAGTTATAACTTCCATCGCGACTATGATGAGCGGTTCTTCTCTCTCTCTCTCTTACGCCAAGTGATCCGAAGTTCATTCTGAAAGTGAATCGTTGACAATCTAGGCCTGCAGGAAGGTTCCCGTCGGGGGAAAGACATAGGATACACAACATAACAGTACATAAAATTCGCGGTTTTTGCTTGCGGTAAAGCAGCAAAGTTGCCTGCAGCCAGGTAGATACATATACGTACAAAATGAAATAAACGGGTGCGTCAAGCTGTTAATCAGTGATTTATTAACGGACTCATGCTTTTCGAATAAATAAGGGGGCGGGGTGCATGCTTAGACAATGTATACACATGCTTGGAATAAATAAAAAAAAAATCGATACAAAAATGGAGACAAAAAGAAAAAAATTTATGCATAAAAAAAAAAACACATGCAATTAAAAACGAGTAAAAACGAAACAACAGATAAGGCTATTCTCGTCTGGGTGTATTATTACGTAAAATATAAATTTTAAACAATGACTACGGATCCCGTCTCGTCCTCGATAGGAGGGGGTCCGTGCAGTATGCAGCTTGTCTTGAGATCATCGTACCTAGGTAGAGCAGTCGTTTCGACATCCTCAGATCTAGGTATCGGAGGTATCTGCGAATTCTGTACTGCCGACTGAGACGACTGGACGATAGTGTACGGAATCTCTCGCCTCTGCTGCTCGCTCATTCCCGTTGTGTCGATCAAGCCAAACTCCAAGTGCCTGAAAGAATTTTAGAAAGAATAAATTTCATCCACTTACACAGTCACTTAACGGCATCCGACGAGTCAAAATTTTGGTCACAATTTATCGCGCTTTTTCGCAATCTTACTTTCGAAGCTCATCGGGTAAATGCTGCTTGTGAGACGAGGACGGACTTCTGTGCCTGCTCCTGTGCCTTCTCCGCGGTTCCGTGTGACTCACCACCTAATAAAGAGAAGAAAAAAAAAAACAAAGCTCGAAATTACTTAATCTTCACCCGCTGGCCTCATATTCAATTGCTCCGTTCGCGTTGATCGGAATATCAGGTGCTTACCACAGCTCGTTGAACTCCCTCTCCCTTTCTCTTCTGCGCCTCTCTCCACTGGGGTTCCGAATCGACGAGTTCATGCCTAAGCAAGTATGATAACAATAATATGTATGTATGCGATACGCCTTGTATAATACGAGTTACGGAATGATTTTTTTTTTATCCACCCAGAAACGGGTTGTCAACCAAACGTACGTAGTTACCTCGAGTTACGAGAGCTCCTGTGTTTCCGACGGTGTTTCCGATGCCCGGACCGCGAATCCGAGCCCCTTGACAACTCCGACTCGCAATCCGAGTGTCGACTATGCCTTCGGTGACTGTGGCTGTGGCTGTGACTCCTCCGCCTGTGACCACCTCGGCCGTGACTGTCTCCCGAACTCTGGCTCTCCACTGAGCTACTCCTTCGCTGGAGTCTGCTCAGGAGCTAAAAAAATCCAGAGAAACGTACAGGATGCAAGGATTCCGTTCCTTGGCTAATAGCAAGAGCAAGAAAAATGCCAAGCGCAACTTACAGCCGGCGCGGTGCCCGCGGAGCGGACCGACCGAGGACTGGACGAGGTGTAAAGTCCCCTGGGTTGACTCTGGGTCCAAGGTGCGCTTCTCGTGCTCCTGGTGCTTCTGGGACTAGTATCGTTTTGTTGAGTACCGTTGGCGAGGTTCGAGGTCGAAATACTGGATACCGGTACGGGATGAGAGACGGCGTTTGGAGCGGGAACCTCGACGAACGGTCCGGCCATTTCCTGTCCCTCGACAACGCGTCGCTGGGCGCGTCTGCTGGGAGCCCTTTGAAAGGCGGGCGCGGGATTCCGTATCCTGGCGCCGTGGTGCTTCTCGGATCCCGAGGATTGCGGGCTGTAGGAACGGAACCGGGAGTACGGGCTCAGAGGCGGAGGCCCCGTCGCCATAAGACGGAAGAAAGCCTGATGCTCGAGGCAGCACTTCCAAAGATGACGGCAAGCCCCTCGGGACGGCGTTTCGAAACCGTGCGTACGCTCCTCGGAGTTTTTCTCGCTCACTCGGAGCATGAAGTACCTGCCCTACGTGCCATTATTTTAATCACGATACTTGTGCGCGGAGCGCAGCAGCCTTTCAACAGCAGGTAAGATACGTACTCTGCACGTATATGTGGGTATGTCTATACATGAAACAAGTATTATAGGCATACTGACATAAACTAGCGCGCCGCCTCGTTAATTGTTATATATCTTCGGGGCAGAGAAACTTTCAAAAGGTGAATAAGAAAACATTCTGAATACCACACGAAATATACCTGCTATTAGTATTAATATTATCGTGTAACTACTTTTTATATTGCTGCTTTCAGTTTTACTATTCGCGTGTATCGTGCGATGTTAATTATACTAAAATGTGCACGGTGTTTAGGTGTTTACCTACCTTGTAATAGATTTTATTGATTCTCGGCCAGTAGTAGTTTCCCACTTTGTTCTTATTTCGTAAAACTATGATGCCGCTCGGTGTCAGGCCTAGGAAATAATCCACGTTGTCTTCACCCTGCGGAGTTGGGAAAAAATTAAAATTATCACGTACAAAAAATGCACTCGGTTATCGCGACAACCGTTGCTTAAACTTGTCTTTGGGACGTACCAAAACTGGATGCAGATCAACTCCGTACATCTCGAGCCATTTCACCTTGTCGAGGTAGTTGAGCTCAGCGGCCGAAGGAAGTTGACCTCTGGATAATAACAATTGATCAATGTACGATAACACAATTTTTCTAATGCTTAATCCGCGTCAACTGTAAACGATGAGTATACCTATACATATGTGTATTTACACATATAGCTGACCTGCAATGGAACGAAAACAACTCAATAAAACTCTCAACTCACACGAGGCTTTTGTGTAATTCGGCGATTCGGGATTCCAGCTCTGCCGTTTGATTGGCGAGAAATCGAAACTCGGTCACGTAACCCGTCGAATGTCTTCTCGTGTCGTAGTCTCCGAGTTCCGCTATAATTGGGTAATAAAACGAAGAGTGAGAATTCGTTCGTATATCAATATAAGCAGGTATACAGGGAACCACGCGTTCTCCCATATAATTAAATCGCAGCTCGTATGCTGCTACACCACGTAACAACGTATATCGCGTGCGATATGCCCATATTATCAGACGTACAATGTAGTAAGAAAATTTTTATACAAGAAATATCGCCTCCCAATTTATTCCGCGTTTCTGTACACGTATGTATACCGTGTATATAACTCATGTATATGTATATATAGTGCACACACAACGTGATCGAGGACTGTCACCCACAGGCGACCAACGTATTCCGACTGCGACTGAAACGTTTTTTTATTCCGTATAGTCAATTTGCCGTTTGCGAATTACAGCTGTTTGAAATTGGAGAAAGAGATTTTTACGAGAATCGCATTTGTTACAGCCTGTGGGGCGATAGTCCTGGGTCACCGTGTATATATCTTTCTCGAGTCGGCTTGAATTATCATCATGGGAACGTGTACAAAACGGAAGCCAACTCCCCTTTTCACGTCGATAAACAATGATAATTTCACAATTAGCATGACGAAGAGTTCCGCACCTCGCCGGAATTATTCTGCCTTTCAGTTATCACTTCTTTTTCAACACTTCAAAATTTTATTTTCCCTACTTTTCGTCAAATCCTATGACCCCATATAGTTTGCCATTAAATTCTTCTCTACGCCTTGTCATTACGGACTCGTATTACCTGTATGTTATATTTCTGAGCCCGGGTAACGTTATTACCGTACGGTATAAACTTGCAGGGTGATAACTGATAGGTTGCTCGCATTAACGGGCCGGTTAATTGGCACGGTCACGCGTTTACAAAAGAAATAATACGAGAGTGGTTGAAGCGAGGCTAATTACTAAACGTGTTTAAGATAGAGTATTTAATATATATATATATATACATATATGTATGTACGTTATACATACATTGTATGCGAACGAGTATTCCGGGTAACTTGAACTCGTATATTATAAAAAGGTGACGATTATTCAAGGTTTTATAGATTCTTGATTTGAAAACCAGTACGAGAGCGAACATTTCTCAAACGATTTTATACAAGGTATGAAATTACGCAAAACTGGAAGTGCGAATGACATACGTGCAAATGATACGTATAAATCTGAACTCGGATCGTTAATCTAGACGTCAGTCGTACGGTCACAATTAGGCTCGTGTTGAATTAAAAGACGTATTTAACGAAAAGAAAGAGAATAAAAGCGGCAATCTTTTTTTTTTTTTTAATTAATTATTTTTTATCACGACGTCGTCGATCGAACCGCAACGGAAAATTAAGGTTGCTAATAACAAGTTGCCGGGGCTTTCGATCTAATTGTATAATTGCAGCTTGTGGTATACAAAGACGGCCTAATTGCCGATGAAAGTTAAACAGATCATGGTATTGATTATAGGTGTGTGTGTGTGTGTGTGTGTGTGTGTGTATATTTCATGTATAATTATGGCGGTAATCTTACATTGGACAACGTAGGCTCCAAGCTCGGCAGCCAAATCGAAAGACACCGGAAGTCTACCTTGTAGAATATCCTGTTTCACTTGAAGAAAGAATTGATACCTGAAACGAAATATACGAATATGTTTTTCCGATGTTTCTATACCGTGTAAATAATTAAGATTAAAACGTAATTCGATGTTTTTAATTTTTGTGACACTTCTTTCTGAAGAGTTTGAAATTCTTCAATTTAGTTTCCTGGCTAAAAATCATCGTATAAAAAACATCCCCCGTGTTTTCGGAAGGCCCGAACATCATTATACTCGGGATAATTGAAGTGAGAGAAACAGTAGGAAAAACGAAGAAGATAAATGTGAAATAAATGAAAAACAAGAAGAAACTAATAACATAAAAATAAAGGAAATTGTAAAAATGTTTAAAATAATAATAATAACAACCTGAAAGTCAAAGCCTCCGGGCGAAACTGTGGCTATATACGGATGCAATACACGTGTGTGAATACCTACAGATACCAAACGTATGTAAAACGTACGTCCGTGAAAGAGGATTATATCAAGTGCGAGAGGAGAGCGCAATAAGCGCGTGTATAGAGAGCGAAGAGAGCCCGAAGCGTTTAGCTTTGTACGGACGAATATGTACGTACATACAGGTACGTGGTTGTAGAGAGGCAGGTAAGGATACAAGCAGACTGAAGGCATTAGCGTATTGTATACGCGTTAAAATACGTAGCAGGTTGTAATAACCGGCGAGATTTTGTTCTTTGTAGGAGGAAAGAGTCAAAATGGTAGATTTTAAACCTCCGGAATGCCAGGGGCTCTATAATTTTCATTTTCGGGTCAGTAATTGGTCTGCGGACTTAATTGCTAGGGTCCGGCACACCACCGCGGGCTTCGTGAGTAAGCCTTTAAGCCTTGGGCCAAATACGAAATATTTCTTCCTTCCACCCATCCCTGTAATGCTCTGCATCTACAGCTTATACCTATACCTGTATCCTACATCCTATATCCTATCTCTACCTCATACCTACGGTCCAAAACTCGACGGATTCTCTTTCGCTGCTACAAATCCCTATATATACGAGTACAAGGCATTTCCTAACTCGCGATTCTATCGCTAACTTATACTGCAGTCTTTCCTCGAAAATGGATGAAAAAATAATATTAAAAAAAAAAGAGTAAAAACTATCCCGTTTACCGATCCGAGCCCACTATTATTTTCTCAAGCGACATAATTATTATCCGTCTAAATTGTCCTATCGAGAAAGAATCACGATTGTCGACTGAATCGTTTAATCCTTTGAGTCACGTATGATTGTGCTGAGTCAACTTTTGTAATAATATAGTATTCTATGGTTTTATGGAGTCGCTGATTACGAGACTGCAATCAAATTTGAAAAATTCAAGATGACGGATCCAATATGGCGGACTAAAATTTCAAATTTGATCGAATACGGTCAAAAAACTCTATGCAGGGGCTTTCGGGGTCTCTGATTGGATTAGCCGTACTGAATTTACAAAATCTGATTCCAGATTCGTAATCAGCGACCCCAAAAACCCGCGAACAGAGTTTTTTTCTCCGGACTCGATCGAGTTTGAAATTTGTGTCCGCCATATTGAATTTTTTAACTCCAATTTCAGATTGGTAGTCAGCGACCCCAAAAGGTTATAATTTATGCAAAATATTTATACGTGTATACGGGTAACTTTCTCGGAAATGAATCATTACTTCAATTTTCACGATTTTTTTCAATCCTTTTGTTTCTAACAACAATAATTTACATCACATCGCGATAATTACTCTCGAGTATTGAAAATCTATTAGTATACTATCAGAAATGGCAAAAAAAAAACTGCAAAGAAATATGTTTTCAAAGTCGTTTAAACGTCCAAAAAATATATAAAATAGGTGGTATATAATTACCACTATGACTCAAATGGTTAATTATCTCAGGAAAAGAAACTTATGCTGGGATTAAATTTTTGAAAAGTTACAGATGATAAAAAAACGTGAGCTAAGAAATATCATGTCAAGCAATATGTTTCACGCAAGTATTCGAGCAGTAAAGTTAATCTTGTTTTTTATTTCGCTGTCGAATGAAACATTTTTTTTTTTTAAACAAGAGGAAAAAAAGTATTTCTTCCTTTTCCGTAAGGTCCCGAGGTATGTGCGTACGTACGCATGCGCGTGCAGCTCACGATGGTGTATCACACACGTCTAGACGTTACCTCGACGTATGATCGAGCCGTAGGGACGAGGCATTTGCATATAGATCGACTTTAGCCCCGCGGCGAGAGTGTACGTGTGTACCTGTAACATACCTGCCGGATAGTCGTCGTGCTTCTTCCGAGCCCTCTTTAATTTTTAACCAATTTTTAATCCCTTTCCGTTCACCACGAGTATGAAGTATAAAAATGTCAACGTTGCGCTTCAGCGCCTCATACCTACACCTGATTGTACGCTGCGTATATTCCGTCTCCTTTTCTCTCATTCGTAGGAGTGCCCGCGTTTTTCTTTCTTTTTTCTTTTTCAACCTACAGCCCAAAGACCCTCAGCAGCAACGGCACCTTTTATCATCACAACGAGGAAAACGAGACGCAGGCGCGCTTTTAAATAATAATCACAGTAACAACGACCCGTCTTTAATTATACCGTAAAGCTGTTAATGGACCCAAAACTTGGCCCGGGAGGCCATTTTCAGCCTAAATCTCGGCTTCGCGATCCCCGTGCAATTTTGCACATTAGATTACGCACTTGTATTGTGTACTTGTAATATTCAAAGCCTGCAGCCTCTTTGCCCGAGTTATGGACAAAATTTTATACTGCTCAAAGTCTGAGGGGCGTATTGTATATAGCGATATAATTACCTGGTTATTTCTTCGACAAGTTTGCACGGATCAGCGGCGTAGAATTTCACCCCAAAGTAAAGGGTGTGTACATCCGGATTACCATCGCCGCCGTTCCCCGAACCTTGATTTTTCAACTGTTTGCCGATCTTTTTGCTAGGGTCCAGCCATTGCTAAACAACGAAATAATAGATTACTTGTTAATCGCAAGGGGAAAAGTTGACGATTCGTTTTTATATAAAAAAAATATTGCCGTGTGACGTACGTACTGCCAAAGATTTAAAATTTCAATAAAAAAAGAAAAAAACAAGAACAAATAAATCCAAGTGTATGGTTATAAACATCGCGATGCGATATAATCACCAAGAGTTGGAAATTCCATATAATATCGACCTCCGAACACCATGCATCTCTACAGTGTACAAACGTTGTTATATTAATTATCGAATCCCGCAATCTGCGGGTCCGAAGACTACGCGAACTTCTCCGAAATATGTTATATACCGGATATTAAAATCGTCAGACGTTTCCGGTGAATAATAATAATAATAATAATCAACGAACGAGCAGCATTAGCCCGGTGGCAAAATTCCCGAGATTAAATGTCGTGACAAGGCTATACGTACAAGCCTGCACACCTTGAAGTGCACTATTTCTTCATGCTATTTTATTCCACTGGAATGAATTTGTCGTAAATCAATTAAGTACACAGCTACCGCTGTCTACGAGCTAAACTAACAATTATTCACGCAACAAGACAACATGCGTTGCAGATCAAAGCAACGATTATACCACACCCACGCCAAAGATCTATGATCAAAGTTCTTACCGTTTGATTCTCGTGATCCAGATAGCGTAGGCCGAAGTAGGCAGTTTCAAGGAGATTTAGGTGCCTGAAGACCCGGTCGAGTAGCTCCTGTCCTGGGTTGGTACTCTGTAAAATTGCAACGTGGTTTACAATACCAATTATGGATAAAATTTTTCGCTACCGGTACGATGCGGCCGGGCGTGGATGGGGAAAAAGTCTGTCTCGGTCTCTTCCTCGAATGTCTTATCACTACAAGAACGCACAGAGGCGCAGAGAGACGTAAACACGCAGAGCATCCTCCAAACTCGCTTCGTAGATTACGCGCAGTAATTCATCCCCAACATCAACCGCGTCGCAAGGTTGGTATAAACGACGCTCGTTTTACGCACCGCCGAGCAATGACACTTGTATACATATACCTACGTAGGGAGACGTATACGCCTCTGTACATGTACGTACATGGGGGTATATGCAGGTATGCGCGCTTTCCGTAAAATTGCAAATTTCAACCTTATGCATATATGTATAATAATATACCACGTGTACATAGGTGTATGCCTGTATATTATATGTACAGGCATGCAAACGCGGAACACAGTGAATAATTTATCGCTTGAAATATTATTATATACCTACGGCCAAGTACAAATACCGTGGGCTGAGAAGAAAAATGAATTTTTTCATACGCGGTTTCGTGAAATATTGCAAAGGATAAAAAATAAAAAAAAAGCACCTCGCAGCAATTTACAGCTAATTCCTCGACCGGTGGTAAAAAGTTCGTAGACAAAATTTTCCCCCCGGGGAGGGTTTGAATCCGTTCCGTTCCGGTGTGGTTGCCACTGCAATATAGGTATACAAACATTAAAGCAAAGCTAAAAAGCCCTCGGTAATTTTTACGTCCAATCGCGTGATTCGTTAGTTCATTGTCTTCTGTGTATAAGTATGCACGCGTATGCGTGCGTTATACGTTACGGTATACCTAATACGTATAAATATACATATATACATATACATATACCCGCAGAGATCGAAATCGGCGGTTTCCGGTTCCCACACACCGAGGGCAACCCGTGACGCACTTTGACGCATTTGTTTTTTCCATCTCTTCTTCCTTTTACCTTATTTGCCGGCGTTTTTCCCTGGTGCAGTTGTTTATAGTCGAGTAAAAATAGGTCTGAATAAAAAATATTCGGAATACGGCTGCACGGTTTTGTGTAAAGGGGTTTTCGACCCTCAGAAATTCAGATCTCAAAACATTTTTGAGCTGTATAGCCGGGCGTTTCCAGAAAACAGCTAAATTTGACGTTTTTTTTTACGTTTTCTTCAAAAACTGCCATCAATAGTTGGAAAATAACTTAACCATCGTATGACAGAGCGGAAAATTCTATTTCATCGAATTATGTTCTCGTACGTTGGAACGTACGGAGTTCGATTAACAAATTAGGAAAGAAGAAATTATACTTATCGACAAGATCTGGGGATTTTTGATGAAATCATTTATTTCATTTCTCTTAATTTGTTAATCCGACTTAGTTTCCGACATATCTGTAAATAATTCGATGTAGAATTTTCCGCTCTACACGATAGTCAAGTAGTTTTTCATCCATCGGTATTAGTTTTCTAGGAAAAAGCACAAATCTAAAATTTTCCTATTCTCGAACGTTTTTATTTCAGACCTATTTTGACTGGACTATAGGGCTAATATATTTTGGCGCGTTTATTCGTCCAAACCTGTACCTCTTTAATTCATACCTTTAATGTTCAAACACCGCGTACCTGTGACGTTTGATTTTTCATGAAAAAAAATAATAATAATAATAACGAAAAAAAAAACCTATAAAGATCATTGTTTTCTGGAGTACAGCGTCGATTGTTTGCACAGTGCTTTCCGCGCAAGAGCTTCGAAATCGGGAGTTAAAGAGAAAAAGAGAGAAACCGCGGTGTGCAGCAGCACATGGCATAAAGGGTAAATAAAGAAGGAAGTTGTACATAAGGTGAGACGAGTGTCAGCCCTCGTGGGTGATCGTTTTCGCTTTGTTTCAAGTGCTCTCAAGTTTTTTCTTCTTCTCTCCCTCGGCCGCTTTCGCGTCCCTGCACACTATATATTACATACACCTGTATTACACTCATATATAGGTACATAAATGTATAAGTATGTACCCGTGTATGTATCTACAGGTATAATATCCATTTCGCAGCGCACGTGGCACTATATACACAACATACGTACATAATATACACATATAAGCGATTTCGCACATTTCCGCAGTATATTTTTCTTCTCCATTGTCCGTAATTCATTTTTCATTTTCCATCTTTCATCTTTTATCCTCCGTTTCTACATACTCTACCGTATTCGTATGTGTGTGTGTGTGTGTCCGTGTGTGTAAAAACGAAACAACGAACACGTATATACGTATATATAAAAGTTACATAACGTATTCCATCCGCGACGCACGCCGCCGTTCTTCCACGTGCCTCGGATTATCTTCGTACGTTATAACTTTACATCCGACCCATCCACACATCGACGCGTATTTTGTACGTATACCTGTTACTGCAGGGCGAATGTTACCGTCATACGCCTGTACAATGTTATGACTTTCACCACCTCCCCTTTGACTGACTGCGCGTCTTCTTCTTCTTCTTCACAGGTATTATACTGTAAATACGCGCATATCTCCGCAGACATATTTTTCTTTTATTGCCACTTTTTTTTTTCTCATCTTCTATTTTCATTATTTCCCTTGCCTTTCCGCCCCTTCCTGCGGAGACATTGGTTTTTTTCATTTTTTATCTCATATACTTCTTTCACGCCATCGCGGTACGGAACGAACTTCTTACATACTTCGTCAGACGAGTATTTTATAAAAGGTTTATATCGTCATCCGCATCGCGCTGCGTTTGGCTCTCTGTGCGCGCGTACTCGCGCGAACGTGACGAAGGAGCGTCGCCTCTGGAATATCCTGTATTCACATTCGTATATATACTTACGACATACCAACGTAGGTACAAAAAAAGGTATTACCCACCCGCGCCGAGCTCAGATCTCCGGCACATACCGATGACCTCCCTGACTCCCTTCCTCGCCCAGCGCCCATCGTCCATACTGACATTAACAACAATATTTCGTATCCCCAGAGCCAGGGTCGATGTGTCACTTTCTCGGAACAGATCGTACATCGCGATTTACCTAACGACTAATATTATTCCCGAGTCAACCATAGTGCTAAATTTGTCAACGCGAAAAAGCTGGACGAAAGTAGCACATTATTCCCTCTTAACGCGTTTGCGGGAAATATGAGACGATAAACCCACAAGCGGGAATAATCTGGGATTTTATTGCCTCGTTACCTAACGTACTATTCTAGCTTTCGATCGATACTGAGAAAGAAACGCGAGGAAAACGTAAGGCTGAAGTTAGAAACGTTAACGTAACGACGCGTTGGGGGTGGGGGGATGACTATTTGACAACGATTTACCGCATTTCGGACATACCTGCAATTACGAAGTAACGATTTTTCCGAAAAGTAATTCATTGCCATAATATTACTAGCTTCAGCTTGAAAGGAAAACAAAAAGATCCGACACGCACTCCCTGCGTTAGAAATGGAGAAAATTGGATACAAGGTATGAGAAAGGTTAGATCTAAGAAAACTGTTAACTGTTTGTGCTGTAGTATACAAGGTTTACGCTGCGTTTATCGCACTACTATTAACTATTAGCCGTTATTATTCCTAATACCGGGTCCAAATGATACGTACAACGCCGTCCGAAGGCAGGCATACAGCATCTACGTACACGTACCCGATGTACAACAACCTGTGTAGAGCAGGCACGTATAGGACTGTAGCTCGAGTGACGCCGTCGGGGGTCGTTCGAGTGGCGCCCCCGTCATCATCATCATCATCATCATCATCGTCATCGTCATCATCATTGTTATTATCGTCACTGCACCGCATCACGGTGTTCGGATATAGTTACCTGGACGGTTCGCGTGCGCCAACCAATTTGAGAAACGGAACGGAACGCAACGTAGACGAAGTTACACGTGTACCTGTCTATGTACTTAAAAAGTACGTATAGGTACCTTATAATACCATCGACACGGGTGTCTGCGGTTTTCATCTTTCTGTATTCACCTCCGTTTACCAGTTTCTTCTCGCGTAGAAGTCTATGTAGGTACGTACCTAAATACCTTTGCCACAGGCGTATGTCTGTATAGCCTGGTGTAACCTACGTACATACCTGTATAAGCGCAGAGCTCGTCCCACCAACTCCTCCTTTATACGGCCCATAAACCTCCCCCCCCCCCCCCCCCTATGCCTTGACTACAGCAGCATAACACCGAAGCTCCGAGAGCGGGAAGATTAGAGCACCATTTATTTCGGCATTGACGACCCCGCCCATGAGTGCAGTGCCAAGTAACCCCCCGAGCGTAGGAATTAGGGAGGTGAATCGGTACCGCACGCTTGTGTAGGTATACGTATTTACCTAATAGTTACCACCCACCCACCCACCCACACGCCTACACAACGCATACGGATGGATAGGTGTATCTGTATCGTGGGAATCGAGCTGTTACGGTAAACTTCTTGCTTCTGCACAAGTATGTACATGTATTATTAGGGTGGTCCATTTTTTTCCTTTTAAAGTGCCACTCGAAAAACCTGTGACAAATACTGAACAAAAAATAAACCAATATACGTACAAGTCCGTAAGGTGTGCGTATAAAAATAAATAAAAAAATATAAGAATAATTGATAGCGCCCCCTAAACATTTTTCAAGTGGCACATTAAAGAAAAAAAGGTTAACGACGGACCCACGCTAATGTATACGTTGTGTATGTATAACCCGTCGTACCTACGAAAGATTTAATTTTACACCACATGCAGGGGTTCAACCCGATGGCTGAACAGTCCGACTTCAATTCCGCCCCCCTCCGCCTCGATAAGCCTCCGGCGCTTTTGATTCGAACTTGATGATTCCATCGAGTATTTCTTTTTTCATGTTTCTACTTTCCAATTAAGCCCCTGGTCGAACATTTGCCAAATTTCCGGATCGTAATTGATGGTGCAGAATTGCAACGTCGTGGAATTCTTTAAATTGTCAGATTTTTCAAAGCTGTTATACGGTTGACGATTGACATTTCGACGAGAGATCGAGGGAAATGAGAAATAATATGATCTTTATAGGTTGCTAATTCGTGTACATAGAAATTGTTTCCTATCATCGCATCGTCTAAATAACATTATATAGCAAATGATCGTTATAATTGTAGAAATGATAATTGAATAGCGTGTGCAGGCTATTATTATCCGGGCATTAGACTGATAATTCTGTTAGGTCGCACTTCGGTTATATAAATTGTCAAAACGCATGCGAGACAAAAATATGCAGGAATAAATAACCGCAGCTTAATTGCAGTGCAAGGATTTATAACAAGTAGGTAAATCTATCTTGCACACTCGAGATAAAATTATTGTCCGAAATATGAGCCATACGTCCATTTCGTACATATCGTATATCTTTCTATACGCCACAATATATCTGCGATGTAGGAAGCTGGGTATGAGAAGATGGGGATTGGGTCTAGGTCTTAATAAGATCAAAGTTAAAGAGGTCTTTTTATCTCTCCCTCTTTCTCTCTCTCTCTCTACGTAAGACGAGGGGTGCGTCATTATCCGTTGGAGTTACAATACGCCGTCGCGAGTATCTGTACCGCGCAGGAATGGTTCTTCCCGCGGTTTGTAGTCGGTCGTTCAATTTTTATCGGTAGCCGAGGGGTTTCAACCCTTTCGGTCACACATTTTTTAACTCGATATTTCGGCTCTAACATCTCGGGTTATTCTCGGTATAGTTACTCGGGGGTTTTTGGGGTCACTGATCGCGAATCTGAAGTCGGAATTTGATCATTTGAAAATACAAAATAGCGGATCCAATATGTCGAATATAAAATCGGTGATCGACTGAAGATCTTTTGGGTTATACGAAGTAACAAAGATCATTTGAAGCTGTAAATAAACTGCGGTAAGGCTAGGAGACAGAAATTTTTTATGCGGAACGCTGAGCATCCGCGACTGCGACTGAAAGGGATAATCGGCAGCCCGACGATGAGAGAGGGAGGTAATCGCCCGGATCTGTCACGACGATCCGTTCCGAGAGCGCATTTATACGATGCGTGTACACACGTCACGGATCGCATAATGAGCAACGAACAAGGAACAACCTCCTCAGCTCGTTCGAGAACTCCGGCGCGGTGTAGCGCGGCAATAAGGAACAAGAAAAGAGCGAGTAGAAGAGATTCTTCTCCGTCGGCGCGGCGGCGCCGGCGGCGGCTTCCAATTTTCGTGTATCGGCTAATAACACCGCGGACCCGACGACCGCCTGCCTTCCTTGCATGCTCCGGGGCATCCCCGAGCAAGTTATCCTCCTCTCTAAAACTTCCAGACAATTCCTTCGTTTCATCCGTCCGTCCGCGTTGTTCCATGCGGCGAAACGCCGAGTAGAAAAGCATATTCGAAAACAGTTTCGCGAATGTCTATATTTACAATACAATACATGATATGTACTACGTGCGACCGTGTCTGGTACTATTCGAGCGAACGTTACATTACACACTTGAGCGATCATGATCGGGTCACACAAAATGTAGTTGTGGTATTTTATTTATTTATTTCTTTTTTCTCGTCAAATTTACCGCTACCATGCAAAGAGAAGAAATGATTTGTGACCAACTAAGTAAGTAACGAACGATGACTGACGGATTGCCAGCGATCTTGGGTTTATTACGTTATTAAATCGACCAGCGCGGGGGGTTGAAAAAGGATGCCTAAAAAGATTCCCGGATCAGTGATTACCGCGCGCGGATATTTTGCGTGCGGATAATTGCGATCAAAGATATATATCGTGGTTGAGCGGAGAGGAAAAGGGTGGGTTACAAACACGGGGGTTTCTGGGTAACGCGGTAGCCTATCCCTCGTCTTATGGATGTATGAGTATGTATGTATGTACACGGTATAGTTAGTCGTTATAGCCGGGGGATGACGTGAGTCACGCTCGCGATCGAAAACGTCCGATCATTATCATCATCATCATCATCATCATCATGATCATCGCGTTTTCTACAGTATCGCGACCGAAATTCCCAAGGAGGAGTTTCCGTCTGCCTCCTCCCAAGAGTCTGACGTTCCTCCGCGTCTCGCGAACGCGAGCGAGGAGGGGGGGAAGCAAAATTTCGCCCTTTTCGAATATCTGCGTGTAAATTCCTATGTAATATGTATGCAATTTCGTTACGTCGGTGTACACGGGAGAACACGCGAGGATTCGCCGCGCGCGCACATACACACAGACGCACACACGGGGTGTTTACGTAGGATATAGAGACTTACTCACCAGCACGTCCTGAAGTAGCTCGTGTTCGTCGAGGAGGATCACCTTGCAGTGGAGGAGGCGAGGCCTGCGGCGACCGGCGGGCCGCAATCCCGGACACAGCCATTCGACAACCATCTCCGGCTATTCTCCTCACTTATCGCTGGTGTACGACTCGTCGTGAGTTGTACGGATATCTTCTTCTTTGCTCCCTCTTCGCTTCAACCCTTCGCCGCACATACATACGTACATACGTATATGTATATATATGTCTGCCGTGCTATCTGCTATCTATGCGGTATTATACGGACGTGTATATTATACCTACAGAGACGATCAGAGCGCCACTTTCTTCCCGCTGCACCGCAGTCCTTAGATACTCTTTAAAATCAGTTCCCTTCCTCGACGTCCGCCAGCGGTATCACGCCTCGTTCCTTCCCTACTCACTCGCTAATATCTCTCCGTCCATTTCCATCCTGTATTAAACAAAGAAACAAGAAACCCTTTACCATTACGTAAATACGTGCACTCTTTGTAAATTGTTAGTCGGAACATGGTTGGTTTGATATTGACACATAATTCGTAACGGGGAAGCATGGTTATACCGGGGTATTGCAAATTTTATTATTTTTTTTTTTATTTAGTACGCGAAAATAGAATATCTCAGCCAAACGTGAGCTTTTAATATTAATATTTAGAGGTGCCTATTTTATTTTTTCCACTTTTCATCTGAATAACGAGCAAAAAAAAAAAAAATTGGAAAAATTGTTGAATTTGTTTTTCTAGTCCACGGCTTGACTTATAAACTATCTAAATACAGATTCTTATAAGAAATTTCACGCTCTTTAAAAAATTATAGAGATTAAATTTTCCCAACTTTAACCGATTAAGAGGTATTCAAGATGACTATGTTCGTAGGCGAATCTCTCTTAATCGGTTGGAGTCATGAAAATATCTACCTCGGTACTTTTTTCATACAGCGTGAAATTTACTATAGGAGCCTATATTTGAATAGTATTTAAGTCAAGCCGTTTAGGATAAAAAAAAAACAAATCCAAAAATTTTTCGATTTTTTAACCCGTTACTTAAAATAGAAAAATAACATAGGCACCTCTAAATATCAATATTAAGCGCTGATATTCGACCGAGTAATTCTATTCGAGATGCTCTACCGAAATATTGATGGGCGTTTGATGAAAAAAAAAAAAAAAATAACATTATTTTTTTAGAACACCCTAAGGCATACCAATAATAAAGATATACCGTATAAGTAGGTAAGTACATAATTATGCGTGTGTAATGTTTATGTGTACGATAAGAGCGTGACATGGGTGTAGGTCGATAGACGTACAGTTTCGTCATGTGGTCCGGGCACAGTTCTGAACGCTTCTCCCGACTTCTTGCTCATTCAGACTACCGATTCTGAATCAGTTCCATACATCAACGCCCGAGACGATCGTTGTCTGCGGTGAAAAAGTGAAAGCGCTCTTCTTGGCCTGGACGTTCTCTCGCGCTTGAGTTAGTCTTTCCTAACACTATACCTTTCTTTCAATTTTTTTCTTTCTTCTTCTTTCATGCACCCTTATCGCGGTGCATTACCGACCGTAAGTTCCTTGCACGTCTAATACAACAATATCACGCCAGACTATACCTTACAGCTACAACTTGCCGCGCATGCGGCGCGGTTAACCACGCTCTTCAGAGTCGTGTGTTACACTTGCGAGTACCTTATACCTACTACGAGAAACTCGACGCTCGCTACACTGCAGATTTTTGCAGACGTCTATCCGCCCCCTCGTATCCACCGCCTGCATCCTCGCTAGCAGTTCGCGTGCCTCCCTCCAACTTTCCCCTTCTTCTTAGACCTCTTCTCTTTTCGATATGCCTCAAATTTTTTCGACAGTTTTATCACTCCGCATCCCGCTCATACACGGGATACATAAGATATCTACGTGTATACATATATATATATATACATGTACCGAGGTATCGATCTGTCAATCTGTTCGTCTATCGCGAACACGTTTTTCCTCTGCGCTATCGAGTGTACACCTTGTACGCGATAAAATAAGTTCAGTCTTAAAAAGACGATGCCTACGGTGTCTCGTACGTAAGACGCGTACGTACGATGTACATGGAGAGAGATAATTATATGAGAAGAGATGCGGAATTAGCCACGACGACTGATCTGCGCGCATGACACTCGCTAAAGCGTACGTCGGGAAGGGGAGTAAAAATCAAAATCGAAGCGAGAAGTTACAGGTATAGGTATGCAAATAAAGATGGAATGAGATGGGTGGTACGGGTATATCGTCGAGAAGGAGAGACGCGGAGTAAACCGAAGCGCATGGCTACTCGTCTTTACCGTTACTTAGCATCGGCGGCTTCGTACGTGTCGTGTACATCCATACATGCATAGATATACATAGGAGTACACGCGTCGTACGTGTGAATGTAGGTATGCTATGCCCGGTGCTCCGTACGCCGTCATGCACGCGCCTCTGCATATGCCACAATCTTCGTACATGTACAACGTACAGTATACGTATACCACGTGTAAAATTCTAACGTTGCGCGAAAACTCGTCGATACGTGTATATATGTATTGTAACAAAGGTACGTACGCTCCTCAACCCTACAGATTCGAACAAGGGGATATTAAAAGTAGATAAATTACTTGGTTGCTGCGCCAACCGCTGTTATTGCAAAAACAGTCTTTCTCTAAACGTTAACTCGAGAGCGTCCATTTACTGGAATAGGTAAATGATTTTGCCGTGTATTTTCCGTGCATTTTCACCGCGTTTGCTTCGTTATCGCAGAATCCCTTTATTCTCATGTAACCCAGAGTTACGATATGCACGGGCGTGCGAAGGCGCGTCCATTTATAGCGTGATGTACGAATACGTAGAAACGAATGTAGGTGTAAGCCCGGCGACAATTCGAGCATTGCGGTTCTCCCGCATGCGGCGTGGCTGCACGTCGTTGCTGCAAAGGAGTCATGCACCACCTCCACCCACCCCCGTATCATCGCGGCACTCTTCCTTCTCCTTCTCCTTCTTCTTCGCGGCTGCACACTGCATACTTCGCGTTTTATAACGCCGCTATAACCCGGACGAGTAGTCTGCACAGCTCGCGGTGCTCTTCGCTCTTCGCTCTTCGCTCTCCGAACACGCACCAGACCAGACTGCGCAACGAAATCCAAAGAGTTCCTCGACTCGGTTGATCCTCGAGTGGCGCGCGTGCACGCGCATTATTCACGAGGTTTTAAGTTAACTGCGTTATCGTAACGAAACATTGGGGAAAAAAAGGCTATTTTCTTATTTTGACAATGATTTCGAAGGAACTAAGATTGCAAAATATGAGTACGGTCAGTTTTATCACCGTTTACCGAACGCCTTCGATAAATGATGAATTCCTTTATTTGTAAATTAATTTTCGGCAACCAATACGCGTATGCGGAATTTATTTAACAACCATTTTTCACTTTCTTCCTGAAAATTACCGAGAGATAAAGTAAAGAAAAATATTTCGACGATAGTCGTATCACGCACGTTACGACATTGACGCAACCGATTACCATGAACGGTAAATCGAAGCGCAGTGCGTCGTGTATAATACGCGTCGTGTTCGGTAGATGAATAACGAGATGCGGCGGTCGTTTACCACGGCATCGGATATAACATATAATATAATATAATATCGTACAACTGATTTCTTTGCGTAGCCGTGAATTACCGACCGCCGGCGGCACACCGCGAAAGTTTTATAACCTTATTACACCTACAGACATTATTCGTCGATTCCATTTGTATGTTATAGCTGGTGTTCGCGTTCTCGCGTGTACAGCACTAGTATTGCAACGATGATGGCGGTGCGATTACACGAACGAATAAATAAGACCGAGTACAGTCGGGTCACTTCCGGTTTGATCTTCCCAGGATTAGTTTTCTTTCCCTTTTATACTTTTCATTCATTTTTCTCCCTCCTTCCTTTTTATTTTTCTCTCACTGTATACCGCGAGGTACGAGATAATCGTGCCTACAACAAGCAGCCGTACTAGCCAAGGTATTACACTTAGATACAGTACACCGTATAATTAAAGCGCGAGCGTTGCGCGTCTACTTTGCAATTTGTGAAAAGAATTCGTTTGAATCTACCGATTAAAAAGTTAACACAGTGTATATAATATATATAATATATATATATATATATATATATATATATATATATATATATATATGTGTATAGGTGTGTATATGTGTATATATATACATGGACGCAATATACCACGTGTACAATACATCCTATACATAATGTATTACACACATTCTCACTTACATCTGTGCGATTTAAAATTCGAATCATCCGCAAGACGTTGCCGCGACCGTACAGTCGCAGTGCAGAGCACAAAGAAAGAACCCGGAAGACGGCCGGGTTCCGGATTTTAATCGAAAAAAATGCTGCGGCAGATTTCTACCACCACATGGAGTCACGAAACGCGACATGTATAGAAGTCAGTGTTACAGGCATATATATATATATATATGTATATATATACAGCAATTCGCGAAATGGGAGGGACGAGGAGGAAACATTCTTGTCGCAATAAAGAACGAAAAATAAAATCTCTCTTCAGGGAGAAAAGGAGGAGGAAGAAGAAGCAGAAGAAAAGAAAGAGGCTAGCAGAGAGGTCAGAATATAAGGAACGAAATCTATTTGTTGTTTATATCAGCTAGAGAGTAGAAAAAAAGACATGCTCTCTTCGATTATTTTGAGTGCGGGGATATCGTGGAGGCTGCCGAGAGAGAGAGAGAGAGAGAGAGGAGATGAAAGGAGAGAACATCTCCATCCGAGGTTTGCGTTATTGTATAGGTACCATGCATATCTTCTACCATCGGCGGAGATGAATTCGACTTATTTACGTCCCTACACTCAGCCCTTATATAATAATATGACGTTGCACGTGTGTACATGCGTACATACGCACGTGTATTCCGAGCTCCTCGAAAAGCCGGACGCAGAGCCACGACGATAGGGTTGTTATACCTACAAGCCTCGTCAATACCGGGCTTAAAAGTTTCTCTTTGATATTTGCAGGTACATAAAGCTTTTTCAAACGCATCCTCAAGTGGGACGGCGGGTTTTAATGCGTCATACACAGTAACCAGAAGTTATACGCGTGAAAATATGCTACCGTTGTTTTCAACGTTCGTAATCCTTTCGATTCTGTCGACCGTTGGGTGTCGGATAAAAACGTCAAATTGAATTTCCTCGCGCTTTGCGCCATGCTTTCTGTCCGAAGAAATTATCCTTGACCGGATGAAAAACAAAAAAAACAAAACCAACACATTGCTTACAAGCGTATGAAAAAATATATGAAATTATCGATTGCTTTAGCCGAATACATCAATTCTGAAATAATAAAATTCATAATTAACCCGTTTGCTTCTTTGTAAATTATAGTGTACAATTTTGAATCTGGTTTTTTCTTAAACGATTTATTTGAGATATACCGCATATTAAATAATTGTCAAGTATATGAAATAGAGGTAAGATTTTCTAACGAATTATTCTCACATTGCGAGAACAGTACAAATTTTGAAGAAAAAGAAATTCAATTTCTGAAACTCGTCCAAAACATCTCAAAATCGTCCAAAAAGTGTTTCTTTACTCAAACAAAGGCATTTAGAGTTGATATTTTAATTTTAAAGTGAACGGGTTAATACCACAAAAGGTGAAATATTACAGGTACGAGGTGTCAGTTTACCGACTTTTTTTCACTTCAGCTCGACAAGCCTTAGTCAAAACCCCTGCATACCCATACAGCTATTATACATGGGTAATCGAGCACCGTCGCGTATCAGAAAGCTTCCGCTATTCGCAATACTGGTTATAGAGTGTGTGCATTTTAAAGATCGCTCGATGTTGGTTACATGTATATATATATATATATATATACATACATATATATGCATGTGTGTATGTATACACCTACATAAGCAAAACTGTAAATCTCGTCGTAACGCCGCCCGAAACGAACGGAACGTTTAAGTAATTCATTCAGCAGCAGCAGCCTGCGTGTACCGAACACCCGAATCTCTTTTTTTTACTGCCGGATCATTTGTATGTCGTACCGACGTACGAAATTGAACGTTGCCAAAAGGCGAGGAGAGAGCCGCTACGATTACTGCCTCTGTGTTGTACGATAATAACCATAACAATAGCAACAATAACATGCATATACTGTATAATATATACACGTATAACTACGTCCTTAAGCCATATCACCGCGTTTGCATTAAATGCGCTAATTTCGCATACATACACGAATATACCGATTAACATACGTGTAATACGATAATGGTACCCTGAGGGATATTAATTTCTACGGGGAACTTCGAGCCCCGGGTACAATCAGGGATAGACGAATATCAAAGGAGCAACTATCCGGGGCTCGACTATCAGATTCGAATGGATGTACGTACCGCCCTCCACCTCCTTGCCGCATGCTCGCCTTCCTTCTCGAGTCACACGAGACGCCAATTAGTCGTTCACGTAGGCATACGTCTGACAACTTTATATTTCGGCTTACCGCGTGGGTGTGAAGTACAATACCTATGCGTACACACACGTGCTGTATGCAGCACCGTGTTCCCGCCCATCCACACACACACGCACACACACTACACGCATCACGTTAGTACGGCACGGGAGAGTTCTCCCGAACGTCGGGGAAACCCGGATTTACTCGCGAACGGCGAAGACAATGCTTCCCTCCCGCCGTCCGTATCTCCTCGTGCTTACGCACCTGAAACGCCTCCTCGTCCTTTTCTTTAGGGTCAAAAGCCGACGAAACGCGGACGTCCATTGAAAGGGATGAAACCTTGCGGGGAAGGAGGAGGGATGAAGATAAGGAGGAAAATGGAAAAACGGTAAGCGGCAAACATTGTTTCGCACGCAGCGTGAGGATTGTGTACAGTGTTGACAAGAACCTAAAACCTTATAGTTTTCACTGAAAATTTCCCAGTTGTAGTAAGTTGATAAAACCTAAATCGTTTAGTTTATTAACTCTATCTATATTCTGTTTAAATTCAATTCGAATTGAAGAAAAATTACATAATGTAGAAAAAAATTTCCACAGTTTTATCGACTAACACAAGTAATCTCGTTACCTCAAAATATCATTTCTAATTCCCATGACAGAAAACAGATATTTTCAGTATTTCTCCATGACCAAAATTAAAAATCCCCCGACAATTCCAGGGTTTCCATGACCATTTTTAAATACCCCGACATATCCAGGTTTCCCAGATTTTTCAGGTGAGTCATCACCCTGTAGGACGTAGTTTGCTATGAAGATTTTTTATACCTGAATGCACCGCGCGGTGACTCGTTCCGTTCGGTTCTCGGTTTCCCAGTCGACTCTTCGGAACCTCAGAATTCACCGATTCACGTGCAGAGTGCGAGAGGAGAGTAAAAAACGAAAAAAAACAAGTATAACCGCGCACTCGTCGAGCGGTATGAATGAACGACGCGACGATCTCCGTTCAGCTGATCGTCCCACCTTATACTTATACCGCGCGTCTTTCTTACTACTATCAAATAGTGCAAACGTCACGGGAACGGCGGTTGAGTATAATCGGCGGCAAATCGTCACTGCGGAAGAACGTCGTCGGCTGACAAGGAGAATTTCGATGAAAAACTGTCGTGCATTCAAAGTCCGACTCAAGGTATCTACTACGTACGCACATACGTGCAACACACATAGGCGCGGATAATGGCTGACGATTAGAACGAAGAAGGACCGACCGCGACGCACTTCCAGCTTCCCTCGAGGCAGAGTGCGGACTACCGCGGACCGAGCCGAGAGGACTGACTGACACCGGTCGCCGGCAAGTCGACGATCCTCGCGGAGGACGAGGGTGGAGGAGGAGGAGCCGCGCGGAGAGAAAAGGACGAGACGGCGAGGTGCTGGACGAAGGAAGGAAGGGGGGGGGGGGAGAGGAGCGGACGTAGGTGGCGTACGTACATTCCGATACGTACGTGTACACGTGTACAGTAGGACCTCGATTATACCAACAAATTCGGACCGAGCCTGGTTCGGATAACCGAAATGCAATTTTTGTCGCAAGGTATGACAATATCGTATACCGCACAAATTTAAATCGACAAACGGTCCGTATTAAACATCCAAATACGTAATTATTGAACCTTTTTCGTACATCAAACGATTGTTTTATTACTTTGGTTTTACACAATCGTCTATTGTCAATTGACGAACGGCTGCTCGACATTTCTTAGCGAGCAACAATGCATATATTTCGCACCAGAAACCTAATAATTTTTTGCTCGATTTTTGAAACGGTGTTGAATTAATTGTGCATTCGAATAAATCAAGTCATGTTTCGTATAATTGAGGGTTCCGATAATCGAGGTTCTACTGTGCTCAGCCGTACGTCGACGAATGCGCGGAGGAGATGCTTGTCGTCTCCCCCCCCCCCCCCCTTCTGCCCCGTTCAAAAAAAATCTCCGTCTCCCTCATCTTCGCACCCTCGCCCTTCCTTTTTCTTCTTATCCGAGCTAGATTTTTCTCATCTCTTATCTATCTCATCTTTTTTTTAGAGTCAGTTGTCTGCATGCTCGGTCTCAAGGTGTTATTATAGTCGCGGTGTCCTTGTGTTGAGTTGGATTTTGTCAGATTGCAGGTCACATTACGACTCGCGTTTACTCCAGAATTATAATTGATAATTTATACAATTTACGAATTGGCGGAGAGTGGTTTTCATTTTATTTATTTTTATAGTGAGAAAAATTAACGAGTTGTTATAATGCGTTGTGCGATTGGTTTGAATTTACTTGGGAGCAACGCTTAGAACAGCTGATTACAATCGTGATTTTCAATTGGCAATTTGAGAAATGGAAAAGAACTTGACTATTATCAATTACACATTGTAATTTGCGTTGGTTTTTTTTTAATCGCAACAATATTTATACTATAAATTAAAATTTTGCCATTAAATGATTTCGATACAAAAAGTGTCTAAATCGTATTTCATAAAGTTAGGTCAGCGAACAAGAAAATTACCCAACTGACGCATTTCTTCGATTCCTCAAATAGCATTCAATACGTGATTTCTGACATCATCAACTCGACGAGGTTGCAGATTATGCAAAGTCGATGTTCCGTCGTTTAATATTTCCGATCAGTAATGAAAACCCGACAGAAGCTCGAATTCCCGACTGCAGGAAATAATTGCACAATTGTATTTTGTAATTCCAAAAAGGCTAATCATAAATTACGACATGTAATTTTCACTGTCTAGCACTTCTTGTAACGAATGTATGAAAAAGTAAGAGCGTAGTAAAAAAGTGTTTTCCTTCGTACCTCTGCACGTAATGATTGATCAATCCGATAACGACGTGCGTAAAAAATCTCGGTCACAAATTGAACGAATTACAATTCGTCACTCGTCAAGTTCCAGAATTCCGCGAAATTAGTTTGATTAAGGAGAGAATTTATTGAAAAAAATATATATATTATACAAATACAGTGAATATTCATGGAACAACTGAGACAGATACAACCATCCGTATTTTCATTTGCAAAAGATCCAACGAAAGTTCTTTGGTTAAATTACGTACGTGAATTAGATGAAGAATTAACTGAACCGTGGAGAATAAAATTGCAGATGCGTGGCAGGTTCAAATTTACCAATTTTCCTTAGCTACGAAACTTTTTATAAGTAAGATTTTATTATTTGCATAAAAAAATTGGATAGTCATGAGACTTGTACTTTAAATGTTGAACGATGTTATCTACTTGTAAACTGTGACTTTACTCATGAAACTGCGTGCAACAAACCTAGGGCATAGTTTTGTTACCATGCGAACAGCAGAGCGTTTGGAATCAGCTGTGCGTAGGTGAGGCACCTTCAAATTGAACAATTGGTGAACAATTGTTTGGCTAGTATTCCAGTGATTGTGTCATAGGAAGGCCGGCAAGCAGCGACCTCGATGGAGTTTCGGTCGGTATAAAGGCTGTGAAGTTCCGCTTCTCCATCTTTCTCCAAGCAGAAGAAAAACAGCGCAGTCGGCATGGCAGGGTGTAAAATGAATGCCCATTAATAAGAATGAAAATTTACACAACACCGTGTGACAATTCGTTGAGTTGATTCCATTATTTGTTTACTCTGCTGAAAGTAATGCGAAGAAATATGGGTTTGTTCGTTACATACGTAGTATAAATTCGGCAGTTATTTTCGTCCGTATCGTTGCCAGTATTGTATTCCTAGCGGTTGGTCAACCTGCGCGATCAGCAGGTTGTGTATACATACAATATTACGGAGTGTATTTTGATCTGTCATACGATTTTGGTAAACGTCAGGTGGACGCGATACGTAAAATAGGTCTACCGTATAAAGAATCGAACGATGGGGTGCGAAGAGTAAACGTTTCGAGCTTCTCGCAGTGAAATGATAATGCTAAAATATTCGTACGTTCAGTTCCTCAGTAGTGTCGACGTGTAAAATGGCGTGGTTCGGCGACGGTCTGTCTAGCCTGTCGAATTTGAAGGGCCAAATAACGAGTTTCACCAAGGAGGTTCTGTCCGAAGGAATCGTCGAGGAAATAGGTAAATGGACCTCCGATCCCCTTGTTACAATACCTGAGCCTCGGTGCAGCTTTCGAGTCCCTCAAAATATCCGCTTATTAGCTACTGTCAATGCACGTCTCTGTTTTATCAACCAATGAGAACCGTCCTGTTTACACGTCACGCCTGCTCGCTCAACCGCGGGAAATTTAAACAACATATGCGGAATACCTTAAAATTCTTGTGTATGTACCTACACACGTTTCAACGCATTTTCAGACGAACGAAGCAAGGAGCTCAACGAAGCGAACGAGAAATGTGCACAACTTCAAGAGCTGCTTATTTCCAAGGATGCAGAGGTGAGAGGAATACTTGAACGCTCGTCTTTGCTTTTCGTCGCATCTTCATCAGCCTCGTAATGTCCCGTTTGTGCAGACACAAGTTGGAGATTCAAAAAGTCTGAGGAAAGTCTTAGCAATCGTATCTGCAACGCGAAATAGCATCCATTAAACGTAACGCAATTACCGTAGACTGTAATAAACTATGCAGACCTTTGAAACTCCAAAGTATGTTAATGGAAAATTAACTTGGAACAGACGAATTTCAAATTCACTAGTTCAGTAATGGAATAATGTGGAAGCGATTCGAGACGGTAAGAAAGAAGAGGAAGGGTATACGTATAAGGGATCGAGTTTGAAAAAGGGACTGTTTTACACCACCAACATATTCATTCGTAATTCTGGCACCCCTAGGTGCCGTGGAGATAAGGGATGCGGAGCAGCAGCAGTGAGCCTATGCCTTGGTGATTAGAAAATATTTTAACAGATGTCCCTTTCCCTAATAACCGTGACTGAGTGTAATGCAAACAAGCGCCTCGCTTATCAGCCGTTATCTCCTCACCCCGTTTCAACTCCCTCTCACCCCCTTCTCCTCCCACGGGTTGTCCCACCCCGATGTTTTAGTGGTAGTTGCGCTCCGTAAATGCCAATCAATAAATTGTTACAGCATTGCGCCGCTTCTCAGAACTAACAATACCCAGTTAATACATTTATGTAAGGTAACCTACCCTTAGGGTGTGGAAAGAACATGAGAACAATTCTCGCAATCAGCACTAAATTATCGTAGTTTCTTCATTCTTCTATAGAAAGATCGATCAAGTTGTAATATCCAGGTAGAAAATAGTGACAAATTAATACACACAAACGATGTACGGCTTGTCGTTCAAATAACTAACGAACAAATTCCTCATCTCCTTTCTTACTGTACGAACGGTATCTTATACATCGCAAGAAAAATATTTGAGGATGAAAGTAATAACGACACTATAACGATGCATGTTTAAGAAAAATCATTACTTTTCACCTTTGAGAATGTCCGAGATTTAGTGAACCGTGATATACCCAACATCCTCTTATATTTTGTAAAGCCAACTCCGTGAAGAAAAGTCATTATAAAATTACTTAATAATGATTTTTCCCCTAATGTTTCGTTACAATAACGTTACTAACTACCGCTTCATAGAAAAATGAAATCGAAAATAACATTGTTCGTATTAAGAGCGTCCAGGTAGGTATAATACGCGGCTTATACCTTGTCCACCGATGTGCACCTTGCGGGGTGAGAAGGGGACCCTGAACTGCGCGACGGGTGGAGGCGGTTGGGGGAGGGGGGGGGGGGGGGGGGGGGGGGAGGTTATCGCAGTACAAACCCGAGATAACGAGCGCAAACAAAAATTATAACCAACCTCCGCTTCGCGCGGCGCTGCGGCGAGTGGAGGACTATGGGCCACTTTGCTATATTACAGCTTGCTCGACTTCACCTTTTCTATAGACTATACCGGACTTCCTCCTGATTGTGGACATCAATATTCAAGTCCCAGACGACGCAGGACGAATATACATTATACATATACCTTATTCATCGTTCATTACGGTTCTGGTTTGTTTATTTTTCATTTTCTTCTCTTTCGCGTAGTCGAGGGAGCAGATTTTTCGCGCTATATTACGATATTTTTACTGTAACGGTGCATGTTCAGAAGAAATCGTTACTACGCATCGTTAGAATTGTCTGAAATTCTAGCTAACCATACTGAACCAAACATACGCATATTTTTCCAAAGCCAACTCACCGACAATCGTTTCAAAATTGTTGCCAGAATAACGAATATCTTCCTAATGTTTCGTGACGTCAACGTTACTTACGTGAACCTCGTCGTGTTTTCGTTCTCATCACGCAAACCCCTTAATTTTTCCTCCCCCTCCACTGCGGAGACCCTTAAAGGCGACGACGTTTAATCGCATCTATAACTGTTATCAGTTTCATTTACATGCTTATGAAACTTTGCCAAAAATCATCGCACACCCTGGCGCCGAAACACGACTGCTATAATATGTCACTATACATATATACGCGCATATTGTACCTGCCTACAGTACCTGATGCGTCAGCGCATGAGGTAGTCGCCGTATATGTAACATATGCATGTAATACAGTACGCTCGACAGAAACAGGCTATTTAAATTATTCAGCGATGCGGGATTCAGGGTGGGGAAAAAATATCTAAACCATTTCCGCGGGAGTTCTTTTAACAGTCTATTTTTTTCTTCCTTCTTTCCTAACTTTCCTTCAAACCTTGTGTCTGTGGTAGTAAGTAACATATTATACCCAAATATGAGTCTTTCGGGTATGTTGTATGAAAATAAATACTGTATAATTTACACATTAACGAAAAAGCAATTTCGAGGTGAAAAGTGTCGAAAAAATGGGGTATATACGTAGATAAATATTACACGACGACAGATACTTGAAAATTTTATATAATGTAATTTCTGCGTCTTTTTACTTGATTCCACGGGTTTGACAATACGAAGGTTTTTTTTTAACCAACTTCCAAAAATTTGTAAAATAAGTATCATCACATATCCCGCATGTTTCTTATTGTCGCAGATTTCTCTTCTTCGTCGGCAAAACAGCGAGCTTCAAAAAGTGGTTCTGGAATATGACGCCCAGCATTCGCAAACGGTGAGTAAGCCAGTTTGAAGTTGTAGTGTTTGCCTACGTAAAGATTTCCCCACCTCTACCATTATTCTTATTCCTCTCCGCTCTGCACGCTCTGCCAATCAAATCAGAAGAAATGCTGCACCGCGCCTTCGAACGACTTATCACGTCTCTGTTTCATCTATGTCAACCTAAATCACAGAGTCAAGTATCGTCAGAATCGTACAACATTTTACGAGTATGTCTATAGGCTGGTGTAACACGTATATCAGGGTATTTTAGGAAAAAATAATTTACAAATTTCCGTCAAGCTGAAGTTTGTAACGTTAATGTAACGATGCATCTTTAGAAAAGGTCATCATTTTGCAACTTTCTGATTACTTGAAATTTAGTAACCCGTTGATACAGTACAAGCTCAGATTTCGTAAATTCAATTTCTTCGGGTTTTCTAACGGTTCAGAATACTATTTTTTTTTTCAACATCCAAGATGGCGCTCATTTAATTTTTCACTTTTTTCCACATTTTCTTCAATTTATGCCGGGTTCCCGTCTCATGACCACCGCCTCCAAAAACATCGATCGTCAGAGCAGAAGACTGGTCGTGATGTAAATTTATTCTTGACGCTGATGTTTGCAGCCCGGAATATAGGTATATCTACAAATATCTGCATCTTATCTACAAACATCAGCTTTACGGTTTACCCCACGAACAGTCTTCTGCTCCGACGGTCAATGTTTTTCGACGAGGTAGTCACCATGTATTAGTCAAATATAACTCATCTATCTTGCGCAGCGCCGAAAGTTAATTAAATTGTCCGGTAGGTGCCCAAGTATCAAACAATATCTAAGCGTGTACACGATTTTTTGCCAACGTCTCGAAATTCGGCGATAAATTCTCAATAGCGGAAAAAATATCAAATGTGTCATCAATCTAAAACTATCACCTGACGTTCAAGTTCCGAATTGACTACAAAAATTGTTCTACGTAACACAGTAGTCGACACTAGCCAATTTTGGTAAATTTTAACACCGCTAAGTTTTTACACTGTTATTTTTCATATTTGTTTTTTCTTTTGTTTGTAGTTTCTACGAATTGTTCATAGAGAAATTAGTTTTGTCATTATAGTACGTTTCGGAAGAAATTCGTCAGATAACGAAAACGGTTACGTTCTTTGGATTCTTAAAAAATAAAATAAAATAAAGGATAATCTTAAAATATTTTCCATCTGTACTCGATCAATTTAATCTAGTTCAAAATATATCTACTTGCATCCCTATGTACGTACATACATCGTATCAGTACGTGTAGTACATGCATTGAGATAATATAACAGGTATACAAGAATATCGCTTGGCGTAGAAAACACGTGTAATTACGCTCCAAGGTTTAGGTATATACATATAATAGGTATATGGTACAAAGGGGAAGAAGAAGAAGATAGGTCGGAACCGCGAAATTACCGTACGCGCCCACAACTTTCTTTTCAAACATAAATCTTACGTCAACCTTAGCAATTACCTGCAAACAAAACGAACCGTTGTTCCAAGTACCTGTATAAAGTTGCGAAGCGAGCGGCGTTCTTGTCGGATACACCGGGAGCTCTGAAAGGCTCCGGGGCTGCGGCTGATAAACCGAGGCGAAATGTTAAACAGAGAACACGGGAACACAAAAACTGTGCGTGTAGTTATACGACACACGTGTCGTCGCCTCGCCCCTGCCGCTTTTCACCTCGCGTGTTTCTTTTCCGAATGCGGGCTCTCGGGGTTCATTATCCGTCAATATTGCACACCCACCCGAATAACAATGACGATTTCGGTTTAAAAACCGTCCCGGAGATAATTTGTTCTTTTATTACAAGGTGAAGTTGTTCGTTTTCTATTAATTCACTGAGAGAGAGAGAGGAGATAACACAGGTCTGCAAAAAAAGATTTTACTTCAGCTTCGTGGGATGTTTTTGGCAAATCCTATGTTTTCCAGAGTTCTGTATCCAAAAATGACTTCCATTTCCCTCCATCACGTACAGTATGTTTGGAAAATAGAAGGTGTTCGCATAAAAAAAAGCATAAGAACAATGAAAAAACCACCATTTCATTACATTGAACTAAAAAATATTTCTTATTAAATTAAACAAGCAATTTCTTGATGAAATTTACTCAACATTCCGTGTTCGTTCTTTTTGCCTATGAAACCTTTTCTCCTTATCTTCGATACTTCTCCGAACACGCTTCCGCTTTCCATTTTCTATTTGTCTGTTTGTATTTATTTTCGAGTCTCACTCTAATACGTATTGAACGGAAGTAAGAAATCACTTTTGCACAAAATTTTCATAACAAAGAATAGGATACCAGATTTCGAGTTAAACGGGAGTTTCACTCTTAATGAAACTACAAATACGAGTTCAAGAAAAAACCTGACGTGATGGAATTTTTCCAGTATATTTCCCTGTTTCAGCGAGTAAAAATCTATATTAGAAACAGTATAAGAAACCTGTGCAGTTTTTTAGTTGCAGACCTGCATAATCACGGCAGACTACATTACACTCGTGCAGCAGTCCGCGATTCATTGCATAACGAAACACACGCGCGAAGAGTCGACATGAAATTCGTTACTAGCTAATGTTTGCCTCCATCTCCGTCGTCGGCGAAGGGTGTGCAGGCTTAAAAGTCGGTTAGATACGTGGTTCGTATCTTGGACCAACAAAGGTGAGTCCACGACATTCTCGCTGACGTTAAGCCCGCGTCTTTTGTAGACACGCGGGATGCTCTGAGGCCCGAAAGAATTACTTTACGATTATTGTTGTCATCGAATTTTTGCGTACCTACACGCACGTCGCAAGCGTTACTTATTTTTTCTTCTTTTCGTTTTTCAACCTTTCCGAGTAAACCGGTACATCAGGCATTCCTTTCCGACGTGAAACCCGACGGAGCCCAAGAGCTAGAGTTCACCTTTGACCTGGAGCCAGAAGTCCTGGGACTTTTTTATGCCAGACGTTTCCGTTTTCTTATCGAAAAATACTTCGCGGTGAAGACGATAATGTATAGCCGGAGTGGCGTAAATTTGTCGAGGCAAAAAAGTGGACGCCGTTACACCTCGGTTAAAAAAAAAAAACTAATCTGCACACGGGCTTCGTAAAGTCTGTGGAGAATTTCATGGAAAGCCAACCAACGTTTGGCCCGCACTCTTTCTGATTTGGTTCAAAAAAATTTCAGCAGTTGCTACAACTCTGAAACAGTGTTCTGAATTTTTTCACATTTTTTATTCAACTGCTCTATTGTTTATAAATTATATAAAAATTGCTCCATGATCGAACCGGTCTAGAAATGTTCTAATTGAAAAATAGAAATTACGAGAATTTTTCGGGAATTTTCATACCGTTCAAAGAATGTTTTAGCTGACAAAAAATATTTAAAGGTGCTGAAAAAAAATGGAAAAACAATCGGTCCATCAGGATGTTGAAATTTTTGGAATAGATATTACGGTTTCTGAGTATATCTTGATTATTTTAAAGAAGGTCCGTTTCAAAATCAATTTAAATATTTGTAAATAATTGAGCAGTTGAATAAAAAATTTGAAAAGATTCAGGCTACTGTTTGAGAGTTGGGGCAAGTGTGGAAGTTTTTTTCTAAAACAAAACTCAGAAATGGCGAGGGTCAGACGTTGGTCGGGTTCGCGTGGAATCCCTTCTGTGTGTGAAATGCGATGTTGAAAGAGGATATCTGGCGCGCTCCTGCGGTTACTTTGTACGTAAAATGGTAATTTGTGGTGAAATCGAATCGATATTACCCAGGCTGCACCGATATCTCGTTACACCAACGCTGGTACATGTATAATAAGAGCGCGTAACTAGACAGCTGCGGATGATTCGCCGGTAGGCCCGTTGTTCTTGAACGCCGAACGAGGAAGCGGGGCGAAAAAGCTTCCCGCGATAACAACGGGCGAACACGGACAGGCGAGCTTTTGTGATAGGCGATGATGGTGTAACGCATAGGTTTGCCGGGTAAATTTTTGATAGTGACTATGACTACCCCGTTCCCCCGTCGGCTATAAATGCGGCCAGCTTTGGGGAGGCCGTAGCCTGTCCCTGCCTCTCCAAGGTCTAGGATCATCGAGTGTTCGAGAGAGGATAGAATTCTAGTGTTTCTCGCCGTTGCTGCGCCGACGTTGTGACTACCCAGTTGCAGGGAGCGACGATTACGAGGATCCCGCGACACTCGCGTGAGTTGAGAAGTCCTTTTTAAGGGAAAAATAACGTTGGAGATCAATTTCGACGCTTTTCTTTTATCTTTGGCCCAAAAAAGATTTCAAGCGTTATCGACATTTTTTGAAACTACATTTGATTGCACAGGGGGCCCGTTTTGCCCGTCTCTCCCCTATACATATATCTTGGAATATCGAAATCCATTTATCTCAAACGTGAAAAAAGGGGTCGACAGCCCCATTCTATACGCAATTCTTAACAAAGACAAACGAAACACATTTTTATTTGACGCGAAAATAAAGAAATGGCATGAATTTTTGGAATCTACTACTGAGATTTCGCAGAATCCATGCCGTTTCTTCATCTCTGCGTTTATCGACAATACGTTGGGGTGTTTTTGTTCAGAACGGAATCGTCGTGCCCTTTTTCGCACTCGAGATACGCGAACTTCGATATTTGGAAATAATTTATACGACAACGTCAAAATCGACTAGGACACCCCCTTGACGTCCAATTTTACGTCCACATCGTGCGTGGCCTTTGATCACCAGCTGCGCCCGCAGGTTGTAGTTTGCGTACGTCGATGGTACGCGTGGACGCACTTAAAAGCGGAATACCCTGTACATTATAGGGGCTGCAGGCTACAGCGACGTACCTATGTACCGTTGCAATGGGGCAAGGAAGGATTGGCATACGATAGAACAAACGAGGAAACAAGAAAACGAGAAGGGAACAGACGAGTCGAGTTATACGTGTATCAGCTGGGGAGAAATTTATGCGCGAAGGAGTTCGAAAGACGAAAACAAACCGCCGTTGCGATGTGACGCAATGTGTGTGTGCGTGTGTGTGTGTGTGTGTTTTCTCGATCGGAGTCGCATTCGAAGCCCCCCGGTTTATTCCAATACGTATACCTATCTATGCACGTACGTGTGTAGCGTGGCAGAGCATTTTATATATGCATACAATATAAGCAACGCAAATTAATGGAAATTCTAATGACACGGTGAGGCGGAGGGCAGCGGGGGTCATACCCAGATCTCGAAGTGGGCTCTGAACGTTGAATAACGAGCCTGATTGTAAGTCGGATATACATATACATAGCCGCATACTTTTAACGCGTTCGTTCTTTCGTTCGGAGAGACAATTTCGATTGTGTGAGACGTCCATCGATTCAACACCGCCTCGGACAATATTCTCGTTAATTCTTTTCTGTTATACCGTACGTGGTCGATGCATCGTTATACATCCTGTTATACAATAATTTCACTTCACGGCAGATATTTGAAGTTCGTAAAAAAAAATACTCCACATTTCGTTACGCGTAGATGAAGCTTTACACGATACTGATACCACGATGACCGTAACTTATACAAAAACATTCCCTACGCGTATCTGAGATTATTTGTCATACCGCGAGATCTATGGTGAATCATGATTCCCAACTATGCTATATACGTATGTGATGTGGCAAATAACCGGGGCGGGGTTGAAGTGCCGAATTTGAGAAGTTGCGAAAGCGCCTAATTCCTCAACAGATTTCTTCATTAATTTTTTTTTGCAAGGTAACAATGCCACGCATACGATTACGAGTCTTTCGTTTTTTTCGACAGTTGGTATAATTTCTGAGCATGAGATTATTATCATCATTATTATTACTTCTTACCAAACTTATCATCGCGCGAAGTCACCGTTCGATGCGAAGAACAAAAGGTACAAAAAAAAAAAAAAAGGCTAAGATGAAAACGACGACGACGACGACGACGAGGCAGCTAGAGAATGACAAATATTCCGATAAGATATCTTATATATTTGGTTCGCACGTGCGTTATTGCTGCCCAGCCGGGTGTCTCTTACACCGACACCCACATACAGGTATCTATGCAGTACGTACGCATGTACGCGTGTATTCATACAACATGCCAACGTGTGCGGGTTACATAGGCATATTATTATAGGCGGTTCCTATAGTTCCGTTCCTCGTGAGGCCGCCTCTCACAATCAGTTTCTCCGTCACCTCCGCAAGTGCATGCCGTGCCATGCCACGCCACGGAGGCTCCTCCTTGTCGGCCGGACGCGACGAAGAGAACGTGTGTTCCTCCGGAGGAACGACGACGCCGGTACCGCGATACTTGCAAGCCTTACCGTCGGTCAGTCAGTCGCGTCGAAAGCGTCCCGCGGTTCGCCTCGCCGAGGTTAGAAATTCATCTTGCGTATTTTATTTGACATTTTCAGAGATTGCGACTACATGATTCGCGATTCTTCAGAGAATAGCCAGCAGTGAGTGTGACGTTGAAAAGAAGAATAAGCAAATAACTAATCGATTTTCGGCTCTCACTTGTTTATTTTATTTCTTTTCTTTCTTTTCAATTTCCGAAATTGCAATTCCTCCATCAAATATTGTCGACGTACTTATCTTGTATTATGTTCATTTCGCGTTATAAACCGCCAATATCGAATCTTGCTCCACGTAACTTTCGCTACTTATAGTATATACCATGATTACACGTATGTGGGGCTGAAGTTGTTATACCTGCACTCTAGATGCAAAGTATAACGCATACGCAGACATAAAGGTAACGTAAATTTTACATCCTTTTACCAGTACATTAATTCGTATTGACGATGTGTCGAAGGAGAAATTAAAAAAAAAAAAAAAAAAAATAACGATGTGTTTCTATTATTGTAACTTGTATAGCATCGTTAATAACGGAGCACCTGTGAAAAACAAATTAAACATGCTAATCAACGAGCCGCGCAAGTGGCCTGAGCCAAAAAAAAAAAAGGAGGCTAATACATATACATAAATGAGAAAAGAAACGAACAATAAAACGCTAATTCCAACCTGTGACTCGAACGTATATAAAATGCGTTAGGCGGTATGAAAATTTGAACAAGTTACAAATTTCAAAAACACCACATCCCCTGTACAAGTTGAGAAGAAGACCAATAAGAACGAAACGAAATTAATCAAACTTTATCTCACATGTTTGCAAAGCACGGATCGGCCTGCGAGGATGAACGAAGAAGTATCATTTTTCTCGTTTTCCTCTGAAGTAGGTAGACATCGGTAGAAACGAATTTCCGATCGATCTCGATGATACACATAAGGTATACCCAATATTCAGTTAGTAAAATTCAACAGGTCAAAGCATAATGAAACCGTCGTGCATATATATAGTAATCCATTCATAAATTCATCAAATTTCCATAAGCTTTGTGCAGCTTCGTGTATAAACTACGTGTGTTTGCACCTATAACCTGCCTATACATATATACGTAGGTACGCGCGTTATACGACACGCATCGCGTCTACAGCTTTGAACGAAATATTTCACACCGAGGTATATACGTAGCACGTATTCACGTATATTGCAGGGTACACCTACTATGGGCGTAACACTCGCAAAGAAAAACCGAGTTTACACTCACGGTCGCCATATTCGATTCATATTCTCTCTTTCTGCCAACAACGCGTGATATTCCGCGTGCACGGCAAAATATGTTCATTTATTTTCAACATTATTACGCGTGCGCGTACGTATATCGATATTATACAACCCTCGTCGTCACCTCGTTCTATTTACATTTGTTTTATATTCTAAATACAACATAGGTACAGTTGTAAAAAAAATCTCGTCCGATCGAGAGACCGCAACTGGCGGCACAGATGATCTCCATGGGGAAAGAGAAACAGATTTTTCACATCTATGTTACATACGTGCACGCGGTACGCAGTGCGTTATTATACGCGAACGCGTTCTATGTACAAAGATCAAGAACGACCAGTGCACAGTACGGATCGGATCAAGCGCGACGCGGAAATTTTTCATATATTCCCACCGTATTCCATTTGCGACAGAAAAGTTGGGAGAAAAAAATTATTCACACAATCCGAAGTAAATTGTGAAAAAAATTTCGCATTGGACCGAAAGTATGTTTCAAAGATATTGTAATAATCTTCGGTATACCTGTGCAGTAGCTGCTACACGTTATAACGACTCACGTAATAATTGTTTTATGTACCGTATGTACGGAGTACGCGTGTGTTGTACCGTACAGTTGTGCTCGCGGTTGTTTTTTCCGTTTTTTTCTCTTCAATAGACAAAAGCAACAAGTCGGTGACAAGTCTTCTCTTCTCTTTTCGCGTCTCTCCATCTCTTCATTGTCCCCCCCCGTGTACATATGTACAACCTATGATATACCTTGCAGGCGTTACCCACATGCCGCATGAGTTTCTCGTTAATACATGCGTCAGACTGCAAAGGAGCGCGACGAACTTATTGAACCAACTTTATCTCTTCACACATTTGCAAACCATCGTCGTTTTGACTCGTTCGCAATTTACCCGAGGACTCGCCTCCGTGCTCGCCGGACTCTCGACGCGCTTTTATCTCTTCCCGAGGAACGCGCTGACTCTTAATTTCGGATATATCATCCACCCAACGATGTCTAGTGGCAAAGTAGTCGCGTTGTTGCCTCAAGTACAGGATATAACGACGTCTCTTCCATCCATTTTAGCTCTGTTAGATGTGTCGTACATGCTTCGAGCGAGCAACGCGATTTTACAATCAGAATTAAAAGGAGAAACTCCGCGAATACGAAAATGATGGATTATACGTTATTAATAGACAGCGAGTGTACAAGGATATACGCAACGTACGCGGAGAGAATAAAAGACCAGATATAACTGAAAACTGCAGGAAAAGAGAGACGCGTCAGATATTTTGGTAAAATATACTTGGTATATAAGATGCAGAATTTATTCCATAAACAGTAAAAAAAAACATACAATTGGCACGGGTATTTTTCGCCAAACGTTTTGACGTGTCCGTCTCTCCCTGCAGTTTTCAGTAAAATCTGGCCTTTGTCCTCTCTCCCTGTCCGTGTCGCGTGGAAGTAGGAAAGAAATTGAAATGAAAAAAATAGACATTCGATTACGTGACAGCTGTACAATGTATTAATACCGACGTTCGAATGTATGTCGTGTACTCATTGGCAGCGCTAAATACCTCTCTACGCGATACATAAAATAAAAACCTCCTCCTCCTCCTCGTCCTTGTCGTCCTCGTCGTCGCGGAGCGATCACCGCATGTGCAATGCGCGTTTGTCGTTACGTCACTGCTCGCAGTGTCGTGCCGCGTTTATTATACCATTATTGCTATGAAACACCCTGCACGTATACACGTATTGTATGCCTACAAGCGTGTCGTCGAAGCAAGCCACCTTCGCGATTCACGTGTCACGCGTATGGATGTGCAGCACGGGCATCGACGGAATTGCGTATGTTTGTACATACGTGCAGGAGGAAAACGTGCCGTATGTATGTACGTTTTGTATGCGTGCGTACTTTCGTACGTACGTTTGCCCAAGGCTCGGAGTCGAGGGCTAAACAGAGGAGTCGGACGACGTGCACGCACGTTGCACTCGGTGCGCAAACTTAAGAGTCTCGAGGTCGTAGAGAAAATTGAAAGAGAGAAGTAAAGATGGAAAAGAGAGGAGGGGGTAGGGGACAAAAAGTAGAAAACTTTATACGCAACTGCGTGCCTGTGCATATGAATAATTGTTCGTCGTTTGCGGTGACTTGTTCTTGGCTGATAATTGTGTTTCATTATAGGTACGTAAATACGTGCGTTATACGTGTACAACGTAACGATGCGTTAGGTATAATGCGTGAATAGCGTTTGCACCAGCTTCTGATCTTTTTGCACCTTCTCTCTTCTCTGCTTTTTTCTGCTTCTTTCGTTAGATAACATGCACACTCGTTGGTTACATATAGTTACACGCAGTGTATGTACCCGCGGGCTCGATCGTAAGTAGAAACCCTCGCGTCCCGTTTCACAGTGCAAGCTAAGCAACGTTAATCGCTGTATGTACACGTCACACAAGCTGCGCGATGCTGCAGGAAGGCGCCATGATTCGAAACTGATCTTGCCATTCGCTCAGCAAATTATTCGAAGAACCGTTATTCTCAGTATCCTCCTCCTCCTCGAGCTGACACGTTTCGTTTGACACACGATTTTTGCAAAAATTACCAACCAGGAGACAAAAAAAGGTCTAAGAAAAAGAACACGTTCGTGTCTCAATCGACGGAACCGACGGAACAAAGACGTGACGTAGTTCTGTACTGGATTCACAGGATGGGTAAGAAAAAAGAAATTGATGATAAAAAGTTCTCTGAAATAACACGTAATATGTGTAACGTAGGTAGGTACATACGCGTACAATCTTCTTCGAAATCGCGTTGTACGAGAAATCCAAGCAGACCACCGGCACAAATAGCCGCATACCCAATCATAGCCAGACCCGGCTTATCTATAGGTTCTGTCAAGCGTGCGCGATTAAATTTAACTGCATGTACGTATACCTACACGGTGGACGGGAACCGTTGATTATTGTCGACCGATCGCTCACTTCCGTAGTACCTATACATTCGTACATCGCGTATATTCCATCGTATTGAAGTTAGTAACGTTATCGTAACGATTCGTGCTCGGGAAAAGCGGTTACTTCGCCATTTTGGAATTGTGTCAAATTCGGTGAACCGTTACAAAACAAAACACACTCATTTTTAGAAATCTTAGTTTCATCAAAATCATTTTAAAAATGAGAAAATAGTGATTATTTTCCTCCATGTTTCGTTACGTTAGCGTTACTAATTTCAACCTTGTTATATTCCAAGGTTCAACTAAATTCTCGATTTCTCAACGATCCCTCGTTGCATGAGACCGAAATTTTCATCGAATCTACCATTGTTCTACTGCTGGGTAGTTAATATTTTATCCTTGTTATGTATATACAGGGGGAATCGAAATGAAACAGAGAGAAAATTGCTTACGATGTAAATGAATATTTAAAAACGGGCAATGCGCGCGGTATAATACAAAGGAGGGAGAGAATTTAAACTAGGCATATATGAACTGCGACCCGCATGTAATAAAAGCGAGAGGAAGTTACACACGGACGTGAAACAGGTGAGACAGCCGCGAGTCTCCGGGTCACCGCGTGTGTTTCAGAAACGGGTAAAAAAGAGAAAAGAAAAGAGAAGAAAAAAAAAAATACTAAGCTAACAAAGCCAACTGGCATACCTCTTCGATATCTTGACGCGGGCTGTGTAAATACGTTGCAGGACGGTATAAAATGACGTTTTGTTCGGCGCCTCCTCCTCGTACATACACTCGCATCTTCGTGACGGTGCAGCAGGGCGCGCGGGTCGAAGAAGAGCCGGTGCTGTAACGCGGCAGGAAAAACGTGAAGGAGAAAATTAGCAAAATTCTCCGAATTTTAAGAGTCGATAGGAGGAGAAAAGGTTTGCATCCTAGCTAAGTGTCGGTAAAATGTCGATGTAGAAATACGCGTCCCCGTAACAGACTTCGCTGTTCTACCAACTGGTACGGGAAACGAGGCAAAGAAATTGAACGAATTTCCCCTGACGTTCGAGTCAAGTTTCCCGCATGCGGCTCGCGTGCGTTACGCCACCGCCTCGTACCTTATCCCAGCGATTCCGCGCCTGCGGCCGGATTGATAGGGACTTCCTTTCCCACGTTCGCTATCAACGAGGCTTAAACTCGTCCCTCCGGGTTACCCGCGGCTTTGCGCTTCGTTATTTTCTGCCTCGCATTGCGCAGCTCCCTCCGTTTTACCTCGTGCACCCTGGGCTCGCCGTCCCACGTAAGGCCGATACGAACGAGAGAGAGGGAGGCGCGCGTCGGGTGCGCAAAGCGGCTCCGAGGCATACGGGTCGTCTGCAATCGCGCGATAAGCCCGCGAAACGCTCGGCGCTAATCGTATAAAGCGAGTCGATCGTGCGTGAGAGGCGATTTGGAGCGCAGAGTTTAGCAGGCATGTGGCGACCCTTCGGCCACGGCTGGAGTCCGACCGACTCCTTCGTCATGCAAGTCAAACGACGCATTATTCCTTGACCTGACCCAAGGAAGCCTCCTTTCATATTCATCAGTCTTTGCCCAACCATTTATTTTATATTCCTTTGAACCGGCGTGCAGGCACACGGAGCGCGGCGGAACCTCGGAAACGCGTCTTTGCATAAACCGTTCGAAATCGACCCCGTCGCGGCGTCACGAACGACTTTACATGTGTCGCCGCGTCTCCGCCGCCGCCGCTGTTACTGCGACCGATATCCGATCGGCTTTCGAAAGGAATAATTTCTTTTTCCCCCTCAACCAAATCGTCTCGGAGTATCTAATTTTTTATTCACGATAATCGATCACAGCTCGCATTGACGATAAACTTGACGGCGTACAACCGCGAGTAAAAAACGAGGAAGTATTACGTTATTTCTATTATAGTATAAGCAGGTAGTGTAATATAAATTCGGAGCCGCAATGATTCGTTATTTTGATGATAAAAACAGTTCCGATGACACGTTCTCTTTTATTTTATTAGCTACGTACGATCTGCTGTTTGTAAAACACGAAGAAAAAATTGAAAAAGCAAACTCGATGCCTCCTCAAGTGTGCACGTCGTTGTACGTGTGTAATTGCACGGCGCGTTACGCATCTGCGCGTGTGTGTCTCGCGCATATTGATATCGTGTGCTAAGGTAGAAAGCATTGTTCGACAGGCGACACGAGATCTTATGTAAAAGTGCGCTGCTGCCTTCCCGCGTTTTCCCCTCCTCACCTCCGAACCCCTGCAATGAAACGAACCGATAACGCGACGCCGATATGCATGGCAGTTGCAGCTAGCGTTATACGTCGGACGGTAAAGTTTTACCGCAGAGGCCTCGTCCTCGCGGATCTCAATAAATCGTCGTTTGCGGCAATACGGAGGCGCAGAGGCTTCGCTCTGCTCTTTCGCTACACCTTATTTGCGACAGACAAACACGGCGCATCGCTTTAATCGCGAATAATAGGGATTTTTTGGTATCTCGTCACTTCTTCCCAGAATTGGTTTTATTTTTTCGTATCTATACGTATCGACATTTTATAGGACGGGAACCACCAGAATGACGACGGCTCGGCTTTCTTTTGGGACCCTCCGTCGGCCAAAAATCGTGATGCGAAAAAGGATAATCAAACGAGGCTCCTCCAGGAGCAACTCTCACAAGCCACCGTAAAAATTCGCGAATTGGAAGCGGAACTGAAAACTGTACGGCGGGTAAGATGCGTTTAGTTATTCGGAAAATAAAGATCTGCCCCCGAACCCTCCCTCTGAAGAAAGATCTCTGATTTAATAAGTTGCAAACCAATATTCGCACAGGTGAACGCGCAAAGCTCGAAGGAAGACGTTCTCGATTGTCACCAAAAAACGGAACTCCTGCGAGCGAAGCAAGACATGATAAACCGTATCATTCAAATGGGTGAAAAGGTGCGTATGAAAATAGCAGTATACTTGTACCGTGTATAAATAAAATTCAGGAGGCTTTGGTGAAGAAAAAATACATGCTTTTACAGAATCGCGAAGCGGAAAGAAATATGAAACGTCTTCAGCTGGACGAAGCTGTTCTGGTGAATGATTTTCGTGGCATAATGTCACAGCTGGGATCAACGGAGCAGCTAGATCTTATTCGGGCAGCTCTGAAATCTTTGGAAATTGAAAACGAAAAGGAAATACTGACGGGGCGCGAGGAGAAGTTTGACGTGAATGAGAAAATTATGAAATATGACGATGGCCAGTTTGAATCGGTCTGCCTGAAGACCGATAACGACAATGGAACCGCTAAGAGGGAAGACAAACTTAACGGGGACACGTCAAACAAGGAAACCGATCTCCTGAGGAGAATCGCTCAGCTTGAAGAGGAAAACGTCGGCCTGAATACCAGTATCGTGGAACTGGACCAACAGCATTCGGAATCAATTGGTACGAAGCGTGTTGTGAAACATGATGTCACACGATACTTGAATAAAGTTAGTAATTTGAATTTTCTTAAATATCTGATTCCAGAGAGACTGTTATCGATAAAAGAAGAAATGCAGAACAAGCATCAAACGCTTCAAAACGCCTACGAGCAGCTTTATGCTGAATACAACAACGCGCAGAGTAATCTCGAAACTGTAAAATCCAAGCTGCAGTTTGCCGAGGCAAACAACAATACGATCGGTGCAGTTTCCTCCACAAACATTCGGGAGGTCGAAGAATTGTCGAGAAAAGTAAAAGAGATACTGCGGAACGAGGAAATCGAGGAACAAGATGACAGATCTATCTTCGAGACTGTTGCCGAGAAATACGTGGAAAGTAAATGGAAGAAAGATATGCTAGAAAGAAGACTGACCGAGGTAAGTAGGGAGCTGAAAGACGTTGCTGAAATGAAAGAATCAGTGCAATTGGAATGCGACGACATGCAGCTCAACATCGATTCGTTGCTTGCGGAAATTGAACATCTAAAGTCTAATTTGCCATCGATTCCCGAGGCGAGCGAAGAGCGCGTTGCCTCCTTGGAGACCGAGACCGAGTCCTTGCAGGAAGAAATCGATCGTCTTCAATCGCAAAACACAGCGACTAGACAACAGAATTTCGACTTGGTAATGGCCGTTCACAACATCGAAGCGACCCTGCGGAACCAAGAGAATCTGGAAGCCGAACTGAGGAACACGAAACAGCAGCTAGAAATCGCCCAGCAACAATTATCCGGTGCTTCGAAAAACGTCGAAAACAATGAGAACATGCTCGAGGACTTGAGTCGCAGATTACACAGCTCATTAGACGAAAATAACGAGCTTCGCGCGACGATTGATGAAATGGAAATGGCCCAAGAGAAATTGGAACAGCGACTGGAAGATCGGATTGAGTCGACAATAAAATTGGAATCGGAACTTGACAGCTTGCGGGAGGATTTGATACGTTCGGTTTCGAATGAAAAGCGGTTGGAAGGTGAAGTGAAAACGCTGCAAGATGCGAAAAGTCGAATTCAGAGTGACCTCGAAACCGCATTCCAGGAACGAGAGGAATTGCAAACTTCGTTCGATCCCCCTAACCAGGTGGCTGACCTGGAATACGATTTGTCAAATATGAGGAAAGAGTTAGACGTAGCGTTGAGTCAGGCAGAAATCCAGCAGAGTGAAATAGAAAAATTGTCCCAGAGCAACGAGAGATTGGTTAGAGAGAATTCTTCGTTGCTCGATCAGCTGGGTGCGACTCAGGACGAGTCACTGGACAACATAGAACTCCTGAACACGGAAATGGTTCTTCTTGAGCAGAAATACAACGCATTGGAGAAGGAAATCGGTGTTAAAACGGCAGAACTTGCCGAGGCCTTGGAACAGCTTCATGTCAACGAAGGAAAATGCGTTCGGCTTGAAAACGAGTTGGCAACGTGCAAGCTAGTCACGGAAAAATTACAAACTGAGAATGGAAGGTGTATTGACTTGGAAAATGAATCGAAAGTATTGAAAGCAAATCTAGAACATTTTAAAAATATCGAAGGAAAATTGAAAGATAGCGAGGATCAATGTAGACAATTGAAAACTGAGTTAGAGTCTGTTAAGAGCGAAGCGGAAAATTTAGTAACGGTAGAAAAAAAATGTTGCGAACTCGAAGCCAAGTTGAACGACTTACGAAACGTAGAAGCAAAACTACAATTAGCGGAAAGCAAATGCATTCAGCTAGAAACGGAATTGAGAGATATTCGATCGAATCAGGTAGCTGGTGCTACGCTAGAAGAGGTGCAGAGAATTAGTGATGAGATGAAAGATGTTCGAGAAGCATTAGCTGAAAAGACGCGTGAGAATGATGTTTTAATTGCTGAAAACGCAAAGCATTGCCGCACAGAGAAATCTTTGGTGGAAAGTAATCAAGATTCGGCGGAGATGGCCAGAGAAACTATCAACGGCTTGACTCGGCTGGTCAGAGAGAAAGATGCCGAGATCCAGAATTTGAGATCAAGCGTGACCGGAAACCCCGTCGATAAGCACGAGGAGCAATTACTAGCTATGAAAAAGGAGAGGGACGAGCTGGTGAATCTTGTTCAAGTAAAACATAACGAAAGCGTTCAATACCATCTTGAGATACAAAGATTGACGCAATTGGTAAACGAACAGCTGACGAATAATCAAAAACTGAAGGTGGAACACGACCGAGTTTCGGAAGCGGTGAAAGAAAAAGAAGCTGAACTTCTTTGGGCGCAAAACGAGCTTCAAGTCGTGCGTCAAAGACTGAAGAACTTCGAGGAGTCGAATAATTATGGTGAAAACTGCGGGGTGGTCGAGCATTCTGTCCAATTAGCTCAAGCGGGGATTCTTAACGAGAAGTGCAACGCACTGGAGGCAGCTTTGGTCCAGGAGCAATCTAGCAATAGAATTTTGCAAAATCAGCTTGTAGAGAGTCAGAAAAAAGAGGCGGCTGCAGGAAAGGAATTGGACCGATTGAGAACTCACTTGATGGAGATCGAGGCGAGTTACACAGAAGAAGCTCTCTCAGCTGAACAGAAACAAAAGGAACTTGAAGTGAAATTGATGCAAGCCGAAGAACGGGTCAAGAATAGCTCTACCGTTTACACTTCTGCGAGTATCCGGGCTAATCAACAAGTCGAAACGTTACAGCAACAAATGGCTCTTATTGTTCAACAGAGGGATGAGATACAAAAGAAACTATCCATATCCGAAGACAAGGTTTTGGCGCACGCAGCTTCTCTCACCAATTTGCAAATTGTTTTGGAACAATTTCAAAGCGGTAATACACATTAGATAACATAACTCTTGATGGTGGATTCTTATCTGAATTCTAAACTCTCTGCCTTTATCGTTCTTGTGAGATAAGATTTTGCTAATCATTTTTCGTTCGAATCCGTTACCACGAAAGTCTTACACCGTTTGTGTGTCATACTTCATTCATCCCGATTACATTGAAAGTGTTTCGCGCACATTGAGCAACCAATAATGACGGGAAAAAATAAGCATTTAATTTTTCTTTACAATAAAATAACGATTTTCCGGTTAACCGTTAATAATTCAGCCTATGAAATGAAATTTGGAGATTTCGGATAATGTGGACAAATTAGTTAATGCCTTATATTTTTTTCAGACAAAGACAAAGACATTCTATCGGCAACAGAAAAAATTCAGCAACAACTTGAGGAGTCTTATGAAAGACAGGCGGAACTTTCTGACGAAATTACCAATCTCAAGGTTGGCATCTAATGTTTAATGATTATTATCGGATTCCGAACAGACCGTTTGTAAACACGGAAGAAAATATTCGTCTATTACCGTACGACTGATTCATTTCGTTCAATTTTTTATTGACAGGATCAATTGATCGAAGCTAAAGAATGCTTGCAAGCAGCGTCAAGACTGAGCGAACAACTGGATAAAAAAACTGAGAGAATCGAGGAACTGAAACGAGAAGGTATTTTGATTTTTATCCGGAATGAATTTACGTTTTATCCTGCATTTGGCTGCATTTTGTTGGTTTTGATAAAATCTGCATGAAGATTGTTGATTGGAGCATTACTGTAAACTGTAGAGTGTAGAATATAATTTGAAGTATAAATCGCAGAAGTCAGTGTAAAGTTTGATTGCAAAAATGGGTGATCTGTTTTTTTTTAACTAGAATTAGACTTGTCTAGTTTTCAGTTTTCGTATTCACACTCTACCAGTTACGCCATACACGCATAAGTTTATACAACAAGAGTACGGTTTGTCTATAAGGCTTAGGCACAGGGCAACGTCGCAGAAAGTCATTTGAAATCGGGAAACATCATTGGCCAAACTTACGACCCAAGAAGCGCTTTTTTAAACCTGTATTTTTCACTAGATTCTTAAACTGACTCAGCGGGCTGTGCCTAAAGCAAATAGACAAACTGTAATACTAATAATATGTTGATTGAAAAATTTTTTTTTCACATACGTACATTTTTGTGTAAACGTTTACCATTATTTTACTGAAAATTTCAGCAATACAATTTGCGATAGTCTCAGACATCCAAATACTAATTGAAAATCCCGAAACATATCCTAGCAAGGTTTTTTGAAAAATATTGAAAGCATCAATTTGGCTGTGGCCTGTGACTAATACACAAATAAAAACAGTATAAAAAAAAGAGCATAAATAAGTAAGCACATAAACAGTCCGGTGGCGTAGTCAAATATCAGCTGGTAATTCTGGGATTGTAAAAACTAGCCCAGGATTCTTGCTGGTATCCGGCTACGAACTGGTCCGACGCCTTTGCACACTAAACAGCATCTCGTCTGGCTCATGCATTGCCATTGGTGCCGGTTTTCTTACTTTTCGTTTTGATTTTTTATTCATTATAATATAAGTTATTTTTTATATCGCACATTCGTGCGGAGGTATTTTTACAGGATAATTTATGATAGAGCGGTATATTTCCGCATATTTTGGTTCTTTCATGATCCCTTTTTGTCATCAAGTTTATACTCAATATCTTCGCTTAAATCGAATACAATTAGGATCTAGCTTTTTTTTTATTACCTTTATCACATGGGTCTCACGTTCAGAATGGCACTATCCAAAAAACTAAACTTCAATCAGTTAATGATGTAATAGCTGACAAGCTGTTGACATATTGATTAGAATTTTTACTCACAATTGCATATTGCACATTTTTCTGGTGAAGTAAGTGCTGACATTTTAATAAATGGCTTTTATTATACAGATTGAAATATACTTTTATCATTCGTTCTTGTGCAATGTTCGGACGATTATTTCAAACATGCAGCATGAATCCATATTTTTTTTCTACTTTCTTATCATAATAATTTATCCACATTACAGCACATCTTTTTACAGCGTTGAATATAGCTTTTGCGGGATATCGAATATTTTTATCATTTCAATCGACCGTCGAGTTAATATTTTTCTTCTCAAAGTTGTACGCCCTGTATCAGTAACGTAGCAATTTTATGTAATTACCAAGTCTTACATAATAACATTGCAGTTAAAATGCATATATTCCTTGAGATAGCAGGTAGTTAGGTAATTCAAGGACTGGCGACCAGTTTGAACAATGTACCTATGTCGGCGTTCATTCTAACTATAGACTGAAAGCGACAAAGTTTATTTGAAATATCTTATTCGTACCGGCAAAGCTAAATTGTCTTGCAACTTCACAGGACCTAAAACTTACTGCACGGTGTGTAACGATTTTAGTTTCAATATTACATTTTTTAATCATTCTAGAGATGTAGTAGAGTTTTGAATGATATTAAAATGTGATGAAAGTGCAAGTCGAATATTACAGTGTAGAATAATCGTCGAGTGACGTAGTTTATGAATGTTAGAACTGTTTAATATTTAGCATACATTTACATAGTTTGCACGAATATCTTATTTTCGCGTAATACTCCAGTTATAATTATCGTCAGATTAAGGAAAAAAAAAAAAAAAAACTAGGCTGAGATTAAACAATTCAATTTCAAATCGAGCTACGCCAATTAAATATGAGATTCCTTTAATGCAAAATAAATTGAAGTTATAAGAGAGGGAAAATATACACTTTCCCGAATTTTAGATCCACATAGAGTTAATCAAAGATAGAAATGAAAGAATATTTTGGTAGCGACAGAGTGGGTAATCTCATGCGGTAACTGTGAGCGTGTTGATTATAGGAGCTCATATTACCTCGTGGGATTTCCCACCCGCTACTACTATCCTACAAATTCTCGGAAAATAAGAAATAAAAATTTTGAATGCATATTTCCATTTCATCAAAAGCTAGTTCTGAAATCTTGACACGGTTTAAAAGTATTGAGAACAAAATGAACCCATGGAACGACTCTGATTTGAAATTAATAGGTTTTCATTGAGTTTTACAAACGTAAATCGTTTCGTTACTTCACGATTATGTATGTACTGTCGAGTAGTATCGTTTGCCAGCTTGCGGTAACTAGTGCGATCCGAAATGCATTAATTTAATATGATATTATTGTTTTTAGCAGCATGCATCAATATAATTATACTTTATTGAAATGGCATGACAAGAGAAGAATGCAGCATGTTTAATCGAGTTGTGAGTGTGAGTATTACATCAGGTACTGGTGTAGCCCCACGACGACCAGTACTTGTGTTATACTTGCGCTTATTGTCTCATTACCTACCAGCCTGAAGCCACGCAACGGCCGAATGCACACATTATACGAATTAAAAAGTGCCCAATATTGATTTCCTTGTTGTTGAAGTATCAACCGGTGAACTTTAAGTGACGCAGAAACGTTTCTACTAAATGTCTGACTCATTCATAATTTGTTATCCAAATTTATTGTACGCGCATATTCTGGCCGATTGGCGATCCAAACCAAATTAGCAATATTTAATTTTCATGCGCAGCATGATATCATGCATTAAAGTTACATTTAAAAATAATACATTATTTTTTTACAGTTGCTCGGTTAACAGAGCTAGTGAGTACCGCCGACGATCGAATACAAGGAGCAAATAAAAGTGGCGAGGGAAAAGTAGACAGGTTCGCAAAAATATTTTTCACAGTCAGTTGTTCGTCCATGTTCGTCTTTTGATACGATGGTCACACGACACGCAATAACACGTTATATTTTTTACAGGGCTCTCTTGAAAAATTTAATACTCGGCTACGTGTCATCAGCAACTGGCGACAAGTTATCGGTACTCAGAGTATTGGCTACCGTTTTAGATTTCAACGAATCGGACCGAGAGAAGAGCGGACTGAACAGCCCCGCGGCAAGCGGCAGCTGGTTTGCTGGGTTACTGCGAAGCGGAGGGGTTGCTCAATCTAAAGTAAACTAATCAATGTAGTTTTTTATTTCAATTCGTCACTTCTCAATTAGAATGACGATTTTAGATATAGAAATCCATATGTTACGGATTATGAAACTTGTAACAACACGTTAATGCTTCCGCAGGATCAAGAGGCATCGTTATCTGCGGCGTTCGTCAGGTTTTTGGAAAGTGAATCCAAGCCAAAAGCTCAACTACCAGCTTTACCGATATCTACTACTGTAAATAACTGTTAATTCATTTCTAAAGTCTGCATCTTGGCAAATGTGCATGTCTATTTTTCATCGTGAAATTTCTATTTTCACAGCCGCCACCTCGCCCGGGTCACAGCAGACAACATTCCTCTTCGTCTAATCAATCAACCCTACTCTTATCAAATATCACATTGCCGACATTCCCAGATTTCGTTCCTGCCAGGAATACCGGCTCCATTCTAAAGGAGGTTCTGAAGGACAGCTGATATTGAACTTGTTGTCACAAACTTGATATTATTATTTTTTACTCCTCATTGCACATGCTAGTAGAGAGAGGGAATTGCGTTGTAAAGTTCTTTTTTTTTGTTCGATAGTAGAATCCATTGGGACAAAAATAACAATACCGATTTATTTCAAACGTATAATTCGTCGAGAATGCTATGGGTACTAAGTTACGACTCGTATGTAGATAATTGTCCTAAAGTTAATTCAGGCGATGCGTGGATGATGTATGAAAAATTGCTCATGTACCGGAGAGAAATTTCAAATTTCAAAGTTATCCAGCACTGACTGCACATTCGTCTTCCTATCTGGATTCAGTGCCCTTGTATGAATATCTATTACTATCGTTCTCACGTGAGCGGAGTTTGTAAAAGTTTGGGACAATGATTTGACAGTGATTCGACAACATACGTGAAATGCGTCACACTATCACTGTTCGATGAATTTGATAAATTACACGGAATGCGAAATGTAATGAAGAAGCCGTCTTCTGAATTCTGTATCATCAATTTGTTGAAATTTGTATTAAAATGTGTAAAATAAAGATTATTTAACTGTATACCGCAATAATAATGATAATAATAATTTGTTTATATTGCAAAATGTCAATCTGCGTACATTATTCCTATACAATTTACAAACAAACCGGAAAATACATTATGATTACCACTCGAAGAAATTTTTTTTCGCCTCCGAAATTCTTCAAATTACATTCCCGTAGTTTCACGCGTTTTTACATTTAAAAATTAGTGACCATTTGGTACAATAACCACATCGTATGTGGATATCTGATGTAAGACTACGGCTATTTAAACACCATATAAATTATACACTGCATCACTCGCACGGAGCAGTTTAAGCGCGAGAGACTAAAGTCGAAAATTGAACGAAATCACAGCACGTGTGATTTCTCGCGTATTTTCGGCCATCGCGCACAGCGGCGGGGCAAAGAAAAGTGAGAGGAAAGGAAATGGCAAGCGCAGCATGGCGGCAGGCGATCCTCGTCGGCGCGACGTCTTCGGGCGCAAGTGAAACGCGCGAACGCGTAGCGTTTTATCCATTCGAACGATTGCAGGTCTGATTCAGCGTATCCACAGCCTGCTTCATTTCGCATCCAACGTTTTACAACAACGATCAATTGAAATTTCTCCGATCGATTGACGCTGTGAGGGATATGGTATACTAATTGCATGAAAAATATTACGTACATACATAAAATATTATTAAAATATACGTTACATCGAGACTCACTATTGCGGTATCGGGTTGTAGCAGGATGTATAATCCGCAGGGTGTCCATGACATCCTAATGAATTAATCCACATGACGTGTCCTCAATGATGGCACCATTGATCGTAAACACAGCTCAACAGCTCACAGCCAGCAGTCATACACAATATTATAATTATATATTTATACGAAGTCATTTTACACCTGCACAGCACTTGGTTCGACACTGTTTAAACTGAAGCTATTGGGTACATACTTCGGTCCGAGCTATCGTGAATCTGTTGAATGCTTTCTTTGATATATATTTGGTATTCGAGAGGTTATGACTGACAAATACGTCGCGGATGAACCAGATCGAGAGTTCGACACGCGTTTTCGACACATTCTTCGACTTTTTATCGCAAGAATGACGAACGAAACTGCGTTCCGAAATGGAATATCACATACTTACGCGGTACAGGTTTGACAAATGGAAATAACGCAACCGGCAGATTTCGACAGCTCGCCCGGGCTATAATTAAGCCCATAACAACGTCGGTGTCCAATTTGCACACCTCGTCACCTCAGAAGCACCAAGTTCACACTTAAAATCCACGGAATCGCAGTAAAAGAATCACGCAGCGTTGATAACCGATCGCGGTCATTATGGCGACTCGATCGCTCGTCAACTGTTCGCTGTGACTGGTGACGTCACGCAGTCCGCCAGAAAAACCGTTGAAAGTTGAGCACATTATTTTGTACCGTAAAAACGCATCCACCGAGTCGTTTCACAATTTACGAACTTCGTCCACCTACAGTTGTACGCCGATAATTATTACAACCGAATACATACTTTGATAGTGGAATTCGCATTCACTCGAAAAGATTTGCGAACAGAAATTTATATCAGGTTCGATCGGCGTCCTCTTTTTCTTCAACCCTCCCTCCGCGAATCAAAATGAATATTCATACTCCGTCCACGTATCTCGTCGTTGCTGGAAGATTGTTGCCCGAGTTAATTGGGCGAATGAGCAACCCGTGTGTAATTACAGCACATGCTTATGCCATTTTACGGACGTAGAAATTTCGAATCTACAAACCGCCGCGACCAACGTTCCGAACGCGGACGGCGGAAAAAGGAACTGAAGTTCGCTGCAACATCACTCGGACCGTCTTTTGTTTTTCCAAATGCGGCATAAATTCAAATTCCCTCTGTACGGTAACGGTCTCATATTATGCGAGGGTATGAATTACTTTGAAAATGAGACTTTGATTAACGAAAACGCCACGAATATGGGTACGTACATCTCGATTTAAATAAAGGCAGAGTAATTATAAATAAATGCGTGTCCGTCGATCTACGTAGAAATGGACATCAAACAATATGTTTACCACGACGAGAACTTGGGCACAGCCTCTCATTGTTAATCATATTACGAAACAGTTCAATTATCACTGTAATCACTTATTGGTGGTGAAAAATTGAATAAAACATAGCGCAGTGGATGCAGTCGGCCGACTGAAAAACCGCGGAGAAATCCGTCGGTTCAATTGCCGTTCATTTTGATTTGTGCTCGGATAAAATTCCAAATCGTTTATGTAGCCGTACATTTGATCAAAATGTAGATATGTTGGATACGCAGAATTAGAGTTTGATTTTGTTTAATTTTTGGGGCGTAATTTATGGATTATATACCAGTGGCTGTAAATGAACGCATGGAAATATCACCGTTCATCAATTTCAAGGAAGATATCAAATTTCTTCATTGATTCCAAATTGAATGTATTTTTTTAGTGGTCAAATTTATTGAGTCCCGTCCTCAGGAATGTCAAATTTATTCATTCATCTCCTCAGGAACGGCAAAGTTTAGTTGGTAAACCTGGAGTAATATTCAAATCACATAAATGATATTTGCCTTGTTTGATTAGCAATAAAACTTATGCTCGTTGTCCGTTTCGCGCAGAGTTTTCTTCAACAATCTAGCGCGAAAAACCTATTTCGTGTCAGAGGCTTGAGACATTTCCTGCGCAAGGTGTGGAATACCTCTATACATGTACGTATATTGTACGTATCAGACATACTCGTGACTTACTGTATTTCCAATCGAAAGCAACAAAGCAACGTCAACGGTTTTCGAAATGGTGTTTACATGGCTGAATGTGTTGATCAAGTTGACCTAGCTAAAAAAAAGAAACTAATCGCGAACACATTGAAATGTCGGGCAATGGAACTCTGGTTGGTTAAAACCATAACGATCACGTGACACGATTCTTACGGGTAGTGGGAGGATGAAGTTCGTCGCTGCTACGAAAATTCAGAGTTTTTGCATACACAATACTTAACAGTTGAGCTTATTCTGCTCGTAGTTGAGGAAGAAGAAGGATTCGTTCGAACTTTCTGCCAGTTGCACAGGCGGCAATAATATTTTTCCGATCGTGTGCAATTGTCGTCAAAATGGACGTCGGGTGTGTCATCATTCCAGATATTTATTTGTTGAAAACAAATTTTAGTCAGTCTAGAATAATACAATCCCAAAAAAAATGAGCCCGAAAAATCTTTACGGTTCCCTCATGTGTGCATTAAGTTTTGAGATACATGATAAATCACGACAAAAGAACCACATTTATACTTTATTACAGTGGGTCAGGAGTCACCAACATATTCAGTGTTCCGCATGAAATGCTCGTGAATATTCTTCTCTATTTTAATGCCAGAGAACGTCTGGCATTCGCGAAGACTTGTATAAAATTTAAAAATCTTGTACTCGATGATCCGGAATTATTGAGGTGAGTCTACTGTATTATGCCTGAAATAAATTAATTATTCGCGTTTATAGTGCTCTGTTCGTTTTCAAGAAAAAGCTGGTTTTACACTGAGCGAAAAATTTGCGCATATAGTTAAAAATCTGTATACTTAAAATATTATAGTCGGGAAGATAATTTTTATAGTACAATTTATTCAAATTATCGTTTGGCGCACTATAAACACAATGTTAATTTTACCACACACTTCTAGTTGATCCAAGAACGTCAAAGGGACTATAATAATCGTACAATTAACTATATTTTTTGTTATAATTTTCACCATACACGGATGTTCATCAGGATTATATTCGTATAGCGTGGTGAACTCTGTTCTGTAGTCTTCGATAGTATAGAATTATGGTTCAATTAACTAATTTATAATCAACTATTTACGGATAAGTATTTAGACCACCCGAGATGATTCCTGCAACTTTTGTCATAGTTGAATGCACCATACATAGTTTGACTCGACTTAAATATGGTTAACGCTAATACGGTAATTTTCAGACAAGATCCTACGAACATAGTTTCAACAACTAAACATGAACTGTTGAAAATATTTGAAAATCTACGACCCATTTACAACACAAAATTGTAGTTGAATTACAAATTTCGTGTTATAAAGTGAATTACTAAGCATTCTCGATAAATGTGCATTAAAATTTTGTCATTTTCCTTAACTTAGTTGAAAACACGCAAAAGGGTATTTTGAATTTACTTCATTGTGCAGTAAATGTATCAGGTATATTTGGAAATTTCATTTACGGTACTTGGAATTTACTAAAAATTCTGCTGAATTCACTTGATAAATGGAATAATCTTATTGATCAGTTTTCAGTGACTGTACCCGTCATGTCCGCATGGGCCGTACATTGTATTATCAATCAAATAACATCATAGATTCTCATAAGAGAGTTTGGCGTAGTAGGTAGGGCGCCCGACTTATAATCCGAACATTGCCAGCGAAAGGGGTTTGAGCCCCGGTAAGGAGAAGATAATGCGCTATGTTTCAATCGATCCAAAATGCATTTTCAACGACTGTAGCTACTGATAAGTTGTCAAAATGGTGTCTGCGCTCACGAAAAATCATTGAGATGAATTATCTACGAGTTCCTTATCTATTTTTTTTCATTCCAGTTTTACTATACATTTACGATGAAGCTACTCAACTCGTATGGTAAAAGTTAACAAACTGCAATCTACAATTTCTGTATTGAATTTCCAAATTATAAATCGAGTAACGATAAGTTTATCACGTTTATCGCACTAATGTTTAAACATGGTCAGGTCTTCATTATTGTACCGTTAACCATACAACTTTTGTCAGGTGTAACGATAAGTTCATAGTTCGGAACAACATAATGCAATAAGTTCTATTAACTATAAATTCGTATTGTCCCCTGAGCATACTATTTTTTATGGTAACGACAACCACAATTTTCTCTGAGTGTAACAAAACTCGGTACATCTACTGCTGTATTTTGTGATAGAGGAGCAGATTAGTGCTGAAGTATTTTGACAAGTTGGTACAGTTCGCAGAGTGTGCGGTTCAGATAATTTTTTATTCATTTTTTTTCATACGAAACCATTCACCATTTACACAGCTTTGTGTGGTAATTAATTTCATCCAGTTTTGCATATCTTAATTTCCATGTATTCAGGAATTTGGATTTTTCACGAAATGGATGGCTAACAACAATGGAAGATGTCCAAGTATATTTTACGAATGAAACTAGGAACAAGTTTATCCGTAAAGTGAATATAAGCGGTATATTTTGGATGAGGCCAGGTGAGATGTTACGCAACACGATTGGCAAAGCAGTGAACCTGGTCGATGTTAATGTAATGGGAATTAGATTCGAAGACGTTCGACAGTTGGGATCTTTTCTTGCACTGCTAATACATGTTAAAAAGCTGATTCTTGATTGGCCCGAGCCGGATGAAGATGTGGACTTTTCCATTCGTGTTATGAAAACCCCGTTCGGCAAACTCAATTATTTGATAGCAAGAGTGCGCGTTTATTCCATCAATTTTTTTCCTACTGTACAATTCTGCTGTAATGAGCTCGTGGATCTCCGTGTAATAGCGTTGCCATCCCAGGACCATGAACTAAAACAGAATTCGTGGCGTTTGTACGGCCACAATAAACTGAAAAAGCTTAAGATTGTTCAAGCTCATGGATGGGATGTGCATCGCACGATATACAGACACATTATTAATATGCTTCCGGACCTAACTCAGTGGACAGATTTTCAAATGATTGGTACTGATTTTGCAAACAGAGGATTCTATCTTGGTATGTTTTCACAAACTTTATCCTGTTCTTTTTCGCGTCTATAGACATCCAATTTCTTTATTTCAGTCTGAAGAAAAGGACTGTTATTATCACTTTTTAGTGTTCTGTGTCCAAAAATTGTTATATAATTTGACAGTCACGGGAAATCTGAAACATCAGAGTTTTTCGAATAACGTTCTTATCAGTTGATGACTTTGAAATTTTACAATTTGTGTACTGGAAGTCACGTCAATTTTTTAACCAAGTGCCGACTATGAAGAGATGATTGCGTCTAATTGCAAAGAAAGAAAGAAAGCATAGTTTTGCTGTTACTCAAATTCTTGAAATATCGCTATTTACTCGCGAACATAAGACCAACTTGTGATTTCAGAAAAAAATCTGGATATTTCTGATCAATTACTAAGTACGCGAGTGGCAAACAATATTGAGAATTTTCCAGTCTTGTGGTCTGTGCTTTCGGAATCTTTGGTGCAAGAAACAGTCAAACTCAACTATGAAAAGGTACCAAAGGACTTCTGTTGCTTCCGAAGAACAGGCGCAGATGCAGCGTCAATCGCCAATAGCTTGCCACTCGCATTGAGGGTTGAAGAGGCAAAGGTAGAATCATGTATCGGGCATATTACGTGGATGTGCACCGCAAGAACCACTCGGAGCGGCTCCGAGTTTAGCCGGGGGTCCTTATGGTGCGCATTCGCGTAATGTCCCGGTATGTTAATAGCTATAGTATTCATATTTCAGAAACAAGTAAATGACGACTCATTCAATTTAATCGAATCACACCTTTGTTTCATTCTCGTTTCAGCGGCTGCTGAAAGATCCCGGGTATCAGATAACTTTCTTGAACTTGGAACATGACATCGAAGCGTATTGTGATGTGCATTTAGTGGGATTCGCATTCCCAAACTTGCGCGATCTTATTTTATATCGAATCCTGAAAGCGCCAGGTATAATGGAATTTCCTATTCGTGAACGACGTAAATATTCTCATGCAAACCAAATTGCCGGAATAAACATTAAATCATGAAGTCCGATTATCAATTTGTCAAAAGTAGTGACGGTATATGTATATTGTACATATGAAAATAGAATTCACTAGCAAGAGTTAACCATGAAAAAACTCATTGTTTTTCGATTTAAACAGAGCGAGTTCGGGGAAAGGAATTATTGCCGAGACGTCTTGCTAGCCGAGACAGTGGCGCAGCTAGCACGTCGCGGGATGAATTGGCTGGAAGTCGCGAACATTCTTTCCGAATTCTAATAGACAACACACCCCAACTTAGGGATCTGACGATTTGTTTCACGGAAAAGTAAGGACCAATCTTCGATGTTTCATTTGTGTCTACTACGAATTATGAAACGAACGGTGTTCACTCTGTTTCAGCGAAGAACCACAACCCGAGACGTGGGACTTGGATTCTCTGCTTCACATTGCACGCTGGCGACATCTCACAGCCTTACGTTTGGCCTACGTACCTATCTTAGATGGAAGATTTTTGGTCGAGATTGGAAAAAACTGTGAAAACCTGCAGATATTAGTGCTAATAGATCTGGCAAAGACGGGCCAGTCCATAAGCTACATGAACGATGTGTCAGACATGCTAACGCGATGTCGTAATATAAGGGAATTTTCATTTTCAGAAGAGGATATCTTCGGAGTGTTTAACTTGCTTACCTCTCTTAGCTGCAACCCAAAGCTCGAAAGTGTCGATATATTGTTTTGCGAAGAAAGAGAAAATCTCCCGCGTTTAGTCGCATCGATGGAACATCTACTTTACAATTGCAAGATGTTGAATAAATTTAAGTATACCAACGTATGGACAATGGATCGTGTTTTATATCGGAACTACTTGGTCGGTGAGTTACGCAGGTAAAAATAATACGTTTGTTATTTATTATTTTTTTTTTTTTGTACTGTAGAATCACTGCTTCGTATTGTTCGGATTCTTCATTGTTTTTTTAAAATTCATATCTTAGCGCGATCTCTCAGAGGACATATTCTCAGAGTATAATTTCTGTTTGTTGCAGAATAAAGGGTGAACTGAATCGTCCGGAATTTCAATTTGAAGTGGTTAATCCTTTTTGCAAGGATATTGTAATCTTTGGTCCTGACGGCGAATTTTTAGAAAATATAGACATTATTCATGAAGCGTGCCCACCTTGGTACTTTAATTGTCGTAAGCTGAACGAGCTGACCTGTAGGATTATTTTTCCTCTACTTATTTATAAAAATAATGTATTCGGAGGAACGCTGCAATAATTTATTCCTTCTAAGATATACTATTTATAATATATAATGTATAACATACTATAAATATAAACCCATTTGTCTTATATTTTGTACACAAACACATAAGTACGTTCGATAAATGTTACTTTCAATCAATGAATATATATTGCGCCTATTGTTTCAAGTAGTACTTAGATAAATAATTTCCGGTTGAATACCTTCTATTTTTCAATTTCAATATCTGCATTCATCTTGCTTGCAGACTACTTCTAGAAATTCATGAAAATTAAGTCTCTCGTTCTTCAATACACACTGGAATGTAAAAGAATGCGGCTGAAGTGGCACCGTAACTAATTCTAACAGGTCCATGTCATCAACTTTCTACCCCTTTTTTCAAGCTGTTATGTGTATTATTTTAAGTGAATATCTGGTATCAGATTCACGATCTAATTTATTTACTTTCGTCTGAGATTTCGTTTCAATTCTGTTACTCGTCGACGTAATATACAAATTGGTCACTCAGGTTTTGCATCGGATTTATCGCTAAACTGTGAATTACAAAGCACAAAATTGGTGAAACGTAAAGTACAATCGACGAGCAATTCAAAACAATTATCATTTCGGCCGTATTGACATTTTTTTCGTTTGAGATATCAGATCGAATTCGCCGCCGGTCGACGTAACCTGTGCCGTATGCACAAGGCACCACGTATACAAAATATGCCCGCAATACGAAGCTGAAACGTTTTAGCAAATCAATATGACAATCCAGCTCGTAGAAGCTTATAGAAGCATATAGAATAGGAAGAACACTCTGCAAGTCAGTAGAAGGTCACAGAAACAGATGGAAGGTCGTAGAAGCTGATATTGAACTTGTTCTCACAAACTTGATATTATTATTTTTTACTCCTCATTGCACATGCTAGTAGAGAGAGGGAATTGCGTTGTAAAGTTCTTTTTTTTTGTTCGATAGTAGAATCCATTGGGACAAAAATAACAATACCGATTTATTTCAAACGTATAATTAGTCGAGAATGCTACGGGTACTAAGTTACGACTCGTATGTAGATAATTGTCCTAAAGTTAATTCAGGCGATGCGTAGATGAGGTATGAAAAATTGCTCATGTACCGGAGAGAAATTTCAAATTTCAAAGTTATCCAGCACTGACTGCACATTCGTCTTCCTATCTGGATTCAGTGCCCTTGTATGAATATCTATTACTATCGTTCTCACGTGAGCGGAGTTTGTAAAAGTTTGGGACAATGATTTGACAGTGATTCGACAACATACGTGAAATGCGTCACACTATCACTGTTCGATGAATTTGATAAATTACACGGAATGCGAAATGTAATGAAGAAGCCGTCTTCTGAATTCTGTATCATCAATTTGTTGAAATTTGTATTAAAATGTGTATAATAAAGATTATTTAACTGTATACCGCAATAATAATGATAATAATAATTTGTTTATATTGCAAAATGTCAATCTGCGTACATTATTCCTATACAATTTACAAACAAACCGGAAAATACATTATGATTACCACTCGAAGAAATTTTTTTTCGCCTCCGAAATTCTTCAAATTACATTCCCGTAGTTTCACGCGTTTTTACATTTAAAAATTAGTGACCATTTGGTACAATAACCACATCGTATGTGGATATCTGATGTAAGACTACGGCTATTTAAACACCATATAAATTACACACTGCATCACTCGCACGGAGCAGTTTAAGCGCGAGAGACTAAAGTCGAAAATTGAACGAAATCACAGCACGTGTGATTTCTCGCGTATTTTCGGCCATCGCGCACAGCGGCGGGGCAAAGAAAAGTGAGAGGAAAGGAAATGGCAAGCGCAGCATGGCGGCAGGCGATCCTCGTCGGCGCGACGTCTTCGGGCGCAAGTGAAACGCGCGAACGCGTAGCGTTTTATCCATTCGAACGATTGCAGGTCTGATTCAGCGTATCCACAGCCTGCTTCATTTCGCATCCAACGTTTTACAACAACGATCAATTGAAATTTCTCCGATCGATTGACGCTGTGAGGGATATGGTATACTAATTGCATGAAAAATATTACGTACATACATGAAATATTATTAATATATACGTTACATCGAGACTCACTATTGCGGTATCAGGTTGTAGCAGGATGTATAATCCGCAGGGTGTCCATGACATCCTAATGAATTAATCCACTTGACGTGTCCTCAATAATGGCACCATTGATCGTAAACACAGCTCAACAGCTCACAGCCAGCAGTCATACACAATATTATAATTATATATTTATACGAAGTCATTTTACACCTGCACAGCACTTGGTTCGACACTGTTTAAACTGAAGCTATTGGGTACATACTTCGGTCCGAGCTATCGTGAATCTGTTGAATGCTTTCTTTGATATATATTTGGTATTCGAGAGGTTATGACTGACAAATACGTCGCGGATGAACCAGATCGAGAGTTCGACACGCGTTTTCGACACATTCTTCGACTTTTTATCGCAAGAATGACGAACGAAACTGCGTTCCGAAATGGAATATCACATACTTACGCGGTACAGGTTTGACAAATGGAAATAACGCAACCGGCAGATTTCGACAGCTCGCCCGGGCTATAATTAAGCCCATAACAACGTCGGTGTCCAATTTGCACACCTCGTCACCTCAGAAGCACCAAGTTCACACTTAAAATCCACGGAATCGCAGTAAAAGAATCACGCAGCGTTGATAACCGATCGCGGTCATTATGGCGACTCGATCGCTCGTCAACTGTTCGCTGTGACTGGTGACGTCACGCAGTCCGCCAGAAAAACCGTTGAAAGTTGAGCACATTATTCTGTACCGTAAAAACGCATCCACCGAGTCGTTTCACAATTTACGAACTTCGTCCACCTACAGTTGTACGCCGGTAATTATTACAAACGAATACATACTTCGGTAGTGAAATTCGCATTCACTCGAAAAGATTTGCGAACAGAAATTTATATCAGGTTCGATCGGCGTCCTCTTTTTCTTCAACCCTCCCTCCGCGAATCAAAATGAATATTCATACTCCGTCCACGTATCTCGTCGTTGCTGGAAGATTGTTGCCCGAGTTAATTGGGCGAATGAGCAACCCGTGTGTAATTACAGCACATGCTTATGCCATTTTACGGACGTAGAAATTTCGAATCTACAAACCGCCGCGACCAACGTTCCGAACGCGGACGGCGGAAAAAGGAACTGAAGTTCGCTGCAACATCACTCGGACCATCTTTTGTTTTTCCAAATGCGGTATAAATTCAAATTCCCTCTGTACGGTAACGGTCTCATATTATGCGAGGGTATGAATTACTTTGAAAATGAGACTTTGATCAACGAAACCGCCACGAATATGGGTACGTACATCTCGATTTAAATAAAGGCAGAGTAATTATAAATAAATGCGTGTCCGTCGATCTACGTAGAAATGGAAATCAAACAATATGTTTACCACGACGAGAACTTGGGCACAGCCTCTCATTGTTAATCATATTACGGAACAGTTCAATTATCACTGTAATCACTTATTGGTGGTGAAAAATTGAATAAAACATAGCGCAGTGGATGCAGTCGGCCGACTGAAAAACCGCGGAGAAATCCGTCGGTTCAGTTGCCGAAATTCATTTTGATTTGTGCTCGGATAAAATTCCAAGTCGTTTATGTAGCCGTACATTTGATCAAAATGTAGATATGTTGGATACGCAGAATTAGAATTTGATTTTGTTTAATTTTTGGGGCGTAATTTATGGATTATATACCAGTGGCTGTAAATGAACGCATGGAAATATCATCGTTCATCAATTTCGAGGAAGATATCAAATTTCTTCATTGATTCCAAATTGAATGTATTTTTTAGTGGTCAAATTTATTGAGTCCCGTCCTCAGGAATGTAAAATTTATTCATTCTTCTCCTCAGGAACGGCAAAGTTTAGTTGGTAAACCTGGAGCAATAATCAACTCACATAAATGATATTTGCCTTGTTTGATTAGCAATAAAACTTGTGCCCGTTGTCCGTTGCGCGCAAAATTTTCTTCAACAATCTAGCGCGAAAAACCTATTTCGTGTCAGAGGCTTGAGACATTTCCTGCGCAAGGTGTGGAATACCTCTATACATGTACGTATATTGTACGTATCAGACATACTCGTGACTTACTGTATTTCCAATCGAAAGCAACAAAGCAACGTCAACGGTTTTCGAAATGGTGTTTACATGGCTGAATGTGTTGATCAAGTTGACCTAGCTAAAAAAAAGAAACTAATCGCGAACACATTGAAATGTCGGGCAATGGAACTCTGGTTGGTTAAAACCATAACGATCACGTGACACGATTCTTACGGGTAGTGGGAGGATGAAGTTCGTCGCTGCTACGAAAATTCAGAGTTTTTGCATACACAATACTTAACAGTTGAGCTTATTCTGCTCGTAGTTGAGGAAGAAGAAGGATTCGTTCGAACTCTCTGCCAGTTGCACAGGCGGCAATAATATTTTTCCGATCGTGTGCAATTGTCGTCAAAATGGACGTCGGGTGTGTCATCATTCCAGATATTTATTTGTTGAAAACAAATTTTAGTCAGTCTAGAATAATACAATCCCAAAAAAAAATGAGCCTGAAAAATCTTTACGGTTCCCTCGTGTGTGCATTAAATTTTGAGATACATGATAAATCACGACAAGAGAACCACATTTATACTTTATTACAGTGGGTCACGAGTCACCAACATATTTGATCTCCCACGAGAAATGATCGTGAGAATTTTTCTCTATTTCAACCCCAAAGAACGTCTTAGATTAGCGAGGACTTGCAGAACATTTGAAAAACTTGTATTCGGTGATATGGAATTATTGAGGTGAGTCTACTGTAGTGTGCCTGTAAAAAAATCAATTACTCTCGTTTACAATACTTTGTTCGTTTATAAGAAAAAAGTAGTTTCAACGAGATACAGTATACCTCCTACTGCAACTGGTGAAGGAGGAGTAGATTAGTGCTGAAACATATTGATAAGTTCGCGCAGAGTTTTTGCGCTTCAGACAACTCTGTTTGTTTCATATGAAACCATTCACCCTTCATAACATATGACCACAAATTTATGCACCAATTAATCTTGTCCAGTTTTCTCTATCTTAATTTCGGTTCGTTCAGGAATTTGGATTTTTCACGAATTGGATTGATAACAACAGTCGCAGATGTATGGGAATATTTTGAGAGTGAAACCGTGAATCAGTATATCCGTAAAGTGAATGTAAGCAATGTAAGTTGGATGAGGGCAGGACAAATTTTGAACAACACGATTGGCAGAGCAGTGAACCTGGTCGATGTTAATATATTCGGACGTAGATTCGGAGACCTTCAACAGTTGGTATCTTTGCTTGAATTGCTGATAAATCTTAAAAGGCTGTCTTTTGATTGGCCCGATGAGATTGAAGATGTGTCCCACTCTATTGACATTATGCGAACCCCGTTCGGCCGGCTCAAATATTTGGCAGTAAAAGTGAGCGTTTATTCCAACAATTTTTTTCCTACTTTACAATGGAACTGTAATGAACTCGTGGAGCTCCGTATAATAGCATTGCCACCCCGAGACGGGAAACTAAAACTGATTTCGTGGCCCCTGTATGGCCATGATAAACTGAAGAAGCTTAAGATTGTTCAAGCTCATGGATGGAATGTGCATCGCACAATATATAGACATATTGTTAATATGGTTCCGGATCTGAATCAATGGACAGATTTTCAAACGATTGGTAGTGATCTTGGACTCAAAGGATTCTATCTTGGTATGTTTTAACAAACTTTGTTTTTTATTTTTTTACGTTCATAGACATCCAATTTTTTTATTTTAGTCTGAGGTAAAGGACTGTTATTATCATTTTTTAGTGATCTCTGTCCAAAAATTGATATTTAATATGATAGTCACGAAAAATCTGATAAATCAGAGTCTTTCAAGTAAAGTTCTTATCAGTTGACGATATTCAAATTTTACAATTTGTATACTGGAAATCACGTCAATATTTCAGCCAAGTACTAACTCTGAAAAGATGATTGCATCCGATTGGAAGGAAAGAAAGCACAGTTTTTCCATCACTCAAATTCTTGAAATATCGTTATTGACTCGTGAAAATAAGATCAACTTGTGATTTCAGAAAAAAATATCGAAATTTGTCATCAACTACGAAAAACGCGAGTGGCAAACAATGTTCCACATCGCCGTCCTCCTGATAATTTCCCACATACATGGTCTGTGCTTTCGGAATGTTTGGTGCGAGAAGCAATAAGACTCACCCATGAAAGGGTACCAAAGGACTTCTGTTGTTTACGAAGAACAGCCGTACATTCGTCAGCAACCCCAAGTAGCTGGCCACTCGCATTGAGGATTGACGAGGCAAAGGTAGAATCGTATATCGAGATATTACGTGGACGTGCACCACAAGAACCCTTATGGTGCGCATTCGCGTAATGTCCCGGTATATTAATAGTCACAGTATTTATATTTCAAAAACAAGCAAAAAATTAGTCACCAATTCAATTGAATCATAACATTGTTTCGTTCACGTTTCAGCGGCTGCTGAAAGATCCCGAGTACCAGATATCTTTGTTGTACTTGGAGCATGACATTGACACGCATTGTGATGTCCATTTAGTGGCATCCGCATTTCCAAACTTGAGAAACCTTTTTCTATGTCGAATTCTAAAATCGAGAGGTAAAGTGAAATTTCATAATATTCGTCAACGACGCGCATATGTATTTTTGTGCAAGGCAGATTGCCGCAATAAACGTTAAATCATGGAGCTCGATTATCGATTCGTCAATAGAAGAGATGATATATGCATATATTGCGTACGTAAAAGTTGTATTCACTGGTAAGAGTGAACCATGAAAAAACTCATTATGTTTGAATCTACGCAGATAGAACTCAGGGAGCGCAATACTTGCCGAGGCGCCTTACTAAGGAAGGTAGTGGCGCACCTGCCGCGTTGCAGGATGTAGCGGCCGGAGGACCGCACGATAGTTCTTTTAAAATTCTTGTAGAAAACACGCCGCTACTTAGGGATCTGACGATTTGTTATTGGGGACAGTAAGAACTGATCTTCAATATTTTATAATTCAATTACGTATGCCTGATACGCGAATTGTGAAACGAGCAATATTTACTTTTTTTCAGCGCGGACCCACTACTCGAGACCTGGGACTTCGATGCTCTGTTGCATATTTCGCAGTGGCGGAATCTCACAGCCCTACGTTTGGCCTTTGTACCCGTCCACGACGGACAGTTTTTGATCGATGTTGGAAAACACTGTGTAAACCTGGAGACATTGGTGCTAGTGCATCTGGGAACAACGGGCCATTCCAGAACGTACATGAGGGATCTGGCAGAAATGCTGAGACATTGTCGCAATATGAGGGAATTCTTCTTTGAAGACGACCAAGTATTCGGAGCGCATGAAGTGCTTATGGCTCTTACCAACAATCTAAAGCTTGAACGTATTGAAATGGAGTTTTACGAGAGAGGAGAGGATTATGCGCGTATGATGGCATCGATGTACCATCTACTCCGGACTTGCACGCTGTTAAATAAATTCAAGTATACCAACATTTGGACAACGACTCGTAATTTATATTTGTGCTACTTGGTCACTAGGTTACGCAGGTGAAAATAATACGTTTATTATTGTTTTTGCATTGTAGAATTATTGTTTCGTGTCGTTTGTACTCTTCGTTGTTTTTTTTTTTTTTTTTTTTTAACTTCATTTTTTCTGTCTATTGCAGAATAAGGGGTGAACTGAATCGTCCAGATTTTCAGTTCGAAGTACTCTTACCAAACTACGGTATCCGCCACGATTCTCCGAATGTAGATGTTATTCTTCACGAGTACTCACCTTGGTACGACTTTAACTGCAGACTCATTTATCCTTTATTTAGTTTTGAAAATCACTTTTGGGCGAATATCTAAACTAAATTATTCTTTCTAAAATGTATAATATATATTATATAATATATAATATAAAATATATATTATATAATATATAATATACTATAAATGTATAACTGTTTGTCTTATATTTTGTACAGAAACACACAGGTATGTTCGATAAATTTTATATTCAATCAATAAGTATATATTTCGCGTAATACTGATGTTTCAAGTATTACCCAGACACGTGTAAGACACATAAATAACACATGGTTCAATGACTATTAATTTTCAATCTGAATCTCTGTATTTATTTCGTTTGCAGACTCCTGTTAGAAATTCAAAAAATCACGACTCTCGTTCTTTAATGTACGTACGTAAATACACTGGAATGTAAAATAATGCGGCTTAAGTGTCACAGCGTATAATACTAATCTAAGATCTAAGTCATCGGAGAACCCCGCAATCATCTTATAGGATTTGGGGTTCAGCGAAATCATCTGGATTTTTTATATTTTGTAGTTCTTGGCATTTTGAAAAATACTTCTCCATGGACATGACCTTTCGCTATCGATAGTTTCGGCGCTAGAAAAATACACATCCGGCAGATTTATCGCTAAACTGTGAATTAAAAAGTACAAAATTGGTGGAACGTAAAGATCAACCGACAAGCAATTCGATGCAATTATCACTTTGGCCGTACTGATATTTTTATCATTTGAGATATCGCGTCGAATATGCCGCCGGTCGACATAACTTACAAATTAATCTGTCTGGTTTTTCCCAGTTTTATCGAGAATTATGCGGAACAGCACAGGTGAGAGTACTATATGTCGATGGATTTTACCAACCAACGACTGTGGTTATGATCGTCGTGACAAATAGCGATCAGTGACAGTGCGATGCCAAATATTACTGGTATACATCAGTGGGTGGGAAATATACGAGCCTTGACGAGAAGTTAGCTTCAATCGAAAGGGGATTTGGGGTATTGGGCTCCTCGAGAGATCTCGACGCTCGAATCTCTCGCACTACGTTCGCGGCAAAGTTCAGAGCTGTTGTGAACAATGGCGACGTTTCGACAGAAGTGACATCCTCGTTATCAAATGTGTTTTTACTTTGTAATATTAGCGATTTTTTTAGATGTTAGGTACGACTTGTCGAATCTAGTGTTAATTTACTAATAAAACGGTATGGCAGGTAACGTGAACGCGTTGTCCAGTGATATAAGTCGACGAAATCCGCAGGATGAATACGAACTGATACAGAGGATAGGCAGTGGTACCTACGGCGACGTTTATAAGGTTATTACCGGCTACATTTAGCTAAATTCGTCGATCCTTTCCCTCCCAAACTTCATACGACTTTATCTTTCAGGCAAAAAGACTTTCCATGAACGATCTCGCTGCTATCAAGGTTATCAAACTCGAGCCAGGTAGGTCAATCTGCCATTCAAGACAGACTCTTAATAGACTCTCAACTCCTCGTCACCTCCTCGTCACCTCATCTCTGCTATTCTCACCTATTGTATCATCCCTGGCTATTGTCAGATGAGACACTCGACGTTCACGACCATTATTCACCATTTCACTCAAACGTCACCGTCGTCACATTTGCTTACAACTTGTATTATGTTTATTCTCTAGGGGATGATTTTGCAATTATTCAACAAGAAATCTTAATGATGAAAGACTGCAAGCATCCCAATATCATCGCGTACTACGGAAGCTATCTTAGAAGGGATAAACTATGGATTTGCATGGAGTACTGCGGGGGTGGTTCTCTCCAAGACATATACCACAGTAAGTAATATTGGTGTTTTACGTTCCCACGTGAATGAACTTGATGTCTTACAATGGAAAATACCTGATATTCGATAAATATTTTTTGTCACGTATTTCTAGTTACTGGACCACTCTCGGAGATTCAGATAGCTTACATGTGCAGAGAGACGCTACTTGGGCTATCCTATCTCCACGAGAAAGGAAAGATGCACAGAGATATCAAAGGTGCGAATATACTGCTCACGGAGAACGGGGATGTAAAACTTGCAGATTTTGGCGTATCTGCTCAAATCACAGCTACGATAAACAAGAGAAAAAGTTTCATAGGAACACCTTACTGGATGGCGCCTGAGGTACCTTTTACATATATTACACTTGAACAGCTTCAATCAATTATCCACATACTTGTGTTTGTTCAAAATATATTATCGCCTCAACCAGGTTGCAGCTGTTGAGAGGAAGGGTGGTTATAATCAGCTCTGTGATATTTGGGCTTGTGGAATAACAGCTATCGAGCTGGCAGAGCTACAACCTCCTATGTTTGATCTGCACCCTATGAGAGCGCTTTTTCTTATGTCAAAATCTGGCTTCAAGCCCCCAACGTTGAAAGATAGGGATAAGTGGAGTCCGACGTTTCACAATTTCGTCAAAGTTGCTCTGACTAAAAATCCTAAGAAAAGACCGACGGCGGATAAATTATTGCAGGTAATATCAAAAAATGTTGCGCTTTTTGGTATAAGAGTGTACTCAAATTTCATGTCAAATTTTCTATGTATATTACAAATTTACAGCACGCCTTTTTCCAAGGTGATATGAGTAAAAGACTGGCTTTGGAATTGCTCCAAAAAGTATCGAATCCAAGTCACATGTTCACAGAACTTGAACCCGACGATGACGGTGCGGTACCAAACGTCCCCCAGCGTATAGCGTCACGGCACACTGCCAGATCCCGACCAAAAAGTCCCATTCCACAGTTAGATAGCGATGGTAAAATTGATACTACCATTTGAAAACTGTACGTTGATCGACAGAAATTTTTGCTCATAAAATACGATTTTTTGCAGATCGAATAAATTTAGGTGAGGATACGTTACAGAGAGAATCAGTAGCCCCTTCTGTAGATAGTAATCCCGCCTGGGATATCATAGACATCATGAACAACGTCAAGGTAACAGAATGTTTTTGCACTGTCTATAATTGACAAAAATGCGGTAGTAAACTAAATTTCCATATCTATGCGTGTTCTTTTGTTCTCTACAGACTGTACATAATTGTGACGTGCATCCGGATTGTGGAATAGGAACTGCGTTCGAAGATGTCCCAGAAAAGTGAGTTATTTTTCCTTCTTATGTAACCTATCATGCGGTGTCTAGGTACTTGTTATTCTACATTCAAACTACGGATTCGACAAAAGTTCGAAATCGGGTTTGATGTTACTCATTCATTTCCACTAACTTGTGTTAATCTTTCAATTACTCACCATCTGAAATGTACATGATAATTGCAGTGATTTTTAGCAAATGCTGAGAGTGCTGAGATTTTAGCCGACAATTATTCATTTGCTGAGAATTTCTCAATTTTCTATGATACACAGATGTGTCTGAGCCATAAAATATTCTGGTGAACATATCCATTTCCTGCACAAATATACTCTCATCATTGACAGATCATTCAAATCATTGCATACAAGTACTTCATCTTTATCAAATGGTAATTTTCACTAACACTGCATAGATTATAGGTATATATATATATACATATATATACAATATATATCCCACTTGTTCTAGTGAACGTTGAACGAGAGTAGATGCTCTGTGTATAAATAAAAACAATACTTTTGTTTGGTTCAATAATTGCAAATCGATAATTCGACCAACCATATTCGTAATTTTTAATACATCCACTTACTGTTTTTTCTATTGAATGTTCCAAAGATTGAAACTAGCACGCTTGCTTATGCTTTTTGTATCTTGATCGTAGTTTAAATTATTCAACATGTCAATAGAATATTTGAACCTAGAAAACTACGATATTCTACATCATCTTGCTGAGTATGAATGTGGCAAAAGAGTTTCCAAAATTATTCGTCAGGGCTAAGCTTTTCTTTTCTGTAACAGTAAGCATGGAGCTAGAGTCACAACCGATAGTAGACTGTCACGTCGAAGCAAAACAGGCACCGAGATTTTTCATATGAGCCTCAGGTAATTGGCAAGAAAGAGTTTCGCTTGGTGTGAAGGTGCCTATAAATTTGTCAAAAAAAAAAATAAAAAAAAAACACAAAACCTCTTTCAGGTGATAACGAAATATTTGATAACACAAACAAAAAAAAAAAACCACAAGTATAGAGCTTCTGAATAAAAATGCTTTCTCTAAATCGGAGTTGGTTCTTATAACGATAATACCCAATACCTGAAAAATTTTAAAGTATGCAAAACACAACAATCAGTAAACATTGAAAAATCCAGCATGTGCACGGGCATGATCGATTAGTGGTTAGCATTTTTTTAAGAATCTTTATCAGAGTTCTCGTGCTAACATAATTTAAAAAATTCTAATCTCTGATATATTTTACATGTCAACTACACTTCTTATTGTGTAGTGTTGAGACATCTAAACTTTGTTTGATACTATATGTTATAACATACCCGTAGTATTGGTTTGATTTTATAGGATCATTCCATGTCATTTAACTTGAATGGATAACACCACTGGTAAATCTGCTACATACCGTATAAACCTGTCGAACTTATAGGGTAGGAATCGGCTCACTGTACTTAATCATGCAGCCACTCGTATTCCTGCGTAACCTAATTGATTAACTAATTTCATTACTAAAATTTTGTCGTTTCCAACGTAACGTTAATTTCTTTTTATCAGTTTGTAATTGTAATAATTTCTCCCAACAGGAGTCTATTGCAGTACATTGATGAGGAGTTGTTGCTAAGGTATTGGCAGGTAACCTTTTCCCTTGCATCTTGCACCTTGCACTCATGCTTCCTGTTTTTAATTTTTTTTTTAAATTTTTATCTTATCATATACACATTTTAACGCCTTGCGCGATCATTTGCTGTTTTTGTCATGTGATACTGAAATCGTTCAAGTTGATAAACTGAGAAAAGTGCTGCATTTAGTAACTTATTGTTAGTGTTTCTTTTTAAGGTTGAAAATCCAATACGAATCACAGCATCAAAGTAATATTATCAATTTAATAACTGAAACAAAAGCGCTTGCATCATTAAACAGTACCTACTTGACATCCATCGTTTGTAGAAAATCTCCTTTCGAAAGCTTCATTCGTCTGAAATACCTTGTAAGAGACTTACTTCGGTCATTAGAGTATTAATTCGGTACAAGTCTTGTTTTACTTTCATAACAGCTTCCAATTTATTACAGCATGAGTCGTTGATCTTATTGCGAGAAAATAATGTAAATGCAATATGAGCTTGTTTCAAGGTACAGTATTTACTTGATGTACGTATCAGGATTGTTGCACGAAAATTAGTTTATTTATCTTTTTTTTTTACCTCTAAGCTTTCGCGCTACCTATGCTGGTGGTGGACGTAAAATAAAACCGCTTAGAACCTGATTGAATTAGTGATTTTTCCCAATCCCCTACCGATACTCAAATAATAATAAATTTCATGTCTTTAAAAATTCATATACTTTATATTGGTAGTCTATATTAAAGATTATGTACTGCCATTAGATCTTACACCAACTCTTGACAATTTTCAACAAAACGCGATATGTGCTAGCCAAATTAGTTTTAAATCACACATACGAACATGAATTAGATGAAATACATAGGCAGCAGGAAATGAGACTTGAGTGCTTGACGATGAACGATGGTATACAGGAAAAGATTATAGTGGGCAAGAATACGAAAAGAAAAAGAAAATGAAAAAAAAAACAAAAAAATGAAACAACGGATAGTTTTTCTCTCGCGTGTGTGACCTCGTATTTCCTGTGTGCAGGGGGAATGCAATGTCGATGGTTGCTGGGCATTGCGATCAGCTATATTCCCTGCAGTAAGTAACTAAAATGCTATCATACAACAGTAGTTAACATCAAACGTTGCTATTCTTAGAATCGACATCGCTGTACATACATACCTTAGCGAAATCACTGAAGAAAAACTTGCACGTCCTAACGAATTCCTAAACACATTTTCTAACACTCTCATAAGAATACTACAAGTACTACTACGACCTTATTTAATAGCTCTTTCATATCTTCAAGGCAGTCATTATTTCACGGTGTACGTTATTCATACTTCATTCGGTTTTGTCTTTTCTTTCCACTAACTTGCTGATAATCTACAAGCTGTGTATTTAAATGCGATCAACGGTTGTGACTCGATCAGTTAACATCTCATGAGTGTTGAATTTGTTTTTTCAGAGCCACTCTGCCTCTTGGAGAATCGTCGGGTGACTGTGAGGTGCATCGGGACTACTATAACAACGTGACTGGTGAGAATTAAAACACATCTTTCCACATTCTAACAAGTAGCCAAGTTACTGAATAATACAGTGAATCAGTTTAAAATATTTCAATAACTGTTAGATCTTTTGGGAGGAGGAATTATTCGAACTAAAGCAAGAAAAAATGAATCTTTTTTTTTTTTTATCTCGTAATTTGGTGTTTGTTGAATTATTGTATGTATATTTGTATTTGTTTGAAATCGTGTTGTGTCGTTGTTGTTTGGATTCTAGTAGAACTAGAAGTGGGAGTATTATTAGTCACTTTTGATAATCGACAGAGGGTAAGCTTTTTCATAAATTTTTTTCACTGTTTAGATTGGCCAAGTGCAAGTTAGCCTTTACACAACGTATTTACACTTTTCCTACCTTCTTAGAAGTTACCAGTTATTTGAAACTTGTATGAATTTTTATACTATGAAAAAGCTAAAACTAAAGGAATCAATGTTAGAAAAGTTCAGAATGCTGTACGAGCAACCGTGCTGGAGGATGAGTAAGTTCTGGTACAGTATTGCTCTGACTCTTCGAGCTTAGCCAAGAGATTCAAGAATAGAAAAGTCAGAGCATCCTAATGATTTAAAACCACATCAAAAAAAGAGCATTTATCGAAAAGCTAATCTGACTTAACGCCGAACAAATTTTTTATAATTTAGCCAGAAAACTATCACAAGTTTCCTCATGCCTAAGGATTCCGGTGGTTAGATTGCGTTTCATATTATTGCCAGTCAAAAGGCCTCTCTCCTGTATCGTTTAACGTTAGGTAGTAGTGTACAGAGTAGGTTGGGTGCGTAGGGTCGCAAGCGAGTCCTAGACGTCACAGCTCTGTGGATGAGTTGTACAGCTTGGTGAGTGGCTCCCTTTCCTTGGCAGCTGTTAGCGGACAACGTCAGCGATCGCTCTCGGACAGTGCACCGAGAGATGACCTGCCAAGGTCCAATGGTAGGAGCACGCTTGATCAATTTCAGTCACGTCATAGCTTTGTGGATATATGAAAGAACGCCATTGCCATTTTGTTACCACAGCCTTATATCGCTTAACCGATGTTACCCTAACTTATTTTACATCAAAGTTGAACCAAAAATGTCTGCCTTACTTCACACTGTATGTATCGTTAAAGAAAAAGGATGATGTTCCAAAGTTAGTATCGAATGTCAATTGGATCTCGGATCGCTCGATTGTTCAATTCCAATTCTAGGGGATGGTAACGAAGCACCTGGAAATGGGGAGGGCGAGGGAGTGGGACCCGATCTCTTGACGGACACACCTCCCATACCTCCTCGGCGAAGGGATAGGAAGAGGCATACACCGCCACGGCCTGTGAGCAACGGGCTTCCTCCGACACCAAAAGTGCACATGGGAGCGTGTTTTTCGAAGGTATGTTACGCGGCCCATTTTTCTAACCCTTTTGCTTTCCACACAATATTTTTCGAGTGTTCTATGAGAATGATGAACTTTTTTGAACAGGTATTCAATGGCTGTCCATTGAGGATACATTGTACAGCAAGTTGGATTCATCCGGACACGAGGGATCAGCACTTACTCATAGCTGCCGAAGAAGGAATTTACAACTTGAATCTGAACGAATTACACGAAACTGCTATCGATCAGCTGTATCCAAGACGAACTATTTGGATGTATGTCATTAAGGACGTCCTCATGTCCTTATCTGGTTGGTATACTCGACTCGGACTTTCTCGCTCCACTTACAGTAGTAGCAAGTTTTCGATGGAGAGTGAGTTTCTGAAAAATTGAGCCTTTAATGCTTTGAAATTTCAGGCAAAACTCCTCAGCTGTACAGGCACGACCTTTTGGCAATGCAAAGCAAACAAACGCACAGGTTTTCGTTGCATATGAACAGAATACCCGAGAGATTAGTGCCAAGGAAATTCGCTCTGACCACCAAAGTTCCGGACACAAAGGGGTGTTCGAAATGTTGCGTAGGTCGCAATCCTTATAACGGGTAAATGTCAAATAAAATGATTTTTCTTTGAATATCAATATTCTTTTACACAACCGTATTTCGATCTAGGTATAAATACCTCTGTGGAGCTATGCCTGCGGGAATATTTTTAATGCAGTGGTATGATCCGCTTAACAAATTTATGCTATTGAAACACTTTGATTGCACATTACCGTCACCTCTGAATGTATTCGAGATGGTTATTACTCCGGAGATGGAATATCCGATGGTATGTGTGTCGGTGAAGCAGGCGTATCAACAGAATAAATTAAAACTAGATTTGGTCAACATGAATTCCGGAGCAAGCTGGTTCCATAGCGACGAATTGGAAGACATGGATGGCTCAGGTAAGCCCTGCTTCGAGTTCGCGTATTATTTCACCAGCTAAATATCGTTACTGGTTGATTATATCTTTCATTTCGCAGCCACCGTTATTCCAAGGAGAGAGAACCTCCAAGTAATAAATGTAACGCAGCTCGAAAAAGACGCGATCTTAGTATGCTATGACAGTAAGTTTCTCCTTATCGCAGGGAAGAAAACCAAACATTGACCATAATCGCTCACGACGTTGAGATTATCAAACATTTTATCAATTATTTCAGATTTAATTAAGGTAGTGACGCTCGTAGGGAATCCAAGAGTAAGCAAAAAGCAGATCTCGGAGCTCCAATTTCATTTTCAAATCGAATCTATCAGTAAGTATGAAGAATTACAAATGAAATGATGGATCAAAAATATCGATTTCGAAACATCGAATCGGTTGGAAATGAAAAATAAAAATTTCAAGCCGTTTTAATACACTCTTGGTTTTTTTTGAATTTCCAGTTTGTTTACCGGACAGCGTATTAGCATTCCATAAACACGGCATGCAAGGAAGGAGTTTTAAAAATGGCGATATAACTCAAGAAATCGTTGATCCAAGTAGAACGTACAGGTTACTTGGATCTGACAAGTAAGTAGGAAGCAATGTTAATCCATACATTATTTCATTATCTTGCATTGTCGATGTTTCATCAGAAAGACTCTTCGCTTTATGAACTTGTACGTTTTTTGTCACGTTGTCTTTGTTGTTTTCATTCTGAGAGACGAGGAGCAATAACTAACTCGTGATATGTGTACTTTGAACAGGGTTGTGATGCTGGAGAGCCATTTGGTTCACACAGGAACCTTGACGGAGTCCGAAGGGGCAGATTTGTATATACTCGCGGGACACGAAGCCAGCTATTAGTCTAGCACCTAGCCAATTTATTTGAATTACAAGTTGCACGCCCATAGCGTATAAAAAATAAGTCGTTTCTGTCAGCCAAAACTCATTCAAATAATTTGATCCTAATGCACCGTGAACCATAGCGACTGTTGCTGAGATATAAAAATCTTTGAAATCTCATTCACACAAATGTCTTTGATAATCTTTTTCTTCGAGAGTTGCAATTCAGTGAAGTAATGCGTTTGAATTTCCCCTGTTAACTTGAATTCAATCTCGAGAAGGCACAAATTAGCAGGTATTGTTTTGTGCTTTTCTAACGTAGTCAACGTAACAAATTACCTATAATCGTTTGCATAAAATGTATTAGTCTAAGGTATGTATACAGTGTACATAATATTGTTTATAGTATGTATATCGCAAAACCAATCATGTATACAATCGAAAAAAAAGTTTTACTGCATCTGAAGCTTGCAATTGAATCTTTACGGCAAGATCGAGCATCCCTTTGGATTATTGAAAATAAACACACGTTGGTTGTAAAATCTCTTCACAGTCCCTATGGTATACTGTTTTATGGCTAGAATAGTAGCATAGTTATTATTATTATTCATAATCGTCATCGTAGTCATCATCATCATCATCATCATCATCATCATCATCATCATCATCGTCATCATAATCATCATTGTTATTATTATTTAACCAAGTGAAACACTCCTTAAAATAAACGTGAATGTTTTGTTTACTCGTCGACAACGACGTGCATACATTTTTCTTGAGTGTTCTGCGATGAATATATCATTATTACATACAGTAACAAATGGAGATTATCGCATGTTCGTGGAGAAAAAAAAAAAAAAAGAAAGAAAGAATAAGCTAATAACCTGTAGATCAAAGTAATGTGATGTGATCGGCTTCAAGAGCGGGATAATAACTATTAAATCCTTATTGAAGTTGTGTATTTTCTTGTTGCTAAGTGCGTAAATATCTAATAAGACAATCAAAGAGTACCGGATGAAAAAATTGGACGACAAAGAAAATGCATACACTATATATACATATACATATATATATATATGTATATATATATTATATATGTATGCATACGCATACGCAGCCACACACATGTCCACACATCCACACCCAGATCGATTAGTAAGTTCAATAAGAAGAGACAAATCTTTGTCGTTAAATGCTCTTTCGTCTAGTCTTGTACTCTTAGGTTGTTGCTAACCAAAGTTTTTATTATAAAATGTAATACGAAATTTTTTGCCGACGTAACTCAATCCCTTTAAAAGAATGGAGCTAAACTAGTTCATAGAACTTTTACAGAAGTTTTCGGATTGACAATTTTGCGATGTAAATACAATGCAAGAAAAATGAAGAAAGTATTATACTATATTAAAAATATTTCATTCATTTATTACGTACGTAAGGATTGACTGCTTACACTTTCATGCTAAATTATACATAAAATATTAACGCATAACGGCCGTGCATGCGAAAATGATGTAGGATACAATAATCTTGAACACGACACGCCTTTCATTGGCACTTCTATCTCAACAATTGATTAGAAATTTGAAGAAAAAGGAAAAAAAAAAAAGAAACAATTCCTACATCGTTTGAGCCATAAAGTTTCGTGTAATATATAGATTAAAAATTACAATGCACGTTTGCTTTCGAAGTGTCCAGCATGCCAATGTAAGTTGCTAAAATGTATTTATAATTACCAAGTTTGGTAGTGCGGATAGTTTTTCTTGAGGTAAGACGCTGTCTCTTGATTAGTAATTGAATATAAATATTTTACAATCTAGCCAACTCGTTGTCGGTTAAGAGTGCAAAATAAATATATCGCGTTATTATCCCTTTTATTTCATTCAATTTGCATTTAGAATAAAATCGATTATTCATACATCTTTGTCTCTGATTAATATCTCACGGTAACGGGTGATAAACTTGTAATGTTTGGAAAGAATATAACGCGATTGTTTGTTTTGAGCGAAAGAGGTTACAAATAAGAATCATGACAACGAGAAAGAAATAGCAGCTGTAATAATTATGTAATATAGTAACTCAAGTAACTTACCTCGTGTCGTAAACACCAAATTGAGAAAAAAAAATACTCAATCAAACTTTGCATTAATCAAAGTATTAGTGTAAAATTGTGTCTGTCATGCATGTTTAAAGTTGGGCAAATATTTTATCGTTTTTGCTGCTAAACTTTTTTTGATTTAAGAAAAAAAAAAAATTAACGAAAATGTCGACAAAAAAAACTATGTCTTCCCATGGCAGTAAAAATTTGAAGTCAGGAAAGGAGAAGAAAAACCAGGACGTAGAATTCGGGTTTGAAATTCATTTATTTATATCGTTATTATGGTTGTAATTAATTATTACTATTAATATTATTATCATCATCATCATCATCACTATCATTATTCTGTTATAACAACTCTCGGCTATTCGAGGTACGTATTTTGTCAAAGAGAAATTTCAACGTAGTACGATATTAAAATCTTAAGTCAACCAATACTGTAATTACTTGTTTGGATGCGAAAAAGGAAATAGTACTACAATATATTTAAAATTTGGAATAACAAAGAATAGTCGGAAGAGATAAGCGTTGAAATTTTTGAAGTGACTGGTAACCATCCAAAATTCGTAGTAGATCCTACACACGTCGTATTAGTTAATCATTTGGTTCATTAACATTGTGAAAATTTTCAGACTCGTCGTAATAGTGATATTACTTGTGGGAGAGAAGAAGAGGAAGGAGAGAAAAATCAGATCCAACGCTGTTCTATTTATCTATTCCATTCCACGTTGCTCTGTAACATGTTTTTCAAGTATAGTGTTCGCAGTAGTCATAATGTTGCAATTCCTCATTTATCACAACGACAATAAACATTCGAATTAACACAATATATATATATAACTCGCATGTCGAGTGTTTGACTTAAAAGTTGAATTTAAGGGCAAACTTGTTGAGGTCAGACTCGATGCGAGTGGAAGGAAAACGGTAGGAGAGAGAGAGACCAGCTGTTGTTGAAAAGGTGATATTTTATTAAAAGAAGAAAAGAAGAGAAGCAAAGTTATTAGTCGAGGAGGAGAAATAAGAAAAGGGAGAAACGATGTTTTATCAACTTTTAAGTGATGCTCTTAGCATGCGCCTCCAACATATCCATATTTTGCTCATTAATACCATAAATGTAATTAAAATATTCTCTTATACGGACACGTTTATTCACAAAATACTAACATTATCAACGATACTGTTAACAGTTGCGATACACGTAGCAATTTATAAATTAGATCTTTGTAGATTATTTGTAGGTCATAGATAGGACAATTAGTGCAGCGATTGAAACGTACCTGTCCGAATCGACCAGATAGCTGGTTTTGCTTCTGCACAATAATTTTCCACTGATTTAACACGTTTTCTTTTTCATCAATTTTCATCTCCAGCTTATAACAATTCGAACTTTCAGTATATTTTGTTGACGTGTAAATACCATTTAAACAAAAAGAAAGGATTTGAAAAGATCAAGGTTCACTTGTACGAATTACTGTCCATTTTCTCATAACAACGCTGTCTGAATTATCACAAATTATGAAGATCCAAAAGTAGGTAATATTTTGAGAGGCAAAACCTTTAGCATATAGAAAAAGAATTCTATATATATTTAATAAACACGTCGTCTTAATAATTACAGAAAAAAAAAACATTGAAAATTATACAGTCGTTGAACACAAAGAGTAATATACACATAAAAAGAAATATGAAGTTACAACGGTAAAAGAGAGAAATTGATTTTTCTTTTCCTGTAACAAATATTTCAAACGCTATGAAGGAAATTCAGAGTGATATAATAGCCAGTCGTTCGTCAAGGCTTTAGATGTAGATACAGATACTATAGAAAGATGAAAAACGTACAGATAAAATACATATGTATGAAATTATAGATTATACAGAGAAATGGAAGAAGGGAGTAATGTGGTGGTAGATAGCTGGGTAGTAAAGAACATCCGACAAAAGATCCGTGATCAATAACGTTCAATAACGGAGAGGGTAAATCTACACAGATGGAGAAATTACAACGCAAGACCTCCGGCGACACTCACTCGAATCATTTTTAGAAATAATAATATTAGAAGATGACTAGTTGGAAACCGGGTTGAGTTGGGTATCTTTAGATGAATGATCGAATAAATAAATGAATGAGTTCGCCATGCATAACGCCCCGAATAAGTTATAAATTATAAATATATAAATAGGTGAATGTAATAGCAATTAACTTATTCTTAACGTTCGTGAAATTCTGAATTATTATGAGAACAGTACAGTTAAAATTTCTTGACTTGTACTTCTGTAAATTTTAGAAATAAACATTTAAGCGAAAATAAAAATCAATAAAAACGCAATTGTACATATCACGTGTATAACATATCGTAATTTTTGCACGTATCATGTCGTTTTAAGTTGTTACAATCAAAGTAATTTTTATTAACTGTTTGCTTCACTTTTTTTTTTTTTTTTTTTTATTGAACTTTGCAATATTTTCATCATTGATAGGGCATATGTTATATATTACTGTATATAAACGAGTAAATATCGTACAACCGCACGCACCATATAATTACATCCGTCAAATATTTGACCGGAAGTATCAATCAATCATCCCTCAGTGATTGAGTAAAATTATAAACAGATATATACAGGTGTTGAAGTGTACAAAGCAATCTTGGCTTCGGGATCGGAATGACAACTATTATTAAACTAGAGTGTTTATTACGGTGTAGAAACAACAGGGAAAAGAAAACATCTCTGGTAATATTTCTCGAATTGCGGGTTGCCTTGATAAACGGCAAGCCGTACGGTAGATACGTTTATTATATTTATATGTACACCTATAAGCATCCAACGCGCTAATCGGTCCCTAGTCGAAAATAGTTACCAGCTATTCCGGGGGGGGGGGGGGTTCACCCGCGCTTTAAACTAAAACGTCACGCACTTGAAACGTTACATACATACATACAATAACGTAACGTTGGGTAACGGCCGCACGTGCGTAATCGTCTATATCCATCATTGCATTATATATCGTTCACAATGTGTTACTCAAATACCTAAAAATATGTGTACGCATGCTTACGAACGTCGTTATACCTTAAAAACTGTTGATCCGCCTGTAACGAAACACATCCTAAAACCTAGCTAGACGTTGTAGCTGTTCACTGAAAAAAAATTGATCAAAATCGGTTCAGTAGTTGCGGAGTTATAACCGAACATACGGACAGACGGACGGAAAGACGTTGAGCTTCAAAACGAGAAGAGCGCGTCGTTCGAAATTCAAATCCTGGGGAGCGAGCTTTTCTCCTCTCGCGCCTTTCGACTGTTTGCGTCGCGTACGTAACGACGAACAACGGAATCGGAGCTCTAGAGATACGTCGTTGGTCGTCGGCTCGCCGAGCCAACAAGGGAATAGTCGTGGTTTTGGAAATATTTATCAGTCTTACGAGGAGCGTCGAAGGCGCGTATCACGACGAAGCAGACAGAGTCGGAATCAAGCTCGTAGTCTTTTTTGCTTTCTGCGGGCGACCGCGAGCGTCGAGACCATCTCGGCTGTACCAAAAATAGCCGAGAGCCGAACGGCTGTTCGGATCTGTCCTCTTCCGAGTACCGGAGTACCAGAGCTCTTCTAGCTTCGATAGAAATTTCGGCTCGCTGCTATTTTAGCTCGGTGCAATAACAGTTTTCGGTACAATACTCACCTTCGATAATCACGTGCATTATTGATACGAACGAATATTACATATTATATTATATATATATACTCCTGTGTATACATATATACATATAAATATATATATATATATATATTATTATATATATATATTATTTTACGAATACCCGCGACGCGATAAACTCGACGATATTCTTCTTCAAATTTTCACATTGCAACAATTGTGTGATTACTTTTTTTTTTATTGTTTTCGTTCTTACAAAAACGCGAGTGAATTGTATGTACTCCAAGGTGTAAATTATATTATTCTACCCCGTGAAAAAAGTTTTGTGCTGTTTATCAGGTGATTCTATAATTATTCAATATATCGCGTTATTTATTTCTTTCCTGCGTTGCCGCCGCCGCCGCCGTTTTACTGCTGCTGCTGGTGCTCTTGCAGCAGAGAGGAGTAATAATATACAAAGGTGTTACGAAACAGCTGCGGCGATAAACGCATTAAACTCGCATTATCATATTTTTTAAACAATTTTCCGCTCTTCAGCTTCAAGTGCATTACTTTCGTCATTGAATTAGAATGTCACGTGACTTGGATCCGTGATCACTGCAGTTTTGCATCAAACTTTCCCTCAATTTCACTTATCATTTAATCCCAATTAAATTCCTGCAGTCGATGTACGTGCGACGAAATTACATCCGTTTGACACACGTTTTGAAATTATTTATTTATTTATTTCATTTTTTTTACAGTTTGTTTTATCCAAACTAAGAATTTTTCGGAACAATTCTACATCCCAACAATCGTGCGAATCTTCGGAGACGAAAATCTCGTTCCCTGTCCTCTCGAGCCTGTAAACGAAGGAGCACTTTAATTTTCAAGCACCCCCGTCAGTGTTTACGAAAGGGGAATTGTCGCACCTGCGCTGATCTCCGGGCAATCTGCCGCTACCTGTAACCCGAGGACCCTCGTCGAGACGAGACAGAGCGAGTGCGTCAGTCGTCGTCGCGACGGAGTTTGGTGCCGGCGTTCAGCGTCCGCAAGCCGCGCATCGACCACGCGACGAACATGCTCGAACGTCGTCTCGCCGTTCACTGATATACCCCCGCCGAGTTCATTATACGCCGCAGGGAAGATTGTCGAATAAACCGAAAATTATCACGATTCGAGGAAGAACTCTGCAGCTGCTGCTGCTTGGAGGATGGCGGACAGCGAGGGTGGCTCCGAGCAGGATGACGTCTCCTTCCTCCGGACGGTGAGTAATAAGTTATTCTTCTCTGTCTCGGTACACGCTCTCAGATTTTCCACACCCTGTGACATTTTACCTATTTCTCTCTTACGATCCATCGCTACCCTGTACATCCAGCTCTAATCGGATACGATTGTCCAGCTCCGCTTCATTCACCCTTGCGATTCGTACGATTAATGCGACGATGCTTGTACGCTACCCACCTCCCCGCGTGTTTCTCAATGTTTACGATATTCTCCCTACTCTGAGGGGCGTGTGTATACCTATACATACATATATATATATATATATATGTACATATATGTACATACATACATCCTAGACGTACACACGCATGTGATGTAGCGGTCATTTTCTGTACGCAAACTTAATTTAAAGTAGTTGCGGTTCACCGATCGGGCCATAGATCGTTTATTGCTAGTATACTTATGTACGATTGGAATAGTGGATTTTACAGTCGTCACACTTGTGGGTAGCGACAGTTTGAGGGGTGGATGATCTGGTGCTTTGGCCCATATCCAAGCCTAAGGCTGTAGTAAAATATCTTAAAATATTTTAGTTACGGCGGGATTTTTTGCGTTACGGAAATTTTCGTTATTCAATAATACAAATATTTTAACGACGTGTATTATTTCACAGGATAATATGAAATTTAATTACTCCAGATGTACTATTGCGTGTCCGTTGCGCTAATCTTTTAATTACGTTAGCAGAATTTTAGTGCCTTTAACATGTATACATATATTTGTACGAAGATAATTGATGCGAGTTTGTCCAGACATGTAACAAATACTGGTAAAAAAAAAAAATAAGAAATTACATAGATTTGTCAACCGAAGGTGAGAAAAACGAAATCATCTACAACCGAATGACTTTTTTTTAACTGTCATACAGTTGCGACGATTACGTTCCGTCCTCGCTAAATCGACGTATCTCTTTTTCTCACATTCGTTCATCGAGCACCACCGTTTTCCCGCGATACGCGCCACTTTAGTCACTGGCATCTTCGACTTTCTGTACAACATCTTTAAGTAAAACAGAATGAAGGGGTTCGTCGATTTCGCAACTTTTTTAAGGGTGCGCTTATTCCGTCTGCTCTTTTCGCACGAGGACTTGACGAAGGTGGGTGCAGTTAACCTTCGGTTATCCGCAACGTCGCCACATTGACGAAAGGTTCGGCTATCATGTGACGTGTAATCCGATCGCTTTATTTTTCCACCCTGTTTACGGTGACGATGACTACGCCCGTATTTTCTACAGGGAAAAAATAATCTCCTTTGAGTATAGTCCGGAAAATCGGAGACGCGTGTATTACAATACACGTATAGTAGCTCTGTGAATCGCGCTCACCCGTCACCGGAAAAATGCCTTTTTTTGTATCGGAATTTTCCGGACCGTTTGTCGTCCATGTCTTTTCACTGGTAGTAGGTACGTCATGTCACGTTTCGACAGCGCCACGCTCTACTACCTAACTACTCTCCACTTGACAATTTAGCTCGTCCAGGTTATTGAACACGAATTAAAAATAAACTTTGTTCGGCGTTTGACGTTTAATGTAGCTTATTTTGTTTAGTTATCCGAATGTTTTCTTCTGATATTCATCTTTTCTCGTCTTACCGTGTGCTTGAAGTCATTTCAACCAGTCAACTCATACTAGGCAGCATTAATTGCTTTAATTTTCAAGAGAAAATAATGGCACGTGGGTTAGAATATGTCTGAGAAAAAGAATAAATAAATAAAATAGGTTGGAAACGTTAGAAATTGCTATACGTCCGGCGGGATAACAAACCGTTTTACACACAATACTGCACAGGTCAGCTTTAAAAGGCGAGAGTGCCGGCTGAAAGTAAATTGGTTCGCTTTATCTTTAAATTCGCAGGCACTCATAATTAGGAGAGTAATCGTTATAATATAAGAGGACGGCTACGTATACGGTCTCTCTACAGACAACGGTAATAAATCTCCGATGTAACGATACAAATCGCATCAGATGTCTCGGCACCGCAGATTATGGATAATAGTGTAGGTAGTCGGCATGCCTGCCTTCTGGTTTCGCTAATTTTTTATGCATATCATTTGTAACGCGGGCCATTTAGAGCGAAATAACTGTTGCCGCAATCTCTGCCGCATGAAAAGGACATGTATATATATGTATATGCACACACCCCCTTAGTCGTATGCCACCGATGCTCGGGGGGGTGATGTGTTTTAATTTTTGCAAAGCTTCGGGTCTCTGATCCGCGAGTAGCCGTTGGATTTCGATGTAGGTGGTGATCATGTACCTGAAAAGAGTGAAAATTGTACACTTTTGCGTGCACGGGCGTAGCATGTGAACCGAATCAAAAGCCACAACGGATTGATAGGGAAAGAAGATAAATATACCTGCACACTTTTAATCATATATATATATATATATGTATAGTGAACGCTAGTCTGACCTTTGACTTTTCGTACCAGAATTGTCGGTGAATTATGTCGCTACGATAATCGAATAAATTCAAGTCCTAGGGATTCCAAGGATTTCAAGCTAGCGCCACATTATATTCTTGCTCTTGTCGCGAACCAAACCGCGTGACAGGCACCCGCGGCTGTCGTGTGTATAATGTACAATAGGTACCATGGCTAGGCTTGTTCTCGTAATTAGACTGTCTAAAGTTATATCGCGTTTTTACTTTAAACACTAGTATCGACTTACGTGCCTATTAGAATCTCCAATGTTAATCGGTAATCATAAAATTCGTCCGAATCGATTGCGAAGTGCCGAAACTTTGTACAGAATAAAAAATGCCAAGTGTTTAAAAAAATGTAGTAATAAATTTAATGCGGTCTCGCGTTATTACGAACACGTTGATGATTCACGCGCGGCTAAAGATGACCCGATCATCGGTGATGAATTACCTTATAACGAACCGGAAAATTTTTTTCCCGATTTCGTTTCTACCGGATGTACAATCACGTTGATTCGGAGGCAAGTTGCTGCCGATTTGAAGGCCATGGTAGGTAATTTATTGATTAAAAAATCTGCAAGATTGACGGTAAATTAAGTTAAAAACTTGAAAGTGCGACGAAGACGCAAATTAATATTTGCACATCGTAGAAAAATATTGTACGTGACACGTGACTATCTGTTAAATTTTTCCATGTTATTGTTTTTTTTAAATCCACTTAAATAGTCCGCGAATGCACGATAAAAACATATAAATTTACAACGAGTATGATAAAATAGTGCCACTTGTTTCCACCTGCATTTTCTACACACGTGAATTTAACGAAGATCGATGATCTGAATTGTGGAAAACACGGAGCGCAGTTAAAGGGATAGAAATTCACTCGTAGCCTTGACCCGCGTATAAGCTTAAGGTCTTAGTTTCGATCCGAGGGTTGGTTTCCCCACCAGAGCGAACGTCGTTTCAGTTTCCCAGACCGTTAGGTTAGCATTCGTTGCGGTAAAGCATGAAACATATTTTCACAATTATTACAGCATAATATGCAGATATATGTACGGCACACTTGCAAGCCTAACGATAAGCCCTTGCGGGTCGAGGTCTCAAGCTGGTAGAGGGGGCATGTCGTTGCCATCTGTCAAGGAAATGAATCGCGTGTACACGGAGAGTGGACCTCGTGTTGCGCAACTCTTCGGTGATTAAAACTTAATTCGCGCAGTTCAGTCTGCGAACACGTTTATATAGCAGGGTTATTACGGTTGTACATGAATTAACATTAAACGATTTATATATAAATTCGTATTATCCGCGCAAACTGCGCTTCCGGTTATACGAATAGATATCTTACCGGTGAGCAAAGGTCTATTGTATCGATAAATACAAATGATTCCGTGAGATGTAATATCTTTTAGTCATTTTCTGTATCCTCGTGCATGGTAATAATGGAAAAACGATGAATGTCGTACAGACGGTAATAATTAAAGACCGACCGAAGTCTCCGTTTCGGTTTCGGTCTCGGCCGAAAGCAGCGTTCGTGTCGATTATGCCGAGTACTGTCGGTTATGTTCGAAATTAATTTTGTAGTTACATCGCATTCCAAAAATGAAGTGATTTTCTAATAAATTGAAGTCTTTTATTAAATATAATCGAATAATGTGTTACAAAGCTAGGAAAACACTACATTTCGGGGTATAATGAAATTTTGACCAAATATTAACCTATCGACATATAATTTTCGGTTTCGGTTACGGTTTTGGTCGAAACTAGAAGAGGAGCCGAGTATTTGATTACGGTTTCGGTTTTCACTGAAAATTGTGTTTCGGTAGGACACTGGTAATAATCAGGGCCCGGATAAACATGTATTAAAAATTACAAAATATATGCATAAAATGTAGTCTTAAAAAACTAAAATATGGAAAATAGAAACCGCATCACTTCATGCAGAAAATCAGATAAGGAATAAAAATGATTTACATAAAAAATGAGTACTTACATATTAACCCCTGACGGGAAAACATCCAAACCGTATACCTTTCGTGGCAACGAGTGTAAAAAATACCCAGGGGAAATTAATTTCAAATATCTCAGCCTCTGATTAAGCTAGTGAAATTTTTTTTTTTATAAATTAAAGTTCAGTCCAATATTTTTTATTTTTTTTTTTTTGGGAGGGGGATGGGGGGAGGAATTTTACCCTCATTGCCTGTCAGGGGTTAATCCGAGGCTCGGTAACAAGGCAGTTCCGGGGCAGCAAGTGGCAGCCGTAGTCACTGATCATTCGTTCGGTGCGGCGACGTTAGTAGTAAACGGCGCTCTGGTCCGCCTGTGCCAGTAGTAGTGATCAGCGATGCGTCCGGCGTCAGTTGTTGCGAGCAAGTGACAGCCATGCGCGGCCGAGGCTAGTGGTGAAAGCCATGAGCGCGGACAGTCTAGCCTGACACGGGAATCAGCTACTGCTGTCTGGCAGCGAAGATGTCGGGCGTGACACAGACCTTTGCCACTGAATCTAAGTGTCGCCGTCATTGAGAGAATCTCTACATGCGCGAGAGGCAAAATGTCGTTCAATCTTCGAATATTGTATTCCAAAAATTTCCCACTCGACGTATTAAGAGAAAATGACGTTTTTTGTAAAATAATAATATTGATGAACTCATGGATTTTAAGACCGATTTAATACATACTGTAGGTTTTTCTCACCTTGTTGGACAATTGTCTTCTTCCTCTTCCGTGATCTTCAATCTGAATCGACACTATGATCTCTGTTTCTGTTACTTCTTCATGTATTATTTTCAAGATTCTAATTAATTTCATCACGCTATTCATCTGCGTTTCCATGAGTTCTCGCAAATTCTCATTTTTCTCTCTCCTCTTAACCGATTAACCTTCTAATATTCACTTTCGATTTCATCGTACGCCAAAAAACTCAGCACAATGTTGATCCTTATCGCAAGGCAATGTACCGAAATGTAATCAAATCAAATGGTACGAATTTGTTCTACTTATAATTTCTTGATCAATTGAAGCGATACGATCTATCAATACACAGAGATACGTTTGTAGATTCAAATCATACTCTGCGGTAGCTGAGAAATATTGAAGACTCGACTATAAACATATAGCATACCTAGAATCAAAATAAACCTGCTCAGATTTCCAAAGCTGATCTATTTTTCCCTTTTTTTTTCTCACCGTGGTCTGATGTAGGTATTACATGTGATTGAATTCGACGAGCGGTGACAGTTCTCAGATACGTATACCGATTTCACTTCCATTCAAAATTGTTATTTAAATTTTCAGGAGGACATGGTGTGCCTGTCCTGCACAGCCACCGGTGAAAGGGTCTGCTTGGCGGCGGAAGGTTTTGGAAACCGACATTGTTTCCTCGAAAACATAGCCGACAAGAATATTCCACCAGACTTATCGCAATGCGTCTTTGTAATAGAACAGGCGCTATCCGTACGAGCGTTGCAGGAATTGGTCACCGCAGCAGGTTCCGAAACGGTATTATATTTTTTCTCCTTTGTCCACTATTAATAAAAAATTGTGTTACATGCTATGAGACAACATGAAAAAAGAGTTCATTTCACAAATTTTATTAAATGAAAATTTAAAAAAAAGATCCGCACTTGCGATTGAAAACTTAAGTCAGTGTGTTTGAAATAGGAGTGGGCCATAAATAAAAATAAATCTATGCCGTTCAGACAGTGAAAAGTGAACAAATTAAAACAAAGTGTTTTGCTCCTCTATGTTACTAAACAGGTTGATGTATTCAGAATAAAAGTGTGGCATTCGATTTTTATGACATTTCTTCATTACTTCGTGTAGCAGCTTTTGTACGTATTACTTCTGAAACCTCTTCTTTCTTGGATTCATTTTCTGCCCTACCACGTTACACCTACGATCATTTCTGAATACATCACGTCGTCTCTTTCTTCTTCATTTTTTATCTCGTCCAGTCAATCGCATGCACCTCGAGTATATCCTCGCGAAAGTTAACGCAGGCTATCATCCTGCCATATCCTATCACACGGTCGTGTCCGTCCATTCAAATTTTCAGATAGAAACTTGAGCGGCTGTTTCTTATAGCACGATACAAAGTAGTAAAAGCAAGTCCAATGAATCTAAGTCGATATGTATTTTTTTTCATTTGCAGCAGCAAGAGTCTTTAGTAAGTATTTTGTTCTAAATTTATCATCTCAGAACTTGCACTATTACATTTCGTTCGTTAGAGACTACCGATGTTTATTATTTTGCTGCACAATGTTATTTTTTGCTTTTTCAAACTTAACAAACATCTTCACACACAAGTTGCCTTTGTGGTCGATGCTCCGTAGCGACTTCATTGCTGATAATAATATCATTAATAAATAACATTGAACATAATGATATGAAGTATATAATTGCAGTTCAAGTAATCCCATTATAGTTACTTTGTTATCATACACACTTTCACTTTTTCTTCATCAATGCTGTATCGTGATTATGGTGACCATCCAACATAAACGCAGTACTCTGGATGATTGTGACGTAACGTTATTTTGTAACGAAACTAACCTTAATTTAATATATGTAACACTTGAATGCGTATTATGGCCTTCTCTTATCAGTAGACTAACGGATTGAAGTATTGTTGTATTTGAAAAAGACATGTATATCATCACATTAGTGGATCAATTCAACAATGCTTGATACTCGTTTGAAAAAAAAATTGATGTAGTTATATTTTGTGTTGTTTCGTAATTATTTAAAATAAATAATAAATCATCATTAATAGCAAACACTTAATTACATTTTAGAGAATATGGGGCTTTAAATGTAATTTTCTACCTTGCCTCTATCAATATACTAAATATATTTGTCCCGAATATTTTTTTACAAATGTGACCGTTGAAAATGCTTTCTCTGATTCTTCACGTAATTATTCCAGAAAGAAAAAATGGCTGATCATTGCTAGATTTGTCAGCATCAGGTCATGATTTGAATTTCGCCAATGTAAAAATACACGCTAGTTGTAAAAGTTTGAAGTACTGCTAATCGGGGTTTATCATCTAATATACTAATTTTTACGGAGCAAACTTAGACTGATATATAAATTTTTAGGGGAAGGGTACAGGATCTGGTCACAGAACTTTGCTCTACGGCAATGCAATTCTGCTCAGGCATCAAAACAGTGACATGGTAAGCAGCAAGTCCGATCAATTATAATCCCGGTAAGAAAAGTATCACGATATAATCCCTTTAGCTACTAATTGAAATGAGAATATTTTCAGTATCTGGCGTGCTTGTCCACCAGTTCGTCTCACGACAAACTTGCATTTGATGTCGGTTTGCAAGAACATTCTCAAGGTACTGATAAAACTTGGTACATTCTTCGACAGCTGTGATCACGCTCATTTCTATCCCGAAACTCATTTCAGGAGAGGCTTGTTGGTGGACGGTTCATCCGGCTTCCAAGCAAAGATCAGAGGGTGAGAAGGTCCGAGTGGGTGACGATCTCATTTTAGTATCAGTCGCTACCGAGCGATACTTGGTAGGTTTCCATTTTCTATGCTCCCTGAAATCAGTCATTGAACGTTGTCACGTGTCCGCACTACTCACGTCCTGATATCGTTCGTTTTACTCCTGAAAATCAGCACACGACGAAGGAGAACGACTTGTCTGTGGTTAATGCCTCATTTCACGTTACACACTGGTCAGTGCAACCATACGGCACTGGCATAAGCCGAATGAAATATGTCGGCTATGTCTTCGGCGGCGATGTATTGAGATTCTTCCACGGAGGTGACGAATGTCTTACTATACCATCCACATGGAGCACCGCACCTGGTCAAAAGTGAGTCATGCAACGTTTCCAAGAAATGGACAATTTCAGTAGACTTCCTTGAGTCGTGTCGAACTCATCATTGTTGAAATTCTTCCAGCATGGTTATCTACGAAGGAGGAAGCGTAATGAGCCAAGCGCGATCTTTGTGGAGATTGGAGTTGGCCAGAACGAAATGGGCTGGTGGTTTTATTAATTGGTCACATCCCATGCGTATCAGGCATCTTACCACAGGTCGTTATTTGGGTGTTAATGAGAATAATGAATTATATTTGGTGGGCCGGTGAGTGATCGTTATAATATATTATAACTGTAACTGAATTTGTTTAAACATAAGTTGTCTAAAGCTGTGTTAGTGTTTCGAGAATAAGCAAGAATTTTTCAATTGTTGAAACGAAGGAACGAGGCTACCATAGAGACCTCGACGTTCTGGCTCCAATCAGAGAAAACAGATACGAAAACCATTCTCGAGGATAAGGATTTGGAAATAATCGGAACACCGATCATCAAATACGGTGACTCCACAGTGATTATGCAGCACGCAACCAAGGGTCTCTGGGTCTCGTATAAGGTAAGAAGAAAAGCTAGTAAATTTATTCGCGTCAAAATTATTTGTGCCAGTGGAATAGTGTTTAATCTCCTTCCGTATACTTATCGTGCTCGTAGTCCTACGAAACCAAGAAGAAAGGCGTGGGTAAGGTCGAAGAAAAGCAGGCGGTACTGCACGAGGAAGGAAAAATGGACGACGGACTTGACTTCTCTCGGTCTCAAGAAGAGGAGTCAAGGACAGCTCGGGTTATCAGGAAATGCAGCAGTCTGTTCACACAGTTTATTACGTGAGTCGTAGTTTTAAAGGATTCAATTTTTCCGAAGGATTTAATTTTTCGACGTGTTTAATTACCAAAGATATAATTTGTTGCGTTTTAGTGGCTTAGAAACTCTTCAAATGGATAGAAGAGCCTCAATGTTCTTTCAGAATGTGAATTTGAACGAAATGGTCATGTGCTTGGAAGATCTGATCAACTACTTTGCTCAGCCGGAAGAAGATATGGGTACGACTTGAATACCAACTATATTTGAGTTTCTAAAGCCATCTAATTATAATCGACAACATTACAAACATCATTTTCTTCACCGCAGAACACGAAGAAAAACAAAATAGATTACGGGCCTTGAGAAATCGTCAAGATTTATTCCAGGAGGAAGGAATTTTGAATCTAATCCTCGAGGCTATAGACAAAATCAATGTAATAACTTCGCAAGGTTTCCTGGTCGCACTTTCCGGTGACGAGAGTGGCCAGTCTTGGGATCAAATTTCTGGTTACCTTTATCAACTGCTTGCTGCTATCATTAAGGGAAATCACACGAACTGCGCCCAGTTTGCGAACAGCAATCGTCTTAACTGGCTGTTCAGTCGTCTGGGATCGCAGGCGTCTGGCGAAGGAACAGGAATGCTGGATGTGCTTCATTGTGTCCTTATAGATTCCCCCGAGGCTTTAAACATGATGAGAGTATGTCATTTTGTCCAATAAAATGATCGATGAAGTAAATCGACAATTACTCTGGAAAGAATTTGAAAAATATTTTCATATTTTTACAGGATGAGCATATCAAAGTGATAATATCTTTACTGGAAAAGCACGGCAGGGATCCTAAGGTTCTTGACGTATTGTGTTCTCTGTGCGTTGGTAACGGAGTTGCGGTACGATCGTCACAGAACAATATATGTGATTTTCTGCTACCGGGGAAAAACTTGCTGCTACAAACTCAGCTAGTCGATCACGTGGCCAGTATAAGACCAAACATATTCGTTGGCAGAGTCGAAGGTTCGGCTCTCTATCAAAAGTGGTACTTTGAAGTCACCGTTGATCATATTGAACAAACAACGCATATGATGCCTCATCTCAGAATCGGTTGGGCCAATACAGCTGGGTACGTAGCATAAGTTCTAATTGTTGTCCTTCGAGGTAATTAACGTGAAAAGTAGAAAAACGTGGGAGCGAATAGCAAACGCTTTTGAATCAGGTCGATGCATATAAATTGAGAAATTACTCTTCGCAGGTACACGCCGTATCCAGGCGGTGGTGAAAAGTGGGGCGGCAACGGAGTTGGAGACGATTTGTATTCCTTTGGATTTGACGGTGCTTATCTTTGGTCGGGCGGTAGAAAAACGCAAATAGTACAGGACGCGACGGAACCTTACATAAAAAAGGGGGACGTCATTGGATGCACTTTGGACTTGACCATTCCAGTAATAACCTTTGCGTTCAACGGAATGCACCTCAAGGGATCTTTCCGCGACTTCAACCTGGATGGAATGTTCTTTCCGGCAATAAGTTGCTCCTCAAAATTATCATGCAGATTTCTTTTGGGTGGTGATCACGGACGCCTCAAGTTTCAACCTCCGGACGATTTCTCGCCATTGGTCGAAAGTCTATTGCCGCAACAGATTCTCTCTCTGGATCCTTGCTTCTACTTTGGTAACATGAACAAAGTGGTCCTTGCCGGGCCTTGGTTAGTTGAGGACGACACGGCATTTGTACCAACACCCGTAGACACAGCCATGATCAATCTACCCGCTTATATCGAACAGATAAGAGACAAGCTGGCGGAGAATATCCACGAGATGTGGGCTATGAATAAAGTTGAAGCTGGCTGGATATTCGGGGAACAAAGAGACGATCTTAGAAAAATACATCCGTGTATTATCCAGTTTGAAAGACTTCCGGCGGCAGAGAAACGCTACGATACTCAGCTGGCCGTACAGACCTTGAAAACTATCCTGGCTCTCGGTTATTACATCACCATGGATAAACCACCGTCTAGAATAAAGACCTTACGACTGCCCAACGAACCGTTCATGCAGTCGAACGGTTATAAGCCAGCTCCACTAGACCTGAGCGCAATCACATTGACACCAAAGATGGAGGAACTCGTAGATCAACTGGCCGAAAATACTCATAACTTGTGGGCAAAGGAGAGGATCAGTCAGGGATGGACGTACGGGTTGAACGAGGATTCCGAAATGAGGCGGAGTCCGCATTTAGTACCTTATTTCAAGGTTGACGAAGCGATAAAGAAAGCGAACCGGGACACAGCCAGCGAAACTGTCAGAACACTGCTCGTTTATGGGTACATGCTCGACCCACCAACGGGAGAGCAGCACGAAGGTGAATCTGACCGTCAAACAAATTTAACGTGACTCGACATGATGATCAACTAGAATTTATACCTTCCAGCTTTGCTCTTGGAGGCCAGCAGATTACGGCAACTTTTGTTCAGAACATACAGGGTGGAAAAAAATTACGCCGTCGCCAGTGGCAAGTGGTATTTTGAATTCGAAGTGCTCACTGCTGGACCCATGCGAGTAGGTTGGGCAAAATCCGATTGCATGCCTGGTAGCATGCTCGGTAGCGATGAAAATACCTGGGCTTTCGACGGATACAACGTAAGGCAATCTGAATATTATTATTAAATTTGATTTTTTTGTTTTCTCATCCCTAAAATATTTCCATTCACCATCAGTGGCCCAAAGAAAAAAAAAAAAATCAAAAAATAAATAAATAAGAAGAAATAACTGATCACGGTCTTTTCCCGACCAAAGTGTACATCCTTTATGTGGTAATATCTCTCATCCCAATATCTGTCCCTGTTGTGTGAGACTGGTACTGTTTCAGAGAGATACTTGAAAGAAATGAGTTTTCTCTGAGGAAAACGATGAAAAAATGTTTTGAGAATGAGTCGAGTTATTTGTTTTATAATTTTTTTGGGCCACCATATCTACTTTGAAATGTTAATAATTGAACCCTTACAGATGTGGTTATCGAAAATGGGGGAAAGTTGGTAACCGAGTTTGGTAAACCTAGTATTGAGTTTCAAACTCTTATTCAGTATCATTAGTAAAGTCGAGTTGATCTTTTGAATTTTGATCAGTCTTACGATTCTTTATTTAAGATATCAGAGGCGGTATTTGCAAATGTCAAACTCGTTTTAATTAGTGTAAATGAAACGAGGATCGAGTAATTTGTAAACAAAAAATAACTGATCCTGAAATGCTAGGTGACCAAAGTCCACTGTGGTTCGAACGAGTCTTTCGGTCACAAATATCAAGTGGGTGACGTAGTTGGCTGTTTCATTGATGTCCAAGACGGAACGATCAGTAAGAGAGCCATTTCCCAATAGCCGTCCATTATTTTCTTACAACAACCTTTTTTTGAGAAACTATTACGTGTCGTCGTCTCGCTGAATGTTTATATATGTTGATTTGATTTTGCACCTCTCCCAATTAAGGACCATTTTCACACAGGGTAAAACAATCTCGAGATCGAAGTTTTCTACAATAATTATTCCCACATAGTTAAACTCGTCTTATAGTATTCTACCTTATTCGGTATCGAAATGTATTTGAATCACCGTATACGAATGAATTGCTTTATTTCTTGTCAAAAATATACGATAGCAACTTACTTTAACTCTGAGAATCATGCTATGAAACCATTTAAATAGATTTTAACAAGTCACACTGATACAGCCAACAATTGTGGTTGAGATTCATTTCGTGAATGAAATATTGAATGAATCAAATTTTATTTTAAGGAGGAAAAAGTATACTCAGGCACAGCCGAATCATTCGGCAAACAATGGCAGGTCGGGGACGTTGTTGGAGTTTTCCTGGATCTTATTGACCGAACAATTAGTAAGGCAGAATCTTTAAGCAAACGCTTTAGCTGCCGTTACTAGCTGTAATTAAAGAGTATAAGACAAGAGTGCTGGACACCAGTGCACCTTTTCCACGCTTTCTTTTGCACAATCCCTTACATTGGCGTAATTTTTATTTCTCTGACCTCTGTAATTCACAGTTCCTTTTTCATGTCATCAGAATTTTTCGTTTACACCCGTAGCGTGACCAAGCTTATATCATGATTAGTTGAAATGTATGACCTTCGATCGGAGAAAAATATTGTTTTATCAGAATATATACGCACATATTGTATCCTAGCTTCCAAAAGATGAACATAAATCTCACTTGGCTCACTGTCCAATGTGATGCCTTTGCATTTCATTATTTTCATTGGTCTCCAGTGCGCTTTCCTTAAGCTGTACTCTTAACTTGTTATTCACACCTTACACTAATCACTGACCCAAAGTTCGCTCTGAGATTCGACTTTTTAATACTTAAAAAAATTGATTAAATATTATACGCTTAGTGCCCTAAACGTAGTACTAGTCTGGATGGGAATTAATAATAGATACATAAGAACGCACGAGGAAGAGAAAATAAGTCAATGTCATCTGCTTCACTTTTCAATTAGTGGTGACCGTGCTCAAAATAAGCTGAGTAAAGCTCACTATCGAAAATTCTAACGAATCGTAATTCGATTTAAAAATCTTGAGATTCGACAATATTATAGTTTTTACATTATCGTGTAACAAATCGTTGATAATTCAGGCCGATTGATGTGATTTACAAGTTTTATTTTTTTCCACCACCATATCGCCATTTCTTTCGTTTTCTTTTTAACACCACGTTTTACAGATTTGTACAATAATGCTTACGCATGGCTCGTGTCATTAATAATATCAAATTTACTTTTTTCGCATGGTATTTCGTATCTAAAAGGACACTTTATTCAAGTTACTTTGTCGTTGAATTTTTACTAACATCCAAATCAATACCCAATTGTACAACCTACCTTTGGCGCTTCTTATTGTTAGATAATAAATACATATATAGATGTATGAAATGTGCGGCGCACAGTTTCGATCATGTATTTGTATTGCGTAACTTTTGGAATCAATATTTTCTGATCAAAGTTTGATACTTCTCATTCAAATTCGAGTCATTGTATTTATATAGTAGGACAGTTGTTATTGTATTTAATATTTCCATGTAAATCCATACAAGTATGTTCGTTGGTCAGGTTTTTCATTAAACGGCGAGCTGCTAATGGACGCCCTTGGTGGGGAGACATCGTTTGCAGATGTTCAAGGCGATTCGTTCGTGCCAGCCTTTACGCTTGGGGTTGGACAAAAAGCTAAATTAACATTCGGCCAAGACGTGAATACATTGAAATTTTTCACAACCTGTGGACTGCAAGAAGGCTATGAACCCTTCTGCGTGTAAGTATAAATCGTTGAAAACCTTTTTACCGTGAAATTCTGCATTTTAATAACTAAATGTAATCTTCCCATCCATTTAGAAACATGAATCGTCCCGTTACTTTCTGGTATACCAAAGATCAGCCAATCTTTGAAAATACAGACGACATGGCTGACACAAGGATTGACGTGGCTCGAATTCCGGCTGGTTCCGACACACCGCCTTGTCTGAAAATCTCGCACAACACTTTTGAGACTATGGAGAAAGCCAACTGGGAATTTTTGAGACTATCGCTGCCCGTTATTTGCCAATCAAGTTTCATAACCGAAGGAGAGAAACTGCGACGATGGCAAGAGATAAAAATGCGTCAGAACAGACTTCTCGTTGAACAGTCCGAGCAAACTCAGGGGACTTCTCAGTCAGCGCACATGGAGCAAATAATCAAGTCCGGATTCAGCATGAGTGACATCAAGGGCCTTCAAAGAAATTATTCGGAAGATGCGGTCGAAGCTGATGAAATTATGAAGGAATCTCCGCTTCCGATGCAACGAATGAAGCCTTCCAGACCCCCGAGGAAAGGGTCTTTATCCCGGTCCAACATGTATGGGTCGAGAGGCGGAACTTTGGAAAGAGCCACAAGCGAAGCCGAGGTGAATGGTTACGGAGACATGAACGGGGACCTCAAGGACGACAAGAAGAAGAGGGGGCGATCACCTTTCCGGTAAATTTCAGCCACGTTTAATTAATCTTCCAAAAGTCTAATTCCATTATTCTGTTTTTGTTAGCAAGCATAGCAAAGAAATGGAGGACTTATCGTAAGTTGTTCAGCTGTATGAGAAATTTTATTGCAGAAATAACAGAGGAGTGTACGCTAGTAATTGATGACTGTTTACAAATCTTTCACAGTCATCAATGAATAAAAATCATTATTCACTTCATTCGGACTGAGCATAAGCTATTAGTATTGATCTGCGATAGAATATTGGTAGAGAAATCATTGCTTGGAAAGTTTTTCTATTGTAACTAATTATTAATAATACCATTCGATAGGATTGATTGGGTATCATTGCTCACGGATTGATTTTCGTAGAATCATTACCCTTTGGTTAATGTTTACATTGCAATCCCACACATCTGAATCTAATGATAATAATTAATATAAACCGAACATAAAAGATTTAGTAAGTTTGTAATACGTACTTTTTGCGTTTACGTAAGGAGTAGAATATTTTACTTGACCTATGAATTATTGAAAAAAATAAATTTCCAGGTTCTTCTCTCGCAAAACAAAATCACCGGAAGCAAAATCGAAAACTCCGGAACCTCCGATGAGGTCAGATATTTCGGACAGAAGCAGTAAGCCTTTGCCATTTGTTAGGGTAGGATCGAGACCGGCTCAAGTTAGAGTCTCCACTGTAAATATCCGACACATCGTTATTATCGACTATGCAACTCGTTGCCCAAACAATGTTGAAGTAATTAAATTGCCATTTTTCTAGACCGATTTGAAAGTGGTACCCCCACAAATTCCGGAACGCAACGCGCCGAAACAAATGTCTGTTCTTTCTGGGACGGGAGTTGAAGCAATTGGAAATGAAATATACGATGCGGATTGCTTGAAATTGATGAACGAATACTTTTATGGAGTAAGAATATTCCCTGGTCAAGATCCAACTCATGTTTATGTCGGATGGGTAACTTCGCAGTATCATTTGCATACAAAAGATTTCAACCTATCGAGAGTTAGAAAATCGTCAATTGTAATCGTGGACGACTACGACAGACCGTTAGAGCAGTAAGTCGAAGTTACACTAAATCCGTGTCAAATAAATTTCAGCCGAAAATGATCAGTGTTGATGTTTATGGTTGTTTTGAATTGATGGACTGATTTTAATCGAATCAAGGGTTGATCGTCAGAGCTGCTACATGGTGAGAGCCGACGAGCTTTACAACGAAGTGACTCAAGATGCTTCTGGTAAAGGTGCTTCGCAAGGCATGTTCGTTGGGTGTTTTGTCGACATAGCCACCGGCTGGGTGTCCTTCACCTGCGAAGGAAAAGAAACGAGTCACAAGTTTAAAATGGAACCGGACACAAAGTTATTCCCAGCTATTTTCGTTGAGGCAACAAGCAGAGAAATACTTCAAATAGAATTGGGAAGAACGTCTACTACGTTGCCGTTGTCAGCTGCTGTTTTACAAAACTCGGAGCGTCATGTGATTCCTCAGTTCCCGCCCAGATTGAAAGTGCAATGTCTTAAGCCTCATCAGTGGGCCAGGGTACCCAATCAATCCCTCCAAGTGCATGCGCTCAAGCTATCCGATATAAGGGGATGGTCGATGTTGTGCGAAGATGCAATTTCGATGCTTGCTTTGCATATTCCGGAAGAGGACAGATGCATCGATATTCTTGAACTAATTGAAATGGACAAACTTCTAAGGTTCTTATTAATTAACGCAAACACCTTCGAGGCATTATTACTTATTATACCCTCCCGCATCTCTTACTCATCTTCCATACTTGTTCTTCAGCTTTCACGCCCATACGCTCACACTATATGCAGCGTTGTGCTATCAATCGAATTATAGAGCAGCACATGCCCTCTGTTTGCATGTGGATCAGAAGCAATTACTCTATGCTATTCGGTCCGAATATATGTCCGGCCCGCTTCGACAAGGCTTTTATGATCTGTTAATTGCATTGCATCTCGAGTCTCATGCCACAACTATGGAAGTTTGTAAGAACGAGTTCATCATTCCATTAGGTGAGTGTTGGCGGAACGAACGTTATATTTATACAGTGTATTTTCTTCTTGTCTAACTATAAATAATACACTTTGTATGTTCTTTTTCCAAGGGCAAGAAATAAAGGATCTCTACGAAGATCCTGACATGAAGCATAGCTTGAGATACTTGGAAACTGAATCGGTCCGGCCACAAATGAAAATGACCGACATCGAGTGAGTATTTATTTTTTCAGTATAGATGTGAACCTTTTTACTAATTTTTCGGCATCAAGGGTACTTCCTTCCAGTGAAAATCAGAGCATCGAAAATATTAGAAACTTGTACAGTCCGTATTTCCCACTTGATGTGGTTCGTAATTACGTTATGATGGCCCTCAATGAAGCAGTGGAAGTTAATCAAGTCCATAATCGAGATCCTATTGGAGGCAGCAATGAAAATTTATTTCTGTAAGTGTCTACCTCTGCTCTGCAACAAAAATCATACAAACTTACTTTTCACATTTTAGTATCCGCTTTATACAGTGGAATTTTTCGAGCCCAAAGTTCTGTACAATATATTGCTTTTTTCAGACCACTCTTAAAACTTGTGGACAGACTACTACTTGTTGGAATGCTCAGGAATGAAGATATTTTCAAATTGCTTATAATGATTAATCCAGAGACCTGGAATCCGACTTTCGAAAAAGGTAAATAATCACGATTACTCTCAGATTTTGCAATGCGCAAGGATAATTGATTAAAAAAATTCCAACAATTTCAGAGGGAAAAGATGAACACAAGAAAGGATTGCTACACATGAAGATGGCCGAAGGCGCAAAATTGCAAATGTGCTACCTGCTGCACCATTTGAATGATATCCAGCTTCGGCATCGTGTCGAGTCAATAATTTCCTTTAGTCACGATTTTGTTGGTGATCTTCAGTCCGATCAACTCCGGCGTTATATTGATATTAAACAGTCTGACCTTCCATCGGCTGTAGCGGCAAAGAAAACTAAAGAGTTCAGATGTCCGCCTCGCGAACAAATGAATGCTATTTTAGGATTCAAAAATTTAGACGAGGAAGAGAAAGAAAACTGTCCGTGTGGTGAAGAATTGAGGGAGAAAATGAACGAATTTCACGATGAGTTGATGTCCTACGTGTCGCTCCATGCACTGCAGGAGGCGGCTGATGCTGCAAATGAAATAATAGAAATCGAGAAGCCAGGAGCTATGAAACGGGTTTTCAATTTCATAAATGCCGTCAAAGAATTTGAGGAAGAGCCGAAACTTGAACCGGACCCTGTCAAGAAAACCCCGGAAGGTGAGCCCCTGATATTTTTCAAGACCATTCTGCCTTAAAATACTTTTTGAATGCAGAAATTTCATCATTTTCCTTACCGTATCCTACAGAGGTATTTCGCAAAGTACTCATAGCAACGATAGTCAAATGGGCAGAAGAATCGCAAATTGAAACACCGAAGCTCGTCCGTGAAATGTTCAGTTTATTGGTACGCCAGTACGATACCGTTGGCGAATTGATTCGAGCGTTAGAAAAGACGTATATAATAAATAGCAAGACAAAGGAAGATGTTGCTGAAATGTGGGTGGGTTTGAGTCAAATCCGTGCATTGCTGCCCGTTCAAATGTCTCAGGAAGAAGAGGAACTGGTTCGTGAACGTCTTTGGAAGCTTGTGAACAATCACACGTTCTTCCAACATCCCGACTTGATTCGCGTGCTGAGAATTCACGAGAACGTAATGGCGATAATGATGAATACACTGGGAAGACGAGCCCAAGCCCAGTCCGATGCTCAGGCACAGAGTCAGGCTGCCGAGGGAGAGGCGGCCGCCAAAGAAAAAGATACTTCCCACGAAATGGTGGTGGCGTGTTGCCGATTTCTTTGCTATTTCTGCCGCACCTCGAGGCAAAATCAGAAAGCTATGTTTGATCATTTTGATTTCTTGCTCGAGAACAGTAATATCCTTCTATCGAGACCTTCGCTAAGGGGGTCAACGCCACTCGACGTGGCATATTCTTCGCTGATGGAAAATACCGAACTTGCTCTCGCACTCAGAGAGCATTACCTTGAAAAGATCGCTATTTATTTATCTCGCTGTGGACTGCAATCAAATTCCGAGTTAGTTGAAAAGGGATATCCAGATCTTGGTTGGGATCCAGTCGAGGGTGAACGTTACCTAGACTTCTTGCGCTTCTGTGTTTGGGTCAATGGTAAGTTTGATACCCCAAAGTCATAGATTTGAATATGGAATAAAAATTACACTTTCACCGATGGAACGTATGTATCTTTTCTTCTTCCTTCTTTCTTTTCCAGGTGAAAGTGTCGAAGAAAATGCTAACTTGGTGATAAGACTGCTCATTCGGCGGCCAGAATGCTTGGGTCCTGCGCTTCGCGGAGAAGGAGAAGGTCTGTTGAGAGCTATCATGGAGGCAAATAAAATGTCCGAGCGTATCGCGGATCGTAGAAAGGTAGGTAATTCAACCAACGGGTCAATGCTGAACCACGAAAACAAGGCTCGTCTCTATGCATGTAGTTTATTGTGGAAAATTCAAAACATCAAACCGCCACCCCTTGTCCGACACACATTATGCGTTACCCTGATTAGTCGTGAGTCTGAGATGGTTTTCGTATTGATTTATATTGTCCAACGTTGATAACGTCCTTTAGATTTGTGTTATCATAAGTTCTTTGAATGTTACTTCACCATTTTGTTACACGTTTCCTTCTGCACCACAATATAGTCATACTTGTGTAGAAACCCGGCCTTGCCAAGCATGTGCACGATCTGTATACTAATTGGATATCAACTTAGATTTATAAACAGGTTCAAGACGAAACGGAAGGAACAGCTATGGTTATTCAGTTTGAGCACCCTCTTCCCGAGTCGGACGATGACGAAGATTACATCGATACCGGAGCAGCCATTCTGAACTTTTATTGTACCTTAGTGGATCTCTTGGGACGCTGTGCTCCAGATTCTTCTGTCATAGAACAAGGTTGTGAAATATTTTCCCTATGATATACATAGATCATATTTTCGGCTGAGCTCAGCTGTTAATTTCATTTTGTACTTTTCATGTAAACGAATTTTCCTTTCACAGGAAAAAACGAATCCCTCCGAGCAAGAGCTATTTTGCGTTCTCTTGTCCCACTTGACGATCTACAAGGTGTTCTTTCACTCCGATTTACACTGCAAAATCCTGCCGCTGGCGAGGAAAGACCTAAGAGTGACATGCCGTCTGGATTAATTCCGGGGCACAAGCAGAGTATAGTGTTATTTTTGGAACGTGTTTATGGGATTGAAACGCAGGAACTTTTCTTCAAATTACTCGAAGAAGCTTTTTTGCCTGACCTTAGGGCTGCTACCATGCTGGATAGGGTCCGTAAACTGACAGCAATTGAGATGAAAAATTTTATTCAATTATATCGCCAAATTCTTAGAGTATCTTTGACCATTCCAGAATGACGGCTACGAATCTGATATGGCTTTAGCTATGAATCGATACATAGGAAACAGTATACTACCACTCCTCATAAAACATTCTAAGTTCTACAATGAAGCCGATAACTACGCGAGTTTATTAGATGCTACGTTGCATACAGTGTATCGTCTCAGTAAAAACAGGATGTTAACCAAGGGACAGCGTGAAGCTGTTTCTGATTTTCTCGTGGCATTGACCAGGTAAAGAACCATTACTTATTCTGTGTCGATGAGCAAAAATGTTGGTTCGCACTTAGATTAAAGATATTTTCAACCACACTTTTCTCTTTGCAGCCAAATGCAACCGAGTATGTTGCTGAAGCTCCTTCGAAAGTTGACCGTCGATGTTTCGAAATTGTCGGAATATACAACAGTAGCTTTAAGGGTGTGTAAAATTTTATTGATTTCTATCCACTACCGTAATATACTTTCATCTATATGTTTCAAACATTTTTTGTTCTTCATCGTTAACTGGGTTTTGTAGCTGCTGACATTACATTACGACCGCTGTGCTAAATACTACGGCTCGACAAGCGGTCAAGGAGCTTACGGAGCTTCAAGCGACGAAGAGAAACGTCTGACAATGGTCTTGTTCAGTAACATATTCGACTCATTATCCAAAATGGATTATGATCCGGAATTGTTCGGTAAGGCGTTGCCTTGTTTGACTGCCATCGGTTGTGCCTTACCTCCCGATTATTCGTTATCGAAAAATTATGACGATGAATGGTACGGGAGTAAGTCTGCCTCGACACAATCTCCGGACGGACCATATAATCCGCAGCCGATCAACACGTCCAGGTATCATAGAAAATATGTTTGCGTTAGCAGAATAATTAAAAAGTCTACAATTATTCAATGCGAGTAGCAATATGGACTAAACGTTTTGAACTCTTCACAGTGTCGTGCTGAACAATGATTTGAATTCGATAGTACAAAAGTTTTCTGAGCACTATCACGATGCTTGGGCTAATAGAAAGCTAGAAAATAGCTGGACGTACGGTGAACAGTGGTCTGATCTAAACAAGACACATCCTAGACTGAAGCCTTACAATTTGCTCAATGATTATGAAAAAGAACGCTATAAGGAACCCGTCAGGGAAAGTTTGAAGGCACTGCTTGCTATTGGGTGGAGCGTTGAACACTCCGAAGTGGACGTACCTTCTACAAGTCGTAGCTCTATGAGAAGGTCGTCTAAGAGCCAAGTGCGTAAAACAGTGAATTATAGTTTCATTGCTTGTTCGATGACTCCTGTTTCCTTAGCTAATTTAATTTTAATACTACTCTCTGAAGTATAGTTTGAAATGGAATTTATTTATTTTTTCAACTCCCGCAACACGTATCTAACTGCAAGTTTTTTTGAGGACACACAATTTCAGGCAGACGCAGCGAATCCGTTCAACTACAACCCTCATCCCGTTGACATGACCAACCTGACACTCAGTAGAGAAATGCAAAATATGGCTGAGCGTTTGGCTGACAACGCTCATGACATTTGGGCTAAAAAGAAGAAGGAGGAGCTCATCACTTGCGGTCAGTTGGATCCAGTTATTGTCAGTGAATTTTAACTTGAGATGTGGAAGGAATGATGAGTAATTGAACCGAGAAACGGAATCATTGACATTGAACGTATTTTACAGGAGGTGGTATTCACCCACAGCTGGTGCCTTACGACTTGTTGACCGACAAAGAGAAACGCAAGGATCGTGAACGCTCCCAAGAGTTCTTGAAATATCTACAATATCAAGGATACAAATTGCACAAGCCAGTTCGCAGTAGTACGGCGGATACGGAAGTTGCCGGGGTCGGAGCAGCTGTAGAATTACGATTCGCGTATTCCTTGCTTGAGAAATTGATAGCGTATTTGGATAAAGCTACTATCAACATGAAGTTGTTGAAGCCTTCGGACACCTTTAGCAGGAGGAACAGTTTCAAAACATCCACAAGAGATATAAAGTTTTTCAGTAAAGTGGTTCTACCGTTGATGGAAAAGTACTTCAGTACTCACAGAAATTACTTTATCGCCGTGGCCACCGCGACAAATAACATAGGAGCTGCGTCACTGAAAGAAAAAGAAATGGTTGCTGCGTTATTTTGCAAGCTGGCGAGTTTGCTCCGTTCACGATTAGCTGCATTCGGGGCAGATGTTAGAATAACGGTTCGATGTCTGCAAGTGTTGGTCAAAGGTATCGACGCGAAATCGCTTGTAAAAAATTGTCCAGAATTTATCAGAACGTCGATGTTAACATTCTTCAACAATACGGCCGATGACTTGGGACATACCATAGGCAATTTGCAAGAAGGAAAATACAGTCATCTTAGAGGAACGCACTTGAAAACATCGACTTCTTTGTCTTATGTGAACAGCGTTGTTTTACCCGTCCTCACCGCCATGTTCGATCACTTAGCGGCTTGCGAATACGGCAGTGACTTGTTGCGTAAGTATGATACAGCCTGCGATTTTAAGCTTGTGATCTATATATGAAGAGTTTGATTACATTGCAGTGGACGAGATTCAAGTTGCCTCGTACAAAATGCTGGCATCTCTTTATACGTTGGGTATCGACGCTACTCTAACCCACGATCGGAAGTATTTGAAAACTGAAATCGAACGGAACAAACCTAATCTTGGTTCTTGCCTTGGAGCCTTCTCCAGCTGCTTCCCAGTTGCCTTTCTAGAGCCCCACTTGAACAAGCACAACCAGTTTTCGCTATTAAATAGAATCGCCGATCACTCCCTCGAGGCTCAAGATATAATGTCTCGGATGGAATCGAGTATGCCTACGTTAGAAACGATCTTGACCGAGGTAGATCAGTTTGTGGAATCGGAAAAAACTTATAGCGACGCCCCTCACGTTATCGATGTCATACTACCATTGCTTTGCTCGTACTTGCCTTTTTGGTGGGCTCAAGGTCCAGACAACGTCAATCCGAATGAGGGAACGTACGTGAGCATGGTTACGAGTGACCACATGAACCAGCTCTTGAAAAATGTGTTGAAATTGATCAAAAAGAACATCGGAAACGAGAATGCTCCGTGGATGACACGCATCGCGGCTTACACGCAACAAATTATCATTAATTCATCTGAAGAGCTGCTCAAGGATCCGTTCTTGCCACTTGCTGAACGTGTTAAGAAGCGGACCGACAACATGTTCCACAAGGAGGAATCGTTGCGTGGCTTTATCAAGTCGTCAACGGACGATACGTCTCAGATAGAAGCACAAATTCAGGAAGACTGGCAACTCCTTGTCAGAGATATATATTCGTTTTACCCGCTGCTTATTAAATATGTCGATTTACAACGTAATCATTGGCTGCGTAACAACATACCGGAAGCCGAAGACCTTTATAATCACGTTGCAGCAATATTCAATACCTGGTCCAAGTCACAGTACTTTTTACGCGAAGAACAGAACTTTATATCAGCCAATGAAATTGACAATATGGTTCTTATCATGCCTACGGCTACCAGAAGACCGACGGCTGTTTCCGATGGCACAACTCCGTCCGGTGGTGGAAAGGTATTTTTCGTATCAGTAAAGTTGTACTTTAACTACTGAAATGGTTTCGTCATTAATCGAATTGGATTTTTTAAACAGAAAAAGAAGAAACATCGGGACAAAAAACGAGACAAAGACAAGGAAGTACAGGCGTCGCTGATGGTTGCTTGCCTGAAACGATTGTTGCCTGTTGGCTTGAACTTGTTTGCAGGACGAGAACAGGAACTCGTCCAGCATTGTAAGGATAGGTTTTTAAAGAAACTTCCCGAATATGAAATCACTGAGTTCGCTACAACGCAGCTTACTTTGCCGGACAAAATCGATCCGGCTGATGAAATGTCTTGGCAACATTACCTGTATTCAAAGCTTGGGCAAAAAAAAGATGTGACCGAACCGGTCAAGGCTCAACAACTCGACGATGTAGTTACTAGAATTGTGGCAATGGCCAAAGTGCTTTACGGGCTTCACATGGTAAGGCACAAAAAGCATTCCTATCAGACTATTTGGAACTCATCGAGTCATTAAATTTTCACACGGCCAACGACGACTTACGTTCCTCAAAGTAGTTCTGGTCACAAACTCTTTCTTAGTCACCTTGTTCAATTTGCCACTAAGACGCAGTACAGCTTTAAATTGTCCATGGACCATTTCAATCAAGTCGTACTCGTCAAATTACTCCATGGAACTGATTCTATTTCAGTAAAGTATACGAAGATTTATTTTGCCGTTAATTTTCCTTATTATTTTCTAATTTCTATGTGTACGAGTAGATAGACCATCCCCAGCAGCAGAGCAAGAGTAGCTATCGCTCGGTGGTGTCTATACAGAGAAAGCGAGCAGTTATTGCTTGCTTCCGTCAGACCTCCCTACATTCCTTACCCAGGTATCCCACTTAGTCTTTTACTTGATTTGCTGTGTTGTTTTTCAAATTCTTCAACTTTAATTTCAGCTTAATTTCTACCCTGAGCTTGGCCAAAATTTACGAGCAGATATTATTATATTGGCCTCAATACAAAGCGTTCACTCGAATCTGATTATCTATTTCGATATTTCTGATGCTACGTTTTCTATTTTATACGCATGGTTGTAAGTTTCAGACATAGAATATTGAAAAATCAGTCTTTGAAATAAATGCAAACTGTTGCGTTTCGTTGTGATAACGTATTGGCCTATACACCTGGCGAGAATTCATTCTTTGCGCTTCTCACGTTACTAACAATTTGAGTGATAAATGTGCATGCTGCTAACTCCAGGCCACAAAACCGCCGCCTTCGCGTGACGGATGGAAACGGGTATTATGCGCTGCTAGAAAAAGAGCTGCGATTGCGTGCCTAAGAAGCGAACCACTTTACAAGTTGAGGAGGTAAATCTGTTATGTAACTAACAAGGAGAGTACCGTAATCGTGTCAGAATAAAATAAATTTTTTGGTGCTGCTCCATTGGACAAATAAATTCGTTAATAGTCGACAAATATGCATCTAAAAACCCGTCCTGTCTCACAAACTCTCCCTGTCTAAACTGGAATCGCTCTCAGCGTTGACTTGGATTCGGTAAAATAAGACCATTGTTTTTGTGTGCAAGAGAAAACGTGTAACGACAGGTATCAATTATCTATGCTATGCTATGACTGTTCACGCTAGTTCACAAATTTTCAGGCATCGGGCAATCAATATCTTTGCAAGAACTTATTACGAACTCTGGCTGCAAGACGAGAATGTGGGACAAGAAGTTATGATTGAAGATCTAACGGTGAGTGCGCGTTATATTAATCCAATTCTTATGCGCTACCTGATCAGCATTTTTATGATCGGAGAAAATAATGACGTACTTATTTGACAGCAATCATTCGAAGATGCGGAATTGAAAAAGATGGATAAGACGGAAGAGGAGGGTAAACCTGATCCTTTAACGCAACTAGTTACAACGTTCTGTCGCGGAGCCATGACTGAACGTTCAGGAGCTCTTCAAGAAGATCCCCTCTACATGAGTTATGCGCAAATAGTATCAAAATCTTGCGGGGAGGAAGAAGAGGAAGGCGAAGATGAAGGAGGGGGTGAGGAGGAAGGCGCGGCATCAATTCATGTAAGATCAAATCTTCACTTACACCAGGCTAAGCCTTTAACACCGGGAGCTATTTTCTTGTTAATAATGGGAACAAAGAACTGTTGTTAATACCACTAATTACAATCCTCTCTTCTTTTAATCGATAACCCAAGAGGCCTATGCACAAACTCATGGTAAGATTTCTACTAACTTACCTATACACATTACTAACGCTAGATGAAATGTGAAAAATTCCTATTTCACATACTAGATTCGACGAAAATTTTCGAGGTGAAAAAAAGATCGGACATAATTCATCCGATTCTTTTAGGCACAAGAAATGGAGAAACAGAAGCTGTTGTTTCATCAAGCTCGTCTTGCAAATCGAGGAGTTGCAGAAATGGTATTGCTGCATATTTCGGCTTGCAAGGGTGTCCCAAGCGAGATGGTCATGAAAACTTTAGAGCTGGGCATTTCAATTCTACGAGGTGGTAACATCGAGATTCAGAAGGGGATGCTGAACCATTTGAAAGAGAAAAAAGATGTTGGATTTTTCACCTCAATTGCTGGATTAATGAATTCGTGTAGCGTACTAGATCTCGATGCTTTCGAAAGAAACACAAAGGCAGAAGGTCTGGGAGTCGGGTCTGAAGGTGCTGCGGGTGAAAAAAATATGCATGATGCTGAATTCACCTGTGCGTTGTTCAGGTTTATTCAACTGACTTGCGAAGGGCACAATTTGGGTAAAAAAAAAAAATTTTCCTACTGTTCCTCCTATTTCCTGAAGTACTGATTTTTCGTACCTTAAACTCCAAGCACGTAAATACTTTTTCTACAGACTGGCAGAATTACTTGAGAACCCAAGCTGGCAACACAACGACGGTGAACGTAGTCATATGCACTGTGGATTACCTCCTTCGTCTCCAGGAGTCAATCATGGACTTTTACTGGCACTACTCCAGCAAGGAACTCATAGATCCAGCTGGAAAAGCAAACTTCTTCAAGGCTATCGAAGTCGCAAGTCAAGTATTCAACACCCTGACTGAAGTTATTCAAGGTCCTTGCGCTCAGAACCAACAAGCTTTGGCACACTCTAGGCTTTGGGATGCCGTGGGAGGATTTCTGTTTCTATTTTCACATATGCAGGACAAACTTTCCAAGCATTCTAGCCAAGTAGATCTTCTCAAAGAATTACTAAATCTGCAAAAGGACATGATCACGATGATGCTGTCTATGTTAGAAGGTAAATGTTTCGTTCAACTGAGCTGTTTGCATGTCACTGATCGGGAGACCATGTTTTGCTGAAAGAGGTGTACTGATCACTTCATTTTATTTATGCTACTCAGGTAACGTTGTAAACGGCACCATTGGAAAGCAGATGGTGGATACGCTCGTGGAATCTGCTGGAAATGTTGAATTAATTTTGAAATACTTTGACATGTTCCTCAAGTTAAAGGATCTTATATCTTCGCCCAGCTTCCTCGAAGTTGACATCAATAACGACGGATGGGTATATCCGAAAGACTTTAAGGAAAAGATGGAACAACAAAAAAGTTACACAATGTGAGTAGCATTTTTTTCATTTATACTCTCGCCTTCGTGAAAAATAGTTCGCCCACGACTCAAGAAACGAATGAATATTTTTATTCGCAGCGAGGAAATCGAATTCTTACTAGCTTGTTGCGAAACAAATCACGACGGCAAAATTGATTATGTTGCATTTATGGATCGTTTTCACGAACCTGCTAAAGAGATTGGCTTCAACCTCGCTGTTCTGTTGACAAATTTGTCAGAACATATGCCAAACGAGCCAAGGCTTGCACGTTTTCTTGAAACAGCAGGTTCTGTGCTCAATTACTTTGAACCGTTCCTGGGGCGAATAGAAATTCTCGGCGGTAGTAGAAAAATCGAGCGTGTTTACTTTGAAATCAAAGAATCCAATATCGAGCAGTGGGAAAAACCTCAGATCAAAGAATCGAAACGAGCGTTCTTCTATAATACAGTAACCGAAGGAGGTGACAAAGAGAAATTGGAGACATTTATTAATTTTTGCGAAGATGCTATATTTGAAATGCAGCACGCAAGTGCCTTGATGGCTGTCGAAGAGAGCAGCGGTATCGGAAAAGCAAGAGAATCATCTTACACCTACATGACGGAAGATGACGATGAAAGAAACAAGGATCCGATCCGAAGGGGAATTCAGGCTTTCAAAGACGGAGTTTATTTCTTCTTCTCAATGTTCTCTCCGACCAATATAAAGAACAAATTTTCCGAAATGCAGCAAATGACAATCCCGGAATTGTTTGTTGGCTTCTTTAAAATGATTTTCTATGCATTCTACTACTCTGGATTTGGTGTCGGCTGCGTTATCAGATACTTCATGAGATTATTGCTCAGTTTAATGAGAGGACCGCACATTGACGAACCGATAGTTGAGATCAAGGAAGAAGAAGAAAAACCGTTACGGCTACTACCAGCCTTACCGCCAACGCCCGATGATTCAAATTTACAGGTTCGATCGACGCGTAACATTTTTATCTGGCCAATTTGGTCCGTGAAAATGATTTTCAATCGAATTATACGCTTATTCACAGGTCCAGGCGTTTGGAATGGATATAACGAAAGAAGAAGGTGGTCAAATTAAACTAGCTCCCCACGAATCTGCCGCTTCTACACCTCAGTCAAGTATGGAAGAAACGGGTGAGAGTACGCAAGATGAAGGAGTCGGCGAAGATCATCCTCGAGGATCAGTGGACGGAATTGCTACCGAAACGGAAGGACCTGTGACATTGGCAGACTTATTAGGGTACATTGATTCGAATTTCAGCTGCTGTCGTTTCATCCAACTCTGAAAATATATAGTCACACATCGAACGAACAACAAATAGTTATCGATAATGCGAATATACTTCAACAGAGGAGAACAAGCCAGAGCACAAGCAGCAGCTACAGCCGAGGCGGCAGCAGCTCAGCAAGCTGCAATGGCAGCTGTCGAGGCAGAGGCGAAACAAGAAACTGCAATCGAACCCTCAGCTGGCTCAAGTATCGACCTTTCCGAATACACTCACCGCATTGTGTCTTTCCTAGCGAGAAACTTTTATAATCTGAAATACGTTGCCTTAGTACTGGCCTTCTGTATAAACTTCATGTTACTCTTTTATAAGGTAATTGTTACTAACATATGGGTATGGTAATCCATGTGTCTCGTCGTTCAAGGATTAAATGACGATCTTTGTCAGGTCACTTCGCTTGGTGAAGACGAAAACGGAAGTGGCAGCGGAGATCCGATAGCTGACTTGTTGGCAGAGATTTCAGGCGAGGGTTCATCCGATGGCGATGGTAGCGGTGGTGAAGGGGGAAGTGGCGGTAGTAACGGAAGTTCCGAAGAAGAGGAGGATTCTTTGGAACTTGTTGAAGTGTCGGAAGACTTCTACTACATGGCGCACGTCATGCGACTTATGGCTGCCATGCACTCTATTGTGTCCCTTGCCATGCTGGTCGCCTATTACCACCTCAAGGTATGAAATTTTTTTTTTCCTTCTTATTTTTCTCCTCCGAAGAACCTGTTTTCTCCAGCAAGCCGGCGATCCTTTTGTCAGTAGAAGCTGGCTGGAAGCTACGGAAAATCTTGGATCAATTTCTTTGTATCGATTTCTCCGAATTAGGTACCCTTAGCTATCTTCAAGCGTGAGAAAGAAATTGCTCGTCGGGTAGAGTTTGACGGTCTGTACATAGCAGAAACACCGGAGGAGGATGATATTAAGGCACATTGGGATAAAATGGTGATATCTGCAAAGTCTTTCCCTGTCAATTACTGGGATAGGTTCGTTAAAAAAAAGGTTCGACAAAAGTACAGCGAAACGTACGACTTCGACTACATCAGTAATCTACTCGGAATGGAAAAGACTTCGTTCAGCCAACAAGAGGAAGAAGGTTCTGGATTGCTACACTTGTAAGTAACTTTTCAAACATAATTTGTGCACAAATTGATTTTTCTATTTGTTGCAAGTCGCCCATTTCGATTATCAAATTTTTACTACTGATGCGTAATGCTGCCGTTTGTTTCAGTATTATAAATATCGACTGGCGTTATCAGGTCTGGAAAGCGGGCGTCACGATTACTGACAATGTAAGGGCAATAGTGGAAAAAGTGATTACTATCCCAATTATCGGCAATCAGAATCAGCCTTGCATACTTAAGTGGGAAATGTTCATTTTTCAGGCCTTCTTGTACAGTTTATGGTATTTTACGTTCTCGATACTGGGAAACTACAACAACTTCTTCTTTGCCGCACATCTGTTGGATGTCGCAGTAGGATTCAAAACACTCAGAACAATTTTGCAGTCAGTAACACACAACGGAAAACAATTAGTATTGACCGTGATGTTGCTGACAATCATAGTCTACATATACACGGTCATAGCCTTTAATTTCTTCCGGAAATTTTATATTCAAGAAGAGGATGATGAAGTTGATAAAAAATGTCACGACATGTTAACGGTATGAATCACTCTTCTAAAAATTTTTTAACAAGCGATGTAGTCATACGTGCATCGATCTGCTTTGGAAAATATCTCAAAATTCCTGATACGTTCATAAACATAAACAGTAACAATATTTTTTTGCGTTATGTGCTTCCAGTGCTTTGTATTCCATCTGTACAAAGGAGTGAGAGCCGGTGGCGGTATTGGTGATGAAATTGGAGAACCCGACGGCGATGACTATGAAGTCTATCGTATAATGTTTGATATCACGTTCTTCTTCTTTGTTATTGTTATCCTGCTTGCTATTATTCAAGGTGCGTAATGTCGTTATCTGAATTTCGCATCTAAACCTCAATGAATTTCTCCAAGAACGATGATTCGATCATTGTTTATATTTTGTTATTAAGGTTTGATCATCGACGCGTTCGGAGAGTTGCGTGATCAGCTTGAAAGTGTCAAAGACAACATGGAAAGCAACTGTTTTATATGTGGTTTGGGAAAAGAGTACTTCGATACAGTGCCTCATGGTTTTGATACACACGTCCAGCAGGAACATAATTTAGCAAATTACATGTGAGTAATCTAATGTCATCTTCTAAGTTCTACACCGCACGATACCAACAACAAATTAGCATGGATTAGACTTGTTCTTCTAAATGCATTTACGTTCGTATTTCAGGTTCTTCCTCATGCATCTGATTAATAAACCGGATACAGAATACACTGGTCAAGAGACGTACGTTTGGAATATGTATCAACAAAGGTGTTGGGATTTCTTCCCAGTGGGTGATTGCTTCCGAAAGCAGAACGAGGCTGTTGAGGAGGAAGCCAAAAAGAAATGAAGTCGACGGTTTCACGTCGCAGTAAAAAATATCGAGTCGACCGTTAAATCCTATCTCGATCTTACCGCTTCTATACTGTAGGTAGTGAAGCGAGATGAATTTTTTTTTTCAAATCCTAGGTTCAAAGAATTACTACGAATTATAAAATTGCGAAAATTTCATGCGGTGCCGTGAAAAATATTCAGATGATTCATAAAAACATTAATATTCAAAAGATCTATCATCTCTTTGAAATGCAGCTTAATCTTCGCTACGTTTTCAAATTTCATAATTGAAAGAGCTAATATGAATTTCAGAACGTCAAGCTTTTTGACATGTATTTGTCTAATTTACCTTGGACTATTGAAATTCGAACGATACACATATTTTTATAAGCCTTTATAATACTGAATGAGAAACATAATCCGGTAGTAATTTTAGCGCAGCGAAGCTCTTATAACTTAGATTCACTCGTTATTAAAAGTCCTATCGTACATTTATTAATCATTAGATGAAATCAAATAATTAATATTAAAAATTGAAAGCACAAAGATCTAGTAATATATTAGTGGTTGATAGATTATTATTCATACTTTTTACGGTTCACTGGCGAAATGATTCGGTCGTTATTCTCCATGTATAGACACATCTCTAAAGGCCGACGGCATTGTCGATTTATTCTTATAGGATAACATGTTGCCGATTTTGGAAACTTTACTGGTTAGATCAGTTACTCTATACATTATATTATAATAAACACGTAATGCATTGTACGCTGCAGTGTAAACATTTTTGAAAATATGTTATTATTGACGACTGAGCTGATATAATGTTAAATTAAATATGTGTCGATATATTGTAAATAAAGATTTTTCAGCGGCGTTACCGAAAAACACCGAATCGTCAAAGTTACTATTTATTCAATTTCGTTTTGCGTGACGAAAATGACCGGTCGTAAAGAGAAATTGTGAACCAGTTCTATTTGCATGCTCCCGTTAATGAAAGAGAGAGACTGAGCTTACTAATGGTTTCTTCTAAACTTGTATCTGAAATCTCATTCGCCTTTTTTTGTAATTCTACAACCTCTGACCTGCTCAATGCCGCTCGGCGCGATCAACTCACTCACCGCGTGTTCGAAAAATTCGAATATTGATCTTTCTTATCGTTGCGCATATTTCGCAAACAGTACCTGATCAGCCCATCGTTTTACCTTAATTAAAATCCCGTCAAACATTAAATTAGCTGACGCACACTTTCATCTACTCGCTCCGGTTGGCCTACTACTAGGAGCAGGTACAACCCTTTCACCGCTGTGCGTTGGTCAGCTCAATCTGTCCACATCCGACGGTCCTGATTTGTACTTACAAAAGGCAGGACTAGGTTGGTTCGTCGGGGGGAGTGCGTCGTCCACCCCGCCACAGAATCGAGAATCATGCCTCGCAATCACCAGTGATCTTTAATTCAACATGACGAGATTCTGGGAGATCGAGGAGGGACTTCCTGTTTACTCCTTCTCGGAAGAAGAACGGACTTGCGAGGTACGTTACGATAAGCACACCATTCGAAACGAAGAAAATCGTTAAGAAATAGCTGTGCCGTTTGGTCATAGAATAATAGAGCCAGGCGAATCCAAATACATAGAAAAAGAAAAGATTATTGGGCCATCAACGAAAGGTAATTGGTGACCCAGAACCGAAACGAAAGTATCACGCTGTTTTAAACGTATACCTGACCTTCGGTTATATGACCCTAATTGCAGAGGTACGATCCAGCGAGGAAGGGTACTATGCCTCACTCATCACACTATTATAAAACAAAGCAGTCTTACCACAAGGGTACGAGTCACATTAGACGGATCTGCGAAAACTATCTCTGAAACCGCACTCTACGATACTCTACTCGTCGGTCCCACTGTAGGTATAACCAGACATCTTTGTTTGGAAAAAAAATCAGCGGGGTCAAGATTTCTGGATATACAAGTGGTTGTGCAAGCAAGCCTACGTATTAACAGGAAGCATTGAAAAATGTACCGACAAGTGCTTGTGGAACCAGAGGATCGCAAATATCAACGAATCATATGGAGAATTTCTGCTGGACAAATACAACCATGCGAGTTGAACACCGTCACCTTCGGCTTGTTTCCTGCGCCGTATTGAGCGATAAGAATACTTCATCAACTCACAGAAGATGAGACGCATTTATTTCCTAGAGGAGCCAAGGTCCTCAAGGAAGACTTCTACGACGACGACGTCCTCACTGAAGCCGCTACAATAGAAAAAGCAATTTTTCGGAGAAAAGAGCTGACGGTACTGTTGACATCTGCTGGATTAATTTACCACATGCCAATGGTCATCGAACGATCAGGTAATCTTACAGGAGGTTCCCAAAGAAAGCATAAACGAACGCCTCGGCCTCGGAGAAGAAACAGCACTGATAACTCCAGGGCTATTCTGCAACTCTGGCAGAGATAGTATTGTATATACGGTCCACCCGTTTTCTAGCAAGTCTAGAGTTACTAAACGAACAATCCCGTCGGGGACAGCGAAAATCTTTGACGCGTTAGGACTCGTCGCTCCAGTAATCGTCACTGCTGAGATCCTCACCCAACGATTACCGAGTCTGTAGCTTGATTAGAACGAATCCGAAGAGCACATGGTACATTTGGAAATAGTTTTTAAAAAGCCGCTTGAACATAGCTTCACTTTGAAACACGGGGAATCGACATCTTGGGAAAAATAATTGGAGTTTTTAGGATTTATCTTGTCACCTGATGGAATCCGACCAGATTATCAGAATAAATCAGAGGTCATTAAGAATTTTTCAGAGCCAACAAATAAAGAACAATTGCAAAGATTTTTTTGGTGTATGTAACTTTTATCGCCAATTCAGTATTAACCTTTAGAGGACGGGGATTTGGGATTCTTGGTCTCCTTCAGAAAATGCATAAAAAAGGTATCTAATACGTTAAAACTGTCATGGGTAAAGTGTCGATCACGCGTCGCCCCCGTATACGGGTGTTCCCGTTCTCTAAAAGTTAAAGACTCGTACCACTCAAAACCTTTACGCGTGTCATTAAAGGATACAGTACCTTTAAAATGGCAAAAATAACTAGCCAAAGGATATCAATATTCAAAGGACCCTTTCAAACTTTTATCTATAACGAGGTTTCGTGGATGGGGTTTTCAAATGAAAGAAGGGTAATTCACCAGTTTCAAATACGGCGCCGGTGAATTAGGTAAATTGTACTCAGGTAACAATTTACCAGTCCGGGTACAGCTATAATTCGCCAATGCTCAATGGGGCGCCGGTGAACCGGATGTAGGTATGGGACGCATGCATTGGTTTGCGAAGAACAGACGTATCTAGCCGCCGAGGGTATAGACTGGCATTTCACGAATACATTTACATTAAAGTAGGTAGATTCGTCGGACTAATTAGGGTATAATACTATCGTTAGCGTTTATGACCAGACCGTTCGTAAAATGACTAAATCCGGTAGTATGACCCCGGCCAGGTCGGCGCGTACAATCACCCCATACGTGGCGAGACAATGTGCTTACTCGGGAGTCTCCGCGATTGAACAATAAATACCTTTTGTGGGAGAAAATAAAGGCTCGAAAATTTCCTTAATATTTGCCTAACAATTGCAACGTTCGGTCGCATAGCCGGACGACGTGACTGCGAAAGGGTCCCCTCTATTGTTTCAATTCCAAAAATTTGCCCGATTCTTTCCCCGCCTTCGATGCCGCCCCCGTCCGCTTCTTCACCAATCCTAAGACTCGTAATATTCCCACCGATCGGAAATTGCAAAACCATTAGTTTTCTCGTTTCCCTGTCCTGCCCTTAAACCAAATTTGCTCCCACTCCTACTCCACTATAACTGACATAAATAGAAAGTCCAACGTCAGTTTGTCATTTTAAGTCAATCGTCTCAGTGAGGCACATTGGCAGTGTTCCGAAGTATTGAATAATTGTGACGCGTCCGCGTAAGTAGACTTGTCAGTTGTCGATATTTAAAAATTTTCAAACGTACACGGCTACTCATATTCCTCGTATTCCATTTCGAAGACGCGTGCTTCGATCCTTGGACTCGAACGTCACTCTCGACGGCTATATATCGAAAACTATTGCAGCGCGACATTTCTCGACGAGTCGCAGGGTCGATACAGAGCCGTCACGACGCCATATTGTATTGTAGCTGGTATGGTGCGGGGTGTACGTGTTGTTTCGTTATTTTCGAATAACCTTCTTTAATTATTTAATTTATCTGACGATATCGCCAAGTTTTTTTTTGTGATGTGATTACGAATCGTGTCCCCGTGTTGATACAATGTACATTTCACATCTCTACACGCAATAACTATTCGAAAAGAAACATTACAAATCACGGACCCGTATTCATTTGACTGATAATATTTTTGTGTGCTGAAAACTATTGTTTACAAGTGTCTCGCATCACCTCGTGGCTAAACCTGTTCACACAGTGTATAATAGTGAATTTAAGTGATTTTCCCTCGCAGAAAAGTAACCCGGATACGTTCTATAACGAGTGCTGAATGTTTTTTCGTTCTACGAGTCTTTGTTCCTTTTTATAACCTGACAATCTCGAGCAAAAACCTCTGTTCTCTTCTGAACATGTTATTGCATTTTTGACAGAATCATAAAGGTAAGATTTCCAATTAGTCACGTATCAAACTTATTCTCATACTTTAGTCTAAGCTGGTCTTCTATTCTTTTTCAAATTTTCTAGACTATTTACTTATTCGCTTATGAATTTGTCATGGAACATCTTCTATAAATATAATTTTTGTGCACAGATTGTATCTGTATACCGTACCTGAACTTCACCCAATTTAATTTTCATCGATCAAACGATTGAAAACTGATCCGAAAGTTAATCTCCCAAATCAATAGATAGACTTTTCTTTTACTTAATTTGCAATCTCCTTTTTAGAAAGAAACGCATAGTCAAGCGCCGCGATGTGGCCGGCACAAGGTAATAAGTCTGCGAAGGGTGGTGGTTCGACAGCACAGAATCTTCGCACTTTGGGTATGACATCTGCCATTACTTTAGCGGGACCAAAACCCAGCGATTACCTGAGGACTAACGAACTTCATGAAGCTCTCAAGCCTTACAATGTATTTGAGTCTGACAAGGAGCTTAATCACAGAATGGAAATCCTAAGGTTTGTTATCGCTAGATCTTATTTTTCAGTCAATTTAACGTTACCTTTGCCGGATTGGTTTATTTAACGTAACTTTCTAATATTAAAAAACTGTATTCAACGTTAATCATTGATTTTGTGTTAACTTGTATTATTTCTGTACTTATCGCGTAGCAAACTGAATAGCTTGGTCAAGCAATGGATTAGGGACACAAGTGTGGCTAGAAACATGCCTCCAAATGTTGCCGAACAAGTTGGTGGAAAAATTTACACGTTCGGATCGTATAGATTAGGTGTTCATCACAGAGGTGCTGACATAGATGCGCTCTGTGTCGTCCCGCGGCACATACATAGATCGGATTACTTCACGTCTTTCTTTGAATTGCTGAAACAGCAAGCAGAGGTTTCAGACTTGAGGGTAAGTCATAAGATTGGGAAAGAAGTATTTTGCTTTAAAGTGGAGCATCTTCGATTATAACAACTTTTTGTCGTTTTATAACGCACTCTCATTTTTAGGCAGTGGAGGAAGCCTTTGTACCCGTTATTAAAATGAAGTTCGACAGTATAGAAATTGATATGCTGTTTGCCAGACTAGCGCTAAAGGAAATCCCTGATACAATGGTAAGCTTTGAGCTATGCGTATAAAAATTTTTAAACTTCCGAATGAATTACTCTAATCAATGAAATTTTTAGGATCTCAAAGACGATATGCTGCTGAAGAATCTTGATCAAAAATGCGTACGAAGTTTGAACGGGTGTCGAGTGACCGATGAAATATTACGTCTGGTACCTAATATTGATAATTTTCGACTTGCACTTAGGGCAATAAAACTTTGGGCTAAAAGTAAGATATTTGAAGTAATATATATCTTGTCGACCGATACGTTGTTAATGCCATCTGTGACATGATCCTTACAATGAATATATTTTTCAGAACACGGAATATACAGCAACGTCTTAGGCTACCTTGGTGGTGTTTCTTGGGCAATGCTCGTCGCTCGAACTTGCCAATTGTATCCAAATGCAGTTCCTGCCACGCTCGTACATAAATTTTTCCTCGTATTCTCCCAGTGGAAATGGCCGCAGCCCGTCCTTCTGAAGCAGCCGGATAACGTCAATTTAAGTTTTCCAGTTTGGGATCCAAGAGTAAGTAGAGCTCGACTAATAGGTTCAGTTGTATCTCATGTCACAGAAAGTGACGTTATATTTAAAATAAATTCCTACACAAATATATTGGATCTGTTGTTTGGTTGAGTGTATCAAGATGCGAATCCAATATTTCCATCATGAAATTGTTCACTTCGAAAAACTCAAAAGTGCTTGTTATCCATGCAACTTAACCGAGTTGACAAACTGAGTATTTGTGTGACACGCGGTAGATAATATTAGTTTGAATAAAAAAAATTTATTATCCTAAGACCCCAGCTTAAATTTATATGTCTGTTTTCAGATTAATGTCTCTGATAGATATCATTTAATGCCCATCATCACCCCAGCATATCCGCAGCAAAATTCGACGTTCAATGTCTCCGCATCAACACGAACAATTATGCAGCAAGAGTTTAAGTCGGGTTTGGCCATAACAGATGAAATTATGAATGGAACAGCTACATGGGATAAACTGTTTGAACCTCCAAATTTCTTTGGGAAGTACAGACACTACATTGTGCTGTTGACCAGCAGTTTGACGCCCGAAGATCAGCTTGAATGGTGTGGATTAGTTGAATCAAAAATACGACATTTAATAGGTAATATATTGTATAAATTAAACAGTATACACTTAAAGTCCCGTCATTTTCATTCCGTGATTCTTTTCTTTCCTCCGTACTATTTCTTCTCGAAACTCTTGGGTGAATATAATAATAATCCTCAGATGCTGAAATGGTGAAATTCTAACTTTGTCTCACAGGTACATTGGAGCGGAATCCACACATCACCCTGGCCCATGTCAATCCTGAGGTATTCTCGCCATTGGAGCCCGCTACCGACCGGCAATGTTCCATGTGGTTCATAGGTTTAATATTTGCTAAAAGTGAGAACTTGAAGGTTGACCTTACCTACGATATCAAGTCATTCGCCGATTCAGGTATAGATATATCTTCTCGGTTGAGATATTTTACACAGGTGTCTGTTTATGTTAAAATTAATTATTTTTTCAAAACATATTTCAGTCGAGAGACAAGCAGAACAAATTCACATGTTGAAGGAAGGAATGTGGATCGAAGCAAAGCCCGTGAAGCGCAAGGAACTCCATACATACATTTCTCCCAGTTTAGTGAAGCGCGAACGTAAGGTACGTAATGAAATGCTCCATTTCATATTTTGCAAACAATCCAGAATCAATATAATAATACCACATAATTTACGGGTTAACAGGCTTCCGCTTCCACCACAATTACTCACATTAACGGAAGGTCTAGCGGGAATGGAGGAGGAACAGTTTCGCCAAGTGGAGGTACAGATATCTCTTCCAGAAAAAGACGATCCGACAGTATGGATCAGTATGGAAAGAAACCGAAGGTCCATGACCCAGAGCATCAAATTACACAAGTGAGTTGAAAAGGGTGAAACCTTCAATATGTGTTTATCCTTCAGAGTCCATAGTTGGGAATTAAATGTTGTTTCATAATTTTTTTCCTAGGCGGAAGATGGTTCATTGGTAGTTGTTCAGTCGTGCGGTGAGGACAGTAACTCTGGATTCAGCCTGGACGAATATAAAGACAATACGACAGCTGCAAAAGATGTAAGATATTAAATGATAACATTAATCTCTTTACGCTAGCTTGGAAAATTTCATATATTTGTTGATGGTTTATTTTTCTCCTGTCAAGTAAAACAAAAAAAAAAACAAAGAGAAGTGCAATTGCTCTTATCATCTCCCTGAAATGACAAGGTAACAGATCAAATATAAAATGTACAGGCATTGGCTACTTAACCTTTAGAGGGCCGGCGTTTTTCCCTTGAAATTCGATATTTTTCAGAGGTATGACTTATGTATATAAATAGTCAACACGTCCGGTGGAGTGACCGAGTTACCCGCTGACTCCTAAAAGAGCCAGGACGGCCCTCTAAAGGTTAATATTTGCTCTGCAGTTTACTGAAAGTTTGGTGTTTAAAATTGCTTCCCGTTTCTCGGTTAATTAATGATTCGAGGTATGTTGTGCTGTGAGTGAATATTTGTGTTTTTTACATTCTAGGAAAGACCGAACACTGGTGCAGCAGTTGTCCAAGAAGGATTTGTGTGCACTTGACCGTTGCACGGTTGTTATCATCCACCAATCCAAAGATGGTCCTCAGGATCGTCTAGAATGTAAGCACTCCTCACACCAAGATCCACTGCCCATGTTATGTGAGTCCTTTGTTTCGTAAAAGAAAACGCCGGTTACTGGAGAAGGAAGACCCTCAAACGGATTATTATTACTAAACTTCAATTTATTACGAAAATAGCGGTATTAAATGTAAATGTATAAATTCTAGGTGAAAGTGGTGAAACACAAATGATGGTTAATATTTGTTACGGATGTGACATAACGTTTCCCCCTTACATCTTATTTCTCTCTTGTAGTCTTCTGCCTTGCTCATATTTGTTTTTTCTAAAACTTTTTTTAAATTTTTTTTCACGAGTATTTTGAATATACTTGTTCACGATCAATGGGTGACGCGGTTATTTATCAGGCTTTTTACGTGAAAAATTAAATATTCAAGATTAAACGCATTATTTGGCATATTGTCAGCGTGTCGGATTAGCGTAGCTAATTATGAGTACTGTTACAAAAGACTATTTGAGGAAAAATAATTTGCCAGGGGGTAAACAACTGCCGTTTGTAAAATCAGAATCGTCAATCATGATCATCTGTTAAATTGGCCATCTAGTTCAATAACTGCTCTCCGTTGATGATTATTTTGATTGGTTATTCGTTCGATTTTAATTCATCAAGATAATTTTAGCGTTAGAAGTAGAGCACGGACTTAGCGGTACAGAATTGCACCATCGATCATAGATCGGTGAATTGCCTTTCATTAGGCAATTTGTTTCCTGTTGATACGCAATTCGATTACCAAGATACTGAAGAAAGAACTGTGCATCACAGGAATGTGTTTTAAGAAATGTATGATGTGCGATTGTTCAGATGTTATGAGAATGAGCCTCAGTTAATTTTTACAAAATCATAGAATCCTGTAGCACGGTGCTCGCGGGGTGATTTTATTTCTCCAAGTAACAGTTCAGGGCAGTTTTCTTTTATCGATCGATATCCTTATTTCTCGTTTCCTATACTTAGTTGCTTTGGCATTATATATCGATCTCCCGTAATTTTTTTCAACCAGTAACAATATACATTTCTGTTGGTGTTATGTATGGGCTGCTTGATGAACAAAGTTTAGTTACTCATATTAACGTGCCACGAATATATCTCTATTTAGCGGGGATACGCACGTTTGTGTAAATATATGTCTATACTATCGAAATAAAAGTTATCCGTTGAGCTGCAGAAGTTATTGAGTATTTATTTAAACTCGTCGTTATACAGGCTCGACAAGTATGCTTTCTATCTCCCAAAGCTATTTTTTTTACACATACACGTCTTCTATGAAAAATAGTCTTAGAATACATCTTACTCCCCGAGTACCGTGAAACTTACTATGGTGGGATCAGATGTTATTTTATCATTTTACACCGCTCATTTTGTTTCCCACTCTCCTCTAGCATCTTTAATCTAGATTCGTGTACACTTGCCGTTAAACTATAAGGTGTATAGCTTTTTTTTTCTTTCTTTTTCTTTTTTTTTTTCTTTTTTCTTTTAATTCAAGCTCGATCACAATATTTGATACAATTTACGCGAATATTCTTATTCAATTTTCTCCTCGAGAGGCTATGGCATTAACGAAATTGTGGGAATAAAACCGTGAAATTTATGTTTGTTTTGCTGGAAAAAACGAGTTGATAATTTTTTTTAGGAATAGTTTGAACATTAAACGCAGTTGTTTATATTGCTATTTCTTTTCCCGTCAATCGCATCACCACGCGACAAACGGTGCATCTAACAACAAGTGCAATATGTTCTTATTCTACACATGCTAATGAAGACGTACTCCTTAGCAAATAAAAGTCGAACATATATGATCAGTGAAAATGATTAGAAATGATACTGTAAAAATTTTCAGCGTTATCATAGTTCAACCGAATGGAATCGGAACGTCATACTCAATTGACTGTTGCGAGTAAATCTCTCCGAGTTAATTAAATAGTAGGTATTTAGATAGAAATCTTGCTAAAGGGAGGAATTAGTAACTGTTATTATTATTACGTTGTTTTTATTTATTTTCTCTCCATTCAGTTGAGTCAGGGTATCATCCGATGGGTGTCCTTGCTCCAAGCAAACGAAAATAATTTTGTCGCGTAACACTAGACATAATACAGCAATGTGGAGAGAGAATGAATTTATTTGTTATGATCTAAGCGAACTCTATTTCAAATTCGGACCAATCGAGTTTTTGTAGTTTGATACAAATCAAATTCCTATGCATACCTATCCTATTAGTTACAAGGGCAATACGATACTACTTGTGTGGGAATTCGAATTAACATTCCATTATTTGTATCGAAATAGCAATAAAATTAATTTGCAGTTCTCAGTTAGTCGAGTTTACAGGATATCTTATTTTTTTCACTGCAAGAAACTATGACAGTGCTCCGTGTACTCTGATCACGGGACGACCGAAGGAATATTGTCGTTAGATTATTCTTAGATTGTCGAGGGTATGTACGGAGCAAAAGGATTGGGAAGAATATTGATAAACGAAACTTGCTGTAAGTAATAAATATATGATAAATAATGTAATGATAATAATAAAATATTGATAATTCATCATCCGCGATATTAATGCGAATTCAAAATTCAAACAGTCCATGTGTTATGTTAGTTTTGGTTTTTATATATAATATTTTTAATAGCATACGGAATTATATGAAAAAATTTATCTCGTAAGCGGTATGAATTTTCTCTTCTCCAGCAATGTTAACGAACACTACGAATAACATTTGGTTTATTTACAAATCGAATGTAAATTACATTACTTACAGAATTGTTTGACTGGTTTAACAAATCAATGTTTATATCTTGGAGATATGGCTTTATTAAACCGAACATTATTCGTGTAGATCTTGATGAAAGTTTGTAACTCTATTTATTGTCTTCATTCCGGAGTTTCTATATTGCAGATTATTGGAAGAATTACTTTATTGACGACACGAATTCTGTCTATTGCGTTACGAATAGAACAATTATTATCACTATTTTCCTTTCATCTTTGGTCAACGATGTGATTGTCGATCTATCGACATGCTTTTTTGACATTCATTGTAAACGGTTAAATGATGCGGTATGCTTTTTGTGTGTGACATAATATTTGTTTATACTTATACTAGTGAGCGAATGCGTGTATAAATGTGTGTGTTGCATCTGTGCCACAATAGATCATTATCGGCTTATCGTGACAATTACATAGGGTTACACTTTATTCATCTGGTTGAATTTTTCATGTAACTATGACTGGATACATGGTTCAATATACTTATAGTGCGACAAGATCTTTGAACTATGACCTGACACAATTGTTTACCATATATAATCTTACATCGTCTGTAAACTATGTATCTTTCTCAGGTGAACAATAAATACGTTTTCTTTTATATAAATCTCTTAATAAATTTCCATCCCCTTGTACGTAATATGCTGTCAGCAATTCCTGAATCGTGCCAAGTAAATCAGAGAAACTGATGGTGGCTCCTGCGATCCTTTCACTGCTACTTGCGAACATCTATTACACTTTACAAATTTGTAGGTTCGATTGCCTAAGATAAGGCACTTTCAATCGCCTTTGAAATAATCACTAACTAGCTTTTATAGTCTACGTACTTGTCACTCTATTATTCGTTCATGATTTTGCGAAAATTTGGGATCGCAGGCAAAAGAGACGAAAAACGTGATTATCATTAATTCCATGTAAATTCGAATGTTTATTCAGATGCTGCAGAGATTCTATCGACGAATGTTTCTTTGACATGGTATACAGATATTCTATTCTAATTCTTGATATCACACTGAAATACACATGTAAATATACGAACCTATATGAGGGTGTAACAATAAACAATCAATTTTTTATTTATTTCAATATGAGATACATACAATAGACTAAATGCAATATCGTCACATATTGTATCCTACAGAGGTGTGTTGTACATAAGAATAGACCGAAGACTGAGATATACGTTGAAACTATTATGATAACCATGTGCTACAGTTTACTCCATATTCTGCTTGAACGATGCTTCATACTGTATGCCTGTTACCTCATATAAAAATTAAATTTCTTAGGTAATTATGCATCACAATTTTGCATTCTTTCGTGTCTTTCACTTTGTCACTATTTCTCAACTTGCTGGATTACTACACACTGACATATGAACACTTGTCCGGTTTAAAGCATATTGGATACACTAAATCTTTCAACTATGATTTTGTGATTTTTAGTCCCCAACTTTTCTACAACCCACAGTGAACACGGGAGTAACTTTTCATTCGTCAATCATATGGTGAATATTATTTTTGCGGTATTGACGTCCTATGGAACCCTAAAAATGTGAAAGAGACATGAAGAACGTCAGTCGACCAACAGCTGCAGGAATATTCACAAATTTTCTGGTTGTTTTCACTACAACTCTGGTTCCGTTCATCAGAGCGTATTGGGACTATGTTTAGTCGATTTCTCGCGCAAAATTACGTCGGAATAGTGCCACAATTGATCTATTCCAGCACTTGTCGAAATCGCGAAAATTTTCGCCAAAAATGCAAATTTCTTCATTTTTCGACCAAAAGGTTTGGATCTCCGATTCGATTTGTATGACCCTTTTCTGACCAACTGGACCCCCAGGAACTCAGCAAACGCAGCAAAAACAGCGTGGGATCAACAGGAGAGAAATGATGACGGAAAAAGCACCTGCTGAAAAATGTCGAGATCACAGGTTTTCGTTTTTTGGCTGTGACTTTTGATGCGTTGATCGCAGCGTATTGGGACTGTGCCCAATCGATTTCTCTCGCAAAATTACGTCGGAATAGTGCGTGGAAGAATTGATTCCAGCACTTTTCAAAATCACGAAAATTTTCGCCAAAAATACAAAGGGGTAAGCCTTGCTGTTTTTTTGGGCGAAAAACTTTTAGTCTCCGATTCGATTTGTATGACCCTTTTCTGACCAATTGGACCCCCAGGAACTCAGAAAACGCAGCGGAAACAGCGTGGGATCAACAGGAGAGAAATTACGACGGAAAAAGCACCTGCTGAAAAATGTCGAAATCTCAGGTTTTCGTTTTTTGGCTGTAACTTTTGTTGCGTTGATCGCAGCGTATTGGAACTGCGCCCAATCGATGTCTCCTGCAAAATTACGTCCGAATAGCGCCGCAATTGATTCATTCCAGCACATTTCAAAATCGCGAAAATTTTCGCCAAAAATACAAAGGGGTGAGCCTTGCTGTTTTTTTGGGCGAAAAACTTTTAGTCTCCGATTCGATTTGTATGACCCTTTTCTGACCAACTGGACCCCCAGGAACTCAGCAAACGCAGCAAAAACAGCGTGGGATCAACAGGAGAGAAATGATGACGGAAAAAGCACCTGCTGAAAAATGTCAAGATCACAGGTTTTCGTTTTTTGGCTGTGACTTTTGATGCGTTGATCGCAGCGTATTGGGACTGTGCCCAATCGATTTCTCTCGCAAAATTACGTCGGAATAGTGCGTGGAAGAATTGATTCCAGCACTTTTCAAAATCACGAAAATTTTCGCCAAAAATACAAAGGGGTAAGCCTTGCTGTTTTTTTGGGCGAAAAACTTTTAGTCTCCGATTCGATTTGTATGACCCTTTTCTGACCAATTGGACCCCCAGGAACTCAGAAAACACAGCGGAAACAGCGTGGGATCAACAGGAGAGAAATTACGACGGAAAAAGCACCTGCTGAAAAATGTCGAAATCTCAGGTTTTCGTTTTTTGGCTGTAACTTTTGTTGCGTTGATCGCAGCGTATTGGAACTGCGCCCAATCGATTTCTCCTGCAAAATTACGTCCGAATAGCGCCGCAATTGATTTATTCCAGCACTTTTCAAAATCGCGAAAATTTTCGACAAAAATACAAAGGGGTAAGCCTTGCTGTTTTTTTGGGCGAAAAACTTTTAGTCTCCGATTCGATTTGTATGACCCTTTTCTGACTGATTGGACCCCCAGGAACTCAGAAAACGCAGCGGAAACAGCGTGGGATCAACAGGAGAGAAATTACGACGGAAAAAGCACCTGCTGAAAAATGTCGAAATCTCAGGTTTTCGTTTTTTGGCTGTAACTTTTGATGCGTTGATCGCAGCGTATTGGGACTGTGCCCAATCGATTTCTCTCGCAAAATTACGTCGGAATAGTGCGTGAAAGAATTTATTCCAGCACTTTTCAAAATCACGAAAATTTTCGCCAAAAATACAAATGGGTAAGCCTTGCTGTTTTTTTGGGCGAAAAACTTTTAGTCTCCGATTCGATTTGTATGACCCTATTCTGACCAATTGGACCCCCAGGAACTCAGAAAACGCAGCGGAAACAGCGTGGGATCAACAGGAGAGAAATTACGACGGAAAAAGCACCTGCTGAAAAATGTCGAAATCTCAGGTTTTCGTTTTTCGGCTGTAACTTTTGTTGCGTTGATCGCGGCGTATTGGAACTGCGCCCAATCAATTTCTCCTGCAAAATTACGTCCGAATAGCGCCGCAATTGATTGATTCCAGCACTTTTCAAAATCGCGAAAATTTTCGACAAAAATACAAAGGGGTAAGCCTTGCTGTTTTTTTGGGCGAAAAACTTTTAGTCTCCGATTCGATTTGTATGACCCTTTTCTGACCAATTGGACCCCCAGGAACTCAGAAAACGCAGCGGAAACAGCGTGGGATCAGCAGGAGAGAAATTACGACGGAAAAAGCACCTGCTGAAAAATGTCGAAATCTCAGGTTTTCGTTTTTCGGCTGTAACTTTTGTTGCGTTGATCGCAGCGTATTGGAACTGCGCCCAATCGATTTCTCCTGCAAAATTACGTCCGAATAGCGCCGCAATTGATTCATTCCAGCACTTTTCAAAATCGCGAAAATTTTCGACAAAAATACAAAGGGGTAAGCCTTGCTGTTTTTTTGGGCGAAAAACTTTTAGTCTCCGATTCGATTTGTATGACCCTTTTCTGACCAATTGGACCCCCAGGAACTCAGAAAACGCAGCGGAAACAGCGTGGGATCAACAGGAGAGAAATTACGACGGAAAAAGCACCTGCTGAAAAATGTCGAAATCTCAGGTTTTCGTTTTTTGGCTGTAACTTTTGATGCGTTGATCGCAGCGTATTGGGACTGTGCCCAATCGATTTCTCTCGCAAAATTACGTCGGAATAGTGCGTGAAAGAATTTATTCCAGCACTTTTCGAAATCGCGAAAATTTTCGCCAAAAATACAAATGGGTAAGCCTTGCTGTTTTTTTGGGCGAAAAACTTTTAGTCTCCGATTCGATTTGTATGACCCTTTTCTGACCAATTGGACCCCCAGGAACTCAGAAAACGCAGCGGAAACAGCGTGGGATCAGCAGGAAAGAAATTACGACGGAAAAAGCACCTGCTGAAAAATGTCGAAATCTCAGGTTTTCGTTTTTTGGCTGTAACTTTTGATGCGTTGATCGCAGCGTATTGGAACTGCGCCCAATCAATTTCTCCTGCAAAATTACGTCCGAATAGCGCCGCAATTGATTGATTCCAGCACTTTTCAAAATCGCGAAAATTTTCGACAAAAATACAAAGGGGTAAGCCTTGCTGTTTTTTTGGGCGAAAAACTTTTAGTCTCCGATTCGATTTGTATGACCCTTTTCTGACCAATTGGACCCCCAGGAACTCAGAAAACGCAGCGGAAACAGCGTGGGATCAACAGGAGAGAAATTACGACGGAAAAAGCACCTGCTGAAAAATGTCGAAATCTCAGGTTTTCGTTTTTTGGCTGTAACTTTTGATGCGTTGATCGCAGCGTATTGGGACTGTGCCCAATCGATTTCTCTCGCAAAATTACGTCGGAATAGTGCGTGAAAGAATTTATTCCAGCACTTTTCAAAATCGCGAAAATTTTCGACAAAAATACAAAGGGGTAAGCCTTGCTGTTTTTTTGGGCGAAAAACTTTTAGTCTCCGATTCGATTTGTATGACCCTTTTCTGACCAATTGGACCCCCAGGAACTCAGAAAACGCAGCGGAAACAGCGTGGGATCAACAGGAGAGAAATTACGACGGAAAAAGCACCTGCTGAAAAATGTCGAAATCTCAGGTTTTCGTTTTTCGGCTGTAACTTTTGTTGCGTTGATCGCGGCGTATTGGAACTGCGCCCAATCAATTTCTCCTGCAAAATTACGTCCGAATAGCGCCGCAATTGATTCATTCCAGCACTTTTCAAAATCGCGAAAATTTTCGACAAAAATACAAAGGGGTAAGCCTTGCTGTTTTTTTGGGCGAAAAACTTTTAGTCTCCGATTCGATTTGTATGACCCTTTTCTGACCAATTGGACCCCCAGGAACTCAGAAAACGCAGCGGAAACAGCGTGGGATCAGCAGGAGAGAAATTACGACGGAAAAAGCGCCTGCTGAAAAATGTCGAAATCTCAGGTTTTCGTTTTTCGGCTGTAACTTTTGTTGCGTTGATCGCAGCGTATTGGAACTGCGCCCAATCGATTTCTCCTGCAAAATTACGTCCGAATAGCGCCGCAATTGATTCATTCCAGCACTTTTCAAAATCGCAAAAATTTTCGACAAAAATACAAGGGGGTAAGCCTTGCTGTTTTTTTGGGCGAAAAACTTTTAGTCTCCGATTCGATTTGTATGACCCTTTTCTGACCAATTGGACCCCCAGGAACTCAGAAAACGCAGCGGAAACAGCGTGGGATCAACAGGAGAGAAATTACGACGGAAAAAGCACCTGCTGAAAAATGTCGAAATCTCAGGTTTTCGTTTTTCGGCTGTAACTTTTGTTGCGTTGATCGCGGCGTATTGGAACTGCGCCCAATCAATTTCTCCTGCAAAATTACGTCCGAATAGCGCCGCAATTGATTCATTCCAGCACTTTTCAAAATCGCGAAAATTTTCGACAAAAATACAAAGGGGTAAGCCTTGCTGTTTTTTTGGGCGAAAAACTTTTAGTCTCCGATTCGATTTGTATGACCCTTTTCTGACCAATTGGACCCCCAGGAACTCAGAAAACGCAGCGGAAACAGCGTGGGATCAGCAGGAGAGAAATTACGACGGAAAAAGCACCTGCTGAAAAATGTCGAAATCTCAGGTTTTCGTTTTTTGGCTGTAACTTTTGATGCGTTGATCGCAGCGTATTGGGACTGTGCCCAATCGATTTCTCTCGCAAAATTACGTCGGAATAGTGCGTGAAAGAATTTATTCCAGCACTTTTCGAAATCGCGAAAATTTTCGCCAAAAATACAAAGGGGTAAGCCTTGCTGTTTTTTTGGGCGAAAAACTTTTAGTCTCCGATTCGATTTGTATGACCCTTTTCTGACCAATTGGACCCCCAGGAACTCAGAAAACGCAGCGGAAACAGCGTGGGATCAGCAGGAGAGAAATTACGACGGAAAAAGCACCTGCTGAAAAATGTCGAAATCTCAGGTTTTCGTTTTTTGGCTGTAACTTTTGATGCGTTGATCGCAGCGTATTGGGACTGTGCCCAATCGATTTCTCTCGCAAAATTACGTCGGAATAGTGCGTGAAAGAATTTATTCCAGCACTTTTCGAAATCGCGAAAATTTTCGCCAAAAATACAAAGGGGTAAGCCTTGCTGTTTTTTTGGGCGAAAAACTTTTAGTCTCCGATTCGATTTGTATGACCCTTTTCTGACTGATTGGACCCCCAGGAACTCAGAAAACGCAGCGGAAACAGCGTGGGATCAACAGGAGAGAAATTACGACGGAAAAAGCACCTGCTGAAAAATGTCGAAATCTCAGGTTTTCGTTTTTTGGCTGTAACTTTTGTTGCGTTGATCGCAGCGTATTGGAACTGCGCCCAATCGATTTCTCCTGCAAAATTACGTCCGAATAGCGCCGCAATTGATTTATTCCAGCACTTTTCAAAATCGCGAAAATTTTCGCCAAAAATACAAAGGGGTAAGCCTTGCTGTTTTTTTGGGCGGAAAACTTTTAGTCTTCGATTCGATTTGTATGACCCTTTTCTGACTGATTGGACCCCCAGGAACTCAGAAAACGCAGCGGAAACAGCGTGGGATCAACAGGAGAGAAATTACGACGGAAAAAGCACCTGCTGAAAAATGTCGAAATCTCAGGTTTTCGTTTTTTGGCTGTAACTTTTGATGCGTTGATCGCAGCGTATTGGGACTGTGCCCAATCGATTTCTCTCGCAAAATTACGTCGGAATAGTGCGTGAAAGAATTTATTCCAGCACTTTTCAAAATCGCGAAAATTTTCGACAAAAATACAAAGGGGTAAGCCTTGCTGTTTTTTTGGGCGAAAAACTTTTAGTCTCCGATTCGATTTGTATGACCCTATTCTGACCAATTGGACCCCCAGGAACTCAAAAAACGCAGCGGAAACAGCGTGGGATCAACAGGAGAGAAATTACGACGGAAAAAGCACCTGCTGAAGAACGTCGAAATCTCAGGTTTTCGTTTTTCGGCTGTAACTTTTGTTGCGTTGATCGCAGCGTATTGGAACTGCGCCCAATCAATTTCTCCTGCAAAATTACGTCCGAATAGCGCCGCAATTGATTCATTCCAGCACTTTTCAAAATCGCGAAAATTTTCGACAAAAATACAAAGGGGTAAGCCTTGCTGTTTTTTTGGGCGAAGAACTTTTAGTCTCCGATTCGATTTGTATGACCCTTTTCTGACCAATTGGACCCCCAGGAACTCAGAAAACGCAGCGGAAACAGCGTGGGATCAACAGGAGAGAAATTACGACGGAAAAAGCACCTGCTGAAAAATGTCGAAATCTCAGGTTTTCGTTTTTTGGCTGTAACTTTTGATGCGTTGATCGCAGCGTATTGGGACTGTGCCCAATCGATTTCTCTCGCAAAATTACGTCGGAATAGTGCGTGAAAGGATTTATTCCAGCACTTTTCGAAATCGCGAAAATTTTCGCCAAAAATACAAAGGGGTAAGCCTTGCTGTTTTTTTGGGCGAAAAACTTTCAGTCTCCGATTCGATTTGTATGACCCTTTTCTGACCAATTGGACCCCCAGGAACTCAGAAAACGCAGCGGAAACAGCGTGGGATCAGCAGGAGAGAAATTACGACGGAAAAAGCACCTGCTGAAAAATGTCGAAATCTCAGGTTTTCGTTTTTCGGCTGTAACTTTTGTTGCGTTGATCGCAGCGTATTGGAACTGCGCCCAATCGATTTCTCCTGCAAAATTACGTCCGAATAGCGCCGCAATTGATTCATTCCAGCACTTTTCAAAATCGCGAAAATTTTCGACAAAAATACAAAGGGGTAAGCCTTGCTGTTTTTTTGGGCGAAAAACTTTTAGTCTCCGATTCGATTTGTATGACCCTTTTCTGACCAATTGGACCCCCAGGAACTCAGAAAACGCAGCGGAAACAGCGTGGGATCAACAGGAGAGAAATTACGACGGAAAAAGCACCTGCTGAAAAATGTCGAAATCTCAGGTTTTCGTTTTTTGGCTGTAACTTTTGATGCGTTGATCGCAGCGTATTGGGACTGTGCCCAATCGATTTCTCTCGCAAAATTACGTCGGAATAGTGCGTGAAAGGATTTATTCCAGCACTTTTCGAAATCGCGAAAATTTTCGCCAAAAATACAAAGGGGTAAGCCTTGCTGTTTTTTTGGGCGAAAAACTTTCAGTCTCCGATTCGATTTGTATGACCCTTTTCTGACCAATTGGACCCCCAGGAACTCAGAAAACGCAGCGGAAACAGCGTGGGATCAGCAGGAGAGAAATTACGACGGAAAAAGCACCTGCTGAAAAATGTCGAAATCTCAGGTTTTCGTTTTTCGGCTGTAACTTTTGTTGCGTTGATCGCAGCGTATTGGAACTGCGCCCAATCGATTTCTCCTGCAAAATTACGTCCGAATAGCGCCGCAATTGATTCATTCCAGCACTTTTCAAAATCGCGAAAATTTTCGACAAAAATACAAAGGGGTAAGCCTTGCTGTTTTTTTGGGCGAAAAACTTTTAGTCTCCGATTCGATTTGTATGACCCTTTTCTGACCAATTGGACCCCCAGGAACTCAGAAAACGCAGCGGAAACAGCGTGGGATCAACAGGAGAGAAATTACGACGGAAAAAGCACCTGCTGAAAAATGTCGAAATCTCAGGTTTTCGTTTTTTGGCTGTAACTTTTGATGCGTTGATCGCAGCGTATTGGGACTGTGCCCAATCGATTTCTCTCGCAAAATTACGTCGGAATAGTGCGTGAAAGAATTTATTCCAGCACTTTTCGAAATCGCGAAAATTTTCGCCAAAAATACAAAGGGGTAAGCCTTGCTGTTTTTTTGGGCAAAAAACTTTTAGTCTCCCATTCGATTTGTATGACCCTTTTCTGACCAATTGGACCCCCAGGAACTCAGAAAACGCAGCGGAAACAGCGTGGGATCAACAGGAGAGAAATTACGACGAAAAAAGCACCTGCTGAAAAATGTAGAAATCTCAGGTTTTCGTTTTTTGGCTGTAACTTTTGATGCGTTGATCGCAGCGTATTGGGACTGTGCCCAATCGATTTCTCTCGCAAAATTACGTCGGAATAGTGCGTGAAAGAATTTATTCCAGCACTTTTCGAAATCGCGAAAATTTTCGCCAAAAATACAAAGGGGTAAGCCTTGCTGTTTTTTTGGGCGAAAAACTTTTAGTCTCCGATTCGATTTGTATGACCCTTTTCTGACCAATTGGACCCCCAGGAACTCAGAAAACGCAGCGGAAACAGCGTGGGATCAACAGGAGAGAAATTACGACGGAAAAAGCACCTGCTGAAAAATGTCGAAATCTCAGGTTTTCGTTTTTTGGCTGTAACTTTTGTTGCGTTGATCGCAGCGTATTGGAACTGCGCCCAATCGATTTCTCCTGCAAAATTACGTCCGAATAGCGCCGCAATTGATTTATTCCAGCACTTTTCAAAATCGCGAAAATTTTCGCCAAAAATACAAAGGGGTAAGCCTTGCTGTTTTTTTGGGCGAAAAACTTTTAGTCTCCGATTCGATTTGTATGACCCTTTTCTGACCAATTGGACCCCCAGGAACTCAGAAAACGCAGCGGAAACAGCGTGGGATCAACAGGAGAGAAATTACGACGGAAAAAGCACCTGCTGAAAAATGTCGAAATCTCAGGTTTTCGTTTTTTGGCTGTAACTTTTGTTGCGTTGATCGCAGCGTATTGGAACTGCGCCCAATCGATTTCTCCTGCAAAATTACGTCCGAATAGCGCCGCAATTGATCTATTCCAGCACTTTTCAAAATCGCGAAAATTTTCGCCAAAAATACAAAGGGGTAAGCCTTGCTGTTTTTTTGGGCGAAAAACTTTTAGTCTCCGATTCGATTTGTATGACCCTTTTCTGACCAATTGGACCCCCAGGAACTCAAAAAACGCAGCGGAAACAGCGTGGGATCAACAGGAGAGAAATTACGACGGAAAAAGCACCTGCTGAAAAATGTCGAAATCTCAGGTTTTCGTTTTTTGGCTGTAACTTTTGTTGCGTTGATCGCAGCGTATTGGAACTGCGCCCAATCGATTTCTCCTGCAAAATTACGTCCGAATAGCGCCGCAATTGATTTATTCCAGCACTTTTCAAAATCGCGAAAATTTTCGCCAAAAATACAAAGGGGTAAGCCTTGCTGTTTTTTTGGGCGAAAAACTTTTAGTCTCCGATTCGATTTGTATGACCCTTTTCTGACCAATTGGACCCCCAGGAACTCAGAAAACGCAGCGGAAACAGCGTGGGATCAACAGGAGAGAAATTACGACGGAAAAAGCACCTGCTGAAAAATGTCGAAATCTCAGGTTTTCGTTTTTTGGCTGTAACTTTTGTTGCGTTGATCGCAGCGTATTGGAACTGCGCCCAATCGATTTCTCCTGCAAAATTACGTCCGAATAGCGCCGCAATTGATTTATTCCAGCACTTTTCAAAATCGCGAAAATTTTCGCCAAAAATACAAAGGGGTAAGCCTTGCTGTTTTTTTGAGCGAAAAACTTTTAGTCTCCGATTCGATTTGTATGACCCTTTTCTGACCAATTGGACCCCCAGGAACTCAGAAAACGCAGCGGAAACAGCGTGGGATCAACAGGAGAGAAATTACGACGGAAAAAGCACCTGCTGAAAAATGTCGAAATCTCAGGTTTTCGTTTTTTGGCTGTAACTTTTGTTGCGTTGATCGCAGCGTATTGGAACTGCGCCCAATCGATTTCTCCTGCAAAATTACGTCCGAATAGCGCCGCAATTGATTTATTCCAGCACTTTTCAAAATCGCGAAAATTTTCGCCAAAAATACAAAGGGGTAAGCCTTGCTGTTTTTTTGGGCGAAAAACTTTTAGTCTCCGATTCGATTTGTATGACCCTTTTCTGACCAATTGGACCCGCAGGAACTCAGAAAACGCAGCGGAAACAGCGTGGGATCAACAGGAGAGAAATTACGACGGAAAAAGCACCTGCTGAAAAATGTCGAAATCTCAGGTTTTCGTTTTTTGGCTGTAACTTTTGATGCGTTGATCGCAGCGTATTGGGACTGTGCCCAATCGATTTCTCTCGCAAAATTACGTCGGAATAGTGCGTGAAAGAATTTATTCCAGCACTTTTCGAAATCGCGAAAATTTTCGCCAAAAATACAAAGGGGTAAGCCTTGCTGTTTTTTTGGGCGAAAAACTTTTAGTCTCCGATTCGATTTGTATGACCCTTTTCTGACCAATTGGACCCCCAGGAACTCAGAAAACGCAGCGGAAACAGCGTGGGATCAACAGGAGAGAAATTACGACGGAAAAAGCACCTGCTGAAAAATGTCGAAATCTCAGGTTTTCGTTTTTTGGCTGTAACTTTTGTTGCGTTGATCGCAGCGTATTGGAACTGCGCCCAATCGATTTCTCCTGCAAAATTACGTCCGAATAGCGCCGCAATTGATTTATTCCAGCACTTTTCAAAATCGCGAAAATTTTCGCCAAAAATACAAAGGGGTAAGCCTTGCTGTTTTTTTGGGCGAAAAACTTTTAGTCTCCGATTCGATTTGTATGACCCTTTTCTGACCAATTGGACCCCCAGGAACTCAGAAAACGCAGCGGAAACAGCGTGGGATCAACAGGAGAGAAATTACGACGGAAAAAGCACCTGCTGAAAAATGTCGAAATCTCAGGTTTTCGTTTTTTGGCTGTAACTTTAGTTGCGTTGATCGCAGCGTATTGGAACTGCGCCCAATCGATTTCTCCTGCAAAATTACGTCCGAATAGCGCCGCAATTGATTTATTCCAGCACTTTTCAAAATCGCGAAAATTTTCGCCAAAAATACAAAGGGGTAAGCCTTGCTGTTTTTTTGAGCGAAAAACTTTTAGTCTCCGATTCGATTTGTATGACCCTTTTCTGACCAATTGGACCCCCAGGAACTCAGAAAACGCAGCGGAAACAGCGTGGGATCAACAGGAGAGAAATTACGACGGAAAAAGCACCTGCTGAAAAATGTCGAAATCTCAGGTTTTCGTTTTTTGGCTGTAACTTTTGTTGCGTTGATCGCAGCGTATTGGAACTGCGCCCAATCGATTTCTCCTGCAAAATTACGTCCGAATAGCGCCGCAATTGATTTATTCCAGCACTTTTCAAAATCGCGAAAATTTTCGCCAAAAATACAAAGGGGTAAGCCTTGCTGTTTTTTTGGGCGAAAAACTTTTAGTCTCCGATTCGATTTGTATGACCCTTTTCTGACCAATTGGACCCGCAGGAACTCAGAAAACGCAGCGGAAACAGCGTGGGATCAACAGGAGAGAAATTACGACGGAAAAAGCACCTGCTGAAAAATGTCGAAATCTCAGGTTTTCGTTTTTTGGCTGTAACTTTTGATGCGTTGATCGCAGCGTATTGGGACTGTGCCCAATCGATTTCTCTCGCAAAATTACGTCGGAATAGTGCGTGAAAGAATTTATTCCAGCACTTTTCGAAATCGCGAAAATTTTCGCCAAAAATACAAAGGGGTAAGCCTTGCTGTTTTTTTGGGCGAAAAACTTTTAGTCTCCCATTCGATTTGTATGACCCTTCTCTGACCAATTGGACCCCCAGGAACTCAGAAAACGCAGCGGAAACAGCGTGGGATCAACAGGAGAGAAATTACGACGGAAAAAGCACCTGCTGAAAAATGTCGAAATCTCAGGTTTTCGTTTTTCGGCTGTAACTTTTGTTGCGTTGATCGCAGCGTATTGGAACTGCGCCCAATCAATTTCTCCTGCAAAATTACGTCCGAATAGCGCCGCAATTGATTCATTCCAGCACTTTTCAAAATCGCGAAAATTTTCGACAAAAATACAAAGGGGTAAGCCTTGCTGTTTTTTTGGGCGAAAAACTTTTAGTCTCCCATTCGATTTGTATGACCCTTTTCTGACCAATTGGACCCCCAGGAACTCAGAAAACGCAGCGGAAACAGCGTGGGATCAACAGGAGAGAAATTACGACGGAAAAAGCACCTGCTGAAAAATGTCGAAATCTCAGGTTTTCGTTTTTTGGCTGTAACTTTTGATGCGTTGATCGCAGCGTATTGGGACTGTGCCCAATCGATTTCTCTCGCAAAATTACGTCGGAATAGTGCGTGAAAGAATTTATTCCAGCACTTTTCAAAATCGCGAAAATTTTCGCCAAAAATACAAAGGGGTAAGCCTTGCTGTTTTTTTGGGCGAAAAACTTTTAGTCTCCGATTCGATTTGTATGACCCTTTTCTGACTGATTGGACCCCCAGGAACTCAGAAAACGCAGCGGAAACAGCGTGGGATCAACAGGAGAGAAATCACGACGGAAAAAGCACCTGCTGAAAAATGTCGAAATCTCAGGTTTTCGTTTTTTGGCTGTAACTTTTGTTGCGTTGATCGCAGCGTATTGGAACTGCGCCCAATCGATTTCTCCTGCAAAATTACGTCCGAATAGCGCCGCAATTGATTTATTCCAGCACTTTTCAAAATCGCGAAAATTTTCGCCAAAAATACAAAGGGGTAAGCCTTGCTGTTTTTTTGGGCGAAAAACTTTTAGTCTCCGATTCGATTTGTATGACCCTTTTCTGACCAATTGGACCCCCAGGAACTCAGAAAACGCAGCGGAAACAGCGTGGGATCAACAGGAGAGAAATTACGACGGAAAAAGCACCTGCTGAAAAATGTCGAAATCTCAGGTTTTCGTTTTTTGGCTGTAACTTTTGTTGCGTTGATCGCAGCGTATTGGAACTGCGCCCAATCGATTTCTCCTGCAAAATTACGTCCGAATAGCGCCGCAATTGATTTATTCCAGCACTTTTCAAAATCGCGAAAATTTTCGCCAAAAATACAAAGGGGTAAGCCTTGCTGTTTTTTTGGGCGAAAAACTTTTAGTCTCCGATTCGATTTGTATGACCCTTTTCTGACCAATTGGACCCCCAGGAACTCAGAAAACGCAGCGGAAACAGCGTGGGATCAACAGGAGAGAAATTACGACGGAAAAAGCACCTGCTGAAAAATGTCGAAATCTCAGGTTTTCGTTTTTTGGCTGTAACTTTTGATGCGTTGATCGCAGCGTATTGGGACTGTGCCCAATCGATTTCTCTCGCAAAATTACGTCGGAATAGTGCGTGAAAGAATTTATTCCAGCACTCTTCAAAATCGCGAAAATCTTCGCCAAAATCGCAAAGGGGTCAGCCTTACTTTTTTTGAAGCTGATATTACAGCCAGGAGACAAGAGGCTGGATAAATATCACTTGAAATAATTGCATTTTCGTATTTTATTTGTAACTCGTATTCCAATTATATAAATAGCAATAATTACAGCATACTTTGGCAGATCAAACCTTTATTTCGGAAAATGAGAGAAAGTTACTCGAGAAAAAAAGTAGTGTACATCTGCGTTACTCATTAAATACTGTAATCAACAAAGTTATTTTACAAATTACAGTAACAATATCAAAATCATTCACAATTATCAGTATATATTATACGCATATCCGCACTACATGTAAATCTGCACTCTATCATGCAAACATGTTGGTACTATCTTTTATTTCGTTTTCATGTTGTGTTGTATTTCATTTTCATAATATATACTATTTTTCACTCTACGAATTGTTTTGTACAACTCATGGTCTCTCGGCCATGTATGTACTAGGCATAATAAACGAAACACACACACATAATTGTATACATACATACATACATACATACAGATCTTACACAATTTCACCGAAGATCACTAGTTTTCCGAGCCACAGCGTCCAGCGTCGTTGTGCGTACGTTCACCGTGCACTATGTATTCTGATGTCCTTATCCTCCATAAAACGAGTGGCTGATAGGTTTGTCTGTAATATAAGAAAGTGAGGTACACTGTTAGTATTGTTAACGTGACTTTGATTCGAAAGTGGATAGAGTTTGCAAAAAGAAAACAGGCCAGTGACAAATCGTCCTCCAAGTATGGTATATCAATGACAACTCATTCTCGACCGTTAGTCGATTGTGTCTTATTGGGAGTTTGAGAAAGAGAAGGTTTGAATATCACAGAGGAATGTAGTATCGCATACGTCTGTGAAGAAGCAATGGTACAGGGATAAATTGTGTGTTTGGAGAGGACAAAATGGGCCTCAAAACCGCGGTGTTCAGAAATCGATACGCTTCACGTACTGTGCGAGGTAATACACGTCATCCGATCCAGGGTCAATTTTTATAGGTACGATAAAAGCAAACGAGATATTTAGGACACTTGTAACAGATGCTGATCGTCATCTGAAGATTTTTACCATGGAACAACGATAAAGTACAGGAATTAATTATCGAGGTGTCGATAACAGCGCCACGCACCTCAAATGTTTAGAAAACGTGTAGGCATTCACGCAGTAATTCTTAGAATTATCGTCACAAAAAAAAAAAAGGAAGAAGAAATAATCCTGGGTGGTTACTACGCGATGAAAGCTGTCGTATTTTATTATTTCCTCTATCGCAGTGCCGGCGGGCACTTCGAGTCTAATATATCGATCCACGTCGGGTGATTCGCGGAATAAACAAAAATCGAAGTCTCAGACGGGAGAAAAGTCTAAGAGTATACCTGTACAGAAACTTGGTTTGATTAATGGGGCAAGCACAATGCCTGGCGTTGGCTCAAAGCTTGCGGGCTGCTTAACGCAAGAACTGAAACATAAGGCCGGACTCGCAATGTGCCGGAAACTTGATCAACTCTAATAGGTTTGTGGTCTCGTAACCGCAGAGCAGCCTTGTCCTATAATACCGAAAAGATTTAGCTCCGTAGGTAGCGAAAGAAAATGACGCGAGCAAAATGTGAGAGAAAGTTTTGATGCTAGGAAAATTACCTACTTCAGTTATCAATGTACTTTGAAACCCATGACTCGAGCCACTTAACCGCGCAGCTAGCTCTCTTTCTCCCCAAACTGTCGCCGTCGCGGCGTCGTAAGGCTTGAGATTATACAGCGAGCGTGAGTCGGAGGTTTTCTTTGTGTTTTGTTACGTTTCACCTAATACCGCGCTTCTCTGTATTCCCTCTCGCGTTATCAACGGCCTCGCGTAGGTACTGTACGAATGATGTGTCCATAGTGAGTGGTTGACTTTTCTCTCACGCGACAAGAATTTGGTACAGTCGTCGCGCCACGTAGGCGGGTTCGAATTCTTACTCACATGGAAAATATGTAAGGTCGACCGACCGCCACTGACTAATGGCGCCTAGGAAGCAGCGTGTAATGCCTAGTATAAACAGCAGTTTATCAAAAACAGCTCCTTGTAAGTGCCCAGTGGGTCTCAGGACTTCCTCGGCTCCTGATTTCATCCGCGCAACAAACCCCACCTGCAATTTATCATTCTCCATTTATCAATCCCCCGTACACACGAGCCGACCAGGACGACGAGGACGAGGATTCGGTCATCCTGCCCGACGTCTCTGCGACTGCTCGGCTCTGCAGCGTCCTTGCAGGAGAACAACCGCAAGTAACAGCTTCGCCTGGTCCCCCTTTCTTCGTCTACGCGGTCTTTTTCACACTCTTTGCCGCGATCGACGTGGAATCGCGTTATGAGAATCACTGACCACTTACACGCCACGTCTAAACGGTTTCGTGTCCCGATGCTGGGAGCCGTGGGGGGTCCACCGGGGTTTCTGTCTGACCGAAACATATGTGTTCTCGTTTCGTAGCGATGATTTAGACTCGCCTATATCAAATAATTTATCCACAATTATGTATGCATAGGTGTATTATGTCCATTCTTTGATTGGATTGGGATTGCAATTTTGCGCTTCACTGTTATCGCGCTGCCAAACCGGCGTATACACGAACAGCAGACGTACGCTTTTGGAAAGATGAATAAAATGTTGTTCAGACGAAGGTATTTCAAACGCGAGCTACACGCAGCACCGAACTAGCCACCTATAGGGCCGTGGCTAAGCACCCTGATAATATATGGGTTTCGTCCTGAGTTTAAGGTTCCCATTCTTTAGCACGCGCGTTAAAAAATGGAAGGTTTTATTGCGCCCCCGCCGATGTTACCTGCTCTTAATAAACTAGATTCTATCTGATCTTGGGGGTATATGAGAATGGTGTTGCACCACACGGTGCACCTGATACCATAGCATATATTACGCGGTTGTATCGAGGCACGGATCTTTGCCGAGCAGCTCCATGATTCCTTTAAGCTTGTGGTCAACTAGCTTGTGGTCGGAAAGGCCAATCATAAAACGTTGGAAATGACGAGGTCCTACCGTAACTAACGGCAATCCGTCGTCAAGGTTGATGATTTCGCAGTCAAGTATGGGTATGCACGTATATTCCAAGGTATAAATCACGTTCGGCACACCGGGGAACGGGGCTCTCGGCTCGAGGACTTTTTAAACTTCTATTAGGATTTACGGGGCGATATCCGAGATATTTCAACGCGGTTCTTCCACCGTTTACAGGGCGTTGGTTCATCGCGTTATACGCTTTCTGATGGGCCAATCGCGTGAGTGCTAATACTTTGATCCACGATCTCAACAATGGATGTCTCAATCATCGAGAATTTTCATTGTTCGTTTCGCATCTTTGTGGAGTTTCGTTTTCCTCCCTTATGAATTTACGGCACGTCGTACGTAAAACGAGCGTCGTAGGTACTTTCAGTCTGGTACGCCGTGCAGTTACATCTTGCAGGTGAGGTTCGATTTATTTAAATTTTTTCAATCAGCCCCAAATCAATCGGCCGTAGGTACAAAAGCCGGTGGAACTGGATAGTAGGATGAAAATAAACGCGAGATAAGAGAAAGGAAAATAAGAAATGCCTTAACAAATATCTTTCCACGCGGAGATATACGAGCGAGAATAGTCAAACACGGCAGATCGATTTTCCTTTGTTTTATCAACCATCGAGAAATACCGACGTTCCCTTGTACACCCTTGAAGAAAATTGCCAAGGTCGGAACAAGTCGGAGAGCAGTAGACTGTAAATAAAGTGTTGAGATTTCGGTTAGAGTTTGCTGAAGCGATGAGGAAAGTTTCCCCGACTCTTTACCTATTATAGGATTGTATGGGCGGGTTACCTGGGGGAAAAAATTCTGTCGGTAATAGTCTCATTGCTGGAATGTTGATTTCCATATCGATAAAGTTGGATTTTAGCGAACACTTGTTTTCAATTGATTGATCTGACCGTTTCTTGACATTTCATCACCCGATTATAAGATTAAGATGACTGTGGAAACATCGCGGCATCAACTCCTCCGGCAGAAATTAGATCTTCAAATTTCTCGTCCATTTTAATCATATTGAACGTCATTTCTAGAATAGTATACGGCATTGTGTGAAACTAATTAGCAACGAATGTACGAGAAATTATCAGATCTATCCGAATGCCGTGTATAAATTGGTAGTTCTGACTTGATAGGCACCGTCGTTGTACCTATGTTAAAACTTTTTCGTCTAGCCTACTTAACGAAGGTGTATGAAAATTCGACTCCGAGACTACGCAGCCATTGGTTTGATGAATTTCGGTTTTTCACGTCAACTCCAAATCCGGTATTACGAGAAATTTTCCACCTGCCAGCTAACGAGAGTTGAGCCGAAAGCTCGTAACTGCGGCGATTGACGTTTGCGGGTGAAATATTCAAGGATGTTTTCCAGGGGTCGCTATAGAGGAGAGGTAAAGATTGGCAAAGAGAGAAAAGGCCGGAGGTGGGTAGGGCAGGGAGGAAGGGAGGGAGGGGACATTTCGAATTCAGGCCGTAGGCGTCGCCAAAGGTCCTTTGAGGGAGCAAATATTTTGATTTCACCGTGCCTCCAATACCAAAATCCAGGAGCTACTACCTCTTTGCGTTTTAAATCAAAATATAAGTATTTCCCTCCCGCGATAGCAAAGAGGCGACTGACTTCCCCCGCACCCTCCAGTCTCAGCAGCCGCGACTCTGTTTTCAAAACGGTTCCTAACCCAACCCGCGCCGCTAAAACTCTCACCTACACAAGCACACCGAACTGGCGCATGCTTCGTTGGATATTCGTACTCTCTCCAAGTATTTCATACTTCTGATGCGGCTGTTGTGTCCCTACTTCCACTGCGTATGTATCATTAGGGTGGTTCTTATTTAGGGTCTTGACGAATTTTTGCCACCCCGACCCCCAGATCAACTTCAAATCATTCAAAACAAATTGCACACCCTCGAAATCTGACTTTTTTATTTAGAGGAAGTGCGGAGAATTAGTTGAAGTTGATTTGGAGAGTGAGGCGGAACAACATTCGTCAGCACCCTTAATAAGGACCATCCTCATGTATCATGCCGACATTCAAAGTGTACGGATTTTTTCCATATTCCTGCTCGTATCCGTAAATAGCGGATAGGTGTTGCGGGAGGCTCGGAAGTCTTCCAACTACCCACATCTCGTATTCTAGTAGTTATGTGTTATAGTTGCGACGATTGCGGGGGAAAGACCTTGCGGGCCGTAGCGTTTGTTCACCTGAAGAACGTTCGCCAACTTTGCCAAAGTCGTTAGGGGATTTCTCGGGCCCCTTTTCTCTCATTCTCTGCAACGATCTCGCAACCCGAAAACTTCGATACTAAGTCACACGGTGATTCGTCCCTCAGCCGGGAGTAAATTATCGTCATACTTCGCCTTTTTTCCCCGACCTATAGGTGACTCTGAAATCACCGCGGTTATATCCGCACTCGCATTCGCGATAACGACACCTTGCCTCAATTAATTCACGGCACCGACACCCGACCCGTCGGCATGTCCTCGAAAAGCTGTCAAAATCTACTCACCTGGCCGAGTCGTTTTTCACGCCCACGTACGCGGATTCGCAAAACTCGTCAAATCCATTAAAAGTCCATAAAAACGAACGAATGAATGAATGAAAAAATGAGTTAGTTATGTCGCTGTGCCCTGTTCCGTGTGAATTGGTATATTCGTCAATACGCCAAGTAATTTAGCCCAGAAGCCGACCGATCAGCCTACTTTCCAAGCTGCCGACAAAAAAGCAAAAAAAATATCGCATCGAAAAATAATGCCACCATTGCTGTTACAACAGAAGAATAGCCATTGCACTTTGGCGTGAAAACTATCTGAAACTATACAATATGCTTGGTAGAGATCCCGTAAAAATAGAACGGGGAAACTGTTGTGAAAAAATGTAGGTCTAAAATAAAAGGATGAAAACTCGGAACGGGTTGCAGCGTTCCATATACGCGTGCGGTATATATTGTAGTTCTGATTTCTGGCTCCTGATTTTGCGGATCGTAGCAAATCGCGAATCGTAGCAGGTGAATCCGCGGCTGTACGTAGAAATATATGGGTGAGGTTCGCGTCAAGCCGGAGCCAAGAGTCGAACAACTCGGAGCACCCCTCGGCCATATCGACTCACTGCAATAGTGACGTTCTTCGTTTTCGGGTTATCAGGATTCGGTGAATAACGATGCGATGCTCGGCTTCCTGTAAGACCTGCGGGATCGACAGACAGCGAAAGAGGGTATAGAGGAATAAAGTTTCAACGTTTTTTACGTGACAAACGCACGTGCGGCAAATTACTGCGCAGAATAATCTGCTTCGATCGTAGATGTAAGCGATTGCTCCGATCGTCAAAGTTCCTTGCCCTAAGTTCTCTCGTTTCATCCCACCTGCCAAAGGCATATTGAGGGACACTAGGGAGATCCTTACTTAGGGTGTAGACAAATTTTTTCCACCCCACCCCCCAAATCAACTTCAAATAATTCAAAAACAATTGCCTAATTTCATCAGTCAAAAATTCGTCAACACCCCTAAATAAGGACCGTGGCACCGTAAGAGACACTCGAAGAGTTATTATAACGCGTGCTGCACCGCCGTTTCGCCCTTCGTCGGCGAGATCGTCGGGTTTGGGAAGCCAGGATGCTGGCGTCGCTGGACCAACGCGGATACCGAGAGGAGTTAGCGCGCGGCAAGAAGTCGCGGACTATGCCCGGATCGATGCGCGCTGGCGACAGCGTGGCTGCAGCCAGACGTACTTCGTTCCCGTCTCCCGTTCCCTGCTCCCGTCGGTCGGCCCTCTTACAGGAAGGAATCCATGCTCCCTGCTCCCCCCCCTCCCCTCCCCTTGCCAACCCGCTTCACCCCACGCCGGGTGGTCCACGCGCTCTAATAGTACGCGCTGCTGGGGTGAAACGACTGGGGGATGAAGGGAGCAAGGAAGCGAGGCAGGGAACGGGGAGGGGGAGGCGGAAGATCGTAACCCACATTCCGCAGAAGAGTTGCGTCACACCTTGTTGTTCTTTTTCCGTATTTTTTTTTCCCCATTCCTTTTTCGTCCATTCTCCCTCCGCAGGCAGTCCCGTTTACTCATCCGCTGCGATACATCCACCATGCATCGCGTTTTCCCCATCCACGAGCTTTAAGCTTCCCTCCGATCACTGGTGGACCGCCGACGATGCCGCGTTGTAATCGTTTCACCAAACTTCGCGCGCGCTGCGTTGGACTCGACGTCATAGTTCAATGACTTGACTTGGTTTCGGAGGCGATCGCTTAAGCGCAGCGGCGGTAAGCGTTAAAACTAGGTTCTTCACGATACGAGCTTGCACTGTGCGAGCGTTGAGAATACTGATGGGTGTTGTCTGTCGAACTTGTGATTAGCCTGCTAATTGCTCGGTTCTGAGGATTATGATGCACTATCGAGCTTCGATCGCGGGGGTTTTCACATATAGAGTGCGAAAAACAATCGTACCAATGGATTACTGCGGCGTCTCATCGTGTTGGCAAAATGCATGGAGGAGTGATTTAATTCACCTGTTTTTTTAGCAGGTATTTCCTCTTACGTAAGGGTGCCTGGGCAGATTAAGCGGCGTGATGAATCGTAAATGCGGCGGTAAAAAGAGAGATGCCTGAGACGATGGCATTACGGGTGACAAATAACGGGGAAATGCCCGCTTAGGTAATCTTCGTAGGTAATCTCCTATTATCCTTTTTTCAATACTCACGATATTAAACTTTTCGTCCGAGGGACTTAGCTACGAGAGGCTTATTAAAATCCTAGTCAATAGAACTATATAGGATTCGGTGAACGGGGAATGGAAGGACGAAAAGAGAGGGGAAAATTTCGTAATGCCGAACACTGTAAGAGTTTGGATACCAAGTGATCCGGAATCTCGGCGTGACGTGGAGGCCAACAAACAGATGGTATCCGAAGTATAGTTCTCGTCGGTCGGTTGACATTTTTGTTTCTTCGTTTTCTCCTACTTCCGGAACCGAGTGATTCACGTACGTTCATTGGTACGCTGCGTGACGGGGTCCGTGACCTCGCCGAGAGTGGATATCGCATTTCACGTTGCTGCCGCACCGGAGCTGCTTGGAATGGATTCGGACCGTAGAAGAGAGTCGAGGGATGAGGATGAGACGGACTCATTTCCAAGCTGGAAAAGTAGCGCGGTCAATCGGATAGCGGTCGAAGTAGCTGCTGACCGCTATGCGACACGACACAGTGGAGGCATTCAGCCTTGAGAGGCTTTCCGTAGTCTCGAGTCTGCGGGGTTAACAATTCGTCGCTTATTCGTAACTTCCGCTCCTCGAAAATGTACGCACGACACAATGGACAACGAAGTTACCTACGTCGCGGCCGGCATAAACGCCCGACTTGTATCTACGACGAAAAATCACCGCCGCCCCGCAACCTCGTCCTGCATAAGATAACGAGGTCTAATGCTGCTGGATTATGCCGGGCACGTAACCGCGAACCAAGCGACTTTTTCAAATATACGGAGGTGTGCGGACCTCTGTTATATTAACGCGAGACGATCTTTCGCCAGCTGTATGTACGTACTTGGGCAAGGGACGCGATTTCGCGGTTCCGAATTTATGACAGCCAAATATTGTTGGAGCGGGTAGCTGCGGGGTGACGTTATCAAACCTGTCGCGACACGGTAGATAATTGTCACCGCGAAAGCAGGGGTGAAAATAGAGAGTCGAAGCAACAGTTCGTACAACTCGTTCGACACGTAACAACGTTTGTAATCGTCTACACCATGGCTCGTAGAACTGGGATTACACGTAGGTGGCGATCATCGCTCTCGCCGGTAGATTGACGTAAATTTCAACGAGCTCTTTATTAATTAAGGACAACGCTGTACAGCCAAGATACCGATTGGCTGTCAGTTTGTCTCGATATAAGTGGGGCAAAAACAAGGCTATAGTCGATCTTCGAGATCCTCCGGGAGCGGAGGACGGCGGGCAAAGATGAGAGGGTAAAGTTTTGACCGCGCGGATCTGGCGCACCGCCGCAAGCAACGCTTACGCTTACGCTCACCCCGGGGGTGGAGGGGGTTTGGCGACCCCCCCATCGCCTCGGCTCCCGCGGCGTCATCGGCATCGAATCCACTCACTCGCGTGCTACCGCTCACTCCGAACAGAACGTAGAGGAGCGAGCTTACTGGAAAGCTGGAAGTCCGGCGCGGGCCCCTTTGACGTTTAAAACCACGCGGCGAACTGTAAAATCTGCCCGAAAGAGTCTCTCCCTCATTTACCGTTTAACAAGTTCTTTTCGCATTTTCGATTCGTCGCCCGGCTAATCTCTGATTATTTTTTTTTTGTTTCTTTTAAATTATTTTCCAAATTTCTTTGCTGCTCTTACAACTCACCCGATTGGTCGAGGAGGGATACATTAACCTCAGGAGACACGAGTTTCGCTATCGAGGACACGCGGATCAGTGCTGAAGAGAGAAAATCAACGGAATATTATAACGTGCGAACGTAGATAAGTTCGGTTCGATTATTTCGTGGTGGATATCACAGCAACGGAATAAATTCTTTTTATTTCACCAAAGCGAGATACTGTGCTTGTCTCTACGAGTGTACGATACCTTTGAATCTTAATAAAATACCGCGGCGAATAAAGTTTGTTTCTGTTACCAACAAGAAACTGCAGGCGATCGGCAACGACTGTGAATTATTCTGACAGATTTTTTGTGCCCTGTGAAATTTATTGTTGGTGAGGCTATCCTTTACTTTTTATTTTCGCTTCGTTACTTTCGTGTGTGTGAAAAGAAATCCCAGTGATTTATCAAGATCGTGAAAAGACAAACCTTGAGAGAAATGGAAAGACTACAACTCGTTCTCGTAAGTAAAAATAAACTGACCGTAACGCTAATCGGACAAGATATATTGATGGTGAAGAATCACCGAGAAGTTACCAAAGAAACGTTTCTCAGCGAGGAGACAATTTTTGGTTAATTTCTAAGTACCCAATCGTTCGACGCGCTCTCGTGTCCCGGGATTACAAGTTGCGATTTTTTCCATTCAGCGAAATAATCCTCGGTTCTCAAATATCGTAATTAGTACAGGCAATATGTTGCTCAACAGGAATTCTGCTCTAGTCCAACGTCAACGTCATTTCACATGACTTATTGTCAAGACAAATTGACAGATAAATTAAGAAGATGCGAAAATAATACAGTAACTGCGTGGCAAATAAACTATATAAATATAACATTGATGGAAAGTGGGAAAAAAATCAAATTGTAATCCAATCTCGAAACATAATTATGAATGTGATGAACGAGTAACGGAAACGATAAAAGAAGTGCGCATTTCATTAGCGCCTCGAGTTTCAATTAGGTCTCGTTGATTGTGTCGTAAAACCCTCGGCATTCGAGATATGAGAATTATTAATTATAGTAAGAAATATCCGTAAAACTTTTCATTGACAATTGATAAGTTTTACGTATCAATGAAAGTTTCGCTACGTCATCCTGTTTACTCGCCGACACGTATTCCTACCACATTTTTCTATATCGAGTTATTAATCGCAATACAGGACAAAGAAAAACTCGGGCGCATTCATTCATTCAGCCGACTTCCCGGCGGTATAGATTAACATCGGCGGTGTGTTATTCGGCAAAATAACCGGGACGACGGACAAAACGGGGGAAAAGAGATTCCCTTGGTAAACGATAGGATCTACATTGATTGTTCCGAGAAGGCGAGACGGAATGAACAAAATATATAACACGCCTCGTCGTTAACGAACCGGAGCGAGGGGGTGGGAAATATGACGTGGGGAAACTATTGTGTATCAAATAGGCGGCGAGGAATGCAGGGTGATAAGTTCGCGAGGTGAAATTGACGGAACGTTACCGCGAGCTTAATTCGATCACGAAAATATTCAAATAACGCTGCACGACCAAGTGACAACAAAACTAGAAATGATTCTCGTCTGTGGTCTGAAGAGACGACACGCGAGGCAGACAATCATATATATATATGTATATATATATATATATATGAGATGTCTAGCGAATATACTTATCAAGAATTGACTAAGCGGTAATGCCGCGACCCGAAACGAGTGGGAGGAGAGTGAAGTAAAATCTTGGCGAAACCGAGATAGACCGAAAGCTTTATACTCGGCGGTGTTGCGTCGGTGAATATTTCAGGGTGTAACACTCGACGCGACTAGAGTTCTCTCTCCGTTCTCTCTTCGCTCCTTTTCTCTCCCCGGAGCGGCGGGGTGGAAGGAATAGGTGAAACAACTTGGAGATAACGCAAGGGAGGGCGACCCTGAAAGGGTAAAGGATAAATTGAGTGGGGAAGCGCGAGTGTAACCTCCGAATCTCAGCCGGGCTGCCCTTCCTGACCGAGATAGTCTATTCTTCGGCGTTGGAGTCGGCGAAGAGCTAAGACGTTCCAACGGCTTAAGCTCGGGCATTTCTCTAGAGCCAAAAGAACCGCACGTGGCAGATTTTTATTCCAGCCGGAGGCGCCTTGCGGTCAACTCTGGGAAGCCGACCGGGTTGAAAAACTGCATCGGGTGGAACGCGCACATGTGTGCACGTGAAGTTTAGCTTAGGAACCACGTGCGGTCGCTGGTCGTCTGTGTCTGATACTCTTCTCTCTGGTGTTTCTTTCTTTCTAGTGTACGCTTCTTTGAGATAAAAGACGATACACCAAGCCTGGCGTGTCAAACTGTCCGCGTTGTTTATGGAGCCAACACGAGTTCTCTTTCACCGTCTGGCTGACTTCAGGGTGGATGGCGAAGCCCGGGGCGGTGGGTACAAAAGGAAATTTGCCTTTTTCTCGTGACCAGAAACCCTCCCCTCGTGCAGTTCCGGGAAACTATTCGACTCCGTATCGGGGTGCCGGGCTTCAACCTGTTCCCTACCTGAGTCGCTATTCAGGTAGGTGGAGAAGTCGAGTCAGTAAAATGACGAGTACGTAGCCTGGATTGGACCGAGTTTTATGTCCTCTCTTCAGCCCACCAGATTCGGAACTGACAAAGAAGGTATCCCAGGTCGATATCTCCGATTCGATTTCCTTTGTAATATGTTACGGTAGACTAAAAACCAAGCGAAACGTATTTTTTTTATCTGCCATTAAACGGTTGAAGGGGGTCAAACTATCGTCAAAAGTAAGGCATGTCAAGAAGCGATTTGGCATTTTTTTTTCTTTAGAGAGAAAATTACATGTTTTATTTCTCGTTATGAGAAAACTTTTCCACTTGGATTGGTTGAAAAATATTATGTTTTTGTCGGTGAAGCTGCCAAATCGCCCCTTGACATGCCTGACTTCGGAGGATGGTTTCACCCCCTCAAAGTGTCTAATGGCAGATGGAAAAAAAATACGAGTCGCTTAGTTTTCACTTCACTACAGCACATTACAAAAGAAATCAAATCGGAGAGATCGTCCTGCGACGCCTTCCTCGTGAGGCCGATCCCGCGTCGAGCCGTGTTCGCGTAGCTTCGAGTGTCCGGAGCGCCGAGGTCGTCTCGGGTGTCGACTGAGGCCGATTTTCCCCAACAATAAAAACGTAAATCGTCGGACGCACAATGGCGCGTGCGAAACACTCCAGGACGGCTGCGGTAGCGGCGTGCTGCGACTTTTGTAGAAGGTATGAAAAAGGAGGAAAAAGCCTCGGAGGAATTCCTGAGCGAGCCGAGGGGGCACTTCAGCGCTATACCTACGGTGGCCGGTCAGCGGTTGCCGCAATAATTACGACCGGAGGGTAGGGTAGGTCAGTTTATGCTCAAGAACGGTATCGGATCGACTATTGCTCACTACCGGGATGTCGGGAGACGCTCGTCCTAATTCCACCCCTCAAGTATGAGACGTGAGCCTCTTAGGCGCCCGACAATTCGAACGTCACGCCACGAGCTAACCGACGATCAGCTTTTCAAGCGACTTTGACTAGAAAGTATGAACGAGGATAGAGACTGGCGTTGATCGGAGCTGCGGATACCTACGATCGCCACTTTACCAGACTTGTGAAGATTGTGAAATGGAGTCCGAATGGGTCGAGATCACCTTCTCGTCGGTCCAAATTCACCCGATCCGAGTATTTGCCGGTTCGATTATCCGGGACTTGGCGATCGTTCGATCAATCTAATGATCTACGATGACACGCGAAGGATGCAGCGTACAGCGAGCTGACAAACAGAGTCCTTTTGCGTTATAGGGGCTTGCGAGGAAGCGGAGAAGCGGAGGAGGTAATCCCCGGCTGAAAGCGCGTGGGCATTACGATGCCTCGTGGGAATTGATCCTGGGAAGAATTCGAGAACTATATTTAAAAACGAATACATATTCTCTAAAAGGCTTTTCGCTCCACCGATCAGAGCGACGGGCTTACGGGGATTTGTCAGGGATGTGGAAATCAGTGATGACTGCGGCCGGACCCTTGCTTCGGAAAGTGACGCCCTAAAAGGGTTTGAGGTATTATAGGTATGTATCTCCTCGGGATCTCCCGCGTGTAAGTATGCACGCTCAGGGCTCCTCTGAAGACGGTCAGCTATCTCAGGATTCCTCGTCGCTTAACGAGTTCTTGGCAATCAATGCCGCGCATAACGCACCCAAATCCTACCTGCCACGTCCCGGAATGATGTAGCTTTCCACGGCCATCGTACAACTCTTCTTCGCCTTACTTATTAGCCTAAGCTGCAAATATGGATTCGCTACGGTCCATTTTTTATTCCGGAGGTACTAGTAGGCCGTTTCGGAGGATCGGGAAAGGCGTGGAAGAAAACGAGGATGACTGAGGTCGCGCCGCGAAACGTCGGTAGAGACGTTAAAAGTTGACGATAAGAAGTGAAATGTGTGTATAGCGATAGCCGAGCTAACCGTGGCGGTGTTAGAGGCGCCGTACCACTTCGCGTCGACTATTAGGGTCAGGTTCGAAGAACTGATTTCTACTTTTTTATCGGTGGTATCTCACCTCCGTGTAAATGAATATTTGCTCAACATTTGTTCTTTTTCCTTGCGTCTGTCCCGTTTCATTATATCCCTCGGCGTATCTCTTACCACTACTCGATATTCGCACACTACAAATCGATCCTGCGAAAATTGCCATCACATCAACAGGACGAACTAATTAAGAGTGTAATTTATTAGGCTTATCATTAAGAAAATCGCAATACGTAACAGGACGAAAGTTCCAGGGATCAAATTAAATAGGTTTCCGTTGACGGTGTGAGTCAGTCGATCGAACAATGGAACGCTAAGCATCTCAAAGGAATTAACACACGTCGCGGAGCATGTGACAGCTTTGAAATGATTCCACCGATTACTTTGCAGCATTTATTTTTCGGGTGAAATTTTGTTTTGCGATTTCGACGCATACCCGGACCCGCTATGAATATTTTACCTCGGAAATTGTCACGTTTTCGCACGCGCCAAACTCGGAAGTTACCACATGCTCGCATTCACCGTAGATATCGTTGAAATAGTGGCTATATGCTCCAAACGTGTGATCCTTGCAGCTGATGACTCGTAACTTCATTTTTTGCAGTCTCCCAACTCTGTCTGCCAGTAATCGTGGCAGCGCTAATAATAAAAAAAGTTGCCATAGAACCTGCAGCAATTACATACTCAGGGTCGATGACGCTCGGGGTCCCCCAGGGACTCGGCGATTAACTTTTTGCGGGTTCTCTGGCTTTTTAAACGTTTATTCTCACTCGCGGTTTTTTTCGTTTCCTCCATTTTACCCTTCTCTCTTTTTTCAAGCTTCATCACACCTCGACGCGCACCCTGCTACAGATTTCACGCTTGTAACACGCACGTACATGTATGCGACCGTCTGAGCGGTGTCCAAAATGAAATATTGTCACTCAGAGATTAGAAATATCAACGAAGTGCACTTGTGATGGAAGATAAATGGTAGGAATAAAATATGTCGCGTTAAATATGAATGTGGAGAAAAAAATTGATACCCGATGAGATTGTGCAAATTTTTGCCGATGACACAGGAAAATTCTGCCCGCATAATCATTCAAGTACATGGACGTGAATTGGACGGTTGATCTTTGTTGTTCTATGGACTGCACATCTCAAAGTAGGTATACCATATTACGTACATCAATACGAAACTATGATAATAGTAGAGTTCTTGGGTGTGTCTGTGTGTGTGCGTGTGTGTGTGTAGAAGGTTACGTCTCGAATCCCGATGTGGATTTTGTACCTTGTTTTCGATCGAGGGTGCGGTATAATAGTGATAGCAATAGTAAAAGTAATAATGGTGGTAAAAGTAATAAAATTAGTAGTAGTAGTAGTAACAATTATAATAATACCAACAACAGCAACGATTAGGAAAGTAACAACGGGTGACAGCTCGTGTTCCAACATTCATACGTGGAGCCGCTGTCACAGTTTGGCAAGGATCCGAGAAGGCAGAATACAGCCCCACATCGTAGACACGTTCGATGCGTACCAAAGCGAAAAGCTAGCTATACCCAGCGTTACTGAGGCTGCTGCTGCCAGTGCCTCTGAATGCTGCGGAATTCAGTGTGCATGCCGGATGTTTCGTCAGAGAACCGGCCTAGCTCTCAAGCCCTATCGGCAAATCCGCATATGGATGTACCACGACGCCTGGGTGAAGAGCCAACAATAAACCTGGTCGATAGAGAGTCCGATTATCGAACATCGCAACCCTGACGATTAGCTATGTTTCGTTATTGGAACCTGTGATCGACGATTGACATTTCAAAAACGACGAAATTGTACAGGTCGTCAATGGGAATAAAAAGATAAATAATGTATTGAAAATAAAATTTTCTGTACTCAGTTTTTCAAGACATTGTTCGTTCTTACCTTTTTTCCATTCTTTTTTGTTCACCGCGACGGAAAAGAGCCTGAATGTGTGGTCTTTCATCGGTGAAACAAAACACGTATACCCAAGGTATCCACGCTTCGCACGAGGGTTAATACTTGTATTATGTACACATTTGTACATGGAACACAATGCCTACAGTGTTCTATGTAGGCACATAGAACTAGGAAAGAGTCTTTGCCGTTAATCCAAATCGATTTTTACGCGGTGAAGGCAAAGGAAAAGGCGAAGGCGACGCCGGTGACGACGACGGCTCAATCAGGAATTGACTCCCAGGGTCTCGGATGGAAAGGAAACTTTTGTTGCGGGATTAGAAGTTACTTTACAGTTGATATTCTTAAGCGTCCTTCTCTCCACAACCCGCCTCTTATTCTCTTTTTATCCGTCCTCCTTAAAATCCGAGTTGGAGACCCAGTTCCATTTCATTCAATTATACGGACACCTTTGCGAAAAGAATGCAAGCTCATTAAATTAAAAAATACAGAAACGACGACGCGACCACGTGTCATAATATTGCTGCAGAAATGTAATTTAATCGTAACGGGAATGCAGCTTCGCCGAGGATCTTGAAAATTGGATTAGGTTGAAGAGAAGAATGAATTTGCAGCGATGAAAAATACGAAAAACTGGGAAGGAGATTCCAGAGTTTGAAATGAATTGCTAATGTCTGAATCACGTGCACGGTAAGAACGTAAGAAGTGATCCTCGTTTGTCGCGGTTGTAAAAGATGAGAGAAAAAAAAAAAAAAAAAAGAAATGTATTGTGCGTAGAAAATATGATAAAAGAAGAACAATTAAGATGCGAAATATAATTTTATGGCTGATTGTGTGGTAATTTAATGCGTTTCATCCTACACAAGTCCTTCGAGTGAGACTCGTCGAGGCGGCGCCTGGTAGCCGAAGACGACCCACCCGACCCATCCGTTCCATTCGTTCAACGCTAGTCGGCCAGCTCCCCTCTCCGCCCCTCTGGAGGACTATCCTCTAACGGTCACGTTTTTAATTGGGTAAAAATTAGCGCGACTCCCCCCCCTCGCTCTTCTAATTAGCCCAGTGCGACCGAGTCCTCGAATTTTGCCAGCTAAACATTTTGCACAGTTTTCGCATCGTCTGTTATTACCAATTTCACCGGCTTGACCACGGTTTAACGCGCTCATTCCCCGTGACATAATTTCCTCAGATTAGCATTATTATTATAACTGTTATTACTGTAATTAAGTACAGGGTGTAGACAAAAAAAATTCACCTTCTCTCTCTCTCTCTCTCTCTCTCTCTCGCACTGAGGCAGAAATACGCTACACGTATCGTTTGCCTTTGTAATTTTTTTCTCCGTTGCGGTTTGACGTTAGTGCGGCTTGGATGTTTCGACCTGATGCTGGGCTTCTTACACATCGTATATCTCTGGTAGACTTATGACCGTCGAGTGTGTTTAATTGACGAGTATGATGCACACTGTGCAGTTAACAAGTGGACGCCACTGATTGCGTGAGCTGCACTGCGCAGCAGTTGCTTCTTCCAGTCTTGCAGTGTAGGAGGAAATGTTTTGATTGTGATAATTGAATCTTCGTCAAGTGTGTACATTAGACTATAGAATTAGCCACTGTGTTCCGTAAATTAGGTCAGTGTACACCGTATAGCTAGACCTCTAATGCAATGTTCGATCATTGAAACGGACGTACAAAGTACAAACATTTCATTATATACATATAATCTATTTCAATACCCTCTTCCAAATGCCCAAGCTATTTGTTTTGCTCCTCGGTTGAGGCAAATTAATTATACGACTGTGTGTGTGTATATATATATATATATTCAAAATCAAGCAAACGGTCACGGCTTATTATTAGCAGTAACGCTCAGTGCGCGGATGAAATCTGCGGAATAAAAGGATTAGAGACGATTCACAAAGTTATGAATAATCCTGAGGATATCCTCATGTATACATATAGCTGCAGAATCTTCGATTCTCTCTCGGTGGCTGCAGACGAACGCAAATGCAATTCCATCCATTGATTGGCGTTTCCACGGCAACGTAGAAATCTTGACGTCATTCCCAAGGTAAGCTTCACCCGCTCCTTCGCGGCTTTTCACCAAGGAGAAAAGTCAGGTACTTTGCTAGATATATATATATATATATAGAGAGAGAGAGAGGGGGGGGGGGGGGGGGGAAGAGATCCGTAGGTACATCGAAATCGGTGATTTCTGGAATCTCCCAATTATCCACATTCCATTCGTACTGCAAGATGACCGCCAGTACCCGTAGTTTGAAACGAGGTATTTTTAACCGACCTCGTTTCCCACGAGTTCAAGTACAACGCAATCAAAGTATAATCATGATTATTAACTCGTTAAAATTCGATACAACCGTATCGACTGATTTGTTCCCACACCTTCCATTTTTCTTCTTCGTTTTGTTTTCATATAAACATAAATCCCGATCCAGATTCACTTTGTTTGAATTCTGTACTTCCTCTCCGAGTCCGCCTTTGAATATGGAACGAAGCAAATTGCTGAGAACCCGCCGACGTTCATTCAGCTGAATATGTTGTTTGAACAAGAGGCACGAGCAACGCCTATGCAGAGATTGAGTTTGCAAAGCACTGTATGCAGCGAATAAAGTAAAAAAAAAGTGTGCGTGGGTGTGTGTTCTTTCAAACAAAAATAAAACGAAGGGGGATGAAATTCGGTGAATTTTGTTTATCCATTTTCAATCTTCTACTTCTCTTTTTCCGTGACCTCCGTGTATTTTCATTTTCTTTACCCATATTTATATAATGGCTTCGAATTTCGCCGGGAAATAACGAGGCAGCGGTAGCCGTACAGGCATGGTGTACCTACAGGCTTGTATGTACCTACACACGTGACCGTAAAAGGGTTAAAGGGTGGCCGAGCGGAAGGAGGAGGGCCCCGAGGCTACGTTCGTTTTCAAAAATAGATTTTCCGAGCTTATTGTTACCTGGCCATTAATCAAGGGTCATGCATATACGCGACGAAGGTATCCTAATTCTCTTTATAAATCGTCCACTCGATTTATACGCAAATAGCCAAAGAGGCTATAATACCGCGGTCACATATCCCCTCGTTTATATTCATGTACGATCCGTATAATAGACGTATAATGCGTGTATGCGCACATGCTTACATTCTCGTCGTATAACCTGCCAGAGAAATCACTTGTTTTAATACTTAATCAGACTTATACCCGAAGTGTTGGTGGATTCTTCTTTTTTACTTTACCTTTCGAAGGATACTGGTTACGGTTAACCATCACGCACGGTGTCCGGTAAGAAATCCGTAACTACTTCGAGGACATTTCCAGGACATTTTCAGGTTATTCACGGAAATTAAGAATAAAATATTTTTCAAGGATAGTTTTCCGGAATTTTGAAAGAAACCAAAATTTACGAACATTTCCAGGACCACTGAACACCGTGCCATGAAAAATCGAAATAACAGGGGATCGTTGTCGCGAAGTAACTCATACTGCCTGTAAACCGTAACTTTTTTTTCAAACTCGGTATTTCGAGTTTCAATGATTACACCGGTCAACACGAATTTTGAATCTGGATTACAGGTGTCTAATTTTGGTTTCTTTCACGTAACTAATAAAAGAAAAAGTAGTTTTATTAGATCAGGTTTGCTTTTTGTTTCAACGTGCTGCTACCTGCTGCTTATATTATCAACCAAAAACTCCAAGACTTATTTATAGACGTAAAAAAGATAAGAGCAAACTTTACAAGTAATAAGTAAAGATTTTGGTCGTTATTCGATGTATGGAATCAAAATTTATTCATTCAAATATAAACCGAAAAAAAAGAATGTTTCGTCGACCTGTGTTATCACATCGGTGACGAGAAACTGAAACTAGTTTAAAAAGCGCCGAACTACATATTCATAGTGTTTTATCCCGCAAGTCAAAATCGATGAATTCCGTTAGCCTTGTAAGAGAGCAATACTTGTGAAAACCAGGTTTATAAAAGGGCCAAGGAAGACAGTGGGAGATAACAAAGCTGCCGTCAGAAACCGTCGCGCAAGAAACTTTGGACAAAAGGTTCGGGGTGTCAAGTTAGGGGGACAGGTTTGCAGATCTTGCAGTTTGTCAAATTAGTATTTCGTCTGTCGCTCGACGAGTCCTCGAGCTCCGTTTACCGTGAAGTGGGGGAGGTGAGCTGGCAAAGAGTAGATATTAATTGGTGCTCATAGTCGAGGAGCGCCTCCGCAGTCCCGCATGCCGCATAGGCGACGACCTGATTGGCGAGGCAAGCGGTCACGTGGTCGAGGTGGATCAATCAAGCGCTGACGGACCGTCGGAAAGCTACGTCGTATGCCTAAGCCCATGATGTTGTACCTGGGTCCGTGACGCGTGTTGGAGTGGAGGGACCACTCGTGGCACGAAAGGCATTAATGCCTCCCTGGAGGAGCTTTGGCTCAACGACAACAAGCGCGCAGCTCGTTTGGTTCGCACGCGGCAGGTTTCGTTCCGCGATCTCATTTCTATATTGATTATCGTTCCCCTTCGTTTTCGCTGCATACGTAAACAAGCCGCCTCGGCCCTCAATGTATAATTCCGCATCGAACGCCCGGAATTTATTTCGTTCTCGCTTTAGAGAGCGCGGAATTATTCTAGGGCGAAAAGACTGAAAGTAGAGAGAGTAAAAAAAAAAAAAAAAAAAACGGGGGATGAAAAAAAATTGGTGAAAAATAAACCGAAACGGAAGAAAAGAGCGACGAAAATACACACGGTTTTCAGCTAATCGGATCGTTGAACGAGCCCTGGGACTCCCTTTGTTGATAATTCCCTCGCGCTACATCGGCGAGCGTCGTTGACAAGGGTGGAAAAAGTTACGCAAATCCCATCGCCGATATCCAACCAAGTTCACGGTCCGTACGTGTTCAATTGTACCTGAATACAAAGCAGGAACCACAGACTGGTAAAAATAATCACTTTCGGTTAAATATCAATATTTCCAATTTCGAAATTTGCAGCTCAAGCAGCAGCCCGGTTATTTAAGTATTTAAATACGATATTATTTTATTCCTACTAAACCCAAGTCCCTCGTTCTCTCGACAGGGGAAATTTAATTTGGACGGAGAAAAGAAGCGAGGGAACAAACAGAGCCGGATCGAATGGTCGAAGATGAAGAAATGAGGGATGAACCGCCCCTAATACGCAACCCTTCGCGTCGATTGTTGATTGAGGCAAAGGCGTTGTTCTAGTGTTGGTGAAAAATGAAAATACGTGAGAAAGAAGGGGCGTCGTAGGTGACGAGGGGGTTGAAGCAATGTCAATTCCCCCCGCATCCCGGGCAAAGTCTACCTCCCTCGCCCATATTTCTGGCTCGCACCGAACTGGAAGATACATCTAGATAAATGCGGCGAAACGTGCCCCGCAAAGCGCTGTTTATATTTTGTCCCCAAAGCGGTGGCGGGTAGTCGAGGCTCCGCGTAAGGTGGACAATAATTCACCGTCACCGGTCGAAGATTTACTGTCAAACGTATTTGAGTGGCTGTCGCGGGTCGGGCACGAATTGCACACCGAGGAAATTTCTCGACCCGAGTTGAACGCGAGGTGCAGGGAAGAATGCTCGCGGCAAAATCGTCACGGTTAAACTCCGTCGTTTTAAAGGTTAACCAGCTAAACGTGTAGCCGGAGATCTTTGACGTGGGTCGAGGCCGGGGGGCGGGCATCACCTCGTCCTCGACACGCCGCGATCGGTCAATTATTTCCCAACCTTATTTTTCCTGCCTAAGGGAGCGGAAAACAAGCCCGACTAGAGTTCGTGTGTGAGCAAAATTTTTTAGCTGGAAAATTTTACAAGCGCCATCCTATCTGTTCGAAATTCCCCCGAATCGCGAAATTTCTTCTATTTTCTTTTTCCACTTCACACTTTCAGGCTAAAAAAAGAAAATTCACCAATTCGCGGATTCGCAATCGTCGAAACTCGTTATTACCGTAATATGCTGTTGTTAAAATAACCATAATATGGGACTCCGTTTCTCTCCCGCTCTCAATTCATCAAATTTCAACCTCGTATAATATTTTTTGCAAACGGTTGCCTCTCGCAAATGCTAAACTGGCGTCGAGCGAACGCCTCTCCGCCTCTGCGTGCCTTTGAGACAAAGTTACTTTTGCTGGGGTTGAGATTCCGGGGTGAGTTTGCTCGTCAGCGTATACCTGCAGTAGATTTTTCTTTGGACGAATAACGCGAATTGAATTTTTATTCCATCTCTCTACTCAGCCAGCCGTTGGCGAATAGTCGTCGAACCGTCGTCACAGCATCCTGAAAGCGAATCACATACTTCTTCTAATGGATTTCCGGCATGTGTGTGTTAATTCTTTCTCTATTTTCTTCGCCATTCCTCAAGAGCTTCTCGCCCTGCACTTTTCCCGATTGTAACCGAAACGTACTTTCGCCGGTCAAGAGGAGTTTCCAGCGTGCTTGTGTCACCGTGAGGGAAATCACGATGCAGTCACTGGCCCCTTTCTCAGGACCAGACCAGAGGAACTTCGTCCCGATGCAATAGATGTCAGTCCTACTTTTGGCATTCCAGGTTATCAATCGCCTCGCAGGTATAATAGAACCACGAAAAGAGGCCAGAGGTTGCGAACCAATATTTGCAAACCGTTTCCCGTGTGGCCTGTAATATCCGTCAGAAAACGGGACACGAATGTCAGAGGTTGACGGTGTAAACTTGTAAACGATTTTTCCTTCGTTTTTGTAACGCCAAAAAGGGAGATGATCAAAGTACCGTGCATTGGTAGTTAGAATCATCGACACTGCGCATCTGCGCTTCTGCGCGACAGCGGTATTTTCCTCGGTGGCGAAGCTTTTGTCCTGTAAAATGTTGGAATTTTTACAACCGGAGTATTGAAGTGAGTGACAAGGATTTTACCGTCGTCAAACGAAACGGGTGTAGTTGCGGCGGCAGTCGATATGCATTCGCGAGTTCGTTGCTGCAGCGACTACTGCAATGGTGAATGGCACGGTGACTCGAGTGTCTATCGAGGACTGAAAAGCGAGCGCCGCGTCAAAGCTGCGGCAACCCGAGCGCAGTACGTGCACCAAGAACGTGATGCGTTTCGGGCATTGAGGAGTCCGGTAGAAATGGACCGGCTGTAATTTCAAAGCAAAAAGCATATTCTTGTAGCCGTTCAAATATCCCGGCCAGCAAACGCCGCCGTGGAACAATTTTCTAAACGAACGATTTCGGACCTGTGAAAACACAGTACGAAAACGGAATTTTCCCAAGCTACGCGTACGGAACCCTCAATTTTTGTTTATGCTCACATAGCAGCGCACGTACGGTACATATGTGGGCACATGTACACGAAATCTCCATTATCGATCAATCTCCGACATGACGCGCATCACCGTCGCGGTATTTGCCGGTGGTTTGAAAAGTCATTCGAACGCTAAGGACGACGCCCTCGATTTCCCACCGTTCGCGTCGAGTTGAATATGAATTTTCCACCACTCCTCCCAACCGCGAACCCGGGGGTTCGTTGTCGATTCGTTCCACCGCGGCGCCGGATGTGGGGATAGATCGAACCGATACCGATATACCGGAACCAAGGAGGACAAAGCCGATACAATGGTCAAAGCCAGAAGGTCAATTCGCGTTTGACACAATGCATCAATCAGCTGTTTGCAAACAGCTCGTCGAGGTCCCGCCTGGCTTTCAGATAGCTCCTGCAGCAGCGGCTGCCGCAGGATTATCCTGATTCCCGGTACACACGAGAATGGATCACCGTTGCATCCCGATTGCTCGGCCATCTCCTCGTCCGAGTACAGCCACTACCCGCGCATTCGCCACAAGGGTTCTTTTATTCCTCCTGCTTTCTTTGTTCCTCTCTATCGGCTTTCGAGTTTGCCGGACAAGTAGGACTGGTAGCGAGCCAAGGGTACGTTCACCAGAATTTGCAAATATGGTATTTCGAAATTTTTACAAACCGATTTAAAATCACATCGATCGTGTCCGCTTGCTCTGTGTGAGGTTGAAGGTGTCGAGTTACTCGAGAGCTCGAACGAGAACTTCAATAATGAGGGATACCCCTGACGATAGGATCAATACCGGATCCCGGGCAATTAGGTATCGGGGAAACCTTAATCCTCGGGAAAGTCGAGGGGACGATTCGGAAGTTTCACGGTGAGATCACTGGTAGTGGTAATGGCGCACGCACAGGAGTATCGGTAACGAAGTATTTGATTTGAGGAGGAAAAGGAAGACTTTCCAAGCTGAGTTTCGACTGGGTAGTAAAATGGCCGATTTTATCCCCGCATGACGTTATCTGTTAGCACGGTTTTCCAAAGGGTTTAAAATTCCCGGATAAGCGGGTAAGATCCCAGGGCAGCTACCGGCACGGGGCTGAGAATTATCTCCCTGGCTTTATACCTGATCTGCACCTACACCCGGATACCAGCCAAGTTTTGCCAAGGTCAGAGTGTCGGGAAACGCGTTTTGGCCTGCAGGAGGATGTGTATGTACATACGCAAGGAATAAAGAGCTGGAGAATGCTAAGAGCGAGAAAAAGGCCAGTCTCACGGGATGGGCCACTACCGTAACAGGGTTGTCGCACGCGCTACTGGAATAGGAAGTCGTTCCATTCCGAAGCTTGCAAGCACCCAACTGTCGAATCAGTCCATAACTCGTCGGCTCGCGTCAATGCCTCACGGCTAGCATGATCCGTTTCTAAATTCAAATCTCCACGCAGACTTGGTAATAGCGAAGGAAAAAGAAAAGAGACAACAACCGGGGCGAAAGAAAAATTTTCAACCTGTCGGAGTGAGAGGGACGTTGCGGAGGGCGGTTAATTTTGGAGGCCGGAAACACGTAGTCCTGCAGTCCCTCTGTTATACCTGGTAGGTCGGACTACGGTAGTTAGGTAAGATCAGACGGGGTGAGAAATGAACTGGTTAGATACAGCCAGACCAGCTACCTACACAACGAGGCGGGAGTTGAAGTGATAATGAACTAATACCGGTTATGACGTAATCTCCATAATAATAGCCACCTGATTGGGTGGAGGATCCTCTCTCCCTCGGCTGCATAGAGATTCAAAATTACAATCTCGGATTGTGTTTACGACGTGGTGAAAGTAGATCCTGATTTATACCGATCTTAGATTCAGCCGAGATTCCCCGAGTAGATTCAACCTGATTCTCAAGATCTATATCACCTCGAGAGATCACGCCGGCTGGCCGGCCAACGGCCGAGTGATTTATGCCCGTTACGAAGCGACTGTGACACCATCTTAAACCAAATCGAACGACAACTGTTGTTAGCCAAGTTATGCTCGATCGGATCGATTCGAAATTCCAGCAATCCAGCCTGGTATCTCCTTTCCTCTAAATCAACGAAGAAATTGGTACACCACGGTAACCATATTACGTATGCAAACCCATTTACACGCCACAAATGACATCGGCAGGGTGTCGTCTGACACCCAGCCCGAGACTGTGTTACTCATACACGCGCGAGAGTAAGAGCTAATTCGGTATCCTTCTCATTCGGCCTAGCGCAGGATAGGGATACTTTGAAGGGCTATTGGTACCCGGGCACGGAAATCCCGAGATTGAAAGCTAGCTCGAGGCCTTGATAATGACAATTAATTATCGCGGAAGTTTCGAATGTCGTTAGTAGAAGCAGCGTTGATTCGAGCTAAGTGTACCGGGACCGACCACGGTGTAGCAGCCGTGCACCCACGTACACGATGCAACAACCATCCGTGAACAAGGTTAAATAACAGGAACAAGCCTCACCCCCTGCTGCTCGACGAACGCTGTTGCTCATTGCTCGTAAGCTGCGGCCCGCTTCGTCCTGCGAAGAACTTTGTCAAGGTAGAGGATGGTGCCGGGCGAAGCGTTTACCGCGAATAGAAATATTCAGGCTTAGCCGAGATATGGGGATGTAATGTGCAGGTCGTGTGCTGGTTTATGTAGGGCAATCGATATCACATGTACGTACCTGTACCTATATTACTCGGGCGAGTCTACGTGCATGCTCACAGTTTTACACGTTTCTCACGCTCGATGTATGCACCCCATCGAAGCGGTTACAGGTAAACATCTACGAATCACGCTGTTCTCGTGCGAGGTTATTTAATTTTCGATGCTACCTAGGTACGTAGACCGAGATGAACCGAACAACCGCGCGGTTCATCAATCTCCGAGACGCTCAGCGTCGCGAATATGTGCTTGGTGGATATCTGCCGTATTAATCTCGTAGAGACACAAAAGCTCGCTGAGAGAATGAGGAGGAGGCTGAAGAATGTAAGAATGATAATGTGGAATGTTTCTTGCCAGCGCGTAGGTACGTACGCGTGCCTTCTCCTCCCCCTTAGCCGCTCCCTTCTTGCGTTACAAAGTGATACGTAGAGAGGGAATCCGATATTCCGTTATATACGATATGTGCAACGTTACGCGTCAACGAATCATGTTTCGTCCTATGTTTGAAGCTACTATGACACTGGATCGCTGTAGGTACTTCAAGCTTGCACGAATCAGGATGTGGAATTTTATTTCCCCTCTCTGAGTTTATCGCGCTTTCCGTAAACGTGGAATTAAATTTCGGATAATGCTCCGCGCACTTTGAAAGCTCTCCGAAATAAAATTGAAAAAAAAGACGATGGGTGCTTTTTTTTTCTCCTACGAAAGCTACCAAATTTCATATCATACCGGGAAATTCGGATAGTCAGGAGTCCCCGGTGCTCGTTTACCGTTTTCTGTTTTCTCTGCATACCTACATTTTCTCGCCTCACGACTCGTTCTTTCACTGCCGTTTTATTCTTAACTCTGTTTCTAACGTTGTGGCGAGAACTACGCGTCCCCAAGAGGAAAGGCAGAAGACAAACGAAAAATATCCCGGACAGGGGCCCAACACAGAATTCGTTCGCGTCCTATCGCTCCGGGATAAATTGTTACAAACAGTTAATTTTAATTTTCTATTCTACTTCCGGTCCTACGTCCAGCTCGACTTGGGCGTTCCTTTATTAAGGTACAAGTCACTATACAGAAATTTTGACATTAGATGTAGGAAACGATGGAGAATTGAGGCTCTGAGAAATTGAATAATATTATGAGAGGTAGAGAGAAACGGAAGAAAGTGATGTGGGATATTTTTTTTTTTTTTTTGGTGGCTGGAACGCGTCGAGGGTAGGTGGAGGATATTTATCGGTCACTTTACGTTTCCGCATTGCGTATATAAGAAGCGCATTAACTCCAATCAATATACGTATAACGGTGCAGGAATAGAGTCGGTTTGCATGGAGACTCTCAACTTTTATCGGCTTTCCACGAGGCTCATTTTCCTCGACCTATACTTAAAATATTTTTTATCCACATGACCCGTCGTATTTCTTATGTATACATATGCATTATGTACAGACCGCGTCCGCGTAGACTCGGGACATGCGGCGAGGTAATATTCCAGCATCTTATTGGTATATAAAGTCGAAGGGTATTGTACAGCGGAGAATTCACGTGGTGTATATAAAACGCCAGACATACCGGTAGTGAAAAGCCGAAAGAAAATTTTTTCCCGGCACAATGTAAAGGTACGAAAGTCCCATCAAATCAGGAGAGGAGTATTTCGACGACAAGGAGCACAATACGAGCGCTTAATCCCAGGACCCGAGTCATTGTTGTGCCGGAAAAGCAGGCGATATGCATTCTACCGCCATTAAGAAAATATCCTCCCGGAATGTAAAACGCGCGGGACATCCTTACGCGGCAAATGTAGAGCGAGCTCCTTTGCCGAGCCCCCCCATGTTTGCGCATCAATCAGGAAACGGTTGCTAGTTTTCCTCAAATGAAATGCCCGACGACCATACTGGCCTACATACTGCCCGAGTTTTCACGCCTCGGCGAGCATTCCGCCCCCAGAGACCCCGAGCCCTGAGATTTTTCATCGGGGTTTGCTACGTGACCGCGGGCCAAAGAGAGCTCTCCTCCTCTACTCTATTTCTCTCTATAAAAATACCCACCAGTCAGCGACTCGACACTTGAGTCACGGCCCTGCGTGTGTCGGTGAATAGCGCTACAACACGTTTCCGCTTCGCTCGGCCACCCCGACTTTGATCAACAAGTTGCTCGATACGCGTGACTCAAGTTCTCTAATTAAACCAGCAGGTCGACCTTGGTTAAATTTATTTTTCGAGGCACCTGCGATGCACAGGGGAATCATTTATTCGGTACACACAGCCGCACTCCACAAAATTTTTGAGTTTCGAATCTGTAATTATGAACAAACTTTTCCACTTGTATTTTTCAAATGCCATTATTTCCCTCGTACGTTAATTTGTGCGCGTGCGCGCGCGCAAGTGTATATGTGTCTTTTTTTTTCAAATTTAATCGTCGAATTAAGATTTTACGAATTTTTCACACCCCGGGGAAATGAGAGCGCGGGTCTTTCTTTTTTTTCATGCCATCCGACGCAGGTGCGTGAAAATGAGAGTTGAAGAATTTTTACCCAAACGAAACTCTCGCAGCATTTAGTCGAGGTTCAGCTACCTTTCGGTGTGAATTCCTTCTATCCCACGCGTTAGACCATACATGATAAAATAAAAGTTCCGCTTGCCGAAAGACCGCAACTTGCGACTAGCGCATAGGAAGGATGTCCCGAGGGAGAGTGAGAGGGAGATGGGTAGAGAGTGGGAGGGACCAAGTTCTCGAGAAATTGTCCCCGCGGAGCTCAACGGGGTTACGATTAACCAGGACTTCCTACAGTAGCTCGCGTTGCCGAATGCGCCTGGAATAACCAAACAGCGAACAGAATCTCGACCAATTAACAGAGAAAATCGGAGAATTCCAACTTCCGGATTAGCAGCGGGCGCCTTTTCGATCGCGGCTGCGTATCTGAGAGGATTACGCCCCGTAAATTAAGCACGCTTCACAGCCGTTGGCGACTAATTCGAGTACAATTGTGATTCAAAATATCGATGACTTAGTTATTTGCTCAGCCCTGTACGCGACGGTAAAATTTTTACCATAATCAATTCATTCGCCTTCTCATTTTTACGATCCGAATAGAGAAGATTTTGAATTCACGAGATTTGATTTGAATTTAACGTTCGTTAGTGCGGAAAAGAATGAAAGGGAGGGAGTGGGAGAGAGAGCGCACCGAGTCGTGATTAAGGAATCCTGCAGGTGCGAATTTTTTTTCCCCACATCGTACCTCCTCTGCCCTCTGGCTTGGTTACCTGCCCGTAAGTCGTGCTCGTCCAGATCGACGGAATGGGTCCCTGGAGATGGACCGAGGGAGAGGAAGGAAGAAGAGCGGAAGAAGTAAACTTGCGGCTCGGTTCTCCTTTACGTGAAACTTGAAACTCCCGGCAATCCCATTCGCGTACGGAGGTGCAGGGCTCTTGAATACCTGCCACTTCGGTCAGGGGCGCGATGGAGGTTGTTGCAGTTAGTTGCAAAGTCCGCGGGAAACCCGCGGCGCGAATACTAACTAACTGTTATGCCATTTGCAGAATGCAGACAACCGTGACGATATCTTTCGTACGAAGATTGGAAACTCCAGAGGAATTCCGATAAAAAGTACTCAGACGGAATGCAAGTACATTGTATGAGAGGAGAGCTTCGGTGGTTACAAGTTCGAGAGAGTTAAGTTCTTAACGATTCATTTCCAGGAAAAATTATTATTGCATTGAGTGACTTATTTTTCACGAGCAAAGTGTATTCCGATTTTGGAAATTAAACTCCTTCAAAGTCGTTCTAAGCTTTCAAAACAATGGTTTTAGTTTCAATATTTCGTTGCATTAACGTTACTGACTTCAATCTCGTGCAAGTTTTGGCTTTGACGATGTCAAATGCAGCGAGATAGACGTACACTCGTATATAAGAGAAGTGAAGAGAAGTGGCGATACGTAGGTAGGTACTTGGAGGTAGTTGGAGCGCTAACAATGACCGGGAAGGCGTGCCAATGAAATTTTTATACCGTCGTAGATTCGATTTGAAACGGTTCCAAACATTTCTACTTGACGACGATTTAAAAACCAACGAAACGGTGTAAGGAGAACAAAAAAAAAAAAAAAAAAATCACATACCAGACCGCGGCGGTTGTCTGACCAAATCCTCTACACCAGGAATACAAATTTCCTATTGTGTGGTCCGATGTTCTCCCAAAGAATTTATAACGCAACCGAGAATAATAGTGAAACTTCGAATCGGTTTTATATTTAAATGAAATCCGTAACAAGCCCTCGTGTGTTTTCCACCCAATATTCGATCTCTAATTCCACAATTCCCGCTTCCAGATCTCTCGATCACCGCTCGGCCCCAGCCTCGAAACAACGATTCGAAAATACCGCCTGCGGCAAGACTGTCTTCGCATTAAACGATGGCGGCGAGGTGGGGTTGGAAAAGGGTAGGGGGACGAGAAGTTTAAACTCGATTTTTTCGATGCTTATTTCGTTACAAAGTTAGCGCCTCCTCGCCACCACCTTATACTCCCAGAGTGCCGTGGCACGAAAGTGCGCCGTTTTATCGCCGTCATAAAGGCTTTACAACAATCGAGTTTCACGCTCGGCGTCAGCCGACAACTGTTATTACTTACGTGTAACTTACAAACAATGGTCTATCCCTGCCTTGAAACCGCGTATCATACTTTACAGTCCTCGGAATGACGGCGTTACCCTCTCGGAGCAAGACAATTTCTTTCATAATTTTCTTCTTCCTTCTTTTTAATTTACCATTCTTCAAATTTTGGTCCAACTTTCTTGATTAATTGAATATTTAAAGAAAAATTCCGGGCAATTTTTTTCCCCGCCTTTTTAAAATGCGAGACTGAATGAATAATTTGGACGTGAACCTAGTAGACGGACCGCGGTGCGTACAACTTACACAATTATCACGCGATCTAATTATACAACTTTCGGTGAATAATTATTAATTTGCAACCTTACAGGGGTGCCGGGCCGCAATGATGTCGTTGCTTGTGGAAATGAGAGGAACAACTTTCCCGCTTGTATTACATTATGTATAGCATAAACTCCGTATATATTACTAACCCGGGGGCAGAATTGTTACACTGCATTTATCCCTTTACCTCTAGCGAACCTGAGTTGTTTCGCCTGGGGTAATTGTTTGTACAGTTCAGAGTCGTTGAATTCGATGGTGAGTTCGAAACAGCGAAAATCGGCGTTGGAAAACCGTTTTTCAAAGTCTTTGATGATCCGAAAAAGATAATGTTTTTCCGTGTGTATAAACGAGGAGAAAATAACTCGAGTGAAAATACAGCGCATACATTTCGGTCACAGAAATCGCTGTAGTGGCAGCCTTTTCTTCTTTTCTTTTTATAATGTTTTTCATACTCCATGCAAAATTCTGAATTTGTTTTTAGCATTCATGGGTAAAAAAAATATTTGTCCTTCGGAATGATTACAATTTTGTGTGAATCCGTAGTTGTTTACAATTGTCATAAATAAACGTATGGAAGAAAAGGTATTTCTTCGAATGTAACGCGTTAGCGGAGAAATTTTATAATAAACGTATACTAAAAACGCTTGGCATTCGTTCGGTGGCAAACAGAGATCTCAGAATAGCCATTAGACTTACAAAATTCAACACATAGGGGTAGTTTTCACCCTCCTCAGGGATGCATACAGATAGTATTGGGGTTCGCGTCTATTCTCGGTCTAATATCGTACCGTCTAAAAATGAATATTCGTACAAAATCTCATTCAAGAAAACTACCCAAAACAATCTTGTCAACCGACCCCGATTTCACCCCATTTTAGGTTTTATTTTTAGTTTCCATAAATTTTTCACGTCAGATTCGCATTAAGCGTCGAATAATACGTATAATAGGAAACGTGCAATCGCATTTCCGTGGCATTAAAACCAAGAAGAAAAAAAAAAAAACCGAATTTCGCGAGCGAACGGGTTAACCCGCGGGCAGACGGTCGCGAGACATCGAGAAGTTCTTTCGCGTCTGCATCCTTCCTTTTTCCTCCTCAGAGATAAGAGATCTTCGAGGCGCGATCTCGAGTACAGGCGTCGGTGTCGCCGCCGCGACGGAGACGCAACCGCGGCCGCGGCATCTTCATATATTCCCCAGGGTGTCCCTGTAGATCAGAATATGATGTAAGCGTTCATCCCCCCTCCCGTCCTGCAACCCAGGCTCGCCGCCTGGCCGCGGGCGTACCGACGCTCTTTCAGGCGCCGGGACGGCTGCCTCTCAACGACGCCCGGCGTCCCTCCGCTCCGCGCATCGGAGGTCGATACCCATGTGTCGCGTCTTGCAGCCGAGGCTGCACCGCACGAATGAATTAAATGGCTGCTCTGCCGGTGCAGCGATGCGGACTCGTCTCATCCTCTCGACTCCGTTCATCTTTTACACGTATACTTACCTGCCGAACGCCCTTGCTCAATCAATTTTTATCCCGATTAGCCTTTTTACCGTCACCTAACGTCCGAGATTATCTCTTCCGATAGCATCGGGAACGGTCATCATTACCAAGAGCTTATACGACTGCTGTGAATGGGAGATTGAGTAAAAGGGAACCCGAGAGTGAAGATTATTTTTCGGAAGAGAGTGGAATGGAAATTAGTTGGCAGAGAAGAGAAGACGTTGTATGATAATCAGACGGTGCGTACGGTTGGGGAGATCCTTGTGACGCGTGTGCGAAAATTTTTCCAAGTTTTTTTTGGAAGATAAACTAGGTCAGGACTCGACCCTGGGCCGATATATTCCATAGGTTGAAATTCGCCTGACATTATTTTCCTAAGATCTCTCCTCACTTTTCGGTTCCGTCGGAATTCCGATGGCTCCACTTATTTTCGGGAAGGAACAGTTCTTCAGGGAAGCGACTCTCGTCGGCGAATAATGGCTTATTGTTAGTTGAGATCTGGAATAACGATCGAGGGAGCGCTTTGTTGATAAGAGGAAGAGAGAGAGAGAGAGAGAGAGAGAGAGAGAGAGAGAGAGAGAGAGAGAGAGAGAGAGAGACGGATAGAGAGAGAATTCATACACGAAATTTTTCTAATTGGACAAATCATCTCTTGAATACGTCTCGCTAAGCCTCTACTAACGACAACGACGATGTCGTACCTGTAGGATGAATTTTGTTTCATCTACACGTGGCGACTGTACACTTGTAATACTCGTATGCGAATGCGTAATTAATTCTTACGGTTATAATTTCTTGGTTGCGAGCCGATGGAAAAGCAAAAATTAGTAAAGAAAAAAGAAGACGAGACGAGAGGGGGGGGGGGGGGGGAGGAGGAGGCGAAGGTGCCCTTATACAGTGACAAAGCCCTTGGATCGGCGTGAGCACAATTTGTAATCGTTTGTCAAAAGCTGTACACTATATAAACAGGACTAACTGCCGTCTTATTCAAATGAGCTTGGGGCCCGGAGGTTTAACGTTAGACGTAGAAAGAGAGGTGGAAGGGGAGGGAGCAGGAAGACAGATGGTGTACTCTTGGTTTTGATGGTGTGCTTGCTTCGATGCCGGCCGTTCTCCTACCCCGGGAGAACGATACCCGCGGTGAATCTCGCCAGGGTTGACAACCGTACGGCGTGCTCCTAAAATATTAACTTCTTGGCTGCTGATGCCGATATCGGAGCGGAAAGAGCACCCCGAAACGGAACCGGGGCAAAGTCGGAGGCGGCTTTCTTTATTCATCTAACATCTCGACGTTTCTGTAGAAATGATGGGTATGTGATACGTTATCAGGGCAGGATCTCGCGAAAAGTCAACAAATTTTTATTGGCAATTTGAAAATCTTTCCGAACTCTATTCCTCAAATATATATTTCGGGGTGTTTGCACATGGCGAAATACGATGCGAAGACGCGCTTGAACGAATGTAGTATATACCGTGTGTCAAGGAGTAAAAAGTTTAGCACGTATCGCGAACATACGAGTACGCAAAAGCTGTATAACGTGTGTGTGTGTAGGTGAAGTGTTAATTTCGGAGAAAGCGTTCTCAGCGGCGACTCGAGCTCCTGGTGATATTTGTAGAACGGACCCGTGTGAGAATTAGGCGGTGTGTTCGAGGTATTCCCAAACGGGTTCCCTGTCAAAACGATCCCGCGGGCAAAGATAACAGAACGATTTGCGCAAAAGTAGGTACATAGCCTGCAGGAGCAAGGGCTGCATGCTTAGGAGGAGAAGAAAGAAAAACGGAAGAAGAGGAGAGGAAGGGAGAGGGAGGAGAAGGCATCGAATCGAATTAAAATTCAGCACGTATACCCGCCTCACCCTGGATCCCCTCAAGCATGGGACGGGACTCGTTGGACCGAAGCGTCATTTTTGGAGGGATCTCGATCGTGAATAATAATCTTTCGTATTTTATATATATACATATCTTACATACTCGTCTCCAGGGTTTTATATCCACGAATTCCTCGCCTCCCCTGCGTGATCTTTAACGCACGGTATTTGTCCACGGTTAGACGTGTCGGAATAAAATACCCGACAGGACCAGCGCGTGTCTGCGCCAATTTTGCTCAAATAAAATTCCCTGACTCGTCCCGTACAAAAAATTTCGAATTCACAGATGTGATGTTGGTCAGCTTTTCTGACTAAAAACTCCACAAGTTGGGCACCTTGAATGCATGAATATCGATCTAAAAAACACGCAGTACTGCTTTTTTTCACACAAATAATTAAAAATTGAACGATATCATTTCCCAAAGTTACTTTAACTGAGTTTACAAAGCATGGCTTAAGTTTGTCCATCATAATTCTCTGACTTTTCCCCGATAGACTAAATTCCCTGACTGTTTCCGGTCTTCACGTTCCGTCGTCACCCTGGTGGTCTTCGTCCCGGAGTATAATTCTCACAGGCTTGGCTGATTTCCGAGCCGATATCTGTAATATGTAGAGGACCCGAGCGTGGCCGCGCACGGATGCGAAAGGCGGTCGCGCATCCCGCGAAAAATCGCAAGACGTGAAAAGTTCCCGGCCGCTGGCGCAGGCGGGGCAGTCAAGGAGTCTGCAGGGAGGCAGCCAGACGAACAGATGGACCATGTGGCGCCAGGGTGCTGGGAAGAACCTCTTCGCGGCTACAACCTCTACGATATTGATTCGGGAGTTGAATTAAAGGAATCATCTCGGCGCGGGTTCCTTTCCCCCCCTTTCACCCCGAAGCCGGCGTTATTTTACGAGGAGTGAAAGGGCGAGTTTTATTATTATTTTTCCTCATTCTCTCCCACTCGGTGTGTTTTTTTTTTTTCTTCTTATTTTTTTATTTTCCCTCGCTTCTTTTTCCTCGAAATTCTCAACCCGTATTTAACGTTATTTCCATAAAAAGAAACTTTGGAGTGGTTGAAATAACAAAAAAAATTTTCAAGGCGCAGAACCGGGGGTTGAAAAAATTAAAATATACACAAGTCGGGGAAGAGATTTTTTCGTCTTTTCACGACTGACACCAGCACCGAGATACGGATGCAATACCGACGACGGAATAGTTGGCGAGATGATTGACGTGTCGTGACAGATTTGACGCGAACGGCGGGGCTGGTAGGTGGATAGATAGATGGATAGATAGATAGATAGATAGATAGATAGGTAGACGGAGGCCGAGCAAGGTGCCATCTCCGCCGGGCGCGACCCTGTACGCGATGGAAGGACGCCATATTGATTTCAGATCGTGACTTCGTACCACCGAGCGACACGTAGCACACGAGCTCACGTGATCGCGAAAGCTTTTCTTACCTTTCCATCATCATTGATACGTGTGTCTGCGCGGGTCCTCGTTCTGTGCAGCGTGCGTGGTGCCTTTTGCAGAAACGGGCATCCCGCGGCTGGGGCGGGGGGGGTGGAAGTTCCGAATTTGAAAAGTTACGAAAGCGCCGAATTCCGAATTGTTTGGTGGCGAAACTTGAGGTAAAGAAATCAAAGTTTGAAGAAACAACTAAGTTCCGAATGGTCGGGAACACGATGGCGCAAAGTTCCGAGATTCAAGTTACGACAAGTAAAGTGCCGATAGAGCAAACTACGAAAAATCAAGTTTTGACAGAGTAAAAGTCCGAAAGTTACAGTATACTCGCACAGCGAAGCTTACCCGACTAGTGGGTGTAAAAAATGAGATGAACCGAAAATCGGAATGACCAGGATTCCGAACGTAAAAATATCGAAAATCCAAAACGAAGAAAGATCAAAGTGGTGAAATTTCACCGAGCTAGTAAATTCACAGAACTCAAAATCTTCGATCGTTCGGAATTTCGATGTTTCAGATTTGAAAATTTTCTCATTTTCTCATTTTCGCACTTTTCAAATTCGGTATTTCGATCTCGCCCTCCGAGGCACGGCCAGGTATCGATGAGTGTTCACCGTGAGAGCTGATGTTAAATAGAGAGAAAAGATATCGAAGGTGGGAAGCCATTATGCAGCTAAAGTTGAGCGGAGCCGAGATGTTCCACCGTGACCATTTCCATCGTATCCGAGACAGAGAGGCTATTATCATAGTCGTTCGCGTTTGAACTCCGGAGTCACGAAATTATAACCGAGTACCATTTAGCGGGTAAGGTAGCGTAATTAATTTGAAATTGTATACTAATTAGCCGTGCAGGGAGAGTAACCCGGGGGAAGGACGGCCGAGCGCGCAATTACGTATGTAACACCTTATACAGCTGTAGAAGAAGCGGGCGGTATTAGAAACGGATAATTTTAAACGACGAGGACCGAGTCTTCCTGCTGCACGTTGCGCAACGCAAGACGAACGCGGCAGCTGTGGTTGGGTAACGTGGAGGGAAAATAGTCAAATGAATAAATAATAGTGAAAGAAGAAATTTAGTTGAATTTTTAAACACCTCTCGCATCGTAATCGCGTTAATAAAGTATGGCTGCCTCTCATGCCTAACGCTCCTGATGAAGACGTATACATATATTTACGAATTCTACCTAGTTTCACGATTATTATTATTATTATTATTATTATTATTATTATAAAATCATCATCGTCACTTTTTATCTCCACGCGGCTTATTCCCATTTCAATAGACGACATCAAACGGGTGATTCGTTCTTGACAAATTGCGATCTCCGTTGAATTAGGAATCGGTAATAGTAATAATTCGCTCCTTACAGGCTCTACGATTAGTCTTCAGACGAGAAAAATGGGTGTACGTACGAGGTGGGTGTATAAAAAGCTTTTCACGTCAACTGATTGTGAGCCACCTGTTTCCCCTGACATATGTCCCCCGGATTTTCCTGCAATTCACAGGCGTCACCGGATTATTTAAGGAACGTGAAAAAGTAAGGAAGAACTTATGAAGGAATATTTCATCGCCGTGACGCTGAGTGAAGCAGCCAAATTTGTTGTAGGCACGGGCAAATTTTATTTTCCGTTTTCATTATTAATACTCACTTACGCAGTGTACGTAGTGTAAATAGCATTGAAAGATGAACGAAATGTAAATATTGTAATGTGTTGCATCGAGCATCGTCGTCAGTCGCGTTAAAACCAGAATGTACAGCACGTGGGAATAAACGAGTCTGGGAATAAATGATTGTGTGATATTTCTTACCTTTGGCGAAAATAGTACCAAAACTTGTTTCGTCGTTCCATAGTATCCTCATCCTCTCTCAAGTCGGTGGGCAGAGGCTGGAAAATTGAAGAAACCGGCATAAAACTAAAACTTGGTCCCCTCGAACGGGCATGCAAGAATTGGGAAATTTTTTATAGACGAGATTCGGAGAAGGAAATGAAGGACACGTCGTCGACAGTTAAAGGTGTCGGTATAGGGTCGTGTAGGCGGCAGTTTTTGACTTTCTTTATCCGCGACCTCCATTCGGAGAGAAGAGAATTTAGCCGCATGGGTCCCCCGGGTGTTTTGCCGGGCCCGGGCCCCCGACCATTCCTTCCCGGCCTACAGCGAGGCCATCTCGGTCTCCCTTTCCTACGCGGACAGCCAGCTTGGGGAATATGTACTAAACATAAGCTGAAAATTCGATTTAATTTTTCACGGGGCTAGAAAGGCTTCCCTTCCGCCTCTTGTCTAGAGTCGATTTTCCCCAAGACTGCCTAAGTAAGTGTGGATATTAAGGACACTACGGCACGGCAGGGACAAAAGAAACGTAGGTACGTGTATAGGAGAGGAAAAGTTACGCCAGAGGCTATCCTCTTGTAGTTATAAGCCCGTAACTTTTCGCTCTGCAAATTAAAAGCCTCGACGCGGCAACTGCGGGGAAGAAATTTGAAGGCAACGTTAAAACCGCGAATCTCCGAGAAGCTCGGCAATCTTAATTCGCAGATTCTCGTAACTCTTTCCTCGCGAACAAGAGACGAGAGTCCTTCTAGTTACCAACCCTTTATGAGACTGAAGTTAGTAACGTTAAAGTAACGAAACATCAAGGAAAAACATTATTATTTAGCAATTTTAGACAGACTTCGAAGGTGTTGGCTTTTAAAAATAAGAGTACGTTTCCTTTGTCACGGTTTACTAAATTTCGGACATTGCTGTGAGGGTGCGAAGTAACGCTTTTTCCTAAACATGCATCGTTAAAGTAACGTGACGAACCTCGTCCTTTTAATCCTCTTCGTTTCCTCAATTCGAGGAAAATAAGTACGAGAGAGACAACGAAGAAACAGTCGTCGTTTTTCCGTTTTCAAGTGTTCGAAATTCCGTCGCGGAGACTGATCGGCAATATCTTTGGGTGCACGTGCGATGCTACTCGCAGGGTTGAGGATGATGCTCATTACGTACCGAGGATGTTCCGGATAGCAATACGTGTTATACCTATACAGGTATCGCAATCTCTTACCTACTTGATGGATATTCTGATAGGAGAGCAAATTACTGTAATAGCTTTCGGGTGGCTGGAGGTATGTACGGATTATACAATATCGATGCGATCCTGACGGTATTAGCTTTTCACCGCAAATTGTTCGAGGGCTGAGAACGTCTCGCAGGGCGGCCAGGACGCTGTATAAAGCTTAGACGTCATAGGCGATAAGTGTGTTGGGCAAAATTAGTCCAGGGTTCGTGGTCTTATAACCCCACGGGGAAAAATACTGATGGAAAAGTTGGCAGTGGGTGGTAATATCGTAACTTTGAATTGATCGGCACGTTTCGTTTACTCACAACGCGTATATACTTCGGATGTATCGAAGTATAGACAAAGGTGGGTGTCACCTTGGCCTCTATCCCTTTCCCCGTACGCCGACCAGCGGCAGGCAGGGTGATTCGCAATGATTTATCGTCCCCAACATGTTGAACTACACAGAGTGACATCACCTTTTTGTCGAGCCTTTCTGTACCCTGTAGGCTACAGGATCAGAGCTTATTGCTTGTGCTCGGGTTTCGTATCGAGACCGTTGAGTTATAGTCGATGCCCAACGCTACAAATTGCCGATGATACGCGAAGTCAGGGAACAAGAACGCAGCAGCTGCTTGTGCAAATCTCCGGTCGATGAAGAAGAAGAACAAAATTAGAAAGAAAAAAAAACGACAAAAATCTGACGGCGTAAGGCAGATTTCAATTACGAAAAAGGTACACATGTAGATTCGAGTGGGTCTCGATGAAGCTCCCTTATTATCGACATGCGGCATTCTCAATTAATATGCAAGAACTCTTCGGTGAGAATCAAGTGTTCATCTAGACTGCCGCGTTGCTGAGGATTTTACACGCGGTGTAAAATGGGTTCAAGATTTTTTTTTTCCTCATAACCATAGGGATTTCTAAGCAGCAGTAAAAATATGCATAAATATACCCATACACAGCAAACGTATAATATGCCGCACAGAGGCGGTGGATAGCGAGTTGACTAATTGTTCAATTAATTAAGTTTTAACCGAGGAGCTTTAATTTTGTCATTTTTCTGTTCCACCATGTGTTTTTATTTTCTTTCAATTTTTGCTCCCTTTCTATTTTCCGAAAAAGGTATGGAGATTAGAAAGCCGGCCGCAACGGATTTGGCAAATAATAAATGACCGCATGACCATCCTTTCGTTCCTCCTTCTCCTCCTTCTCCGCCTGATAAACCTAAATTCAACGTGTGTAGGAAGCCTTTGCAATTTCCTGTATTAATGAATATTAATTTCACGAAGACCTGACTCTGTCTAGTCAGGATCTTCGGATCATGCCGGATGCACGTCACCGTTTTTGACAAGGAACGGTTCTAACCGGTTCCTAACCGCGCCACGGACGTTTCGCATACACGCAGGTGTCTGTAGTACGGTACGCGGTAGGACACTGTGCGTGAAACGCGTTATTGGAACAAACTGAAATTTATTATTACTCCACTCTCCCTCACTCTCTCTCTGCCTCTATACGACATCACGTTTCGCAAACTGGATAACTTCTCCGCCTGCTCCGCGAGGCGTACCTATTTTGTGACGTCACGATTACACCGCAGTCGATCCGCCCGAAGGGAGAGGCGACAACCGTCCGTCAACCACGCAGACCTGGGTGTAGGTACATGGGTGGGTGTACCTACATCTAGGTGAGCGTAAACGGACCTTGACAATTTCCGAAATTAACCACCGAACGGACATACGGCTGCGACATTACGTCCAACACTGGCCGGATACGTAAAGTCTTGGCATTTATATTAGCGTTAAATTTGAGTAATTTGAAAAGTTCTTATCAACTGAAAACCGGCATCCCTCCTCCTCCCCCTCTCCCTCCCTGCCACTGCCAAGACGACGGTGTGCGTTTACACCGTAGACCGAAGAGGCGCGACGCGAGAGGAGGCGGCAAAATTTATGCCAGTTTCAAACAAAATTATCAAACACCCTCGCCGTTCCGTTTCCTTTCCGTTCAACCGTCTGACGTATACCTGCTCGGACTTATTCTTTTTACAGTATGTAGGTATCTACCTACTTACTTGTCGCTTAACGAATTACACGGAATCGGTCACGGCATGCGCCGAGTTCCTTGTTCTGTAATTCTCATCTTTTCTTTTCCCTTTTCCCTTTTCCCTTTCCTCGACTTCCGGTTCTGTTCTCGCTGATTGGTCCAGGCTGTTGCTCGTTTCTTCAATTCGAATCACCATAAATTCTTCTATTAGACTAAGCTATAGTCGAAGTCGATTCCGTATAGGGAATATACATATACATACGTATGCAATCGTTGGGTCTGTTATTTTAGGAATTGAAGAAACTAGGCTAGTTCACCTGTATCCCACCTATACCTGCATACTTTTACGTATAATAATATCCGGATATACCGAAGGAGCGGAAGGCATTTGGCTCAGGTCACGTCTATGTGGTATAAAATCGCGTCTATATTTGCCCGTGATTCGCGTGACTGGCTCAATTGTTTTCGCTAAGAGGAGCACCGTCGGAGGATCTTTATTCAACGTGGCAAAGTTCGGGCCCTCGTGTAGCTATACACACTATCCTTCTCTCTCTCTCTCTCTCTCTCTCTCTCTCTCTCTCTTTTCCTTTTCGAAAGCATTTATCCATGTATATATTTTCCCTTCAAAGATTACAATTAGCGAATAAACCCGTGAATACGCGTCCTTTGAAGTCGTAACGCCTTGGAGCTGCGAAAGGAGACGGTTAAAAACGTGAAAATTTGACGAAAAATAACGTATCGATGACAAATCTTTAAACGCCCTAGGGCGATGAAATTACTCGCTTCGTTCGCAGGTCTGTAATCTCGGGTTCAGAGGTGATAAAGCCTATACACGGAGTATCGTGACATTTTAACGGCGCTCGGGAGAGATTAGATAATTAAACGCGAGGCCCGAGAGGAAGGGCCGGAACGCCTAATAACCGGTCGATAGATATTACAAGTTAAACGCTCCCGCGGTGGACGAAGAGGAAGAGGAATGGGAGGAGGAGGAGGAGGAGGAGGAGGAGGAGCCGCGGTGTTTTTGCGGTCTGCGCGGAACTTTGAGGTGGTCTTCTCGAGGGTGGCCAGGAGGAAGTTGATGAAAACGGCAGCCGGGTCGCGGTGGCGCAGGTTCAAAGGATTCACGGTAGCGAAGCGGTGAAAAAGATCCGAAAATTGTCTACTCGACCCGCGGAATAATTCAACTCGATAGGTATATATGTACCACCCACTGGCCGCGTAGCCTGCAGTGCCGGCACTGCAGAGACTTCGAGGCAGACACGCGACGACGCACAGATTAGGCCTAGTCGAGGCGAAGCCAGCCAAGAGCGAAAAGCTCCGAGCGTCGCCGCCGCGATGCGATAAAATATACGCGGATCGCTGATGCGTCTGTAACGAATGCCTGCACACACGCCGTCTCACACACGGTCTATTACAATCAAGGGAATCCTTAATAAATCCCGAGGAGAGGAGAGGCCAGGAGGCTGGCCTAGACCGATCTCACGATTTCTAAACGCCGGGAATCCGGCCGAGATATTTTACGGCTTCTGTCGCTTCTCGTGTCCGCATGATCGGGTCCAGCTGCGGGGATTTCGAAGCGTTTACCTAAGAAACGAACGGTCGAAGAATCGAGTCGGAGAAGTTATCCGAGGTATTTCACACGTTTTTATCCAAAATTTTCGTGTCCCGAAGTTGGAGAGGAGGCTGGGGATTTCGAAAAGTGTGGCATCACGTTTTAAAGATGTCATCGACGATATTGAATGCTTTGTGATAATATGAAAATCTGAAAAACATCAAGCATCATAAAAACATTAAGAAAATTAAATTTGAATAGTAATAATGCTCAAAAGTTATCGATAGATTGTTTGAACAATTAATGGTTTGATACATTTTTATGGAGTTTTTTTTGTTTTTTCGTCATGTGAAGCGAATTCGTTGATTTTTCGGAATACAAATCAATTTTTAAAGCATTTTCTCGATATTTTGAAATTTCCGTTTTCCAAAATTTTTTAGACTGTATTTATGAAACTATTCGTTCAATGCCCCGGAAACTTTGTAACTGTAATTTTAATTCATGCGTATTAAGAAGAATCAACGAATTCATCTTGAACGAGAAAAAATACATGCCCAAAAAATTTGTCAAACAATGTTTTGTTTAAACAATTTATTGACAACTTTCGAGCATTATTATCATTAAAATTTTATTTTCTCATCGTCTTTATTATGGTTGATTCTTTCCGATTTTTACCTCATCGCAAAGTATTTAATATTGTCCACGAAACTCACTTTTGCGTGGAATGTATAACCAATAAATACATCCTTAACCCCGTCTCAAGGTAAACATTATACCGAAATTTGAATTTGCGAAAGTATAGGCAACTACACTTTGATTTACCTACGATGCGTTAGAGTAGTATAAAATAGGCTGTGGAACATTTCTTTCCCACTTCTATAGGGGAATGTTTTGTTCGGGGGCATCTCAACAGCCAGCCGGGTGACAAAAAGTGTGAATAAAAATTTCTAACGTCCCTGCAGGGAGGCACAGGCAAAGAACTTCCGCAATTCGACAACGAAGAGAAGGGTTTGGAAAAAAAGAAGTAAAGAAATGAATTTCGCAGTATCTACTTTTCCCTGTGAACGTAGAAAAGAAAATTCAAATTTTGCATCGGGGTGAAAAAGAGATGAAAGCTCCCCGGTATCTTCTTCCACTTGTTCATCGTAATTCAGGTACAGATGGATCGCAAACGACGTTGAGAAAGACAGGCGCAGGCGGGCAGGTAGGTACAAACCTACCAGACCCTACAAAACCGATTGCTGCGGGGTGGTGGATATATTTGGAGCGAATTTCGGTTGACTAGCATTCGAGGTTCTCGAGTAGGCTATTGAAAGGATCTACCTACACCGGGATAAAACAAGGGGATAGCGAAGTCCGTGGTGGAGGGAGAGAGAGAGTGAAGGTCGGAGGACGAGGGCTCGGAACTAATATACTTTCCTCCTCTCTCGCTCTCCCGAGTTCCTCCGCCTCCGCCTCCGACTCGGGCTCGGCTCCATCTCAACCCTCTTACCCCGTGAGCCCCTTGGGTTGTGAAACAGCCTCCTAAAGATAACAAGATAACCCGTTTCAGGGTGGCATTCAAACGTCCTCATTTCCAAAAGTCTTTGCGCGAATCTAAAACTTTTCAGACACAAAGCACCCGGCTTTCTTTTCTTTCCCGGTCCTGCATCAACTCATGGGGTACCTGCCTCGGCACGTCCTCTTCTTTTATAGCGCGTTTTCGTCATTTCTACAAACAAGCGTGACGCATCAGCGCAGGGTTTAGAGAAATTGTCGTCTCAAACTCCTGCAGCCCGTAAACTTGGCGCTATTCCCAGCCCAGCTCCGCCCCTCCACCGGAAACTAGCAATTTTCCTTCCTCCTTCGCTTTTTTTCTCCTTCACGATGTCCTTTTTTCCCTACTCTCGTCAAGGCTGACGCATTATACTCGTAACGCTGCTTAATATGCAGCGGCTAATAAGTTGAGAAGTAAAGTCCTTCTCGCGTTCTCCTTAAAATATACGTATACCTGTATTACTCGTGCATACAGGTACGCGTGTGTGTATTTGAGGTTGCGCAGCAGGGTACAATAAAGGATCAGGCATGAGGTGAATAATAAAATTGAAAAAAATCAAGAGCGCACGGTGGCGGGAATTGTGAAAGGGAGAAAGCCGAGTTTCGGATGAGGTCAAGTACCCACTCCGTGATTAGCCGGATAACGATCTGGCTTTATCTATCTCCATCAGGGTCTAGTGGTCCATTGGGTGAGCTACTGTTTGTCATTTCGTTTGGCTATACCCAACGGATAAGGATGACTGTTGCGTGAGCTGTACGTTATACGGAGAACTCCGAGAAAGACAGGACGGACGGCGCTGTGCGCCAAGCGCGCTGCACGAGAGAGTGTAATTTATGCATACATCCACGTGAAGATGGGTTGAAAGGGAGAATAACTCGGCAACGATAATAATAACAACGACGGCAATAACAACAACAGTAACTGTGCCGGGACAACGATTCCGGCTTGCAAAGATTTTCGGGAATAACGAGGGTGGAGTTTTCTCAGTTCCGGGCGTCGAGCGATCCGCCGCGTCGTTGAATACAATTAGGCTCAAAATATATTAATATTACATCATCGTCATCCTCTCGAATTCAAATCACAAAATTTAACCCCTGGCTAAATTTATTTCGCTAAGTGATTCGAGGTGTCGTTTTAGAATTCTGCGATCGACCCTTGGTCACATTTTATATTATACTCACGGTATAATCGGCGAAATTGGTAGCGAGTAATTCTTGAAAATGAAATTGTGAAATTTTAAACCCTCCCCCTCCCAATAATCTTTTCGGTTATAATGTGCACTCAAATATTCGCGAATATCAAAATAATTTAAGTGGACTTTCAAAATCGAGGTGGGTACGTTATATTTGGTTCGCATGAAATATCCGTCGGATAATATTAACATGTAAGCTGCGCTTTCGATAATTAATAGTGAATTTCAAACGCCGCATTGTATCCTTAATAGTAGGAGACTGAATAATAATAAATTGAAGAATATTACCCATCACTCTGTCGCGTAATTATTATTTATACCATCAATTGGCGAAGAGGAGATCGTTATATAATACTAAGGGGAAAAGAATAAAGAAACAAGAACGTAATAATGACAAAATTTTGGCAAACTCAACGCTGCCACGCGTTTTATGTAATACGGTTTGTTCGTGTGCATCAAGAGTTTTCCAGCCTCGAGTACACGTAAAGCAGGGCGCATTGCTATCCACGTGAATATACATCGGTCGTAAATAAAGACGAACAGCTTCATTTTACGTTTACATGCAGGTATGTAAAGTATGACGTAGCTACATCGGTAATTTGGGTACTATGTACATATCGAATGCAAAAATAACAGTCGAATAAATATAGATAGGTGAATAATAATGATAGGAATAATAACAGTGAATAAATAAGTGAGTATAAACCAGGCGATATTGGGAACCGCGGGGTTGTGCCGTGAAATTATGATGCTGCGGAATTATTCGCCTCGCGAAACACGATATGAGGTACGTACGTATTGTACGAAAACATGTGTGTACGAATCGTTGGTTGTTGAAAAGGGTTTTAAGCTGAACGATTCTGCGGGCACGTGAACACGTCAGGTTTATACTACATGTTTTCGTGAAAACAAAAAAGAAGGAACAAACGAAATTTACGAAGCGTAAAGAGGCGAGGATAGCGGGGTATGGACTGGGAGTAAAAAATGTTGGGAGTTCGGAGAGGTGGCGAGTATTGAAAGTGACGAAATTAGAGCCGAGTCGTCAAATTCGGTGACAAAGGACAAGAATAGACCATTCGGTAGCTGAATGGTTGACAACTTGTAATACGAGAGGTAGTCCTTGGATTTCTCCCCCCCCCCCCCCCCCCCCCCCCCTACGCGGTTTTACGTGTCACCCGCATGCCTCGACGGCGTGGTAGCATGACCTTATTTCACCGGGGGCACATGTCGGGGTATCGTGGCTTACGAGAGAGAAAGGGGGAGAGAGAGAGAGAGAGAGAGAGTGGAGCGGGCGAGGTATGAAAATAATTAAACGAGGGGTCCCCCTGTCAAAATAAGTAAAAGACTGTCCCTCGTACCTGCAGCGTGAAAAGTTGTTAATAATAATATGAAGTATCAATAATAATTCTAGATTCCAGAGAAATGGAAAAATCTAATCTGCATATTGCATTGACGATTGAAATTATTGAGGGAGAAGAAGAGAGGGAGGTGGAGGAGGCGGCGACGACGGACTCGAAGTGCCAATCACTGTCAACGCGACCTGATTGTCGTTTACCAGCGATACGGGTTTAACATTGGAATTGCGAGTGAAGGGATAGAACCGCGAGTCACGAGCACAGAGATCGAGCGCCGGTGATGAGCGTCTGTACAAACCACCGTTTGACAGACGGTCTGATCAAACGACTTGAATATTTGTATATATATTATATCAGAAGAAGATAATTTACGATTTTCCACCGTGGCACCACCTAAAGAGTTTGTTTAGGTTAAAGGAAAGATTCGGGGAAAGGACGAGCGTTTCACGTTACGTGGAAGATCGCGCTCATTTGACTCTTTCACTTTTTTTTCACACTTTTTGGAATTTGTGAAGAAACACGTCGTAGCACTTCAATTATTATTTTTTTCCTGACGTTTATATTCAAACCAAAGACCACGATCCGTAACACAACGATATACTTATCAACCGGGATATACATATATTATATATTATATATATATACAAATTAAAAGTTTGTATTAAATTGTAAATATTTTAAGAGATTTGAATTGATAATAAAAAAGTCGTGAGATACACTTCTCAAGCATCAAATGGAGACTTAATATTACAAGCGTGGCTCTTCTTCGTGACGTAAATTGATGTACCGATTGATGTAAGCAAGGAGAAAAGAAAAATTATATTCACGATTCTTTTCTACATTTAAGAAAATGTAAATAAGTGAAAGATCAACCGAATGCGATCTTCCGCGTAACGTAGAATGCTCATCTTTCGATTATTAGTTTTAAATTATTTTATTTTATATTAATAAACACCCTGATATATATGTATATGGGGGAAAAATAGGCTCACTTGGGGTACGAATAACGTTACAACCGACTCGACAATGCCATTTTTTGTCTTTGGCCTAAAAATACATTTCAAGCGTTATCGACATTTTATGAAATCCTATATGAGTTCGGAGCACAGCCTACTACAGAAACAACGAAAATAGAAAAGGTAGAAAGAAACACGCGCTCCATCAACTGCTGAAAATTGAACCATGAAAATACTAGGCAGGTGCACCTAGCCGAGGCGGAAATATTCGATTTGCCAATTTTTTTATATCCCAAGCCATATTGTGTACAGAGCGTCTCGTCGCGGCTGAAATATGAAAGGCGTACAGCGAAAATATGTGGGAAACTCAATACACCTCACAGGAGTAAGGAAGGGACCTCTTTTCTCAGTCAGAGCAAGGAATTGTTTGAAAGGTAGCGAGACCGAGGAGAAAGAGGGAGACGACGGAGGAAAGGGAGCAAAGGGAGCGACGAGAAAAGAGTCTGTTTGAAGTCCCGTTGGTTTCTCTCATCTCGTAAGATTTCCCTGACGTTTTCTTCGCCACGCTGCAGCGCTGCCAACAGCAGCGTTCGTCGGAAGGATGAAAGCTCGCGACCGAACAGCCGAGACCGATCGCGCGTTGTGAGCTTCTAATAAATTAGCAAGGATCTTCCGAAGTTCATTCTACGTCCAATCGTTGTACCGGTGTGTCCCGATTTCGTTTTCAGGACCAGAAAACGAGCCGAGAGACGCGCGCTGGCGTTGGCGACCGGTGAAGAAGAGGATAACGCAAGTAGTAAGAGTCGGCGTACGGTCGGGCATCGCGAGTCGATCCCAGAGCCATCAACCGTCGGATATCTTGTGTCTGGCTGCGCCTCGATACGGAGAAAGCTTTCGGTGAATAAAGGTATACCTACGTGTCGTTCGTCCTTTTATGCTGACGGCCCTCCGTGAGGATTGTAACGCAGCCGGATTTACACGAAATCGATAGAAATATGGGAAGTGGAGAAAAGCGCGGTTTGTGTACCAGCCTCGTCCGCTGCACGGGCGAATATCCACCGCCTGTCTTTACCTGCACCGATACTTTTTTATCAAGTTTTCAATTTTCTCCCATAACACATTTTTCCTATTCATCCATTCGCGCATGCATACACCGCGTAATAAGCGTGGCAGATCGACGAAACGATTGTCGTAATCGCCGTGTCAGGAGACGAAGGCTGGGAAGGTACAAGAGACGAGTTGTAAGTGAATTTGTCATATCTGCAGGATAGGGGAACGAAGTAAGCCGAACCGGAGAGATTCAGCCCTGATTGTCGAATTACCTGATTGTGGTCGATTGACGTGGTCGGGAATCGAGGCCGGGGTTCGTATTCCTCTCGAGATATCCGATCAGTGTATAATATCAATTTGGTATAGCAGCGATGTGATCGGAATTTGAGGTTAACAAATTGGGGGCTGGGGGGAATATCCTATCCGGTTCAATTTTGATAAAAATTGTGGCATTACCTGCGGGTTCGACGGCTCATACATCGTCTGCGGCAACGTGCCCTGCAGTCTCGTCATCAATTTCACTTACCCATACGCAAGTTGTGCAGGTAGGTGCACGTCGAGACGTCGTCTCGAAGGGGGAGACGGAGAGAAGAAGAGGGGAAAAAACACTGAAGAAAAATGAGAATAAAAAACAGAGAGCGAAGTGATCTCGAGTGAAGGCGAGATCGCAGTAATCGGTGGTACCGCAGCAACGCGACCGCGATGACCTTGACGCGGTGTAAGACCGCAGGACACCGAGAGCACCGACGGGGGGGGGGGGGGGGGGGAGACGCCCATTATCGTACGACCTCGTTAACCGGCTTGACTCGGCGTTGGAGCGAAAAGTAAAGTTATTGCTGGTAAACAGGAAGGCAGACTCTTCCATCTTGGAATTGAATTCGCGATAATTGCGTTGCTGCAGGGTGAGTGCACCTGTCGAGGAGAGGGTGAGGAGGACCGCCGGCATGGCGCAGGGGAATTGCATGCAAGTTCGCAACCGCCAACAGCCGGCGAAACTCTGTGTATGAATCGAACAAACCTTGGCTGGCTCCGGGGTGAAAACACTATATCCTGCTTCCATCGAAACTCCTCCTGGGGAAAGACGGGAAACTTTAGCTCGATGGTTACGCTCCTTTTTTCCGAGGACTAGCGCAGTCGGCTCCTTATAGGTCAGGGCTGCAACTAAAGATTTTCGATGATTAGGTACGTCTAGGCTTTTCTAGAGTACAACTGTGAAAAGTAAACATCGCGACGACCGAGTATTACGGAGGTAAGAATAATAATGGAAAAAGGCGATAGTAAGAAGGATGGCAAATTGGAATCACTTATTTACTAGGAATCAGAGAGTGATAAGGGGACTTGACGAAACGGAGAATTGGCTTAATTAAAAGCGTTAACGAGGTTCCCGGGTAGCGGTATTGCATCTAATGAGGGTGGCTTTTTTCAAGAGTTTTGGGAACGAAACTCCTTGTTTACCCAATCGCAAAGTGGTGTTGTTCCTAAGCGGAAAAGTAAGCCACACGTAAGATCGAGTTACTTCGTTAATTGTTTCATTTGTTATTTTTTCTCGTCTTTTCTCTCGGCTTTTATCACTGATGCGAAATCATTACGCGGAATGAAATGCTAATGAAAGAAGATTATATTAGGTTTCGCTGTTGCGGTTACGAAAATGACGAAATCCATAGACATCAAAAAATCTGGACACCATTCTTCCGAAGCCTGTATCTCGGAAACTAGTGATTTTCGGGACTCGTGTCCACGAGAACTTTTGATCGAGAGGATACGTACCGTAACATACTGAAAACCCAGCCAATTCGACCGGGAGCCGATTTCCATAAGGATTCCGCGGGGTCCTTTGCTGATGAATTTCGAAGGCTGTTCCATGTCTAAGGATATCACGATAACAAGTACGGGGAATATAAGCCGAGCAAGATGATGGAGAGACACGAGATGGCTCCGAGGCTCAAGTCAAAAAGGCGAGGCGTGCGTTATTTGGTATATAAGGGGCTTAACGCTTACATGCAGACATGCCCCCACGTATACCATCGCCGCTCTCCGTCCACGCGGGATAACATCTTAAGCCAGAGGGCATAAGGCGCAGTCGGTAATTGAAACCGTGTTCCACTAATTAGATTAGGTGGTTATTCGTTTTATTTTTTAGACCGCTTCTCTTTTACACTTGACTGCACCCTTCCGCTTTTTCACTTTCGAAAATACATATTATTACGTATATCGTAGTCCTCGAAGGGCAAGCCGCAGCGTTGTAGGTGCGCAGGAACGAGACAGAGCCGGGTCCCGTTAAGAGGAAAATTCTCCCGGGAACACTAGTTTCTTCTGTTTTTTGAAAATACTTCTCCGGGTGATGTTTATACGTATCCCGAACCTCCCCCCAAGGAGAAAAAGAAGGTGCTTATTCGCCAGCCCCGGAATAACAGCCGCGGCTTTTTATTTGAGGCGGGCTGGAATAGGTACCCACCTCGATTAAGCTTCTCGCGAGATTAAGATACGTATCTCGCAACGAGGTTCCCTCGCTCGGGATATTTTCACGTTAAATCAAATTATACCTCGTTTGTTTAATTAAATCGGCATGACTGCATACCAATTGCCTGTCAAGAAAATATGTGCTTCTTCGACGATGGTCAATACCTATGTCACGATACTTAGCTAATCCGTAATGACAGGAGTTATAAGCTCCAACTCACGCATTTGGCACAACTCGTCACCTCATTCTTACAGCTCACTTCCGGCGCGACTGACGATGTCTACATCGATTATTCATTCGATCCTAACGAATGGTTTTCTTTCAACGACCATTTGATAAGTAACGATTTACGTTGACGGAATATCATTCCGTAGATAAATTCAACTTACATGCAGGTTGGATCGAAGGACGTGTTTTATCGACTGGCATGTACGCCGATAATTACGATTGACGTGTAACCACATAGTTGATTTTATACGACCCGTGTCCGGCTGCGATGTACCGCAGCGATTAGTAACGTCAGGGGGAAAGAAAAGGAGAAAGAAAATGTTTGTTTATTCTACGCGTCACGTTTCGGTTTCCATTATTTATCGTTTAATAATTGATTAGGTAAAAGTTTCTCTGGGAGTGTCTTCGTAAGATACCGACACCGGAGTTCTTTGAATGGAAAAATTAATCGGTATCGCGTGTCCGGGCAAGTAGGTAGGCAGGTAGGTGCTTACCTAGGCAGATATACGTATACCAATACCGATTAACCACGAACTTGCAGTTGGAGCCCGCGGGGTCTGAACGAGTGGTAAAATTCTATTACGATTGTAATATAAGCCGACCGTCGGTTCTGTTTCACCGTCTTCTCGTCTCCCTTCTCTCTCTTCCCTTCCCCTCCATATTGCTCTGCAGCGGGTTAAACGTACTTGCCGACGACGGGCCGATTCACTTCGGATCCCCCGGATCGCTCGATCCATCCGGTGTTCGACCGATTCATTGCCAGGCAATCAAAGAAGTTCTAATAACCTACGTCGGTCGGGGGACGCCAAGAGCAGGTTCGTCTTATCTGGCGTTTGAATCGGAAACCAATTTGAAAGCAATATGATGCTCATCGCCTCCGCTTATCTGATCTCCGGTGCCCAATAAACCGCTCTTGGATTTAGCCCGATTATCCCGGATGAGCTCCTTCAAGTCGAAACCGCTCAAACTCCTAGATTTTCTCAAACTTTATCAAACCCACCGCAGCCCGTTCGTGATTCGTGCATTCGGCTAGAATTATCCATATTTCGTCAACGCTCTTATTCGCTTCCGACGAGTATTGCAGGCGAAAAGACCGCCCGTTTATTCCTATCCTCGTATCTCGATGTAGGTAGTAATACCAAATGACAGTTTGTTCGTACGAACCAGGCGGATGGTCGGAGGTCCTAATTGCGGCGGTAAAATCTCTCGCGGGTCCGAGTCACCGTCGTCCTTCGGGAGGACATGGATACGGATATTTATGGACCGAGTGTATATCCAGCCCGCGCGCCACGGACCACCGTGTGGAAACTGGAAAGGCCATTTTTGAAAACCAAATTTATGATGGCCAAATTAGGGGTTTGCCCGGCTAGATTCGACGTGGCGTGTTAGCCTATTATTATATACCTCGAGTGCCGTCAGTCTATGGTATTAAAAGGGAGCCTGATTCCGTGTTATAAATTAACAATAAATCTCCGGGTACCGGAAATTCAATTTACAATCAACCCGACCCGCTCCGCGTTCCATTCTCTTCATCCACAGATATTTCCAACCGCTTGCCAATCCTTTGGCAATTAAATCCGTGGAGAGAACGTGCTTTCGTTACATCGCGTGCACATAAGGTAACTATCCAGATCCAGAAATCCGGAGACTTTTCCTCCCCCCGATCGCTCCAATCTATACTCGAGATCGGCAGATACCGCGGCTGATACCGTGCCAACAATGGGATAAAGAAAAGATTTCAACCACCGGAAATGACGTTTTGAAAAAGGTTACACCACCCATAGGGAGCCGGTATTTAACGATCAACTTTCCAGATAACAGGTCGCCGGGAAGGAGATTTTATCGGGTCACACCGGTGCGTGTATGTTTTTTTTTCATTTTTTTTTTTTCCATTTCTCTACACATTCAATTCTCTTTCACCACCGGAACTGCATAATGCAACGGTTTAAATATTTTTATCCTTTCTGTCGTTCTTCCTCGTATATCGTACAAACGTGAAGATAAGACGGTAAGTACGTGTGACGGATAACTGAAATTCACGGGTTTCTGGATAAAACTCTCTTTGTCATCGTACGGCAATTAGGTAGTGTCTGATTATACATCTATATAATGTAGAGGTGGAAATCGAATTCTCGTAGAAGTCCGAGAGGTTAACCAGATCCTCTATGCGACGCTGAACAGACCCGAATGGTACCGCGAGGATTATAAACTCCACGGAGGCAAGCCCGAGCTGATCCCCATCCTCTCCTCGCCCCGTCAAGGGTGAAGTTGAATTTGTCGTCACGGGATAAGCTAGTCGTCCCTCGACTAACCCTTATGCATATATGTATGCATCCAGCCCTTGTATTACAGACCGGTATGCAGGGTGGTCCGGACCTACGCGTAAGTCCGCAAACGCTTTGCTATCGTCCGATGTAAGGTCGTTGAGAATGTTCAGGACAATGTTCGCGGAGCGATCGCGTCTGCCGAGCGATATTCAACTTGACGCGAAATTAGTCAGGCGCCGCGTTAAATGGGGGTGGGGGGGTTCGGCTGAACTTGCTAAAATCATACCTATCTTACGACGTTTTTTTTAAGAGAACATGAATATAATTAGAGCAATTTGAATTTGAGGGCTTTATTATTTATAGTTTCAAGAACGTTTTACAATTTTTGCATTGAAATTAATAACAAAATGACGGCATGGCGCATACAAGTAGCCAACGACCACGTTTTCAATACTGTCGCGGATATTCCTCGGTCAATTTTTGACCGATCAACTTGAAATTTTGCCGCAATCCTTAAAGCTTGTTTATAGATTCGAGCTCACGGCTTGATTTTTGAATTTGAATCCCAACATTTTTTTTAACAATTTCTTGGTCGAAAAATGTGTTTTCTTTTGTTGATAATCCTATATATTTGAAAGAAGACATTTTTTTAACAACATTTAAAAGGTGTTTTTTAATTCATGAAATTGTTTTATCTTTTACTTTTAGAAAAAATTCTAAATTGTTCTCGAGACTGTACATAATGAAACCATCAAACTCAAATTGCTCCAAGTGTTTCGATCTTCTTGAAACAAAAATAAAGAAAAAAAAAAAAAAAAAAAAACGTAAAAACAAGTATGATTTTAGACCGTCCAAGCTGTACCACCCCCCCTTAATTGATCCCGCTGCGTGCGGTGGTGGAGCGTGGAGCACATGGCATAGCTGGTTCAAGGGTCTTGAAAAACGGAGGTGTTTAGCTCGGTATAGATGCAAGATAGGGTCCCGATAGGAACCTGGATTTACTTGTGCTTAGCTGAGAAAACATCACCTTTGACCTGGGAGGTCCGGAGTGATTTTATCAAGGAAACGCTGGGCGGGGCGCCAACCTGGAAGGTTTCAGTCGTGCGCTGACTATATTAGTATCCATGCGCACAAACACAAACACACGCAAACACACCCTGGCTGCAGCGTACGTCGTGTACGCCGCGTTTTCTACCATTATAATAGCTGCCAGCTCGGGGAAAGGGGAACCCTGTATAGGCAGGAATTAATCCCACGGAATTTCTTTTCCCTCTACGTAGTCGTCTTTCTTTTTCACTCTTTTCATTATTAACAAAAAGATTTCCACGTGGATGTAGACTTGAACGGTCTCAATTAATGAACTCTCGGAACCACGTGTCGACTTTATCGCTTTTATTCCGTAAATGTTTCTTCGAGCCGTCGCTGCAACACGCTTGTTTCCTCTCCTTGTTCAATATTAATTATTAGCACGTGCAACACTGGCCGCCGTTGCGCCCCGCAGAGTCGAAGCCCGTATTCTCTCTCCGTTAACAAAGATATTACGCCATGGTTAATTGACTTATTAATATAGGGCGGGCCAACCGTCCGCCCACGTGTTCATTTGCATCCGCCAGCCGCACAGGCACCGCATGCATACATGCAACCAAATACTTGCTCCAATTTTTTTTCCACCTCTCGCGTTTCCGTCTAATTCTTTTTAGCCCTTTTTCCCCCACCCCCTCTTCATCTTCATCTCCATATTTTTTTTTTTTTTACTCTCCCCCGCCCATTTTTCATCAGTATAAAATCTTTCGAGTTAATTCTTCGAGCTCGTATATTCTACGAAATTAAACTCAGGAATTCACCATCCGTAGGAGGCACGTGTAGTACTAATCGTTCTTTTTTTCTTTTCGTTCAAAGAGGGAGGTGGTATAAATACACGATGACAAGAACCGTCCGTTGCGCTCGCCTCTATGAAATTGCGGTTGGTCTGTGTTCAGATGCGCAGCGCAGGTAGGTAGACGGGGAGGTATGTTCTCTACAAAACAGTTTTTGTCCGCTCGAGTGAAGAGCGACCACCACTGCGGGACACAACGCGGCTATGCGAGCGCTGCTCTTGGGACAGAACGCTTTTCATTAAATCCCCCGCCTCTCGCCCTTCATCACGCACGCTCACGCCCTCTCACCTCTTTCTCCCCGCTTTTCTCGCAACCCTTCCATTACCACCACCACCACTACTATTACTGGTTATACTATTTTACCGGTATTCGCCCCGTCCTTGTCACACCGATTACCAACAGCAGGTAGGTATAAAGGCGCACGCGACCAACTCGCAGGTGTAACGCGTTATTCTGTACTCCCGTTAATTCGCATCTCGATCTTTTTTATCGGTATCCACATATCGTATATGGAAAGAAACGATGCATAAAAACTTGGTGAAAAAGCCACGAAAATACATCACAACACGTAATACGGTACGTATAAGGTTGTATAAGAGGATATAAAAAAATGATTAGTTCATTTTTCAGCTGCGAGACGGAGGTGAAAGAAAAAAAAAGGGGGTAGAAAAGAGATTTGCTTGTCTAGGAGTGCTTACTTGTATTGTGAGAATCTAACGGTCCGTGGCAAAAAGTTATTCATCTCGCTTCTTCGTCTCCTCTCGGGCAATAAACAGATTTTAATGTCGTTGGTTCATCCCGCGTCCATCCGTTACACATACCCACCAACGTACCTACGTACACACGATTCACACATTATACCCAGAGTGGTGGACACCGCGGATGAAAATCCTCTCGGGTTGTTCAGAGATGCTGCAGGCTTGTCCGACATGCATAAATCCTAACCCTAGCCACGCCCCGGAGTCGAAAATACGAGAGAGGGTAACTTTTGAGGCTATGCCAAGACACACATTCGAGATTCGACCGCGCTTGCACAGTCAGCCCTCTCTGCAACCATCCCCCCCTTAATGCCGCCAGTGCCTATCTGCGTTTGCCTGCAGAGTTTTCGAGCGTCACAACGGGGGGAGAAAAAACTAAAACGAAAAACGGAAACAGAAAAAAAAAAAAAAATAAACACACACGCACGCGCGCGCACATCGGTTACGTTTTATCTTATTTTTTATTTTAACATTTGCGCGAAAAAAGGAAGAGGCACACTTCGTTTGTTTTCATCCCCCTTTTACTCTCTCTCTCTCTCTCTCTCTCTTTCCCTCGTCGTCGCGTCGCTCCGACTAGTTTCGAATATTTCTCGTTCTCCTCTCGTTCTTCCCGTCCTCTTCTCTATCGCGGCATGGACGTTTAAACCGGACAGATGTTCTTCTCCTAATGGTTATATATACGCCTTGGGTGAGATATTTAGGCGTAACATATGGTCGTTACGGCTCGCTGGTACATATATCTAAGTTTCTTGTAAATAGACGGAGTAGTATATATACGCACGTGGGCATAAGAAGTGAAATTTGAATCCCGAACCGCGTTTCGTCACGCGCCCCGCGTGCATGCGGCACCACCGTGAAAACAGAGAATGAGAGAATGAGAGAATGAGAGAATGAGAGAGAGAGAGCGAGAGAGACAGAGAGAAAGGATACGACGTAATCGAGTAGGTATATCAAAGCCTGGTAAACTTATAACGACTGGCAGAGTGTTTGAATTGGTTTATGCCCTAGTATACGCATGTAGTCGGATATCATGTACGACATCACGCGTACATACACCTACAGTACATATAATACGGTATGGTAGTGCCATCACTGAGTTCCGTAATCTCAGCCGTAGATCCTTGTTAATACGACGATAACGAGTCGCCTAATATATTACACAGTGATTTACAACCTGCTTACATATCTACGCCACGTATTAATGCCGGTAGAAGCAGCAGCAGCGACGGCGCTACGTAATATATGTATATATAATATATTCGCCCTTGGGTATACGCATCTATACTTGGCGCAAAACTCATTCGCCAACATTATTTTACTACGAAATACGCGGGCACCTACGGGTATACAGGTGTCTTCGCAGACACGCGTTAACGGGGCCGTATACAACCGGCAACCGGATTCGAGTTAAGCCTCGCTTCCCGTTTCGATCAACGCCCCCGCATTACGGAAGCACGGCATCCACCATATCCACCATCCAGCATCGCAGGGCTCAAAATTTTATTCCCATCTTATACATCATTCAGTCGATTGACTTAACGTTAAGCGTATACGGATGAAATCTAGTCGACGGAGAGTCATTCCAGCAGGTTTTATAGAGATTTTTTTTTCATGGTGCATTAAAAGCGGAATATTATACATCCTAAGATTGAAACGAATTATAAAATTGAGACGACGGCTCGATGTGCATATTCACCAGATCGTTTCCATCGGCGTGTAGAGATGTAAGAAGGATACCGATATTGATTCTCCTTGATTATTCTGTCTCCGTTTTTTTCCATCGTAACGGAATAAAGTAGTCACCAAAGAACCACGTAAATAAAATTATTTTCTACCTCAATATCCTGATAAATATTCTGTTGCTTTTTTTCCGCTATGGATGAATAATAACGTAAGTTTTGTTTCAATCGTTCCTCCTAGACGACGATCCGTCGCTCATTATCACCTTACTTCGCCGTGCGATGTAAACTTTTTATCGTATTACGTTTTAGCGAATCAATTTTGGTTTTATCATATGTTGTTCTTTCAATAAAATTCCTCTAGACTGAGCCCCCCTCGTCCCATTAGGTACCAAAAAATAAATTTCTAGTGCTTGACTCTCTAGCAATTGGGTTTAGTCGCCGAGAAATTCACACTTTGTGCCGACTTTTTTGTAACTTCGGAAAATAAAAGGGCCAATAATTGGGTCTGAGCGTGTCGATGACTGGTACACTTACCATACATACGGCACACGTTGTTCATGCCCGTACCTAATACGTGCTCACTTACCCACGGGCATGAAGACAGGAGGAAGTGTAGAAGGCGAAAGAAAGAGAAAAACTGAGTAGAACCGCCGGGTCAGAGGCTACGCGACGAGAGATCTAATCAGGGAACACGGGGCAGCTTTTAGTAAAGATTTTCGGTTCATTTGACCGCGTGTTTGCCGCATGTCGACGGAACGATGAAGGACCGAATTAATTCTCCTCCACACCTCGGTGTGAAGTACTTACTCGTGTCAGATCCTTTGCGGGATCCTGTAACGCGCCCTGCGCTGTTAAAAATTTCTGTATGGAACTTCCTGCACTGTAGTGGAAGTTTTATTCCGATACGGAGCAGGGAATTCACCGTACGTTTACTGTTTGTTCAATCTACAAGTACAATAAACTTCCTTTTTTGTGCTTTTCCTATAAATTTTATTAAAATATAATTTTTTTTTTTATCGTATATTTAAGAAAAATACATTGTAATTTACCGCCATTTTGTCAATTTCGATAAAAAAAAAAAAGAGAAAGAAAAGCCTCGATAGTAATATAGCGGCTTTCATACTAATCATTAATCTTTTTATAGTTTTTTTCAGATAATATTTACGGCCAAAACCGTGTACACTACGAGGACATATTTTTTTATCAAACACATTTTCAACCGTTAAAAAATTTTTTTCAATTAAAACCAACGTTTCAAATGAATAAATTCTTCCGTTCTTCCTGAGTACTTTGATACGACATAAAAAAAAATCAGAGCGATTAGCGCATTTTAACCATCGAAAAAATAAACGCGAAAATCAGCTATTTTTCGACCCGTTACCCTAGGATGATCCCTTGACCTAACACATATTTGTTGAGTATCATCCCGACTTGCGAATAGCACAGATCGGTTACAAATTTCCCCGGATTGAATCGTATGACACGGGTTTTTTCAAGCACACAAAAATTAGTCCCTGAGCTCAACTTTCCTCATTAAAAATATATTCCAGATTGACGATCGGTCCTCTGATCTTATCGGACGTATCGTGCAGGGCTTATTCTGTTCGTGAAGAGGCATCGGGTTATACCTGTTGTTTTTAATGTGGCGGTTTGATCTTCGAAAATAATTGTACAGTTCCGAGGGAGTAATAGTTTCAGATAAAGAGACGACGGAAGAAAAGACAGAGGAGAGAATCAAAGTAACTGAACGAATGTTTCATTCCGAGCTTGTTGATAACATTTACTTGGAATTTTTCCTCTCTTTTATATAATTGTCTCCTATTTTAGAGCTTGTATATATTCTGCTCCGAGCTAATCGTTAATTTCTCACCTCATTCCTCTGCATTTAATTATATATAACCGTAATAAAATTGATGCTATTGAGCTTATACATATATAAAAAGAAGTACATTATAAAATTAGGATAAAATTTTGAAATTCATACAAAAAAAAAAAATAACTGGTTGCAAAAACTACATGTATTTAAAAAATAAGAATTGAAGGTAATACGGCCTGGCACGAAATTCTCGATTGAACGGTAACAGCAGCTGTAACATAAGCGAGGACCAAATTAATCGTAAAGCGCCGCGATCGGATGATTTTAACTGTGGGTACATACCTAGAGACGTAAGCCAATTATTGGTAATGAGACTTAATGAATACGACTAACAAGGCTAATCCAGCTACCAGCGAGCGGCATGTTTTCAATGTTTTTAATTATACTCCCCGCATAGCAAGATTGTCATCGGGAGTGTTGATTGGATTTCGTGATCAAGATCCCAACAATTTTCACTTCAATTACGCTCGAAATGAACTCCTTGGCAGGAATTTTTTACTTCGTGTACGGATCGGGATGGATTCGGTAGAAAAAAAGGGACGGGAAAAAATCCAACTTTACCATCGGTGCGGTCGACGCTGCGGGAAAACAAGGGCACCCTTCCTCCTCTTCCCAGTCAGTCCAGCACCAACTTCTATCGGCGACCGTTTTCGCCTGTCAACGCTTTCCCAACTTTCGAAAATCTCCGTCCGGGGTTTTATTACACGCAAGTATCCCGGTAGACCAAGGCTAGAAATACGCGGTATTTCGCTCACCGGTTTTAATACCCCGGAGCGGAGATCCGCTGGATGTTGAAGCTACGCCCTAAATTCACCCGGCATATAATAAACTCCGCATAGAATATCTGAGCAGGGGAATAATACTACGGTATATCCGAATGGATAGTTCTCTGTATATAGCGGCTGTGTGGGTATATAGAATGATCGGATTAATCCGCTCAGCCCGAAAATTTCTCAGCTCCGTGGGATGCGGCGCTGACTAATTGACGCGGATTATTATAGCCCAGATATTGTATAATTTCTCGATGTTTTAAGAAAGTGTATATTCGGGGAGAGAAGAAAAAAAAAGAAAATAATCTCAGTATCGCGGGACGAGCGCGACAGTCTGAAAATAAATTGAGAGAGGAGTGGCCGTGAATGAGAAAAATAAAGCAAAGCGAAGTGAAATACTAAGGAATATATACTGAAAAACGATGAGGGGGGAAAAAATGTCCAAGAGTAAATATATGCGAAGAAAGTTCGTTAATTACTAGAATTAAGGTTGTCGAGTGATAATCAGCCGGGCCAGGCACGCGAGCCAATCAAAAAACCGATAAGAATTAACGGACCGAGTATACGCATACATATATCTATATATATATATATGTATATATATATATATATATATGTACGTATACTATATACGAGGATGTTGTACAGTCCTGGTGACACCTCATTAAATGCTAAACCTGCGGTGTAAATCTTGAGTTAACATCTTAATACGAAGTTAGAACAACGCGATGATATTCTCCGGCTTTAGCGTTACATTATGTACAAATCTCGACGAAAATGAAGAAAAAGTCAAGCTTTGTATATACCTACACGCCTATAATACATAAGAAAAAAAAATTCTAGCCGAATCCCCTGTGACGATTCAATCGCCGCGGAGTCTCGAACGAAAAAAGGACATTCCTGTATCACCGTGCGCTCGGCTTTACAGTACTCAAAATAAAACGTTTGAAGGACAGACATTTATACGAGCCGCATTTTCGTGCGACGCGGCGGGGTTATAAAAAATATTTTCCTCGTCGCGTATATTATAATATAATACGGCAAGACAAATTTCAAGTCGGGGATGGAGAAAGGAAAATTGCAGACATTATGCACTGTAACGAGGTTGCGGGATTACAGGTGTTCGGATGATTTGAATTTAACTACGCACCCCGTGAGGGGTCGCGAACTGTTGTTAAGTTACTATAAACTCGGCGAGTGCGCGAGTGTGTGTAAGTGTAATTATTTACCAAGAACTCTATACGGAAGTTGGCTCATTCAGGTTAAGCGAATATACATATATTATCTGAACAATATTGTAAGAGGCGAAGAGTGTACATGTATGTATGTATAAATGTAAGTCAGACTCAGCAGGACGGTTCTGGTTATCGCCTCTCCTTCCGGTGCTCGAACAAGTTTTCAGGGCGAGGTTCAACTTCCGGATTCGAAAGTATCGAAATTCCGAATTTTTCGATGATGAAACTTAGTGTACACAAATCAAATTTTGAAGAAACATCAAAGTTTCGAACGGTACGAAACCTGACGCTCAAAGTTACGAAGAGGCGTAACTCCAAAAAGTCAAAGTTCCGAGATTACGAAAATGAGAAAATTTAAAAATCTGAAACTTCGAAATTCCGAATGATCCAAGTTTTTTAGGACCGTGAATTTCACCACTTTGATGTGTGTTTGCTTTCGATTTTCGATACTTCGACGTTCGAAATTCTGGTTCTTCCGATTTTCGGTTTTTCCCATTTTTTACACCGACTCGTTGAGTAGGTAAAGTACGCTGTGTGAGTATATTTTAATTTTCCGGAATTTTACTCTATCGAAAATTTATTTCCCGCAACATTGCTCTGTCGTAACTTAAATTTCTGGAATCTTGCGGCGATTTGAAACTTCGGTGTTTCCAAAAAGATTGATTTCTTTACTTCCAGTTGCCCCACCAAATAATTCGGAATCAGGCGCTTTCGGAACTTTTCAAATTCGGAACTCCAACCCCGCCCCAAGTTTCCAAATTCTCCCTGTAGTACGCGCGTGCAATAATCGAGCGGCAAGGGGTGAGGTAAATCTGATTCAAGCAATAAAAAAGTTCAGAGAAAGATATCCGCTGGTCCCCAAAGCATGAAATTCACGTCCCGCATATCCGCCGGCAATCGTACGTCCGTTATTCGTAATAACGAAACACCTACGTGCAAAGAAATTGTTCGGTTCCATGTGTAAGTGTACCTTACACGTATTGCGGGTATTGTAGGTACCTACTATTGCCTACCCCGTGATAACTCGGGGTAGAAACTTGGCAATATAATTTCAAGGCGCGGACAACTGAGTCTCGATTCGACTGGATTACATAAAGACGATACTGCGAAAGGGAGGATTTATACCGTAGTTTATAGTATACATGTATGTGTACAGTATGTATATTGTATACTATAAATTCGGCCCCGTCGCCGCGAAGTTTATAATATATCTGTACGTGGATATCATACAGTTTATTCTGAAAGAATATTCTACCTCGCTGCGAGATTCAACGAGCTGTATGCGTCTAGTCTACGGTTAAAAATTTCAGCCGATGCGTTGGAACGCTTGCAATTTCAATTCTTCGCACAGAAACACAATAACGCGTACATATACATTACATACCAAAGCCGAAGACGACGAGTCGAATAATCTTATACAACTTACCAGCCAATTGAATAACGTTTATTTTAGTATTAATTATTGACCCGATAAGAATATCATATAATTTCTAATTCAAGGTTTTTTTTTTTTATTACCTTTTACAGATCTGTCTACTGGGCTTTGTTGTGGCGGAAAACACGTCGACGGACGACACTTCAAGAATTTCTCACACAGACAACAGCTTGGAGGTTGATACCGTGGCACAGGTAAGCAAAACGAAGACTCGCATCTTAAATTAAAAAAATATCAATGTTCAAACGAAAAGTTTAAAAGGCATTTTTCACGGTTGAGATAGGTCGACGGAACCGGTGAAGAAAAATACCGGGAGCAAGAGGACCGCGCACGCCGAGAGGCGTGAAATTTCTCGTGTCAAGAAATAAGTCAAAGCAATGCGGCTAGAGCATCTTGTCTTTTGAATTTATTCACAAGACTGAAACGCACTGTGATGAAAATTAAGGACAGAATCTGCGAGATGCGCGCAAAACAAAAGCAATGAAAAATAAATAAAAAGATGACGAATATATAACACAAGTTGAAATTAAGTTTAAGCACCTGGCGCAAAATCGTCGAGGATGAATGATGACGGGGTGAGCTTTAAGTTCCGAATTTCAAAAATTCTGAAACCGCCTGATAACGAATCATTTAGTGACCAAGCTTGAAGTAAAGAAATCAAACTTTTGAGAAACAACAAAGTTTCGAATTGTCGGAAACTCGGCGACTCAAAGTTCCAAGATGCAAGATTCCGATAACTAAAGTTGCGACAGAGCAAAGTTCCGAAAAGTAACGTTCCGATAGAGTAAAATTCTGAAAGTCAAAATGTACCTACTGATACAGCTTGGTTTACCCATCGAATTGGTGCGAAACATCGAAAATATCAGGATTCCGAACGTAAAAATATGGAGAATCCAAAACAAACGAAGATCAAAGTCGTGAAATTTCACCGTGCTAGAAATTCACAGAAATGAAAATCTTCGATCATTCGGTATTTCGATGTTCAGCTATTTAAATTTTCTCATTTTCGCACTTTCGCAATTTTTCCATTTCGAAACTTTGCACTTCCTAAATTTTGAGCGTCGGTTTTCGGATCATTCGAAACTTTGATGTTTCCTCAAGTTTGATTTCTTTACTTTAACCTTCGACACTAAGTAATTCAGAATTTGGCGCTCTCGGTACGTTTCAAATTCGGAATTTCCAACCCGTCCCATTACAACGTTCTCTAGGGCTGGTATGCATGCGGTCGTATAACATCTACAGCATGTACGTGCACAGAGCACCGCCGAGTTGCAGGTATACATCGAAGAAGAAGGGGTGGATTTAGAGGTTGGTAAAAGAGGTTCGCTTCACTGCCCGCAAGGCGTGCACACAGCAAGCCAACTCAAATCTTCCTCCGAGTGGTGAGCTGCATTCTAAAGTGTCGCCGCAAGAAAAACCGAGGTGATTGTGAGGATTGGATAGTCGATGCGGTCGGTCGGTCGGGATCCCGCAAAACGCGATGCTGCGCTTTTCACGCCAATTAGTTTTTCACCATTCGCAAAGTGAGATGTCGAGACACCTCCACGTTTCTCGTCCTCTCTCAGTATATTTTCACCCGAGAATAAGCCGCGGGGGGTGAAAACAATTCTCTCCGTTTCTCCCTTCCGCAATTTTTTTCTCCATTTTATTACCGCACGCTTCATTCAATTTTCCCTCATTTTATTTGCGACTCTCTTGTGTTCCGCCACGTTCGGGAAACGTTTACCCGCTTTTTCGCCCGCGTGGAAAATTCGCTCCTTGATCTCATCGTTGCTCGACGACTCGTTCTTCCGTCCTATATGTACAAGACCATACGTGCTCATCGCAGTTGAGGTATTATTCGACGGATATTCCCAACCAAACGAGAATCTCGGTGAGAATATTCAACACTTCGCGACGAGATAAAAATCTGAATAAAATCAATCATAACCAAGTCGATAAGGTAATTCGTTTTGAATAGTAATAATGCCAAGAATTTCTTTATAAATTCTTTCAAAAAACATTTGTGTAACAAATCTCTATTGAGAATTTTTTTACTTTATCTGAAATGAATTCATTGATTCTTCTGAATACTTGTGAATTTTTTTGGAATTTACCACGGTTTTGAATAATTCCGTTTTCCACACTTTTCTGACGCTCTATTTATAAAACTATTCGTTCCATGCCTCTGAAACTTCTTCAGCGTAATGGTTAACCATTTACGAAAACCTATACAAAATTTCAGGACTCTCAAACGACTTTAACATCGCCGAAGATTCCAAAAAAATTCATAGATATTCAGAAGAACCAATGAATTCATTTTGTATGATGTAAAAAAAAATTTTACCAGTGATTCGTTGAATAAATTTTTGTTTAAACAATTTATCGACAACTTTTCGGTGTGATTATTAATTCAAAACGAATCATCTTATCAACTTGGTTACGATTGGTGTCCTTCAGTTTTTTTTGTCTCATCGCGGAGTGTTCAATATTCTCACCGAGATTCACTTCTAGTTGGGAATATCCGTCGAATAGTACCTTAAACTTCACTTCCGAACGATTCTCCATGTCGAAATTCTATACGAAGAATTATTTTCAGCTTCACGAGGTAAACTTTACCGAGGCGATTCCTCGGATACACTCAGGTACATTCGTAATGTCCGACAGACGAATCGGAGGAGTCGTCATCCTCGGATATCGAGGAGAAGGGCCCTTGGCCTTTCAAACACAGATAATTGGTTTGTTACGTTCAATTATATTATACGGACAAGAGATCGCTGCTTCGAGCTGCCGGTATCAAAAGACTCTTTCACGTTGTTACTCTCGTTATACTTCTGCAGATATTGCGGAGAATCGCGGCGCAGGGTCACGAGGATAATGCTCCGTGTGTATAGGTATACGGACAAAAATGTATTATCGGTTTCCAAACAGAGAGAGAGAGAGAGAGAGAGCCGGGATTCGATACTGGCATTAAATATGTAGTGGAATAGGAACCCGAGTCCACTTTTGTATTCATTTATTTAAATGTAACCTTATTGCGTATATGTATACATTTTCGCAGAGCCGATAGAATGATATAATGACGTGTAGTGGCGCGAGGAGGGGAGCGAGGGAATGAATTTCGTTGTAACTCGCAATTTCGAATCCGTCGTGGGTAGAAAAATCAAAAAGTCAAACTGTGATCGCACGCGATTCGATTCGACGTTTCGCTCGCATATTTCATGAAGAAATGGCGGAATAAACGTAAAACGGAACCAGCGTTCCTTTCACGATTTCACGGCGAATATTTTATACCGATAAGTAACTAGAGTCGGAAAAAATGGTAGGGAAAGAGAGATTTTTTTATTCTCTCAAATCTTCAAACGGTCACGCGGAAGCATAAAATTTTGTAAAAATCATTCGGAGCACACACAAGGGGGGAGGGCGAGGCGGTCGTCGGGTAGATAAACTTTCTTCTTTTCTCTTTCAGGGTTTCACCGGCAGCCGAGAAACGGGGGGGAAAGCTAATGGACATACAATAAAAATACGTCATGGTTTTCCAAGAATTCTTATTCTTCGAAGACAAACGACATTTGGATACTCGAAAAGCTAGCCTGGCTTTCCTCTCCGCGGTTCACTTCCATTCCATTCCATTCCATTCGATCCCCGTTCTCCTGGCATCTAAAGCCTTCGCAAAGTTACTTATGCATCTAGGCTTACGTATCCATACACACACGCCTAGGTACATATGTTTTCATCGAAATAACTCACGAGATCGCGATACTTGCCTGCGAAAAATATCGAACCTAATTCGCGCCGATCACGAAATTGCACCGACATTTTTTTAAAACGAAGCCTAGACGTGCTCTCAAATTTATTTCCACCCTGGTCGTCGTTCAGGTGTTGTACACGATATCCCGCGGTGCAGGGAACGTATAGGTACCGGAGGCACCGAGCTAGTAAATCACGCCGATCGATTCGGAAGAAGAGGTGGAGAGCTGGACCGACGAATTTTTCACGAGCTTGGTGCATTAGATGCAGTTACCAGCCGCGGCATCGCCTCATTAACCGACAGCCTTTTTTTTTTTTCTTGAACTCGCTGGAAATTCTCATCGGCTAAAGAGGACTATGATTATATAAAAGCTACGTTGTAATTCGCGGAATATTGAGTATTCGATATTTCTCGAAATAAACCGATGATTAGAAGGAAGGGGAGAAACATAGAATTTTTCGTTCGGCTGCGCTTTCAACGAGGCGGGGTTGAAGTTCCAAATTTGAAAAGTTCCGAAAGCGCCTAATTCCGAATTATTTGGTCGCAAAGCTTGAAGTAAAGAAATCAAACTTTTCGGAAACAACAAAGTTTTGAATGATCGGAAACCCGACGGATCAAAGATCCGAAATGCAAGATTCCAAGAATTCAAGTTCCGATAGAGCGAAATTCCGACAAATAAAGCTTCGATTGAGTAAAATTCCGAAAATTAAAATATACTCACACAGCGTAGTTTACTCGACTAGTGGGTGCAAGGAATTGGAAAAACCGAAAATCAGAACGACCACGATTTCGAACGTAAAAATGTCGAGGATCCCGAAGAAAGGAAGATGAAAGCGGTGAAATTTTACCAAGTCAAAAATTCATGGAACTGAAAATCTTGAATCATTCGGAACTTTGATGGTTCAATTTTTTTAACTTTACTCCATCTCGCACTTTCGGAGCTTTGAGCGTCGGGCTTCGGACCATTCGAGACTTTGATGCTTCGTCAAAGTTTGATTTCTGTACTGTAAGTTTTGCGATCAAAAAATTCGAAATTTGACGCTTTCGTAACTTTTCAAATTCAAAACTTTACCTCCGCCCCCTGTCGACGATAGTCAAGCCGACCTCTCAGGCCCTCCGGTTTTCGGGGCAGACGTCGCGGCGTTGATTGACTTCGATTGGATATCGAGCCCTGCCGGATTATAAGTTACAGGCAGGCGGTGAGACAGCTATGACGTTCGACGCGTCGAAACTCTCCCCCCTTCCGTGTACACGCAGAGTTAAACAGGAAGAACGACGGGTTTCCGTTCCTCTTTCTCCGTCGTCGGGCAAACTTTTCCACAGCGTTGAGAGAAATCGATCCGACCGATCGATCGAGGCACGTATGTCTTTGACATCGCGCTCGCGGCGAACAGAAAAGTGCGTGACGTAGTGTTAGGGTCGTTAGCTCGGTTAGCTGGTTCGAGTTTCACCCATTTCGGGGCTTTTCACCCCGCTCTTGGTGCCCGAAGTCGCGGCGCGTATCGTCCAGGTGCGCCTAATGTTCCTTCTTCTTCGAACTGTTCCAGACCCCCTGCCTATTACGATCCGTTCCTCGTCCAGCTTGCGCAGAACGTACTGACATTTCGTTCTCTCCGTTTCATGCGAAAATGCACAATCATTTTTCCTCCCTTTGTCATACTTTGCCTGATAAAGTAAGCATTTCAGTCCGACTAAGTAAGTTTTGTACGAAAGTGGTGGTTATAAATGGCAGGTTTTGTTGCAATATTTTAAATTTCTCTAGATTGAAAATACCCGAGTGAATTCAGCGTTGTGAAATCAAGTCGGGGCGAAGCGCGTCAGGGGAAAAGTTGCATTATAAACTTGGGGTTGCTGCGGAGGTATACGTATAATACATCTTACAGATACGAAACGAGTCAAGGACTGTCTTGGTCAATTAATTCATGAATTACTTTATAAGTGTGTAATAAAGCAATGGATATAGCTGAACACAGTCCGTTGGAGCGCGGAAACAGCTGGAAGTGAAAAGTTTCTGCGGGGCAGGCGATTCAAGCGAGCGAAGTATATTTTTCTAACTAAACTGAAAGTTGGTGGCTGATATGCAGGTTCATGCTTTTCCTTATTTGACTCGAAATTTTTTCTTCTTCTTTTTCTCTCCACATATTCCTTAGTTGTTATAGTGAAGACGAATCTTGAATAAGTAGGTCAAATAAGAACGCAGTGATTTTTTTCAACGTTTTGCCTCTTGGTACGTCCCCCCTCAGGGAATTTTGTTCCATTGAAACCGAAGGTAAGGCATTTTTCGGTCAAATTCGAATATGCAAGCATAATGTTGGAAATCGGTATAAAGTATGAAGTAACTGACCATATTTATAATATAAGAGTCACGTATATGGTCAGTTACTTCATACTTTATACCGATTTCTGACATTACGCTTGTATTCTGAGATTTGACAAAAAAATGTTTTACCTTCCGTTACAACGGAATAAAAGTCCCTGCGGCCGGAACATCGGAAAAAATTACTTCGTTCTTATTTGACCTACTTATCCAAGATTCGTCTTGACAATTACACTTTGAGGTCAAGACTTCCTTCGTCCTTAGTTCTTGTAACATAGGTGGTCAAAATCTGACCAAGTTTGAATAGGTAAAAAGAGATATTTTTCGCGTTTTTGTACGTATTTTTCAACACTTCTCGAGGACGCGGAAGTTCGCGAAAAGCGGAAGCGGGGATAATCGATTGTAGAAGTAGCGAAGGTGACCCGCTCCCGCATATTGCGTGGATTGCAAGTGTGACGGGAGGCTAAACTGTGTTTCTGCGGTTTCCCCCAGGGATAATTGGCAGCAAGTCTCGTCGTCACGGTTATGACCGACACTTTATTAGGGTGAAACCAGGATCCCCTACCATATTACAAGGGAAATAAAATACGAGGAATCGATTTGAGGTCCCGCGTTACGCGTCACAGTTTCCCGTAAACGTTTCGCAGGATGAAATATCGTCTCTGAACGATGAAATTACACGTATATAGGGATCGAGGTCGAAGCAGGGTGGCGAAGGACTGCCAATTTTATACAATGAGTATAAAATTTAATTATTTCACGAAATTTTCGACCCTATACCCAGTTGGCCAAAGGCTAATAAGAAAATATCTCGACACGGATGTTTTCCATTACCTGTGAGAAATATTTCGAATCTCCAGGGGTGAGAAAATTTGACTAGTTAGAATTGGCGGGAAAAATGGCTTGTATTTTTTATCAAGTCCTCCCACTGCAGCCCCCTCCCCCCCTACTCGTCAACTTCATTCCCGCTCACTCACTCGACCCTTTCCATCCCCCTAAAGGCCTATCGCCGTCTTCTCCGAGGGTGTACGTGCCTCGACAATAACCTAGAGTATCTAGCAGGCCTCAAGAACACTTCTTCCTCCCAGGGTTAAGCCCGAGTTCCGTCCACCTAGCATTTTTCACCGCTTTTAGTTCGGCTTGCAGACAGTCGACGAGTCGGGTATTCGTCTTATTACCGATACCGCAGAAAAATCCTCGTCAATGTTTTCAGAAACAATAAAATTTGCCGATGAAAAATTAATTAATCCAAGGTTCAAAAATTAAATCGGCATAGCCGATGCAATTTAATCGTACCAAATACGCGAAACGAGAGGGAAATAATGACGAGGAAAAGTATAATCCAACTCCTCGATTAACCCCCGTAGTAGAATCCGGGGGCTCCGTTTAACCGCTTCTTCCTTTCGCAAATCTGTGTTCAAATGCTGTGTAATTTTCCTTCAAGTATATCTTTCGGTGGTTCGTGACGTGATCAAGGGGGATTCCGGGAAAAGAGGCCTCGCCCCCCGGCCGCTAAGGGGTTCGGGGTCCTCCGGCTCCCTGGGGAAGACTCGCGACGCGGTGCGTGCGGAAGACAGTTTCTCGGACAAATCGGTATACGCGGAGGTTCCGTACGACTAATAACGATTCAATTCCTAAGCCGAATGGCAAGGAACTGTAATAGACCGAATCCGGGACCTTTTCCCGTTACGTGAGATACATGCTTAGCGGATTGCAGCACGCAATGAGAGAGAAAGAAAATGGAATCCTCACCTCAGATTCTTACTCGAAACGTCGTCGTCTTCGCGAAAAAGAGAAAAACGTTTTTAAAGAGAAGACGAAAATTGGATATTTTTCGTCTTTTCGACGCAAGTTCCACGACAAAATCATTTATTAAAATATGCTATCGGTATCACGAGCCAAAAGCTACTGTGAACGTGAATTGAATTGAATAAGGAATGAAATTCGCGACTTTCAGTATTTTCAGTCTAGTTTTCCCCCTCGACATAACGATCGAGGAAATGCTGCGCGCGTTTTTTTTTTTTTTTTGAATATCTTTGAATATTTAAAACGTCACGTGTCCGCGATCATGGTTTTCGAACGATAGAACTGAGAAGGGCTCTATATATACATACATACATACATACATAAGCACGCGCGCACACACACGCGTATATGTGTATATATATATATATATACAGGTATATTAATGAGATTCCGTGAAGAGGAATTGAATTGAAGGAAAAAATCCTCCAGGCTCGTCCCCGCATATTGACGAATAATCGGGTTGTCAAGTGAATTTCAAGAGCCGTAGGTATAATAGAATGAACGAGGGTTGAAAAAAATGTTGGAACTAACTTTGACGACGAGAAGTGGCGGGTACTTGCGCGTATAGGCGGGAGTAAGTCTTGAATTCGGACAAAACCTCGGGATTGACTTGGACACTCCCGGGGTGCTCGAGGACCTTAGGGACAAAGGGTGAAGCGGTGGTTTGAGAACCGCTGTTAAACCAGGCAATCCTGAGCGAAGTGTGACTGACATGTAATAATCCCCGTCCACCGCCCCTCGCGGCTGTGCCATTGCACCCCGTCCCAAATCTGGAATTAAAGCCGCATTGATTCAGTTCCCGACTCAACTCGGCTTACAAATTAGCTCGGGGATCAAATTAATTTTTTACAAAGGCCGCGACCCCCCCCCCCCCCCCGAGAACCCCTTTGCTGATCGAGCCAAGTTGAATTATTCGATAGCCTTGCTTTTTCTTTTCATCCTGTTTCCCAGTTCCAAACCGCGGAACGAGTATCTTGATTTCCTGTTCTTTTTTAAAGTGACTATACAAAACAAACGTAAAGAAGAAAGAAAATAAGATAAAATATTACGGCGCGTCTATCTACAATCCAACTCTCGGCATCTCTTCAAATTCAATTAACCCTTTGACGGCCAAGCCTCTTTTCCGTTGAAAAAAAAAAAAATCATTTTTCTCAGTAAAAGTGATTGCAAAAATACACTTTTTAAAAATAGAGTTTTTCAATTTGCGTGCCTACATAAAAAGTATCTCAAATGAAAGTATACAGTGAAAACTTTTTTCACAATGGGTTAAAATTTTTCAAATTATTTCACGACTTTTTAATTGTACCTAATTAAAGAAGATATTTAAATAAAATAGCCGTTTCGTCATTCTAGCAAATATGGAAGTGTCAATACTGCTTTAGGTATAGGACGATTGAATTTTCCCCCTTTATATATATATATATTATTAAATATAAATATTCTTTGTACAGCTGAGAGTTTCTTAAAGTTATTTTGTTCCTCATTTCTCTGGGATTCATATTGCACGCGAATACCTTTTATAACATGAAATATAGATCGCGTACGCGTATTATAGGTGTATATACACCTACGTACACGTCGTGAATAAAGGACAGGGTGAGTGAGAGACGAGGAGAAATGATCGCGGACGGCGGCGGCGGCGGAAAGACGCGGTGTTGATCGTTGAGAATTGCGATCGTGCAGTAAAAATATCCAGGCGAACAAACTGTCGAGCGACACGCGAGAACGAGGATTGAGAAACGTACGGGGACGAAAATTGTACGATCGAAGGGATGCCAACGTGTGACGATAAATCGTAACATGGTAGGTATGAGGAGGCGGAGGACAGAGAAGGAGGAGGAGAAGGGGGACGAGGACTCGGCGTTAAGAGATCATCGCGTCTTGATTTTATCACCTCTGTATCGATGAAGAGAGAAATAAATATAAAACGAGGAGCAAAAATCAAACCACGCGCGGTGCCGTGGACGTAAACCGTTTGTCTTGTGACTATAAACTTTCTCGCTGCACTTATACCTACCTAGCTACTTTTATTATATACAAATCTCGATTTAACAGCTAGCTGATACACGAGAGGCAAAGCAGACGGGGAGAAATCTTTTTAAAAACTCGTTCGAGCGCCGCGCATCTATTCTTTATTATTAGTATATCTGTATGTGTAATAACGTACATACATTCGAGGGGTTTCGAAATGTTCCGGAAGACGAGGCTGCATAAAAGTGGAGGATGCGGAGGAAATAAATCATAAGAATCGGAAAAGAAATGTTACTCACAATTTAAAATTTCACGATGTTGTGGGTGCCCACGACTTCTTCTCCTCCTCGTCCTTCGGGCATCTCTTCGACCCCGATAATGAAGTCCGTGCCCGACTCGTATATCACGGGGTAATATAACGTCAAACATCATCGAAGTGCGTAAACCTGTAAAAAGCGATAAGTGCTGGATAATACAGAGAAAGACGAGAAAGAGAGAGAGAGGGAGAGAGAGAGAGAGAGAGAGAGAGAGAGTGGGAGAAAAAAATAAATAAAATTTAAGTAGAATAAGGTGGAGAATGAGAAAGAGGGAGGGATGGAGGGGGAAAAAATCGATGGTAATCATAAACTTAAATTTTATAGCCCTTATCTGCGGATATCAAAGGGTCGGTGAATCACCTCGGCGTTAAAAAGAGGGGGTGGGAAAAAGTGAGGCGATGCCCGGGGAGAAATCGTCGGGGGGAAAAGCGGTTTTACAGCCCCATAAACGGCTTCGGTCCAAGAATCGTCTCTCGTATTTAACGCACACTTGACCGCCCTCCGACAATGCCGCGGTGTGTCCTGCAGAGCGCTGCGACACGACGCAGGGATGAAAATTTGTATTCTATACGAGCTGCGTGTGCAGCAGCAGCAGAAGCAGGTAACGCGACGGAGTTTTGGGGAAAAGATGCGCCCCTCGAACCCCGCGGTGGTAGAATAACACAGCTCGACAAAAAAAAAAAAAGGGGGATTTAAAAATAATAAATAAGATTCGATGTCAACGACCTTAAGAGTTAGCGTAGTTTTTCGAAATTGGTTCGAGTTATTTATTTCATCGACATTCTCGTGTATGACTCGAAAAGGCAATATTTAGATGAAAAATTCGAATTTTGTTTAATATCTAAAGCTTGTCAAAAAAACACTGCAATGAAAATTTGTTTACAACAAGAAGAAGGCCGCAGTTCCATTTCGCAAGGAATTATCGACAAGTATTTGTCCGAGCGGGGGGTAAAAAAACAAAATTAACAGAAACGAAAACGAAGTTACAGTAGAATAACCGAATGCAGGCTGGACCGGAGAAATTCTCGCAGACGCTTCGCGTAGACAGAGAAAAATTCACGAAATGGGGTGCTGGCCTCAGAGTTAGAAGGGAATCGAGGCTGGGCCTGGCGGGGATAGTTGATTTCGTCCAATATGGGGTTGGACAAGCGTAGAATAGCAAAACGTGGCTGGGAGTGAGTATTGTTTTTTTTTTCTCCGCTTTTTCATTCCCATCGCACCCTCACCTCTTTGTAATTTAACGTATAAGGGTGGATTTATAAAATGCCGAGCACATCGAGGCGATACTTTATCAGATACCATTGAATTCTACCGCTAAATCTCCCAGTACTTCTGTTCCTTTTTTTGTTTTTATATGTTTCTCCTTCACCTTCCCCGTGTCGAAGGAAGATCGCGTGATGTACCTTATATACTTTCGTAATAATCGATTACTCGCAAACTCGCGGAGTGGTCTAAATATCTGTACATTTTTCGAGTGACGGTCGCAAAAAATCCCCAGACGCATGCAGAGTTATTTTCAGTATCTCTGTAAGAATTTTCAAACTGAATGAATACGTCGGGAACCGAGAGGAGGAACTGGAAAAAGTTGTAAAAAATAACGTCAACGTTTTATCAGATTTCCGGCTGCTTTGACTGAAGTGCCGGAAGAGGTTCGTTTGAAACACAGGCTTTGAAGCCTGGAAAAACAGATGCCAAATGTACACCGAATGCAGTGCGGGGTATGTGACCAATATACTCGCGAATGTATATGGATAGGTAGATATTGGCTCGAACCGGGAGGATTTCAATCGCAGAGTCAGATAGGAATCTCAGAGACAGACCCAAAGTGGTCCAGGTCTCCATTAGCAAAGAGAGTGTCTGTCTCCCCGGCTGTTGCTTTCAATAATTTGCGAGTCTAATGTTCTCTTCGCGCGGTGAAGATCCGATTGGTTGTCTCCCAGGCCTGCAGGGAGGAAGACAAATTCTCAGGGCGTTTGCCTCGGAGGCGCCTCGAATATAGGTGGTGGACGTATAGCTCTATACGTTTGCGGGGTTGAACGCGGTGTCGCGAAGAAGAAGAAGAAGAAAAGGAAGAAGACGAAGTGATGCGCGGAGGCGAAAGGAGAAGGCGGAAGTCGCGGTATACGTATACCGGCGGCGTTTGAATAATGCAGGTTTGCAATCCTGCTTAAAACTGATCGGAAAATCACCCTCCTTCCCCTCCTATCGCCGCCTACAGATCCTAAGTGAAGGAACCAAGATTGATTTTAGATTGGGTGAGAATTGGGATGTATATTCAGTAACCAGTCGAAACTCGGTTGCCGCGGAATCTCTCACCTTTACCCCAAATTATTACCAGCAAAATATTCGCGGTGGGGAACAGCGTCGCAGTTCGTTCGCCGCAGGGTGAAAAGGAAATATGCAGAAGAATACAGGAGAAGCCGAGGAGACAAGAATTGCCAATATTTTTATTTATTTTTTTTTCGTTTTGAAATATCGTGATATGCACGGTGCTGAAGAGATATGCGTCGCAATAGGGTGGTCCTTACTTACGGTGTTGACGAATTTTTTTCGTCCCACTCTCTAAATCGACTTCAAAGAATTCAAAAACAATTGCGTGATTTTTCAAATTTTTGCATCAAGTGTTAAATAGTTCGCTTTGCAATCGAAGTTTCTTATGGAAATGACACGGGGAAAACTTTTTTTCAAGTATATATTTTATTGTAAGAGTAATAATGTTTCGAAAAATCTGTAATTGCGAAGTTTTAGTGGGCATTAGTGGTACTATCTAAAAAAAAATAAAAAAAATACACATCATCATACCAGGCAATCTGGACGAATTGCGCTTCCTCTAAATAAAAAAAGGTCAGATGTCAAGGGTGTGCAACTTGTATAGATTTACTGGCATGATGGGGTGTATATTATTTTCACATAGTAGCACTAATGCCGACTAAAGCCTCGCAGTTGCAGATTTTTCGGAACATTATTACTTTTACTATAAAATATATAATGAGAGTAAAATTTTTTCCCATGTTATTTCCATAAGAAACTTTGATCACAATGCGTACTATCTTCGAGTTGATGTAAAAATCTGAAAAAACTAGCCAATTGTTTTTGATTTATTTGAAGTCGATTTGGGGAGTGGGGTGGAAAAAATCCGTCAACACTCGAAATGAGGACCACCCTAGCGTGACGTGTACAGATATTCAATGGACTTAGTCTAATTGTAAGTACCATTCGAAATTGTTACCAACTATCGAGATGCTGAAAGAGCTTGTGGGGTTGCGGCAAAGTCCCAAATCACTATACGCTATTGGCGTTCAAGTTAAGCGCAAGTAGCAACGTGTCCTCAAGTGAAATGTGGCGATCATTACGATTCCAGGGATGCAAAGGAACCGATTGAAAAGTAGAGACTCGCTTCTTGTAATCATCGGAGATATTTTAAGGGCGTCTGTCGTAGTCTTAATCTAAATATGATGCTGACCGGGAATATTGACCCCTAAATGGAGCTTCATTTATTTTTCAGCAACCGAATTAAGACAGGAAAATAGAGTACAGCGGATTAACGCAACGTGTACCGAAGGTACGATTCAATATTTTGGGGAAGATTTTTTGTCCGTCGAAAAAAGTAATCACGCGAAAAGATAAATAAACAAGAAGTCGGGTTAGTAGGAGGTAGGACTTAACGACTCCCTGGGTGCGGGTTGCGAAAAGGTTTAGGGGATAGAACAAAGCAATGCGCGTAGTCGCTGAGAGAAAGTAGGAATAAAAATAAAGCAGAGAGAAATGGTAGAAAAAGGAAAAAAGAAGAACTATAAATTTTAGTCTCGTTAAAAGTTGGCGGTGTCGACGAAGGTAACGAGGGTTCGTCGTCGTGGCACGTGTAAGCCTACGTGGGGCAATATAGCCTGATGGGTGTATCTATTCCCCCTTCCCACACACATGGAAGGACGATGTGCGACTCGCGTATCGTACACGGTGCCCCCGTAAAGTAAGCGTCGTTCGCGGAACCCCGTAAAGCTCCAGATATTTTACCCGAACTTTTTGAAAAAATCTGGATACGAGCACCGCTTTCTTTTTCCTCAACCATCCTCAAAAGTGCATCCCGATCGCCAAACCACACCGGCTGAGTCGCTAGACAACCTTGCCGACCTTGTTGACCTTGGTAATGGATTCAAACTCCGGATACAACCTGTGATTTTTTCATGTTTACTCGGGTATAGAGAACGCATGTATACTTTGCAGGGGATACACGCGTGAAGGTAGTAAGAAGGCAGTGGGGTAAATGGGTGGGAAAGTCAGAAAAGACGTGTCATAGGTTGTAGGTACGGGGTTCGGTGACAACGAACCGGCACGTTTGCGAGATTTTTCACTTAGCGAGCAGTTAGCGACGTCAAACCTCCGTCAGCTGGCATATTAGGACTTAAGACCCCCCCCCCCCATCCATCTTTCACGCCCCAAGGTTCCAGGACTTCCTCCTCCTCCTTCTCCTCGGTCTCCTTCCCCGTCCCCGTCGTCGGCATTCGCCACCCCTGCAAGCCTCCTTCATCTACGGGCCTGCTGGGTGTTCGGTATGTCTATTAAATATGCAACCGTCCGACGTCAGTCAGTACGAGGGTTTGGTAGTGAATTATTGAGCTTTGGCATGTCTCGTATCTAACCCCGTTCGTCCTCCTCCCCATGGCGAGTTTCAAATCCCCTTGGGGCTGAATCCGCTTATGCAAGGTCATTCGTCGACCTGAGGCTTCTCATCATTTCTTTCGCAATTCATGTTCCAGGGTATCAATTGGGGCGAATGGTCTCCGTGGTCGAAGTGGTCGATCTGTTCAAGGTGAGATTAAAACGAATCTAACGAAGCTCGTTTCTACCTTTCGTTCATCTCCCGTCGCCGAATCCATCGCCTAAATCGCAATACTATTACAGATACTGCGGTGGCGGTATAATACGTCAACAGAGGAGATGCCGCAGGCCGCCTTGTAGAGGACGTTCCGTTCGTTACAAGATGTGCAACGTCGAGGTGAGTACCGTGACACCGTAAAATCACTTAATTCATTGCCAAGTAATCGTGACCGCGAATTTATGCGTAAAGAAAACGTTACGGATATTCATATTTCTCGTCAAGATCGTAGTGGACGGATTGGATATTCTTTCGGAACAGTAAACTAGTTCAAGTACATAAACACGGGTTACGATCTTGCTTATAAGCCATAATTTTACAAGGTATCCCAACGAAATGAAGAAGATGAGCCCCTGTATATTATGTAAGCTGTATATGTATATCACGTTTAAGAATTTTTACACCTCGGGCTCTACCGAAATTCGTCCCGGATGCAGAATGTAGGTCAGGCCACCTGCAGCAAGCGCATTGCACACTCTCCGGAGGTTTGTGCCAGCGGGAATACCTCTATACGTTGGATAGAATCAGGGATATGACAAATACCGCACGATATATTCCTCTATTATTCTGTGTACGTGTACAAGGTACTCCGTTTGGTGGCTATCAAAGTTTGCAAAACATATTGTACGCGGGTACACCTTCATCCTTTTTCACAAGCATCTATGTCAAGAGGGGGGGGGTACAACTCGGATGTGTAAGGTCATACCTATTTTTGGAAGTTTGTTTTTAAAGAATATAAAAACACTTGAAGCAATTTCAGTTTAAAGGCTCTATTATTTATAGTTTTACGATTATTTTAGATTTTTTTCATGCACATTAATAAAAAAAATGGCGGCACAGCGCATATAAGTAGCGACCGACTCCGAATTCGAGGGCTTTTGCGGTGACGCATCTCTTGGCACATAGGAGAATTTGTTTGGATTAAAAACATCTTTTCGGGTTCAAGCTGGTAGCCCAAATGTTGAAAAAAAATAAAATTGAAATACATGCGATTGTGAAAAAAAAAAAATTTGTAAAAAAAACTTTTGTGACTGAAATAAAACATCTAGCCACGAGGTCGAATCGATAAACAAGTTTTAAAAATTGTGTCATAATTTCAAGTCGGTCGGATAAAAATTGACCAAGGAATCTGCGCCATCGGATTAAAAACGCGATTGTTCGCTACTTGCATGTGCCGTGCCGTCGTTTTGTTATTAATTTCAATGAAAAAATTCTAAACATTCTTGAAACTATAAACAATAAAGCCCCGAAACTCGTATCGTTCCCAGTGTTTTAATTTTCATTAAAAAAAAATCCTAAAAATAGGTACGATTTCAGACCGACCGAGCTGAAGCGATCCGTACACTTTTTACAATCAACGAATGGATTGGCAGGGCATGACTCGAACCTCACGGGCGAACCGTCGCGTCGTCTGCCGAGTTACAGAGAATCGTGAATTCTGACGTCTTACCGTATCGATCGGCCAATCAGCGGGCACGAAATTCTCTGATTGAACTGTACACCGACTATTGACGACGGGAATGGGTATACTGTACGTCAACGGCACGCATTTCGCGTATAACGCGAAGGCAGTCACCGCATTGTTCCTCCGCTCCACAAACCCGCGCGGCGCTCACTCACGTAGATAGTACACGACCACCTTTACACATAACGTACCTATGCATTAATATTTGCGTTATTACCAGGCTCGGCTAAACTCCACAGCACCGAGTGGCAACTCGCTAATTGCTAAATTTATATATATACCTACATACCGACATGCCTATACCAGCTGAGTAATACGCCTGGGCGAATATCAACGCACGCCATGCCTCGCGCGGAATCCCTTGGGTAAATTATAAATTGGGAAGTTGATAATAACGAGAGCGATTATACGTATATCTACTCCGACTGCGATTCAACTCGTAAAACAGAGAATTCAAATTTCCAGCATGGACGTGAATATTGTCTTCCCTTTCACGATTGCCTACAGGTATCCGGGATTAGACCACTTGTACGTCGATGGGCAAGCCCTTGTATCGTTGAATCACGTCCATCCTTCTTTCTCTCTCGATTTTCGTCTGATAGGCAATTTTCTCCGGTCTGGGCGAACGTCGTCGTCCCGACCGATCTTTGAACTTTTTATTACGTCACATCCAATATATATCCCCCTCTCCCACCCTCCGTAGGCCAGCGATTGACCGAAACGTCAGAAGATCGGCAACTTCTCAGAATATCGCACGACTACAATTCCGATTGCCGATCGATCCATAATTCCGCCTGATGGGATGGATCGACAAATGTCCGACGACTCCCTCGACAAACTTCTATATAAACTATCCGTAGAGCCAAGGTTGCGAGAGAGGCGGCAGGCGGCGTCTTTATCGCGATGATAACCGGAAAATTTTGACGTCTTTCAGCTTTCATGTTCCGATCGCGACATACATACATACAGGTACATGGCAAGTACCAAGAGTTGGATATATTTACTTAATACGGAGATGAAGCATCGGAGAGGAGCGGGGTAACTGTTGTAGTTCGCCGTCGTATCAGAATAGCGTTATACGGCTTCGAGTAGTACTGAAGCATGGGTGATGGTGGCTTACAAATCCGCGAATTAACTGGAAACTAAGTTTTCCCGCACAAGTAGCCCGGAAATTAATTGTCCAAAGTTAGTCAACTACGAGAAAGCCCTGAATTACGGTCTTGCCCACCTGTCGGTAGCGACAATAATTTACCTTCTCGCCTATAAATTCCGGGCTGAAAATCCACCAGGATTGCCGATTTATGGGCCGCGTTTTGCCACCCGCCAAGGTTAAGCGACGTATAGCTTTCCCGGATCAGCTCCCTTCTGCAGCCTTAATTATGAGGCGCCTGCACAGTGGCTCCGAACCCGGGTGGTGGGTTACAGGTTATATCGTGCGCCTACGTACGTCATACCTATACCAACACACTTTTGAGCCGCAGTTTTGAACTCGTAGGTCGTAAGTCGAGAACCAATTACCTACATCGCGGTGCAGAGACTGGAGACTAGAGGTGGCGGATAATTTGCATAAAGCAATTGGACAACTTCTTAGCTCTCGCGGCATACCGCACGTCTATTTTGCAGTTTCTCGTCTCCGCTGCAGCGCGAAGCGAGTATACGTGTGGAACCGACCATCAGAGGGCTGTAAGAAACGTGGACGACAAAATGCGAGAACTGACTCACGATCAGAGTTGTCTTCGATCAATGATAAACGGTTTAACACCACACCTGCAGATCCAATCGTCCCTGCTCTCCGCTAAAAGTTCTTAATTGGCTCATGCACTTTTTGTCCACGTCCCAGGTTCTAGTTGATTATTGCAGAAGACGGGGGACCCGGCGAATTGGTATTGCGATAGAAAAGACTGATCTGCAAACTTGATATACATTATAGGTAAAGGAGAGGATCGGACAAAATGGATTCCTTAACGAAAACGTACTTTTTAAGGAATTTCAAGATAGCGATTTGTTTTGTTTTGGTCTAACAATAATTTTTAGCACACGGGTCCCATTTCACCCGATCATCGACTTTGACCATCTCGGGACGAATGCAATTTTAATCAGGTTTTTTTCGAGATTCCCCCTCCTATCGATATGCAAGAACAAAACGTCGAAGAGCTGCCTTGACGGTCCATTGACGAGGTGATAATCAAATTTTTGTTTGCCGACGGTTCCGGGTCTGCAAACTTCGGGCTTGCTCGTCAGACGCGGAGGGCAATTAACTGGGAAACGTTTCTCGTTACAAGTTCCGGGATTGCTGGATATCCTCCACGCAGAGGAGGGTCTAGCATAGAAATGCCCTTCGCAAAATTTCGGGAACACTGATCGGATTTGCGATCCTTCGTTGCCTCTGACATCCCGGGGTTAACGCGCGAAAGGGACGCGTTTGCCACCAGACGAGGGGCGAGAGAAGCGAAAAGGAGGGAAGAAACGAGACGAAGTGAACGGGGGAGGAAGGGAGAGGGGGAGGGAGGGGGGAGGTCAGAGGAGAGGAGAGTTTCTCGCCAGCGGTGGCAGCGAGTGTGCAAACTTTTCTAATCACCCAGGACGAAACCCGCTTGTTGTTAAACATTTGCCACCGCGTTAATTCGCTAATTAGGTAATAAGTTTGTTCTAATTTGTTTACTCGATTATACAATTCTGAAGCAGCTCCGCCGTTGCGATATACCACAGCCGGAAAGACGACCCCTCGACCCCCGCATATCCTGCACCCGTCAGCTTGTTCGCCAACTACAATTAACAGAATTTTCTCCAACTTGCCTGCATTGTGCATAACTTTGAATACGACGGATATTCGTTCTTTTTACTTTTCTCATCTATCGTTAGTGTGAAATTTGATTTGTGTATACAAAGACGTAAGAAAAGAATGATAATTAACAAGCTTCGGTTAGGCGAAAAAAATTTTAAAATACAAAAAGCTGCTTCGCCCAAATCCTAGAAGACATTGACAGCGAACGAGGGATGGGAGGACGAATTTATATTACGGGAATATTTCGGAGAGCAGCATTCAGCAAAGAGCCTGCGTTCCTCGGTGGGAATTTATGCTCGTCCCTCCCCCGGTTCGACTCGAATTTAATTGAGCTGAAACCTCGTCAGTTCTCAGATAGGCGGACAATTAAATTCCTGAGCGATTTTCAAATATCAGGTCCAAACAACGCATCAGGAATGATACGCGAGTTATTACATAACGACGACTCTGCGTATCGAATTGCAATCAAGTCAACCTACCGCAACACCATACCGTTACACATTGAATCAAATATTTTACACGTTATATTTTCAAATATAACTCGACCCGGAAAATATGGTTACCACACTTAATTACTCGGGACAAAATGACAGCTCACAAAATGACTTCTGGGGAAATGATTGCGGTTAAACTAAACCGGAAAAATGCCCCGGGCAAAATCCCCTTTGCATAATTTAATATTTTCACCAAGATTTTCATCGAATCTTCCAAATCGCACATTTAATCGTCAGTGCAATTTAATCAAATTAATTTTTCAAAAGCGCGGGATTTTATCATTGGCATATGCAATTACAGCAATTATCTGAAAATTAATAAATCGTTTAAATTTGTTATTCAAACTTTACGAAGTAATTATTTACCGAGAACATTTCCTCTGAAGTCATGTATTAAAAATAACTATTTCCCAAAGGCCCCTTTTTTTCAGGTGCGAGGTCTAGTCATTTTTTCCGAAGTAATTAAGTGCGGCTACCAAAAATATTCAGTCTCAATTATATGGACTTAATTCATACTCGTTTCCACAACTTGAGTGAAAAAAAGTAATAATTATTATAATAATATTTTGGCCATAAAGTTCCATGCACCCCTTAGTCGTTGAAATTAGTATCCATGCACAGGCATAATTAATGCACGTAAGTACCGTGATAATTGATCGTAATCTCGTCGTAATACGGATAGATAAATGCGTCTATCAGAGAGAAGAGAGGAGTAAACTGTTTGATACAAGCCCGAGTTATCCATCTAATCTGAAACGGAACGGATTAATTTTCCAAGAGAACTCCCCGCGCTAAGGAAGCCGAAGAAAATTAGCCAAATTTCACCCGCAAACAGCTGTTCTATTTGAGGTCAGGATCCCTCGCGGTTTCCGCCACCACCCTCAACGCTCTAGATACACTTTCTACCCTTAGCTGCCCACCGGTTTGCGGCGATCCACCACCTTCGTCCCGACTCCTGTAGCCGTCGGTCGGCGGCCCACGGCTAACGCTAAGAGATGAGAGGTCCACTAGATCAAATTTACTTGACTTTGGTATTCCATCGACGAAACGTGGTAGGGCGAAAGGGAGGGATTGATTCGGAAATTCTAAAACTGGACAATGCATAACGTTGCATTTACTTGGTGAAATTACCATCGCAATCAGAGATGGTCGAGGTCACGATGAGCAGCAATGAGGAGAGAGGAGAGAGGAGAAAGCCATGTTCTGCGACATGGCAGCTGGCTTCTCTCGACGTCGAGTTACATCACTTCAAGAACACGAGTATATATATATATATATGGATATGTATATATATTGTATATACAACGTCGGTAGTCACGAGTTCCGTTGTGATAACACGCCCCCCATTCCGGTGAGAGGAGCAGAGATAAAAATAAAAAAAATTGAATGCCCGTAAAATAACACGCCGCTCTTGCGGCAAGGTGTTCATTCTCTCTTGCTTCCTCTCCTCTTCTTACTTCTCGCGGAAATGGGAGAACCCCAAGTGCGATTTCCAGCTAGCAGCCCTCAACGATAACCACCAACCACGACCAACCACCGCCGATACAAACGTCACGCGGTTTGTCATACCGGGGTGGGGCGGAGAGGCGGAGAATACTAAATGACGTTTGCTCTCGACGCGTTGTTCTGTACCCTCCATCGTTTTACCCTTGATTCGGTATAATCGTTTATTTCTGTATACGGTCTGCATCCAACGCGCTGGTTCAAGAGCATCTCATTGTTAGCCTGGTAGAGTGTTCGTTTTGTCTCCGGCATCGATGATATGGTCGAAGATTCTGAAACTGGAGTCAACGACATTCTCGGTACGAATGAAACCCTGGGCATGCATTATGGTAAAGCAAGAACTTTAGTAGCAGGATTTATGCAGGTTGCGAGTGTACGTATATAACGTATATAATTCAGAATTTCCTGCATACAGTCGAACAAAAAGGGTCAACTATCAACTGTGTAACGTTCGCACTTCACACATTGCACTTACGATTCAATTTGCAGTACATACTTGCCTTGACCAGGGGCATAAGTTGTGGTCGGTATTGCGACGAGAATTGCAATTCTAATTATGCGGTTGCAGCAGTGTATATTATAAACTTTAGCGTTTGGTCGAATAATTTTTTCCCTCTTTGAAACGAACAAGTCGGACAAGAAACCCAAAAACAAGGTAAAAAATATTGAATGGAAAGAACGAGTTACCTGCGCACGCCGGATTATCGTATGGATAAAATACGTCAACTTTGACCGAGCCCACTGTCGATCCCTCCGGCATTTTGAAAGTCTCTTTTGCCTTTTCTTTTCTACTTCGCAGAACTCTCTCCTTCGGTTAGAAAAAGTAAAAGCTTCGGCAAGCAATAAACGTCAGCGAAGATTCTTGCCTGAGTCTTGTTTGCGGGGTACTGGTTATACGTTTTTTCAGGATACACACGTACATACATGCCCGGATCTCGTATGTATATTTGCATGTACAAAAGTATGGGTATACGACGCGGTACAACTAACATCATCCGGGTGAGTCTAAAACGCCATATAAGGCAGAGATACCTGCTGTTGGAATAAATGCCTACCTGTATAGAAAAAAAGTTAGCGGACGTATACCGCCATGCTTGCGAACGTTGGACGTTAAAGTACTTGCAATCAAATAGGTGGTTTACCTGTTTGATAAAATCGTCCGTGGTGAAAGTGTAGGACCGAAGAAATGTGGAAAACAATTCGCATTTTTAGTCTGAATGATGATTCGGAACGAATTTTCGAGTAGGGGCGGGTATCGTTTCTACACAGGCGGACAGAAATGATAAGTTATTATTTTCGACAGCCGTGTCAGAAGCAGGACGAGGGCGGAAGCGACTTTCGCGCAGAGCAGTGTTCAGCCTTTGACGAGGTGCCCTATAGTGGGAATCTTTTAAGATGGACACCTCATCACGACCCGAGTCGGCCCTGTTCGTTGATTTGCCGGGGCGAACAGAGGCGGGATGAAGACCCGGGGGACATGATCATCGGCGATAAAATTCTCCAACGAGACGACAACGTCCTCCAGGAATCGGAATCGGACGATTTCGTCGTCGTTCAGCTCGCGGAAAAGGTGGTGGACGGTACCCGATGCCGAGCGGGAACCAGCGACGTCTGCATAAACGGGGAGTGCATGGTGAGTAGCGAATGTCGATATCTATTAATTTGCCCAGCTAATTTTAAAATGGATATTTCAATTTCACAACAAAAATCCACCCGACTGGAAACTCCGACGCGACAGAATATTCACCGTCAACTTGCCGCATGCACCTGGAAGTTGACAAAAGCGTGTTCAATTTTACTACATCGCTCCGGCATCGCACTTTCCCAAATTAGCAATCCCCCCGAATGTTTGATGTGACTCTACGGAGCTACATTAACGAAAATACTGCATAGCAGCTAGGTGAGCTTTTTTTCAGTCTGCGGGAGCGAAGCTCCTCCGCATGGTGAATGCCGCCGAGTGTTGGAGCGGGTATTTCTGTGTACGTCGCCGCGTCGCCGCGTCGGGGTCTGTCCATCTTTGGCGGTGGCTGCGGTACCGCGACATGGATATGTTCGTAGTGCTGCGGTCAGAAGGCGGAGGCCTGTCAGTGGTAGAACCTGACGCTAGTCACGGGGGATGAAGCTAATTAAGCAGCTGCTATGAGCAGGCACAGGACGAGATGGTATTTCGGAGTTGAAACGAATCGCGGATCAAGTAATACACCTTTTGCTCTAGCGGTGTGTATAGATTGTTACAAAGGCGAGGGGCGCAAAACTGAATATTACCACCTTCGTGTATCCAAACCGGCACCTCGACGCGGAAAGGTAGATTAATAAAATATACACCCAGCCGCGAATAAGGTGGAACAAAAGGAACCCTGACAATGGAAGATAATTCTGACACATAATATCTGTACATAATTTAGGTCTGACTAATTAGCAACTCAATTAGCCAAAATCTCACGGACGAAGGGTATATTTTTATTCTACTACCTATACTTGCAGAAGCTTAAGCCCCCCTCTTGTGCCTATTTAATTGACTTCTGCTGGTTAGGATGAGATATTTAATCTTCGCGAGCTGTACACACGTAGGGCCTTCTTACGAACCCCCTGCTTCCAATCTCTCTCCTTCTTTCATCCTCTCCCTTTGGATTCTCCTGTACCTCAGCTAGTCTACATCGACGACATCAGGCCACCAGCGTAAAGTCTCAAGAGAGCGATAAAAGCTTTTGTCCGAAAAAGCTCTCAGACGCCTTATTAGCTGCACGGCGAGGCGTAGCAGCCAACTGCCTTGTCAAGGGTAGGAGAGGTGTACCTATATCTACATTACACGTTATATACGTAGGTAGGTATAGTAAACGTTTCGATGTTCTGTCCGACTGCCAGCCGCCTATCCTTGGTCGTATCCAAATTCTCCCTCGTCTCCTGAAGATCAACTAAACTCATTTGGCTAATTGCACCATATACAGGTTGTATGCTACATTAAACGAAATTTTATACCTATATCCACGTCGTTGTGAATATTACCCCCGAAGTAGGCCGGAGGAAAATAATCGTCGAGAATAATTTGCTGACGGTAATGAGTTTTCCAAACAAAATTTCAAAAAAAAACTGTCCTAGCGCCATATCTGTTGGTTCGATTTTCAAGCGAAGCGTTTTGAAAGTCAAGGAAACCATCGAGAGTAGAAACGAATGATTTTCGGGTGAAAAAGAAAGAGATGAGGGGATGAAAAAGTAGCTAGCTTCGAAGGACGTATTGAAAGCTTATAGAAAGGTGTGAGCTGAGTGCGACGGAAGGACGGATGGATGTTGAAACTTTGGTTTTTCAATGAAAGGTAGAAGTCTCCGAGCTTGGATTATTAACACCGAGGTGGGCCGAGAACAGAGTCAAGGAAACGCCACGTCCATACACGACCAAATTTCCCTCTATGATATAACTACGCGTGTAGGTACGTGGTGTACGTGTAACTGGGTGGCTAGAAGAGCAGGGTACCAAGTAACCAACCAAAGAGAAACCGAAGGCGCAGTCATTAATTTCATTTCGATACAAAAGAAACAATACCTACTCCCAGGCACCAGTCAGCCTTTCATTCCTCCCACTTACCGCGATCCTCAAGGTTGCTTTTCTTCGGTATAGGTCTATATTTGCCTGCGGCAGAGCACCTCAGAGTGCTCGCAAGTACCTAGTCAATTTATCGAATAATATTGTACCCAGTCAGCTGCCGGAGTATAATAATCAAATTACATCGAGGTTTCATTGAATACCACTAAGGTTAAAATCGTGTTATTTGAAGTTCGAAATTTGTCGTAAGATAATGAAAAATTTCACCGCATACGTATAAAGCAGCTGGAAGTGCAGCGAGACGTACGATTCAAAAATCACGAGGCTATTGGAGATATTTGGGATAGTTAACAAAAATCTATTAAAACGACGAGATAATTAATTAAGGAATTAATCAGTAGATTGCTCCCCGATTCTGTCCGTCCCGGAAGTCAGCGCGTAATATACGTGCGAGATCGTGCCATAGGAAGTGAGCTGGGGTGGAAGGGTCGAGGTTTGATGGGAACGGTGAAAGGTAACCAGGTAAAATATTCAAAGCTATCCCGGATCGCGATCCGGTGACGTTTGGTAAGCCCTGAAAAACCGTGTGTGCGAGAGAAAGTGGAAAGGGTGAAAAAAGGAAGAGGGGGGGGGAGGGGGAAAAAAATTCATGAGACAACCAAATGCACTTAATACCCAGCTAGAGCCTTTGTTCTCTCTCATATCCCGTCCTCCCGTCTCAGCGCGCGAGAGAGAGAGAGAGAGAGGGGGGGGGGGGGGGGGATTCTCTCTTCTCCAGCTCTCGGATAAGGGATGAATAATGTACTCCCTTACCCTTCAGACAAGTCCCACCTCTTCCCCATGCAACCTGAATGACAAATCAGGTTGGCCCGCCGCCGCGTCAAAGCAGAACGAGAGACTACGTGGACTCTCTTTACCGAAAGGTCGAGAGCACGATCGCCGCGGAGTATTAAGAGGAACAAGATGAAATGCGAATAAGAACGAGAGAAAGGTTTACGAAAAAATTTAGAGAAGTGGGTACCTGTGTGGGTGTGTATCTGGCCAAGAGAAATAAGAAACAAAGATAAGAGAAGAATATCAACGAATTCGAGGCTTTCCTTCCGGAACTTTGGTTTTTGTTCTTTTTTTTCTCTTCTCTTCTTTATATGCATATATGTTTCATTGCACGAGATTGGAGAATCTAATACTGGTAGCTGTATAAATATTTAAAGATATAGGATGAATATATTTTATACGAGAGAAGAAGAGGACAGAATCAAGGAAAAGGATGAAAGAAAGGGCGGGTACAGTTGGTACTGTTTAAAGTTTAAAATATCGGCCGGAGACTTTTTTGTGTGTCTTTATGTACATATTATCCACTCTCACGTATGATCGGTATATTTTTAAACGCGTGTCCCTTCGGAATTGATAAATAAGTAAAGTTTTCGCATATAGGTACATCCAAGGATCAGGAAAGGGGCATCTGTAGCAGCTTTTTTTCTCTATATTTTTTCTCCCCTTCTCCGCAATCCACCCTGATCTGCCAGCTTCTTATACTTCGGGTCTCCCTGAAAGCTCCTCGTTCTCCCTGCTTTTAACCCCGACGACCAGGTGGGCCGCGTTCCCTGGGTCATACGTGACGCGATCCAATTTTCTCGTGATATCCACCTAATATAAGCGCACATACCCGCCAATACACATGTGCGTGCGGATGTGGGTTGAAACGTACGTACGCAGCTGAGACACATGGTTCCAAGCTTCTTCAATAACATTATTTATTCACTCTTATTTATTTTCTCCATCTCATAAACGCATAAGCTCTTTGAAACAAGATTGACCATTTACCTACAATACGAACAGATGAAGAGACTGTCTTAAAACGATGAGCTCGTGGTTGAGATATATACATAGATATATAGATATATATATAAGGAGGAAATGAAATGGTATATGGATGGGAAATCGAGTATCCGTTCGATGAACGATTGACGAGCGTCGAAAGCCGGGTCTTAACCTCAAGCTTTTATCTGTCCCTACAGAAGGTGGGTTGCGACCTCCGGATCGGAAGCAACAAGAAGATGGACGCCTGCGGGGTTTGCGGAGGGGACGGTTCGACGTGCGGGCCGATTTACTACTGGGCTTTGGTGCCGATAACGGTGTGTTCGAAGCCCTGCGGCGGAGGTGAGTGCAGTCAAGATTATACGCGTTTGGAATTATGTAAGGAGAAATACCTGTCAAGCGCACGGGTTATTACCTGCCGAGTCAAGAGTTGAAAGAAAGGAATTAGGTAATAACGACAAGAAAAATTTCGTTCTAATGTATGAACGGTAGGGTGGTGGACTTTAAAAAGGTCATTTTTGAATCTCGACCGATTCGCCTCCCAAATCGGCTCCACATATTTCAAAAATAATTACCCAACTCTTTCAGATTTGAATCTCAATTCTAACCCGTGTCTCCAAGAGGGTGGAGTACCGCATTGAACCCTCTCACGAAACAATTACGGAATTATTTTTAAATTATCTGGAGCCAGTTTGGGGGGCGAGCCGGTCGAAATAAAAAAATTACCTTTTTAAGGACCACCCTAAATTGTACAGGTATGAAGTTACTTCCTACCTAATGGGTTTGGTAAAGCTCAGGTTGACATCAGCAGCAGCAGCAGCCGGTGCTCGCGAACGCGTGATTCTAATTACTGGTCGGGCTCGTATATTTTACCGATATAGTTCACCTGGCATCTACACAGAACCAGAGAAGGAGAAATTCCTCCCTCAGTGCATTTTCCCCGCCGGTCATTCAATCATCCCTTACCTCGATTCTCGATATTCGGCACACGTTTTACGAATTAATATTCTTTATGCTTGAGATTATAACTGTGAAAAGGTTATTCTGTATACCCACGGCATACAGGATTGTTGTTTGCTAGTGTGTTCGGAGTCTTGAAAGAGAAAACAAATAATGAAACGTGACATCCTGATATCACACACAGGTTTCAAGATGGCGATGGCCGTCTGCAAAACTAGAAGCACCGACGAAGAAGTGATGGATTCTCACTGTGACCCAACCGAAAAACCGGACAAGTCGCTCGTCGCCTGCAACGATCAACCATGTACTACAGAGTAAGCGCAAAAAATGACGAATTTTTTGTTTCTTTCTTAAATTGTAAGTAAAATAGGTACCCATAGGTTGTCTGTTCAGTGGCATCTTGGGTGATTCGAAATTCTCAATTCCATGCTACAAAGATTGGGCCTGATGCTTGATACACTGAAATAAGCGGCAATCAAATATTCTTAGGTGCAAACTCTTTTTCGATATTATGTCACGAATTTCTATTACACAGGATGCAACTAAATAAACCGAATAGACAAAACTATTATAAGGATATATATTCCAATCCCAGTCGCGCCTAACTAGTTGAAACTTATGGATTGGCGAGACGAGGATAGCAGCAACTTTAAACTGCAGCGATACCCATTAAGCTTGAATAGAAAAAGCTCGCGACTAGACCGCTGAGTCACAGCCGCCACCGAGTGAGGAGAGAAAAAGCCATGCGAGTGAAAAGTGAAACAAAACGATAGTGCGATATGTAATACACTACTCACACGTGCAGCATTGTAAACGAGAATGAGTGGGTCTCCCTCACACGTGACACGTTCAAATTTTCACCCTTTGATCGGCTCATGGTCGTGGGGAGGAGGGGGGGGGGGGGGGACTGAAAAGCAGGTAGCAGTTTTGAAATGCAATTTCGTTAATGCTACCGACGTCGGTGCGGTAGCCAAAGGGTTATAAATTTATTTACCACGCCGTTGAACCCCGACCTTTTATAAATATATTTACAGATTTTCCGGTATTCCATTAATTTGAGTTGCGCGCGTTTGAAATTGAGAGAAAAAAAAAACATACAAACAAACAAACAGAAATGAAAGTAAAAATAAAGAAAAAAAAAACATTAGCCGAAGAGATTTTTAACTTTCCGCTGAAGTATCAGGCGTGTCAAACGTTATCGGAATTTTCCATATCGCATTCCAGAACAAGGTGGGGAAAAAATTTTTATTCCTCACGTACTCTGGCTTCTTCTTTTCTCGCATTTGAAAATACTTTTCATTTAAATACCACCGACCAACCTGCAAACACAGTGATTAAAAATAATTGTTTCGTAGGCGCGGTTAGTTTACGACAAACAGGCCAAAGAGTAAGGTAAATGACGATAATGAATGAGTTGTATACATAGAAAAAAAAAAGATAAGAAAATAGAAAAACCACGACGGACCGAAACGAAGAACTTTACAAATGATAAAATAATAATTCGTATAGAATTTCCATCCCGCGCTTACTTCGCTCTGTTCTACCTCAACGTCGCTACGTACCCTGCACCTTTCCATAATCACCCTCTACTATTTCGCTCAAAGGTGGACAACGGGACAATGGACCGAGTGCAGCGCAAGCTGCGGTGGCGGAACAAGAACAAGACCCGTATTCTGTTCGGAGGAGAGCAATGAAACGAGTACCAAAGTAAGTACAAAGTTCAAAGAAGCTCCTTTTTGCCCGTTTGTAGCGTCGCCGTGCGATCATTTTTTATTCATTTACCTTTTTTAACCGTGCACTCGCGACTCGCCGAGTGCAGAACCGCAGAGGCATACACGTACATCTCTTTGTAATGAATGAGAAATAAGGTTGGCGATATTATTTGTCACAGCTTCCCGAACACATGTGCATCGGTTCGCACAGGCCAAGGCATCAAGAGACCTGCAATACGATATCCTGTCCCATGTGGGAAACGAACGAGTGGTCAGAGGTGAGAATAATTCGTGCGTTCAATCAAATGGAAAACACAAGGCAATAATCGGAAGAAAAAAAGCTTCTACGGTCTGCTACAGAGTTCCGAGAATTCCAAAGATCGTTGATTTCTTTCCCTGCGTCATTACTACCTGAAATGTTTTTTTCTCGCGGTAACTTCAACAGACTATAGAGTGATGCTCGTTTGCTGATGAACGCACAAGCCACGCGAGGTTCACGGATCGAATTTCGAACGAAGAAGATTATTAATCACTCGACGAAGAGCGCGAGTTCGGGTCGTTTTCGTCCGGGTTTCGAAAGCAGCGGCTCGAAGAGAGAGAGAGAGAGAGAGAGAGAGAGAGCGAGAGCTGCTTTCAGCGAGTATCCCGATGGACAATGCACCCCCCATAATTCTGGATAATAAAGTAGAGAATAGACAGCTGCTACGTAGTCGGTTATAATATATTATAGGAAGGTAAACACAGAGATAACGTGATAAAACACGAAGAACACAAACCCGCAGAGCCTGGCGCCTGCATCTGTGCACAGTAGTGACGTAGACTTTCATATCCGTAGCTACGCGAAATCCGTATAGCTCGAATGATTAACGAGGCGTCTGTCTTGATTGATACACAATGCATTCCGCCGATGAATGAGCGAATACGTACGTACGTACGTAGGTAGGTAGGGTGGGTGCAGGAGAGGCTGATTTCAGGAGTGTTTTCAAATGGGCCTGGCAGAGTTTCGGTCTAAGAGGGTAAGCGGGAATACCCGTTGTTGAAGCGTGGGCGGTAATGATTCGATCGTAATATACCTTACGGGGGCGAGGAGAACGATCGAATGAACCTCTGGAGCAGAGGAGGAGGGGCGGTGGTAGGGAAACGCGAGTGTATAAGACGAGAAAGACAGGAATTGATAGATTCCTCGCTTTTGTGGGCCGAGCCAAGCTGAAAGCACTTGAGGCTGCTGAGATTGAAGATTCGAGAGAGCCGTTCCTGGTCCCTCACCCTCTCGATTCCCGCCCCCCTTCTCCTTCTCCTTCTCCTTCCCGATCTCGATCTTGGTGCCTGCTAACGCCACCGTCGAAAGACCAACGGACCGGAAATTCTTTCATCGAGGAACGGATTCCTGATTCCGTTCCCGTGGTTTAAACGCGGAGGAATGCGCGCGTGATACTCTTCATCTTTTTTCAAATCCGTGGATATCGCTGAATCTTGCATGGATTCCGGCTCGTCACCTTTATCTCACCCTCGACAATTCATCGCGCATTTATTCGTCCCAACAATATTACACAAGGCTGTTTGAATTACCGTTTCACGCAGTGTTCGGCTTCCTGCGGTTCCGGAATTCGGACGCGTTTTGTCAGCTGCAAGGACGGCAAAGGACGCGTTTCTAAGGACTGCGACATCGTGGAAAAGCCGCACAATGAACAGGAGTGTAGATCCGTAGTATGTCCGACTCCAAGCATAGGTAACACTCTTATTTTCAACATTACATATTTAAAAATACTAACCGAATTAAACTAATGAACAAGTTTCATGTAATTCATTCTGTTCTCCCACTTTGTATACATTTTTTCATATTATTCCAAAACGTCACCATTATTGATTTATTCAGCTGTCAAAGAATTCCCCCTTTGTTTCAGAAGACGAGTTTATGCGACCTCTGAGGCAACCCTACCCGCCACCACCTGTACCAGCGAAGTTAATCGGCCAACCGATTCCTTCCGAATCGACGTGAGTATATTCGTTGAAACGTCAGTATGTCGATGAAATTACTATGGTGAACAAGTAGTAGAATTATTACTTTTCATATAATTATTATAATATAGTTTGCGGTAGTGCAGTCAGAGGTTTCGGTAACAGTAATTAATGCTTTAGAAGCAGATACTCAGGATGCGCAGCCTAATTTACAATCGACATGATCTTTGGTTCGCGGGAAGATAAATCGTGAAGTTTGATGTATGCCTGATATTTGATCTGTTACTCTAGGTACACCATCTACTTTGCATATGGCTGGTTATACTCGAGGTACACTGTACATCGATCTTATATCCATACTCTTTGTTTATATGCCCATTGTATTTTCCGCTAGGATGCAATATACTGTGCATAATTATGTATTTACTGTTCATGTCAAAAATGCCATTTAATCGCAATTATATTGAACAGTTTACCGCATTTACAATTTTCATTTTTCATAACATGCTGCAAATTGTTCACTACACGTACCGACCAAACCATTAGCGGACACTTATTATACGCTTTATTTCTAGCACTTGTCGTAGTTACCGTTTTTAGTATTTTCAAATTACCACATCCTTCTGTATGGCAAGCAACACGCGTTTTCTCGGGAACATTTTTATTCAACGTTTCATTGACTTGGAAAACAAGCGGAGCTCAGATTTTCACATCCTGAAGTAGTAATAGCCGGAACGGGTCAGACGCTACGCCGTAAACTAGAAATATAACTTTGGACCTAGCTTCTTGTCGTATAATTTGTTTCTCTTCACACGTAAGCATTATCTACCGATATTGTATTTGTTTAAATGAAATGATACCCCGCCTAAGCTATGCCGGACGAAATAAATAATGAAAAGCGTATACGTATGATCAACGTGGTGGTCTACCTGCAGTATATAAACTACTTCACTCCGGAAATGTGGAGTCGGAAGCATTGCAAGAAATTGTCAAACGAACTCGAGGACTTTACAAACATTGGAAAATGTGATGGATTGATTTGCACGAGGTCGCGACGGTTCGAGTAGGATGTAAATAAAGTAACGATATCATATCGCGATGTTGAACGAAACTCGTCATCTATAACGAGAGTTAATTAAGGAAATGGGTGGCGCAGCCTGGACCGAAGAGTTACTTCGCCCACATTAATACCCTATATCACGATGAACGAGTGCCCAGGGTATCGATTTATCAACGTACAGGCTTCATCCTGTTAGCATAATATGTTGGTGTACGTACCGACATTCAAAGGCACAATGATGTACAGATTCATATTGGAAACGCAGATAGCCGTTATCGGGCCAAGTTTTGCGAAATCTCTGATACAAACTGGTCGCGAGAAAAAAAAAGTAATATTTGTTTTCACAGATTCATTGCAGAGGAATGGTCGCCGTGTTCGGTGACATGCGGCGAGGGCATCCGACGTCGAGAAGTGCACTGCAAGATATTCCTCGAATTCAGCAGAACAATAGCAAAGTTGCCAGACAGGCAATGCTCGGGACCGAAGCCCGCCGACATAGAAAAGTGCGTCCAGGAACCTTGCGGGATTCTGGGCAATAGTCTTTCTCACAGAATGGACACCGTCAGGGATAGCGGCTATGCCGAGTCCAGCCTCGCCGATACCTACCGATCCTCTTCGGGAGGGTCGGGGGGCAGCAGCTACGAGAGCAGCGTTCGAGTCGCCGCTGGCAGCGCGACTCAAACGAGCTACTCTTGGAACGAAAACGGCTACACTCACTGCAGCGCCTCGTGTCTCGGCGGTGAGTTGACTGACATGTTGTGCGGTTGGCGAAAAACAGAAGGAAAAAATAAATTAAAAAAAAAAAGGGTGGGCGGGAGGGAGGGTACAGCTTGGACGGTCTAAATCGTACTTATTTTCAGGAATTTTTGTTTTTTGTTCGGAGTTATTTGCTACTTATATGCGCCGTTCCGCCATTTTCTTATTAATTTCAATGAAAAAATCCAAAATATTCTTCAAATTATAAGTAACAAAGCCATCAAACTCAAGTTGCTCAAAGTGTTTTTGTTTTCCTTAAAAAAAAATTTCTAAAAATAGGTATGACTTCAGACCGTCCAAGCTATACTCCCACTTCAATTTATATTACCGGGAATTTAACAGGCGTTCAAGAGCTGATCATAAATTGCGTCAGAGACTCAGATGCTCGAGTGGTGACACCGTATCTTTGCACCCCGGAAACAAAACCGGAGTCACGAATCAGGACCTGCAACGATCATCCCTGTCCACCAAGGTATGCGTGAACTGTATTAAATAGGTATAAGAATGCAAGCGATTACTACAAGTATTCGAATCGCGTGGTGATTATCAATTTCAGATGGAACTTCAGCGACTTTGCACCGTGCATGAGCCCCTGCGGATTGGGAATTCAGACACGTGACGTGACGTGCATACACGAGGTTGCCAGAGGAGGCGCGAACACGGTTCACGTACCCAACAACATGTGCCCCCAGCCTCCGCCGCCGGACAGACAGTATTGCAATATATTGGATTGCCCTGTGAAATGGAACATTGGAGTCTGGGGAAAGGTGAGGAGGATGTTTTTAGAGTAAACGTAATTCCAGGATTTAAAGGATCACATTAGCATTCACGAGTGGTGTAACGGCGTTTTAGTGCTCCAAGACTTGCGGCGGTGGTGTAAAGAAGAGATACGTAGCCTGCGAACAAGTCATGGCGCAGGGCCATCAGCAGCCACGGCCAGAGTCCGCGTGCGTCACCCAGAAACCCGCCGAGCAGAGGCCCTGCAATACTCGGGCCTGCCACGACCTCGACTCGAACGCACAGCCTATTATTTCAAGCGAGAACACGACTTTCAGCCAGTCGGATCCGAACGAAAAGGTCGATCTCAAAATCGGTGGTACGGCGATTGTATTTCACGGCACATCGATCGTCAAGATCCGTTGTCCGGTGAAAAAATTTGACAAGTGAGCGGCAACTCTGCAAAGCTATTCGACGATACAGCACATTCTCAATTCCGTTGCCAATTCTTAAGTGCAGGGCAGCTATAACCGTTGTACATTTGTTCCCGCAGGGCTCACATTATATGGACGAAGGACAGAATGGAGCTAAGGAAGTCAAAGAAGTACAAGATCAGCAAAAAGGGCGCACTTAGAATAGTTGACGTAAGCTACTCGGACAACGGTGTCTATGCTTGCATAGGTGAGGAGAAGATCTTGACTGTCTTAACGCGAAGACCATCGGCTGGACAATTGAAAGCTACGAGAAACTTATCGCTTGTTACCTTCTAGCGGGACATTCGCAAGCAGAGGTTCGTCTTTTGGTGAAAGTGAGACCCGGCGAGTACATGAGCAGCGAAGAAATCCTGCGGCACGGAAAGACGGTCCATCATCAGGACGCTAGTTTGGACTCATCACCTTCGCTGTCCGGCGAAGTGCTTCACACGGATTACGCAGGTATAACGTTTTGCGATTTTCCAAGAGGCTGGAGTTGGTAACGTTAACGTAAAAAATCGTCAGGAGAAATAAAAAATGAATGCTCAATTTTACAACGACTTTGAAAAAGGATTTGACTTTTCAAAATAAGATCATGTTTCTCTTTAATAAATTTCAATCACTGCTAAAAGTGCAAAGTAACGATTTTTCCTAAACATGCATTGTTGAAGTAACGTTACTAAATTCACCCTCATAATTTTCCTATCTCGAGCCGTTTCTGGACCGAGATTTTCCATCCCCAGCACCAGCCTACGGCAGTCCGTTCTCCTTCAACGGCGAAGATTTCAGTCACGAAGCCCATCCCGAAGGAATAGTCACCCCTAAACCGACGCGAAAACCGCGAAAAAAGAAACAGAAGCCGAGTCCGCTTCCGCCGGACGCGACGATGATTCACGGCGAGTATACCGTGACTTCGCCTCATCAGGTAAGTAAATCGGTGCTGAATATCTAATTGTGATCGAAAATTTACAAGAACCGATGACCGCCTGTTCTCTCCGTTTGTTTCGTCTAACTACACAACTACTCTATTCTATGTCGACTAAACTACTCTTTTAACACCAGCGCTGATCGCTATCTTTTTCCCTGTACTTTTCTCCTAACAAACTAACGTCTTCCGGTGATGGGCTCGTGACGCTATAATCAGCCGGGATATCAGGAGTCGGTCGAATCGACAGCAACTTCAGGAACTTCGAGCCTTTTGCCCCACTTAAACGGATTGATATCGAGGCTAAAGGTAAGCGCCTCCATTAGCGTTTACCCTACACCACTAAAGCCGAACCCGCAAACATATTCGGGATGACGCGATTGTATTATTTTTTTTTTATTGCATTTCATTTTACGTTTGCTTCCCAAGTTGACAGATCTTTCGCATTTTGTATCTTTTCTATTATTTTTCAGTTATCAAGTCTCGCAACTTCCTGCTGCTTCTCTCTCTACACTATCTGTACTTTTACTGTTCATTTATAATCCAACTAACGATAAATAACCAAATAATACGGATATCAGCCAGCAACCCTAAAATTCAGCTATATCCTCGTTGTCAAGAGCTGAAAATTGAAAGGGCGTAAGCCAAATTTTGCAACAAAAATGGATGAAAGCGGATTTTAATCGCGAATCTGAAAGACGGTTATGCCCTTTTGGTTCTTAACCCTTGACATATATATAATATACATATTTTTTTTTTTTTTACTGCACAGTATGACTGTAGCCACTGACAAGTTTCTATTTTGTAGTATGTTTGTATTGTGTGATAATTTATTATTAAATTGCTATTATACTTTAATTGCCTGTAAGTAATGTGTTACAGAAATAAAATTAGCGCACACAGATATCGTTAGCCACTGTCTATCATACTAATATCGTTCGCTAGGCCTATTGGCCATTTCAGGGTAACGCGATAGGAAACCGGGGTCACAGGATGGCACCACATTATGTCGAGGATTCGAGGAGCGACGATATTCCGACAACTCGAACTCTCAGGGATCGGAAAGCTGGAAGAAACTTCGCGGACGAAATCGACAGCGACTTTGGTATTTTACAAGGAAACACGGGGATACCGGATGAGAAATTTGGCCCAGACGAGGAGCGGATAATCATCGACGACGACCCGTACGACCTGGACGAAGCGATATTCGCTCTTCAAAACGGCGACGAGTCTATAAGCACGCCAAAGATAACTTACAGAAAAAAGCCGGCCCCAACTTTGTCGGCGATAGATTTCATCGAGGAATCCCTGAGGAACGCGAAAAGGCACGAGGCCCAACAAAGTGCGCAAGAAGTTCGATTACAAGACAGGGATGATATTAAGTCGATTGATCTCGCCGAGGAATTACTGTCAGCAATGAAACGGAGCAACGAAGAAAATTCGAGTAATGCCGAAACGACGCGGAAAGTTCAAGAACCGGCAGACTCCAAGTCCTTTGCAAAAGAAGGATTTCCCAATAGAGGAAACCGGGACAGCACTGCTACAAATAACTTTGGAGAAGCTTTGATCGATGAGCGGGAGAAGAGGATGAACGACGAAGCCTTGCCGGTAACTCGATCAGCGAGCGTGAATGAAATGAACTCCGTGATAACGAGCGAACCCGAAGTGACGGAGAATCAGACGTCAGAGGAGACGCAATACCTTGGAAAAGTGGAGTTCAAGGAGGACGAGGTCGAAGAAAATACTCCGGGCAACGATCAACTGAACCCGAACTACGGAAATTCCGAATCACCGGAAGAATCGAGTGAAAGTTCGACCAACCTCGAGTCGAACGAAGAAGCGTTGAGCCCCAGTCCCGAAGGCGAGGAGGTCGGAAATCCCCGCGGCACCATAAGTACTTGGGAAATTTTCACCTCGACCGCGTTCGAAAACGGAAACATCGACGACGAGTCGACTTTACAGCCTGTCGTCATTTTAGGAAAGAGTAAGCTTCGACGCGATAAATTCACTGGAGCACAGCTACTTGAACGCCAGTGTAAAAAATCCCGATAACACTCGATGTTGTTTCTTGCAGGCATCGTTGAGGAGCTCAAGTTTGAATGGGTCACAACGGAATGGTCCAAGTGTTCGCAGACTTGCGGTGGCGGCGGTTTTCAGGTTATCAATATTCCGATATCGCAGTAAAATAACTGAAACGGGTTCCTAAGCCGATTTTAACTTCTTGGTCTTTAGATGAGAGGCGCTCAGTGCACCGTGAGACCCGTAAAGACCGCAATAAACGCCACTCAGGTCGCCCCGAAAACAGCCGTCGGTGCTACGCTGTGCGAAGACGCGGGAATTTCGATTCCAGAAAAGGTTCGAGCCTGCGGGGGAGAAAGATGCCCGCAGTGGCATGCCGGGGAATGGACGCCCTGCGAGACGTCGCGGTGTTTCACTTGGCAAACAGGTTAGCGAATTCCTCGAGTCCTCCTCAAACTTCACCATTCTTCCTCTCCGATTTGCTCTACTTTCATCCTTTTGCAGCAATGCAGAGGAGGGAAGTTACGTGCCGCATTACGGAGGAAGGGGCCAACGGTACGACGAACGCGACTGTCCTCGATGTCAGCAAATGCGAGGAGAGTGTCAAACCCCCCCAAAGACTCGAGTGCTATAACGACGAGTGCAAAGGTGTATGGCGGGTTGGCGAATGGTCGGAAGTGAGTAAATCATCGGGTTCAAAATGCGGGTGCTTAGGAAAATTTCGATGGTTTTAGGTGCATCGAGTCGGTATTTCCCGAAAGGTTAATCACTCGTCAATTCGATGTACACCCGATTTCGAGATTAAAAAGATTTCGCAATATTTCTGGGATTTCAAAGAATTTCAAAAGATTGCAAGAGATTTCACAAGATTTCCGAAAAAGCTTACACCAGATATCAAGAGTGATTAACCCCTTGGTATATTCTTTACCGAAAAAGTATCACGGGGGAGTATTTTTTGCAGAACAAAAAATATTTAACGAAACATTATTTCAGTGCACCGCTTCCTGCGAGGAGGATGGCGTCAAGTACAGAATCTTACAGTGTGTCTGGTTTGGGACGAAAAAGGCAGCGGGCAACGCCTGCAGGGACGTTCCACGACCTTCTGTTATGAAAACGTGCAAAGGACCACCTTGCCTCCAAACAACAGGTAAAACTCATGGCGCATCTGTGCTTTCACAACGTCGGGTCGGACACGCAGTTCGGTTTCGTAATTCCGGATAACGTGTCGTTCGGAGTAAATATTGTGTGGCGTAACTTACCGGTAGATCATTTCGATGTTTCAGATCACTGTAAGGATCTTTCGCAGTTCTGCGGTAAAGTAAAAGCAATGAATATGTGCCGAGTGCCTCTTTACGAGAAACAGTGTTGCCAATCCTGTCGTCAGCAGTCCTAAGACAGCGTGACGATCTCGAATCAAGTGACGGCACTGAAATTGAAGAGAAGATAAAAGGTTAGACAACAGGACAAAGAAGAGCTAGATTCGCGAAAAGATGGAGAAAATTTTGCAGCTAGATATGTAGAAAAGAAGAAGATTAGGGAAACAAGAAAAATGGAAAAATTTGTTATATGAGATTGAATCATGATTGAATACCTCGTAGGTATAAAATTGGTTGAAAATTGACTAAAGTTGGCAACGTGACAGTTGCAGTGTATTGTTTAAAAATACGTTAAATATTATACAAAATAACAAGATATAATATACTATATATACATAATTTAAGAATTATAGTATGTGGTTGACCGACTTGTTACGCGAATAATAATCTTTACCAATTTCTCCGAAATTAAATATTTTTATCATTTCTCTTCGCCGATAAATTATAATTTCGTTGCCACTCAATACATGTAAACAATATATTTTACGTATTTAAGCAAGCAAATTAGGGAAATCAAGAAAATCGTTTTTTGTTTTCCACAGAAAATTATTCAAATTACCTGAAATGCAAGAACGTAAAATACTAAAAAATTGACGACATCTTATTAAACTTGAAATTACACTAATTAAGCTGTAACATGCAGAGATTAATTATAATTCCGGGTTATTTGGCGCGTTCCTTAATGTCGACTAAATTCCACAGTAGGTACTAAGCCATATGTGAGGGAAAAAAAAAACACAATAACACCGCGCATCTCGGACAATTTTCCAAAACAACAAATAAGCGATATTGTTTCAAGTCTAACTGTGAATTTTAAATATACGTTACAGTCACCGTTTCAGAAGATGAAAAAAAGGACTTATTACTCTACGCGAAGTTGATAAGATTATTGTCATTAAAGTATTTCAATGTTGGTGCTTCACTCGCACATAAAATGGCTTTAACGTAAAAGTATTCAAAGTTAAGTAATAAAAAAAATAATAATAACAGTAATAATAATAATATATTTAATTATATACGATTTAGACTAACTGCGATTTGTATTATTGTTTTACTGATTATACCGTATGATTTCAATTCCGTGCATGGTAATTTATATTTATATTTACTAACCACAGCGCAGTTTCATATATTCACAAACCAACGCGCGAACTGTTTAAACATACCTGCAAGAATCGTTCTTCAAGACTGAGCAATATTTCCATAGATCGGGTTTATAATTTCGTCACATAATATAGCTATATAAATAAATATAATAGTACATTCCGTTCCCAAAGGGGCATTACCACGATAATTCAATTTTCGTTAAACGATTGCTGGTTTCGATTTCCTTCCCTCGAATTATTTCATACATTTCACATTAGGTACGATCACATAACTTTGTATTTATTGTACTATTATTAATTGTTTTTCATTGAACTGTGCGCGCTGAGCTGACAAAGCTAACTAAATATTAAAAAGTTATAGGAACAAACTAGTATTATAAATATATATGTATATTATAGTGAGTGTGTGAGAGAGAGAGAGAGAGAGAGAGAGAGAGAGAGAGAGAGAGAGAGAGAGAGAGAGAGAGAGAGAGAGAGAGAGAGAGAGAGAGAGAGAGAGAGAGAGAGAGAGAGAGAGAGAGAGAATGCAATAAAAACAATGAATGAATTAATGAATGCCTATAATAATGTATAGATATATGATTAGGATAGGAATACAAAATAATATACGCTATATATTGGTCAAACGTGCAGCCAATCGTTTGTAAGCAATAAAAATATAAAGTTATATATTATACACACCATGTAATATATAATGTACTTATTTTGTTAAGAATCTCCGGCAAAAATTTATTTACAAAAATTTTACCGCAAGTTCATAGGTGGCAATCCGCAGCGGACGATGCTCAAACTTTTTGCAAATAAATTTCTGCGACCAACGAATTTGCCTCTATACTTATAAACGACGAGAAGAGTAGACGGAAAAAAGATAATGGTTTGCCAAATGAGCCGACTGTAAGAAGCACTATAGTATTTAAGTTATAATTAATAATAACTATTGAATAAGAAATGCAGCTGTGCATAATATTATATGTTATACCTATATATACGAGGTTTACGTGAATCTGGCAAAACGAAGAAAACAACACCGTAGATGTGAATTTATAGCCCAGTGTAATATAACTATCATATTATGATTATTCAGATGAACGATTATACATATTATAATATACATGCAAGTAGTGTAGAATATTATTGCAAAATTTCGCAATTACTGGAAAATGATGTTGAACAATTATATATTTCAATTTTGATTTCAAATTTGACCGTAATTTTCATTCTATTACTTACACAATTATGACACGTGAAGAAAAAGTTGTAATGAAATAAGATATTGAACACACCGAATGCGACGCACGTTCAATTTTGTAGTAGCCGCCAAATGTCAAAATTGTTCACGCGTAAACAATATGAACTAGGTGTGTTATACACGATATACTTTGAGGTTTCATTTCGTTGTGTAGGTTTAAGTTTTTGTACATATATAACACGTCGATCCTAGTTGTGTAAAATGATAATTATTATGTACATTAAGTGTGCGGAGAGTGTTATGATTCAACATTATATCTATGTAAATATGTAACTGCCTATTATACATATTACATTAAATGACGAATAAAAATTCAAAAGTATATACATGTACCGCATGCTTCGTGTTTTACTAGCCAATTTCATCTGGCATAATTTACACAGGTCTGCAAAAAAAAAAAGCGTGAAATTGCAGCTGCACGGGATTTTTGTGGTAAGTATTATATTTTCGAGTATGCTGAATCCACAAAGGACTTCCATTTTCTTCCATCACATACAGTATTTTTGCAAAATACAACCCAGCCAACATAGCTAGTTGCAGTTATGTTATCTAGAAATCAGAAGCTATGCGACAATAATCGTATAGCAAAAACTGAGTCGGAATATCTTTCCATTGTTTTGAATTATAGGTATACCACTACGAGAAAAAGTATTGCAGTCTCGTAATGTTGGCGGAATGAAATATATTACTGACGTTATATAAATAACAGCGATGTGATCGTTACATTATGAACACTGTCACAAGATATTTAGCAGTGAACTCAATTATTTGTGTTACATTCGTTTGGAAAAATGAGTTACTGGTAAAGAGAACATTAAGGACGTAAAAATAATATGTACATTACATCAAATTAATGGCTTGGGAGTATAGAACGGCGTGCTCCCAGAATCACGCAGCAGTTGTTATGTAACTCAATAATTTATAACTTTGTGATAGATATTCGTCACTCTGCCAAGCACGTCACCACGGGATTCATTGACTTATGGGAAATTAAATCAAAATAAAAACAAACAGAACAATTCATTAAAAATATAGTTATATAATAGAATTGAATATTTTATGTTGAGTAAAAAAAAAGGCCCGTAACCAACGATAACATTGTGAAACTTTTGATTGGTTAAGACCTTTGAAACCTGTTCTTCCTCTCGTTGATACGCCTCCGGACACGCTTCCGGTTTCCATTTTCTCTTTCGCTGTTTATATATATTCTTGAGTCTCACTCTGATACGTATTAAACGGAAGTAAGAAATCACTTCTGCATGGGACTTTTATAATCAAGAATAGGATACCAGATATCGAGTTAAACGGGAGTTTCACTCTAAATGAAACTACAAAACACGAGTTGAAGAAAAAACCTGACGCGATGGAACTTTTATAGTATTTTTTCCGATTTCAGTGAGTGAAATTTTATAACGAACAGTATAAAAGAAAAGCCTGTGCAGTTTTTCGTTGCAGACCTGTGTCATCGTTTCATTCCCACAGTTTTAAAAGCGCGTCATTACTCAATCCCCAAAGCTCCTCCAAAAGCGACCATCCCCTCTTTTGAGTAGACAAAAGATACTCGTTCCCCGGATCATTCATATACGAATAAGCGCCAAGCACGAGGCTCTGGCAGAGCCGTCCGCATACGCATGTCTTTAAGACGTTCCTCTCAATCTCGGGGATTCTCCTGACAGTCTGATACCCTCTCAATACGTGTTTTCCTCTGGAAATATCATCCGTCTGAAGCAGCATGTGGCAGAGCGCGATCGCGATCTCGAATATCAAACAAGACCTTTGGGAGTCCCCGAAGTCGATAACCGCCACGACCCTTTTCCCTTCGTCGTCGACGAGGATGTTCTGCTCGTTTAGATCGCCGTGAATTATGCCTTTCTCCAGCATCTCCATGCCCCCCGTAACTTCCTCCTCGAACTTGGCGACCACCTCGTTCACCACTCGTCTTCGCCGGGCATCATCGACCGCGTGAACGAAGTCCCTCAGCCTCGGTACGGAGTTCAGCATCCAGAGGGTGCGGTGCTGCTCGTAAGCCGGATGATGAAACTTCTTCAGAGCCTCGTCGAGTTCCGCGGCGAATCGCCCGACGTCCGCGAGCAGCTCGTCCGGGGGATCGGCGCGCCGATGGAGAATATCTCCGGGTATGTAAGTCAGGAGTCTGACGACGTGTTTCTCCGCTCCGTCGCCGAGGAGCTCCAGGGAGTAGTAGCGGTTTTCTAAGTTCTTTACAGGCTTGGGAGTTATTATTCCGTTCTCCTCGAGGAAGTCCAGCATCGCGGTTTGACCCTCGACGAATCCGGTCTTCCGCGAATCGAGAGAGTTCGTGATCTTGAGAACGTAGCCGTCCCTCTCGACATCGGTTATCCCAGGATTTTCGAACTCCTCTTCGCAGAGAACGTGGAAATTCTTATCGTCGTAGGCGTTCAACTCGGAGACCAGCTTCGCATTCAATCCGTACAAACGGTGCACCAGATCCGCGGCGGTTTTCGAATCAGCTTTGGGTCTGATCAATTGGCCGGGTTGTAGAATTTCGTCACCGCTAAGAGCGGACATTATGCGAATTCAATTTAACTCCCAATACCGCGAGCTTTTATGTTTCGGAATCCCAACGACGAACCCGACCGATCGAAATTTGTGGCGCGACTAGCGCCTGTAACTGGCCGTAGGCGGAAGGATCGTTTAATATTCAATTGCGTCAATCACGTCTATAAAGCCCAGTCTTGGCCCGCGATTGCTACGCATCTGCGAAAGGTATAACACACTAGGATGAGAAGGTGGATGCTGCTCCACTAAGACTCGATATTGCTCGTAAAGCTTGACTAAACGATGTGCTATTTCGAATACAGCATTGCATTCATCGTTATCAAGATGATAAGGTTATCGGAGGCAACAGTCAACAGTATAATATCTGATGCAGCGTATAGATGAACGAAAACTGACGCCAAGGCGAGGAATCTCGTACTTAATGTAGATATAATATATATGTAGTGATAAGTGATTAGAGGGAGCACGAAAGATAAAACAGAACCGACTTTCGAAAAACGCTGAAACTTCTCTCCTTTTACTCATTTCATTCGGTTCTGACAAACTACGGTAAGTACTACGGAAATAACTTTGTCTAGATAATAATAATAATATATTGATCTCACGCCCTCGGAGCAAACTCGGAGTATTTCCGTCCGATCGATGCGTGTGACAGGCATAAAGCGAGTGGTTGCGTCGGGCTCAATGATGGTATAAATGTACACTATATACGAAATCTTGATGCCCCTTGGGAATTATTCCGAGTGTCAGTTAGGAAGGAAGGTGAAATTCGAAAGCGCTGTCCAGGAATTAGACGCGTACATATTTAGGGAGGAGAGAAAATTTGGAATAATAATCGTCCGCGACGAGTTAGACCAGCATCGCTCGATATGTCAACCTAAGATCTTGAAATCGTTCCTGGATTTGAAGTCAGCCTTGCAGAGGGATAAACGCGAAATGAGAGAAGGTATAACATTTTCGTAACTAAACTACTAGTGGAAATATTCTTTTGGAAGCCGAGGCCTAGCTGTTGATAATTGTAAGACGCAGAATTCGTAGTAACGCATCGGTATCATATTGTCCGTATACCTTGACACCGCAGCTTACGAGAACCTCAAAAAGTCCAACGGAACAATGAAGAAAATAATGAAAGAATTAAAGGAGGAGACGATGCTTCGCCGAAACCATATTCAAGAGGAATTTACCAATTTCGAAAATCTAAGTACCGACCGTCTTCTCAGCATAAATCCAATATCTTTTACAGTTGACCGCAGAGACAGAAAGTAAAGTGATTGCGAAATCAATGATCTTTAAATTTTCTTCTCCTCTACGGTATACAAATAATGGCAATAAATTTTTCGTAAAGAACAGTTGTATAAAAGAATTCGTTTGCTTAGTTTCTACGTAGGAAAAAAACCATTCTGCTTTATAACCATTTGGCGGTAGTATTCAAACCCTGTACAGGATCGCCACGAATAGGATATAGCGACTCTCGTTGCGAATTGCGAGAGTCGAGAGAACAGTCGATAATTGTCAGGTGTTGAGCTCCACCACGATCAGACTACGGCTAGGCAGTCGAACAAACGCTTACAAACGCTCACAAACGCTCCGACCGTCATGGCCACGCGTAAGTACACGCTAATTGCTGGTTAGAAAATGAAAGACTCGACTGGAGTGTTCAAGTTCGAAACAAGTTCAGCCCTAAATCCGGATTAGATTAAGATGTTGTTAATTTCTGACGTGTAACGCTAAACCTCAATCCAAACTCTATCGTGGCACCGTCTCGATGAATCTGTCATCGACAATTCGCCGATACCACTCGCTGATTGTCAGCTTTGGTAGATAATACCTAGGATCAAGACTTGAATCATGTAAATAAAACTGACCATTTGCCACGATCGCGGCAAAATTTAACAAAGCTTCATCAAGTCCAGTGCACTTTGATCACGGCGACATACTGTTTCTTTCGGCCTATTTTTTTTTACCTCGATTAAAATTCCACCCACCAAAACCGGATTTCTGAACAGTGACTTAACTTGTGTTTCAATTCACAGTACATATACTATGCAGTTTCATGGTCATAAGTTTTTTCCTGTTTACATCTGAACCGATTACACGGTGTTAAGAGTTTCTTTTTTAGTAATTCGCTCTAGCGTAATCTCTAATTTGCTTCTAATCCCTAATCTTGTCTTCATTCACAGTTAGGTTTAACACAATCGACAGTCCGGAATACCGATACTTTCCTATAACGAAGAAGAAAATACAGCTTAGTGTATCGGCAGCCCATGATGCAAGAATAGCGCTAAGAACTCATCTGAACGAGGACTCAAATGTTTACGAGGTAAGTGAATTGGTCGACGAAGCAGGTATCGAGTAAAATAAAAATGCGTCATTATCAGGGTCTGTGGGACTCAAAGCATCGTGAGAAATGTCGTATACAAGCGTTGCATTGCATGAGAGAAACTAAAAATTGGATTATTCAATGGCATGGTTTCTCCTTGCGATAAGTAAACTAATTTCTCTTTCCCCAGATAGTCATAGGTGGATGGGGCAACAAAATGTCAACTATCAAGAGGAACAGCTCAGACTCAGATGTTGTCGAGGCAGAAACAGAAAGTATATTGAGTAGTGAGGAGCAGAGGGATTTTTGTATCAAGTAGGTACAAGAAATTTTATAAGAAACGTCAAACGGAAGAAAACGGACGAGTTCATTTGCAATTCGTTAAAAGTAAGGAATCAAATGAGCGAACCGCAAATATGACCGTCTCTTCAAACTGGCTCAATGAATTCAGAATGCAATTTGAACACGATCCCGTCACAGGTGGTGGTGCGACGGGCTTCTGGAAGTAATTTGTCAGAACTTTGGCGATGTCCGAATGAGGTACAAAGACAACGATCCGTTTGTTGTGAACTTCATAGGGTTCAGCACGGCATGGGGTGCGAGGGGAGAATGGATTCTTGAACGTGAGTCGACTTTCAGCCTTTTAAAATACACAAATAACAGCAGTGATGTTAAAAAATTACCTATTAAAATATTGCGACGAAGTGCAATTCAATATTTTTATTTATTCTTTGTAGACTACACTGCCTCTCTACCCGCTGTACGTACACAGTTAGCTGCGACATGCAACTATTGGATAGATTGCAATTCTGACGAAGGATTGCCCAGGAATGCGGTGAGTGCTTCGGATGACGGACTTTACATAGGCCGAGCTCGGCATAGCAACACCATAACCCCAGGCAGTGTCCGAGAAAGAATTTGTAGCCTATCATGGGGTGGATCGACGCATCGTAAAAAAGAGTTTCAAATTCTGTGCCATCCCAATGTGGGCTGGGTAAGAAGCTGGCAGGGATCGGTACCTCTATACGCGTTACCCGGAGGTGAAACAGAGGACAGTTATGCTCTCTTCGTCGGCAGAGTGCTCCACGAAAACATATACTACATAGGAAAGGTCCAACCTAACCACCAGGTCTGTTATATACCTCTGAACGAAGGTGAGGTTGCTTTTACGGAATACGAGGTGCTTGTCATTGACGAAGATGCGATAGAGTATATCGGCAGATAACAAAGCGAAACACACTCTAAGAAGACCGTAGCGGATGCAAAATATTTTGCTGTGTATATCTTACAGGAGACTAGTATCTCGAAGGTTTTTCAATTTTTCAAGCATCATAGATCACTGCTTGGCGATAGTTGAGAAAGAAAGTTTTAGTTTCCTTTTTCGCTAAATTTTTATCCAATATTTAAACAAAGAATCAAATTGTTTGTCCATTGCAGTTTTCTCTGCTTCGTTCAGTATTTTGAAAAATTTCCATTACTGTACGTGTTTGAAACACGTAAAGAGGATCTCAAAGGATAGCGGTGTTATTGCAGTGCTTCGATAATTTTACTAGGGGTTTGATTCGATCAACTGATAGAAGATGAAATTAGTATATTGCGTAACGGGGAGTCAAACTCAGGTCTTTTCGAGCCAAGCTCAAGTTTGCAATACGAGTTATAGGTGAGTCGAAAATGAAAACATGCTCGCGTTATATAAATACATTCGAATATGTGCCATTCTTTATTTTGTGACACCATAATCGTTTCGTACTTAATTAGAAATTCATACTTCTGAACGCTTTTGAAATAACAGTGTGATATTTTCTCAGATTCATGTTCAAATATAGTATAATGAGAATACCTATTACGAGAATAATATAAGAAAATATTTTATTGCTTGAGATATATTCCCTTGAATCAAGAAAAGCTGGTGTGCATACAACTTACAGGTATTACCGCACGAAGTCTCAATTAATTACCATATGTGATACAAAAATTGAAATAACTGTGTAATGTATATAAATGAATAGATAATACGTGTAAATATAATATAAATAGGCATTTTGGAATATATAATAAAATGATATATAATTTCTTCGATAAGGTCTCATTGATTCGTCATGTCGCAGTTATTGTTCGGTAAAAAACCTAGTATGATAATTAGACTTCGTTTTTCAACGAAATGAAAATAACGAGAGATTTATATAATTTTTCAGCTAGTTCCATTGACTAATTGCGGCGTGTACAATGTTCGAAGAGTGAAACATGCGAAAAAGATGCGTAACCGAAATATTTTACTAGTAAACTATTTATCACTAACCTTTTAAAATCAAGCAAGTACTCAAAAATGCATCCAGGCAGCCATCACTCTATTTGGTCCTCGAAAACTGAAGGCGTTTGGAAGAATTCGATTATCACCGGCACTTGATTTCACCACAGCACAACACACTACTGTAGAAAACACCTTCGGGGTAATCTCATCTTTTCCCAGTAGAAAGTTTACGACGACGATTGCATCGTAATTTCGCGATTATCGTCGGGAAGCTCACAGCATCACTCGTTCGAAAAAAACATCAACGTACTATTCGAAAAAAGTCGAGAGAAACAAGTGAGCGCGGATAAGTTCGTAACTGAAAGAAAACACCTAAAATATTCACTGAGCCCCACTTCTCAGTATCCTCAACTTATCCTACGTATCGTGATAATTATCACTGTTATCAACCACACGGGGTATCAATATTTCACGGGATTGAATTCTAAATTTCAGACGTATACCGGAATTCGACGAGAAACGACTCAATCGAATGTCGCGCGACAAATGAACGTCGCGTAACGACGGTAACAACTGAACGTCGGTCGGTCGCGTGATGGTGACACGTGACTCAGGAACAGGTCACCTGATCAAAACAAAGCAGCTGAGTGAGCTTCGTCGATCAGAAAATAAATCCCAATGAACGTAAAAGATGAATGAAAACCACTCTGTGTGCTGAATCATTTATTCTGACCACCTTACAGCTTACGCTACACAATAAAATGATAATAAATCTCTTATGGCGTCAATGATAAGCGAGAAACTTGAAAATTTCGTATTCATTTTCAATTTTCTTCCTCACGCATTTTTATCTGGGTTTAAATTTATCCGAAAAGATAATTGTGAATATACGGAGAGCTATACCCGCCTCGTGCTTATTCCGTCTTCGTTGTGGTCAGAGAGGTTATGTGACATATGAGTCGTCGGCTGACGCTCACGTTAAGCGAAGCAAGAGTTTTAACTTATTTTCAAAATGTTGACTACGAAAACATTTTTCAGAAAAACAAAGAGGGGAAATATTCTCAAGGTTTGTTTAATCCGTAGTAAACGGTAGGCGGTGTCATCACACAATATTGTGATTACGAATTCTTGTGGTTATGTTATCTAATTGCACTTTTTACACAGATTGTCAGAGAGCACTACCTCAGGGATGATATATGGTGTGGGTCAAATCTGTGCTCAATATGTAAACACAAAAGCAAGGATTTAGTCCTTGATGAAGACCCTGAGTCGAAAAGTTCGTTATACCCTCAGGGACACTATCTTGTTCTGGATACCAACGTAGTTCTCGACCAGGTAATCGAGTTTTGAGTATTGGTCTTTAAAGAACTTTCAAGCAATTGAACAAGTAGCAAAATCTCAGTGGGTTTTTTTATTTTTTTAGATTGATGTTCTCGAAGAAGATGCTCTGTGCAACGTCATAATTTTGCAAACTGTGCTTGAAGAGGTACGGCACAGAAGTTCCAATGTGTACAAAAAACTGAGAGACATTATTGGCGATCCTAAGCGAAAGTTTTACGTCTTCGTTAATGAGCATCATAAGTGAGAATCTTCGACTCTCTAACAAAAAAAAAAATATGCCACAGCAAAGTTGTTTCACTTTTTCTCCCAAATATTTCAGGGATACCTATATTGAACGAGAACCACGTGAGAACGTAAATGATCGCAATGATAGAGCTATCAGAGTCGCTGCAGCTTGGTACCAGGATCACGTGAATGCGAGCAAAGGTGCTCGTAAAGAGAAGCAAAAGGTTGACGTTGTTTTGCTTACAGACGATGCCGCGAATCGAGATAAAGCGAGCGGTGAAGGCATCAACGCTGCGTCGAGTAAGTATACTTGCACTATTGAAGTCATCGTTAGAATTAAGTATAATAAGGTCATTAGAATTCCCATCGAATAAAAACTGGAAATTATTCCTTCAGTGCAAGATTATGTTGCATCGTTAATTGACGCTGGGTTCTTACAAGACAAGCTGTGTAAGCGGAACTATGTTCTCGAAGGAGAAAGCAAGACACCGCTGTTTCCACCACACTTGACGCCTGCTCAAATTCACGACGGTATAAAGAGCAGGAAATTGCTACAAGGAACGTTCCTTGCTTCAAGGGAGAATTTTTTGGAAGGAAGTGTGAATGTCGAAGGATACGAAAAATTTGTGAGCTTTGTTTTAAAGTACTTGGACTGTGATTTGTCTGTTTACAAGTGATATCTTCTAAATTTCAAGCAATGGCCTTCGTCTTTGATCACAGATATTGTTGCAAGGAAAACTCGCACTGAATAGAGCAGTCGACGGGGATATCGTCGCTATCGAGCTACTGCCCGAAGATCAGTGGAGTGTACCCTCGGATTTAGTTATTCAAGACGAAGAAGAAGATCCTAGTGATTTGCTGGAAGATGAAACCGAGTTGAAGGCTATAAAAGTTCCGAAAAACATTCAGAGAACGCCTACCGGGGTTGTGGTAGGCATAATTAGACGGAAATGGCGACAATACTGCGGTATTCTGCAGCCCAGTCTTGTGAAAGGGGTGAGTTTGCTGCTAGTTAAATGATTGCAATTGATTTTATCTTGCCACATATGTGTAAATACAGTATAAATCTGCTACATCTTGCACAAATTATCAATGCTGAGTCCGGCATTCAAATTTTAATATTTTTTCCGTACCAGAGTAAAAATATTCCAATGTTTGATTTTTGCAGAACGTGAGGCACATGTTCGTTCCGGCAGAGCGAAAAATACCGCGAGTAAGGATCGAAACTCGTCAATCTGAGAATCTGAGCAAGCAGCGGATTATAGTCGCGATAGACTCTTGGCCCCGCAACTCTAGATACCCTTTGGGCCACTTTGTCAGAGCACTTGGTAACATTGGTGATAAAGAAACAGAGAACGAAGTCCTCCTCCTTGAGCACGACATTCCTCACAACAGATTCTCAGACGCGGTCCTCAGTTTTCTTCCAAAATTACCCTGGCTGATAACCGAGGCGGTGAGTACTGATTTTTTATTTTATTTAAACGACAGGCAAGCGTGAGTCCTTTCTCCATTATATCTTCTTCCATTTATTTTCTCTACTCTCATTCCATTTTCACCAAGTTCCAAGAATTCACGGAAACACCGCTTGTCATTGATTTTTTCTCAGGATGTATAATTCAATTTCTCGCATGTCGTCCGACGCGTTCTCGGCATCCTCAGCGTTGCCTAAGGTACTATCGGAGGTAGGAAGGGTTGCGGCTGATCGAAGTTCTCCAAAAAGAGCCTGCGAACAGAAATGAAACGTCGGCGGATTCCAGGGTCTACCGGAGCCCCTTAAATTCCAGTTCACGTGACGGAGGAATAATTCCAAAATCTAATTCGTAATAAACGAACTTGCAAAACCGTTCGCATTTCGTTATGGAACTCGAAGCTCAGCCCGCCAGCTCCGTTGTTGTCCACGTTATTATTCAGCAGAGTAACTTCGTGTACTTCGTTTCTAGCGGCAGTGCTCGGCCCGCTAATTGGAGATAAAATGTCGTGATCCGAACTGCTCGCGGCTCTCAACAGAGTCGCCGGGTATAAATTGGAAACCAAAGTGCACCTCGGTAGTTCGCCGATGGTCAGGGGTACCAAGGACAGGTCCTCAACGTTCCCGGCAACGACGCATCTTCTCTCCAGGTTCTCATCCCGCCTCTCGAGTCTATTGAATTTCAAATCTTACCATCAACCTCGTGGTCAAAATCGTCTGGATTCTTACCGGCGACGTCTTTGGATCGACAAACGTTGCGCGTGCGATCTCTTCGGCAGGTGTGGCGCCACGAATGGTGCCACATTACCCGGTGCGGAAAGCGGTGGTGGCAGCGGCGGAGGCGGAGGTGGAGGCCTCGATGGGGGTAGCGGCGGCGCGCAGAAGGAGGGAAATGGAAGTGGAATAATTGTCTTCTCTTTTGGACGTTTATCAGCCTCGTTAACACCACTCAGGGGGTGAAAAGCTTGCGTCTGGTTAAGTTTTCGCGTTACCAGGACGCTCAGGTTCTCCAACGCGTGCTGTTTATTCTGGTGACAAAGGGAACGTTTTTTTAGACCCTCATGTTCCCCCCGATTCACATGCTCATTATAGAGGTGGCGGAAATTTCTTTCGTTTACTTTTACGTCCGTCAGTATTCCCTCCAATATTTCTGGTTTCTGGCTATTCTTCACACTTTCCCAACGCGAAAACATCGGCTTATCGTACAGCGCTATGGTACATTCCATTTCCCGTATCTCTGTACCAGATTCAATTATTTCAAAAGTCTTTGATTATGTCGCATCAATATATCAACCGATTGGAGCATAACGGAGTTTTTACTTTCTCTCGGTTATATTTCAACTAACCGTCATCCCGCAATCTTTTCAAGATCTTCTTCACTGTGATTTCTTCTTTCCTAACCGATTTTCTTTGCGCCTTTAGCTTTTCCACGTTAGCCACAGCCTCTTTAACTTCCGCAAGTATGCTTTGCAGCTCGCTCACGCTGCTCTCCAACCGATTTCTTAGAATGCTGAAACGATGTATAAGAGCTGAATAAAGAACGGCTCGTATGAGAATAAAAATAAAAATATGCGACGATGATATATAATTAACGCTCACTTGGGGTATTCGTAAGTAAGAAAATTCAGATCTCTGACGCTCAAAATGTACTTGATAAATTTGTCCAATTGATTGCAGAAGGGAAAGACGTCTGTCAGTGAAACATTGCGGTCCACGTCGAGGCTGGACCGACTTTCGCCATTCGATTGATCGTCCATAGTGACATTCATTTTATTTCTGGAATCCAATCCCACGCTTATTACGATTCGGGTCTATTTAGCGACAGGTGCATTTATTTTTACCTAGGAACCGGGATTGACCTTATAAACTCCCAGAAATATTGAGAATGCGTGTGTTTCATTGGGATCGTTATAGAGTTGCTCCATATCTCGCGAAATGTAACGGCGTTCCCAATCTTGAATTAACAGTCCATTTTGTATGCTGTGAAACTGTGCGGCCGTCGTCTATTGCCTGAATTACTGAGCTAGGAATGATAATTTTTAGTTCAATACTTTGGCGTGAGTAAGAATTTTGCCATTACTGGCAAAACAAGAGAGCGGGAAGCGTGTCAAATGTTGGTCCAAAGCCTACTGACAATTAGCAACTCGACTGACGCCTCGTTCTCCGATTTTTGTCCCTCAGGACGTTACCCAACGCGTCGATCTGCGGCACATAGACGTTTGCTCGGTCGACCCACCGGGTTGTACGGACATCGACGATGCCCTGCATTGTCGGGAATTGGAAAATGGGAACCTCGAGGTCGGGGTCCACATCGCGGACGTTTCTCACTTCATTCGTCCTGGAACCGCGCTGGACAAGGAAGCCGCGTCACGTGGCACCACCGTCTACCTCGTCGACAAGAGGATCGACATGGTTCCGGGTAAGGGGATTGCGCAATCGTTTGCAACACGCTTCCTTTGTTCGTTAATTCTCTGCCGTTATTGATTTTATTACCTCCCTCTTATCTCCCGCAGAACTACTCAGCTCGAATCTTTGCTCTCTTCGTGGTAACGAGGAGAGATTCGCGTTTTCGTGCGTATGGGAAATGGACGAAAAGGCTAATATAATAGACACGAAATTTCACAAGAGTATTATCCGATCTCGACAAGCCATGACTTACGAGGAGGCTCAGCTCAAGATTGACGACGAAACGCAGCAAGATTCCATTGCCAAGTCGCTGAGGGGCCTGAATAGTTTGGCTAAAAAATTGAAGGCGAAACGTTTTGAGAACGGGTAAATTTTACTCATAACTCGCATAATTTTTTTTATTTCATAAAATCATTGATATCCAAATAATACGGAAATTATCATTGCAGAGCGTTGGTTTTGGCCTCACCGGAAATCCGGTTTGAGGTAGACAGCGAGACCCACGACCCCATAGACGTTCAGGCGAAGAAGCTTAGGGAGACTAACTCGATGGTCGAAGAATTTATGTTGCTTGCCAATACTTCTGTGGCAAAAAAAATTGTTCAAGATTTTCCGGAGTGCTCAATGCTCAGACGACATCCGGAGCCGCCTCAGGCAAACTTTGATCCACTCGTGAAGGCTGGAAGGAACCGGGTTCGTTGTGGAAAAAAAAAGAAAAAAAAAATCGGGGTTATCTTGCCGTTTTTAATTTTTGATTTTCCGATCCATTTTACTGAATTTTTTAGGGCTTCGTCATAAATACTGCGTCCGGCAAGGAGCTCGCAACTTCTTTGAACGAGGCTCACACCGAGGATAACCCGTATTTCAATACGATGCTCAGGATACTGGCGACTCGATGCATGATGCAGGCTGTTTATTTCACCAGCGGAATGTTGCAGCCTGAAGAATACTTTCATTATGGTCTTGCGTGTCCGATTTACACGCATTTCACATCGCCAATAAGAAGGTGAATGCAAATAAAAATCCGGAGAAGCGAAACCCCGCATTTTATTTATTGTATTCTGTTTGTACCGGGGCGTTGACTTTTTTCGAATCAATATACCGCTGCTCATAGTCAGTTGAACAAATTCCAATAGCTTGGAAATCTCCTCGCCTCCGAAACATGGCATTTGAATCAATCGTTCACCCGTAATATCCGAATATCTGGATTTTCGGCACTCCAGGTACGCAGATATCATGGTTCACCGTCTCCTCGCCGTCTGCATAGGTGCCGATGCGACCTATCCCAACTTACTTGACAAGAAGAAGAACCACGAGCTGTGTTACAACTTGAACTACAGAAACAGAATGGCCCAGTACGCCGGCAGAGCCTCAGTCGCCCTGAATACGCACGTGAGTCAATTGGCGAAATAATTGTACAAATAATGTGATTTGATTGAATAATTTTTCTTCTTTGTTGGATTAGTTGTTTTTCAGAGAGAAAGTACAGAACGAGGAGGGTTACGTGTTATTTGTAAGGAAAAACGCCCTTCAGATTCTCATACCGAAATACGGACTGGAGGGAACTTTATATCTTAGTAAAAAAGGCGAAGTTTCACCTGTAAATTTCATTTATGACGAGGAAGACCAGAGCCAGAAATTCGAACACATTGTTTTCCATTCCTTCGATCCAGTCGTGGTCCAGCTGAGTCTTGACCGGTCAAACGTTCAGCACGAGAAGCTTGTGTTCAAGCTTGTGAAGCCAGTTGTAAGAGATTTCCTAGTCAGCTTGTTACTATGTTTATATATCCAGACACGTGTTCATTTCCGCACTTTATAGTTCATACTTTGATGTTATTGAACTCGTTTGCAGATCCCCGGATTCAGTATTCCGACGAAATCCGATCCGGAAATGGTTCCGAAATCGAATATCGTGCCCAAACGTAAGACGGAAGAAAAACCGACGGGCTCGGAAATTTCGGGCGGAAAAAGGGGTAGGAGAAAGAAGCAGAAAAAGTGAGATGAGAAAATCTTCGATTCTTACATGATGAACGATATTGAAGACTGTGTAATATTGAATGAAAATATATGGAAAGAAAAAGGTTTCAAGACAAACGTTCAGTAGTTTTGTCTTCGGATAAAAATTTATCAAAACACCAGTCAACACATCTAATTTATCCTGTCCCGATAGAGTTTCAATTCTTTTTTACTCCTTTTCTTTGTATGATTTTATTTTTCTTAAATTTGATTCGATTGATCTACAATCGTCAACATGTTTCATCACGAGGTAAGTAAGTGATTTTGATTTACTTGATTAACGAGATACACTCTGTATTTCACGCCTCTATAACTCTGGATCGGGTGCGTTTTTTGCGTATCCAAGTTTTTGAAGTGCCATTATGATTCCTGTATAGGCCGTCGGGTCCTCGATCGTGCTTGGAATCTGTATTAGGGGTGAAAAAAAAATGAAAAAAAAAAAATAAATATAATCGATACGGGCATTTTGCAGTGTAAATGATCTTTTGTACCTGGATCCGCATCGACCTCGCCAAATCAGCTATAGATTTTCGGCAAGTTTTCCCTGATCTCGTCTTCGGCAGTGCTTCGACGGATGCAGCAAGTTTGAAGGCAGCGATCGGTCCGATAAGTTTGCGAACTCGTGCTATTAGTTCCAGGTTAACTTTTTCCTCGTTCTTCACATCGTCTTCGTGCGAAGAGAAATAAAAGTAAAAAGTTTTAAAAGTTTAAACGCCTGCACAATTCCACGATAATTGTTGGACAGTATGCTATCAGGTGTTCCGTTACTACGAATACTTACCTCCTCTTAGAACGTACAAGCACAGAGGTATCTCGCCTTTGGTGGACTCTGGAACCCCGACGACGGCCGCATCAACGACGTCCGGATGCCCAAGAACAACGTCCTCCAAGGCAAAGGTGGACAATCTATGCCCTGCCACGTTTATAACGTCATCGTCACGCGCCGTTACGTAAACGAATCCAAACTCATCGATATACCCGGCATCCATCGTGTCGTAAAACCCCTGACGATTTGTCAAACATATAAAGTTACGAAAGTAACAATTAAGTGAGAAGGGTACAAGAAGAATATTTTCAGCTTATTGTTAACGACGAGAAAACCTCTCGACTCACCGGATACTTTGAGAAATAAGTTTGCCTGAACCGTTCCGGGGCCAAATATAAATTCGACATCGTACCAGGTGGCAAAGGCAACTTGATCACAATTCTTCCAAGCTCGTTTGGAACGGCGAGGCTTCCGTCTTCCCGCAAAACTTTAACTGGGATCAAGAATTAATATAATTAAGCATACAATATAACCGACGGACCAAAATCATTTAAAAATCAGTAAAAATCAATGTACCATTGTAACCAATGTCATTTACAGACCATTAAAAATCAATGCACCATTGTAACCAAAATCATTTAAAAATCATTAAAAATCAATGTACCATTGTAACCGGCAAACGGCATCCCTGCCGTATACGGAGGCAGATCTCGATTGTGACCTAAGCCTAGACAGGGGGCGGTAATCGCGTGCCCGGTCTCAGTTTGCCACCAGTGATTAAATATAGGAACTTTGAAGACGTTTTCCGCCCACGTTTTCGTCTCGAGGTCGCAATGCTCACCCGCTATAAATATTGTCTTGAGCCTGGAACGGTCGGTTGAAATTGAAATTTAATAAAATCAAAGAGGTACGAAGAGAGACATGCCGACACTTACGATTTGGTAGAATATTTCTTTCCCAGGGATGCGTCGGGATCAACTCTCCTCAAGACCCGAAAGGCGGTTGGCACGGTGAACAAGGCATTGACCCGGTGCTCCTCGATTATTCTGAAATGACGCATTGTTTCATCGTGGGTCATAGAATTATCAATACTGTGTTTGGTTTTAAATTCATTGCGAACCTGAAGTATTGGCTGGCGTCCGGTGTCCTGTCCGGCTTTCCTTCGTACATGACGCTGGTTATGCCGGCCAAAAGAGGACCGTAACATATGTAAGAATGGCCAACGACCCAGCCCATGTCCGAGGCTGCCCACCACACCGAATTCTCGTCAGTTCCATAAATGGCTTTCATGGTCCAAACAAGTGACGCAATGTGACCACCTATGGGTCTTTGAATTCCCTTCGGTTTGTCTACGCGTAAAAATTGACGGACTTAACTTAACTGCTTTGTTACGAATACGTTACCGAAATCGGCACGCGCCGTGCTTTCTAGCATTGTTAGTAGTTTTCCTTACCCGTGGTTCCGGAGGTATACAATACGTAGAGTGTCTCGTTGGCTTCGACGGAAACGCACGGATGAGGTTTACTGTTTTTTAGCGCCAAATCCCAGTCTATATCCTCGCGGGACAAGGGGGACTCCCAAACGTTACGTCTCTGGTAAATGATACTCTTGGGTTTCTCCACGGTAACCAGGTCCATGGCTTCGCTCAGTATGCCGGTGTATCTGTTATCCAATTCGCCACGTGTGCATATCAAAACAGAAATATGTGCAACCTGTATCCGTACACAATTCAACATGGTGTCCAGTAAAAAATCCGTGATAAATTCAAGGACACTTCCAAGACCACCGGACACCATGTTCGAACACTGCACGATATCAGCGACTCAAGTATTGCCGTAAAGAAGCACCTACTTTATAAGTTTGTTCGGTTCCAACCCACAGCTCGCAGATATTATCACTTTTGGTTCCGCGTGATCGATTCTGGTTGCCAGTTCCCTCGCAGCGAATCCTGCAATTATTCATTCCAGAAAATTGTTGCTCAGTTGTCTGACAACAGTGGTAACAGACTCGCATTCGGCATTGCAAAACTAATCGTAAGAGTCTGTCAGCTTACCACCGAAGACAACGGAGTGTATAGCGCCGAGCCTGGCGGTGGCCAAGATGGCCATGACGGTCTCGGGTATGAGAGGCATGTAAATGACGACCCTGTCGCCCCTGCGGACACCGAGATCGGCGAGGACCCCGGCGAGCAGAGAGACCTTGTCGAGGAGTTCGCTGTAGGTGACACTGCGGACGGTCGAGGTCTGCGGACTGTCGTGTATCAGGGCGACTTTGTCCCCGCGACCAGCAGCGACGTGCCGGTCGACGGCGTTGTGGCAGGCGTTTATCTCGCCGCCGACGTACCTGCGGGCGTGGGTGTTTAACGAATGTGAAACGAAAGGGGAGGATTACGCGGGAGGGCGCAGCTAATCGGCTCACCACTTGGTGTGGGGTGAATTCGAGTCGTCGAGGACCTTTTCCCACGGCTTGCTCCATTCAACGTATTGGGCTATTTCCGACCAGAATTCCTCGGGCTGGTCAATCGATCGTCTGATTACGTCTTCGTACACCGGGTACGAGTAAGGGTTCTCGTTTACGATATGACCTGCAAAGTTGAAATTTCACCTTTTTACTATGTTAACAATGGCCTGGCAGAGGGGCGAACCGGACGATCGTCGATCGTACCATACAAGGGGTTAATCACCTGTGAAATCTGGTGTACACTCTTTCGGAAATCTTGTGAAATCTCTTGGAATCTTTTGAAATTTGTTGAAATCTTTTGAAATTCTGATATCTTCTTTTGAAAAACCCCTTTGAAATCCCATGAAGTCTCTTGTAAATCTTTTTTAATCTCTGAAATCTTTTAAAAGCTTTGAAAACCCTTTGAAATTAGGCGTACGTCAAACGGACGAGTGATTAACCCCTCGGTACCATAGGCATGGTACACTGTTAAAAATGTTCGTAAATTTGCTACACATTTACTGCACAAAATTCTAGTAAGAGTAAAAATTTGGTATTTGAAAGTAAATTACTCAACATTCTCATTGAATATGCAATCAGTTTTCTTAATTTTTGTTCCTGCTTAGAAAAACAGAAAAACGTATTTTGAATTTATTAAATTGCTGTGGTAAATTTGTTATATTTGTATATTTACTGTACTTTTACTGTACGGCATTTGGAATCTACTAAACATGGTGCTGAAATTACCAGACACATGTACAAAAAAATTCGATTAGAACTGTTAAAATTAAAAATATATTGCGGCAAATGCAATCGATGTGCATCTTTATTCATTTTGCTCTACAATTAGTCTGATTTCGAGCTTTTTAAAATTGAATTCCTAAATATCGAACGCACTTTATTTGAAAAGTTTTTTAACCAGATTTAGAAATTACAAAATTTTCTGCTGGATTTACTCAACTTGTGCAGGTATAAATTTTATACGAAATCCCTGTCAGTATCAGATGCAAGCAATGCCCAAAAATTTACCATGTAAATTTTGGAATTATTAATGAAATTCGAAATTTGTGACAAATAAACCGTAACTTGATTCACACGTTCTGCAAACCGACTGAATTTGGCTAGTTATTGGGTTCGTGAATTCATTCAAAATTGTATTGTGAGTAGGAATTTTGAAAATATCTCAGTCGTAAACCATTATTGAGCGTATTATTTGTCATGCCCGTGCAGACCGTCCATTGTATTATGAATCAAATGAAGTCATCACCAGGTGGGGCGTATGACTAGTAATCTGTACAATGTGAGCGAACAGAGTTCGAACCCGGATAGGAACAAATTATGCGGTAATTCTGCTATTCGATCCAAGATGTATTTTGACCAAGTACAACTACTGAGAAGTTGTTAAAATGACGTTGGTGCTCACAAAATAGTCAACGAAATTAAGTATCGAAGCGGTTTTTATCGACTTTGCACTTTGTAGTTTTGGTATACATTTACCATAAAGTTACAATACTATACTGGTATACTACTAATGATATCCAATCACGATATTTACCGCACTGATCTTTGGTAATTTAATTAAACAGTGCTATTAATTACTAATCGCGCAATTATTAGCAGTAAAATTACCTAATGCATGTATAGTAAATACACAATACCGAACCTGAATAATGCTTCCTGTACATTTTTAGTAAATTTACAACAGAAGTTTTTAACAGTGTAGCTGTATCGTAGAAAGGCTAAGCCGACGTCTTACGACTCGATAAAATGGAATACTCGTCATCGACGATGGTATAAAGAAAGTAGAGGGGCATATGTTGGTGGGTTCAAGGGTAGCGCCATGTGCGTAAGGTATTATAATGCGATTTGGTTTAATGTTATCGAACAATGGGCGATGAATATACCGCGAGCGAGGACCGTTGTTGCGTCAACAATTCACAATCAGCGGTTCGATTTCCTCGTTGTAGAATTATTCTAGAAATGCGATTCAACAAAAACACGGTGGCGAGCCATGGGGGGGGGGGGGGGGGGGGCGTAACCTGCACGCGCAACATTCTACATTCGTGGTTGTAAAGCGTTCGACTCGTTTCAAAAATTTCACTAAATTTAAAAGTTTGATTAGATTTTTGGTCGAACGAATATAACTCGAGGCGTATAAGATCAACGCCGGGATTGGTAAACATACCGCGAAGCGGAGGCGAAATGAAAAACAAAACACAACGGAAAAAAAGGAAAAAATAGAAATAAAAAGACGGTGAAGAAAAAATGTGCGTTAACCCTTTGCAGCACAGCGTCTCATGTAGAAGATACCTTTGTTAAATCGGTTATTCAATATTTGTATTCAATTTTTGAGATGTAGTTGTATTTTTTTTTTTTTTTTTTGCATAATTCGATATCTAAGATGTCGATGTTGATGTTTTAACAGGGATTATGATGATTCTGCGAATATAGTGAACGCTATAAATAAACAAAGTGTTGAATGCAATGCCTGTTTTTACAGAATAAAGATATTTGCGGAAAGGTTGTAGGTACTAGAAAAGTGAAACTCGATAATCTTGGGTTTTTGAGGTCGCTGAAAACAAATCCGATGATAGAATTTAAAAATTCAAGATGGCGGAACCAATATGCCGGACTGAAAATATAAAAATTGACCATATTCGCTTATATTGGATCCACCATTTTGAATATAGAAAATTTCTCAGATCTCACCCCATTTTTTAAATCAGCCACCTTGAGAAGCCCCGTGTACCCAGTTTCAAGGAATTTGACTTCAACGAAAAAGGTATGCCTCGAAAGGTCGAACCGAATCGAAAGATCCGCGAGATGCATCGACGATCGGAATACTGAATCGGCGAGAAAAAAAAAGAAAAAAAGAAAAGCGTATCGACCCGCGTAGGAATGATCATGATTCGAATGAAATTCCACTTGTGCAACTTTCAACGAACCGCCGGGCTCCTCCCCGCAGCAGCAAAAACTCACTGTCTCCGTTTACCACCCTGTGAGCCTTGACGTGCGATTGAAACGGTGTTTTCGCGGCCTCCTCTACCCGGGGATGAACAAATTCACCGTTCACTTCTCCCAGCATCATCTTCGTCGTCGTTACCGTTTCGTCAAGACGTTGTAGATCCACAACGGTGGACGATCACGACTTCGCCAATGAATCCGAATACTGTCAACACTCCTTTCTTCTACTACCTTTCAAACTTGTATGAAAATGAATCTGTCGATTTCTTGCCAACGATGCCTCCGCTCAATAAGTACATCACAATTTTGAAAACAATATCTTCGGATCCTCGTTTTTTTACGAACAAAATTTTCGCAAGGATCAAGTCGCCAGAGTCGAGTACTGCAGCCCCGCTGACCGGCTTCCAACTGACAATTTTTAAACAAACCTTTGCTCAGAGCACCAGGTGGAGACGCGAGGACACGTGGACAAGGAAAACGTCACGTGACGCCCATTTCCTGGGTGACATTTCACCTCGAGAGTCCAATGGTCAGCGACTTAATTCAAATTAGTCGATCGCTTACTTAGCGCAGCTCCGAAGAATTGGTCTTCTGTACCAGTTACGTACCTACGCTGACGTCGCCAACGAAACCCACCGCGAAATTACTTGCACCGGGTGGCGACGATTCAACAACAATTACCTTTTAGAAATGCCGGGAAATCGAGATTTTCTTATTGTTGGTGAGAATGCGGTACGGAATTGTCTTACGAATAACACGACTCGTCGCAGAGTTAAACCGACCGAATATGCCAGGTTGTCGATGTGACGCACAACGATGTGATGCGAAAAATCATTGTTTGAGGTTCTCTTTACAATTCAGGGTTTCTCTTGGCGTATTTTCGAAGGAATCGGGGTAGCTTAAGAATGCATAAAATCGATAAATACTCAATATTTGACCATCTCGTAATAACATTACGAAAAAAGTATTGATTTCCAACTGACAAACTTCGCATGAAGATTTTGCGACATTTTTCATTTTCTTGGTTAAAACCATGAAACGGAACGCAACGATATTGAATATTTACGAGTGTCAATCTTTGTTAACGTTTTTTTTTCTTTTCGAAGAATATACTTATGGTGTACTAAAATCGCTAATGCATGAGAAATGTACATACGTATACATTTATGTATATCAAAAAGACACAGATGACAATAGATGTTCTTCAAATAAGAACGTAACAAAATGAGAGATATAGTGAGTAAAATATCAGCTGATTTTTAATTTTCCGTAACAAAATAATTTAAATATAATCAAGTATAAATTATCAAACAACTTTTCCGTTACGAAGACTTACACACACTGAAATTTACGAAATTGTGGTTTCATGTACACTGTTTAAAAAAAAAACACAAAATAACCGATTAATCGATTAATTTTTACCGATTCAATCGAGTCACGTTCGATTACTTTTTCAGACTCGATTAATCGATGCATCGATCATTTTTAGCTTAACGGGCATCGCTACTACGGGAGCTGTTGCAATCGGGAAGCATCTGCGACGAATTTAAATTTGTGTCGCAGGTTGAATAAAATCCTTGCGATGTTTGCCAGTCCTTAATTACCAGGAATAATCCTTTTCGCCAACGCAATAAGCTGTTCATTTCATTTCTCCTTGCGCGAAAGGCATTGTATATACGTATAAGTTACAGATGCGCGTCTGTCCCGGAGAAGAGCTACGATATTTGTCGAGCGAGACATTGGTACGTCAACGGAAGAACTACGCATCGTATTTTTCGAGCGTTCGAAAAATTTACGGGTAATACGTACGTGTATACGTACACACGTGTAAAGAAAAATACTTGGCTCACCGATGTGAAAGCGATGGAAACAGAACGATAGCACGTATTTTAATACTTTTTCAAACGCGTACCGGTTATTTGTGTTGTGAAGGTGGGGGAATCAGTCCATGTTCCGTTACATCACATGCCGTTTATTATTCGTTTCCAGCAATGTACAACGGTCGAAATCTTGATCGTCACTGCTCGCACTGTCTTAACCGAGTACACAACTATTCGCACTTACATATCTCTATACCTATATACCTATACACATATCTCTATTACCTATATATCTATACTACTCATACCCGCACTGTACATACATACCAATTTGTTTCGTCGGCATCCGTACCGCTAGGCATATATGTACGTACGTGTAACGCGAATGTGTACGTTGGCATGGAAACTCAAATTTATGCACGGGATGTACCGCCAAAATCGATTTTCCGACAGACGATCTCTCATACTTTCTTTTCCAAAATTATCAGCAGCTAAGCGTAGGTTACGGATCGCAGGAATGCGTCGAAAAATAATGCAAGTTTGTTGCGTTCCGGTATGTATAAGGGCATTGCAGTCGCATCGTTTCGTTAGCGAAATAACCGGCAACGTGTTTGTGGGGTCTTTTACACCGAGTCGCCACAAGCGTCACTCAGAATTTTATCGACCGTTTAGGGGGTTGCGATACATCCCTTCTAGAGTACGTGTATACCGATTTTAGAATATCTTTCATCGTGTTTTTCCATATTTATATTACTGTTAAAGAAATCTACAAAATGAAAAATATCGAGATCTCAACTGAATATACGTTCACCAAATTTTTGGCAAAAGACTCTAATTCATTAAGTATAATCTACGCACAAGAGTCCAATGAATACAGAGAACCTTTGGGTAAATTCACTCGAGTTTTTGGAGCAATCGTATTTGCGACAACGTATAATAATATTCGTGAGATGCTATCACCCGTGACATAACTTTAATGCTACCGTTACATCGTGGCAATGTAACGTGGTTACACGGTATTGATAACGATGGACGACAAACGGGGGCTAATCAGCTGTACACCACGTTACATTGTTTCGTTTCTAAGTATACGATTGCCGGGTGCCTGTAACGTACGTAAAAAGAACGTTCAATCTATTAGACCAAGTTCGGCACCGCACAAGCATTTATCAAGACACGAGTACTTTTTAAAATACGCTTCGCACAATTACACCACGTAATAGCTGTAGAATACAACTAGCGTGGTGACGCGTATCAATTACACGTACAGTGCGATTTACCCTATCCGAATGCATGATAATGCTGACTCTCTCACGGTTGGCACGAGAAAAGTTGAAAATACAAAGTTCCCAAGCGTCGTCTTACGTTAGTCGTCCATGTAACCCGTACAACGTGTTGCCGAGAACGCTGAAATTGCAGTGCGAAGCAGACGCACGGTGAAATATATCATCTGCTGCAGCAAGCGTGATAAGATGGTGGGAAAGAGCAGGCATCCGGATATGTACGTGGTGAGGCAGCCCAGCCGGCGGTGTCCCCCATTTATATCTATTAGATCGGCAAGGCTGGTCCGGTTGCCAGAGGTCGGCGGGTGGAGTTTTCCCCCCGACGCATCAACACTTGGGTGGTGCACCGTACGTACCTCGGAAGTAATTTTTAAAGTTCAACGACACCAGCCTCGCCTCGCCTCGGCGGACTCGTGCGGTAAACAAAAGTGTAAACAGATTGAAATTTCCTCATTGGGGAATAAAAGTTTTATACTTACTTCCCAGTCGCCCGGCTGCTCCGGCATCCATCCGCCGCATAAGCTGCAGACACCGAGCTTGCAGGCAGCCGGGTAATACCCTGTGATACGCTTAAGAGTTCGTTTGATAAGCTGCTCGGCCAACGAACGCGGAGAACAAACACACGCATTGATGGCTGTAAGACTGGAGCAAATAGACCGGGAACGAGAGGAACGAGGGCGGACGAGCGAGATGAGAGAAACATCGACTCGCGGAGTGACCTCAAGGAGCGGGCCGCAAACTCCTCCGCCTTTTTTTTTTTTTATTTTACCCCCAAGCAATTTTTATCCGTAAGCTCGGTGCCGATGTCACAGCAGCGTGCCCGTAATCATCTTGATCGGAAAAACTTTTTCACTCCCCTCACTCCCTCTGCGGCCCAACTCGTTGATTCTACCATGCAGCTGCCTCGTCGCACCTTCTCCGAATCTTTATTTTTACGGGGTCAAGACCACCGGTGAAACCCGGCGAAAGTCTACCCTCGTGTATTGTAGGGCATCGGGAGAAAGAATAGAATAAAGTAGAACGGGATTTATTATTATCCGTGACAATGTTGGTCAAAATGGAAGCTTGGCACAGAAAGAACTTGAGAATAATTAGGTATTGTTGTTGCAAAGAAGGGATGGAGAGGAAAAAAAAAGTGCAATTACTCGTGGGTATTTCGACAGGTCGTAGGTAGGTTAGGATGTTCAAAAGAAAAAAGAAAAAAAGGAAAAATTTTATTTTATTTTATCATATATTCAAGATAATTCGACGTCTGCAGGTAATGATCGGTTAGAGTTTGGAAAATTCTATCTCGGTACTTTTTTTTAGAGCGTGAAATTTCCTGTGAGAATCTGTATTCGGATCGTTTGTAAGTAAAGCTGCTTACGAAAAGCAGAGATTCAAAGAAATTCCGGTTTTTTTTTTTCAAGTGTTATTCAAGTGAAAAATGGAAAAAATAAAATAGGCACCTGTAAATATCAATTTTAAGAGCTCATATTCAACTGAGACATTCTATTTGAGATACTCCAACAAACCTTTGATTCGCGTTTGAAGAAAATTTTTTTTATTCTCTTTGGAACATCCTAAGGTACATAACCACGAGTTTGAGAGTCTCGAGAATGAAATAGGCACGTAGTTACAGGTGGACGCGGACGCGCAAGCTAGCGAGGGATGAATGATAAAGATTAAAACAGAGCCTGGCCGCAGCTGGAATTGTTCGATCCGTTATGAGGTAGGAAGTAGGCATATCCGCGGTGCAGTGCGGAGTAATGAATTTTTCAACGCGGTAAGAGTCGGAGGAGGGCTATGAAAAGGAAATGAGACAAAAAAAAATTTTTTTTAATGATGAGAAATAAAAATAAACTAATAGGGTTTTACGTAAGAGGGAAGATTCGAATGAATACATACAACTGTAAGCGAATGACATTGGCCGTTAAATAGTGTAACAAGAATCGAAGTCAACGACGCCGTCAATTTTGTCGATAATTTATACCAATGTATTCGAAAAGCAAATGGAGGCGTTGATTTTTATTCAATGTTTAACATCGCGATAACGGCCCGGTCTTATAAACGAAGCAGTATATGCACGGCGTTAGGTGTTACAGCTGGGTTTTGCGTGCCGGATGCGTATCGACCTGAATCATGATCCGATTTTTTCCCACACAGATCGAGTAAAATCAGTCGTACATTCAATTGGCCGAACCGCCGAACGCGTTGTTAATCAACAAAACTGTAATCATCTCTTCGTCGGAGGGACGCGACGCCGAGCCGACGCTCGTCGATGGCGATAATCAACTGCCGATAACCAGAGTTGAAATTATAACCTCGCTTGCGGCTTTGCTTCTATTACAAAAAAATACCCACGCATTTCACAGCTCGGAGACAATGCGACGTGAGCGGAAGAAAAATTCGGAAACGGTGTATAACGGATCGACAAAGAAAAAAAAAAAAAAACGAATTCGTTTTTGAGTTTATATTTAAATAAACGAATTTTAATTCCCTATACATCGAATAAAAATCAAAATCTTGATTTATCAACGTAAAAAAGACACGAGCAAACCTTATGAGTTCTGAACGAAGATTCTGGTTAACATTCGATGTAAAGAATCAAAATTTATCTGTTCAAATAAAAACTCTAAAAAGAAAAAAAAACATTCTATTGACCTGTGTTTAATGATTATTTTTTAATAAAAGTGATTCAAATGCGAAACTGAAGTTTGTATGGTTGTTACTTACAATGAATGAGAGATAGGTAATTTTTCTGAAATTCCGAAACATCGTTCTTGTCGTTATAAAAAGGAACTTCATCTGATAAAACCATTTTTTCTTTCATTAGTTACGTGGAAGAGATGAAAATTTGGCATTCGCGTTGGCCGGTGTAATTGCTTCTTCGGCTTCCACGGGCTGCTGAAAAATATGGATGAGTATTGATAGCCACGTGATCGGCGGACGATGGCTTGATTAGTAGTGCGTTGTATATTTTGCAGCGGCTTAGAAGCTGAGGTCAAAGGTCGGTATATTTGCCTTAAAGTCATTCTCCAACCTAATGAAATGAAAATTAAAGCGGTAATACGGATTCGGTATACGCTACTAGTAAATAATGCGTATGCGATAAATTTTTCACCGTGTCAAACGTGGGGAATTTATAGGCATGCGTATAAGTCGATGATGCATTTGCATGCTTATATACTTTATTTTGCGCGTGAATGTCGAGCAACTATTCTAGGGCTACGGCGATGTTTCTAGACATTCGAAAGGTTTTGACGGGTCTCATGCATACCCAATGCGATTCCACTCAACACGTCTTATATACGTAGTCGTAGCGTGTCCAACTTCGCGTGCCTTTGCGGAACGACGCAACTATTTTTTTAACCGATCGAGAACAGTTTTCGCCTTTAAATTTTGTCCGAGACTCGTTCGAAATTCGATCATTGATTCGCTGAAAGAATTTCAATATTTATTTGTCATCGTTAATTGTATTCTCTGGATAATTATTTGTCAAAATTTTGAAACGGTTTGATTGGTCTTACGAGGCTGTGAGAATCACTTTTATTCAACGGTGCCGGAGTTGAAAGTACGAATGAAAATTTTCAGAAGTTAAAGAAATTATTTGCCGCTCGATGTGAAAAGAAAAATCTGGATGATGAATTCATCGACTTTGATCAAGTTAAATTTTCGGAGGCGGTAGTCGGTGATGGACGTGACGCGTGATTCCGGCACATCTAGCTTTCGCTTTTGATCGGGATTCAACCTGTTGAATTCCTAGGCCGAGTTCTTCGGGGTCAGGAGGGGAAGTCGAGGATAAAACCTAAGGACTGCAGGGCGGGACGAAAAGTGATACGGGAATGCGCGAGAAAATCGACTTCACGAATAAATTTACGACAGCTTACACGTATACCTACTGAAAATGCTCGCGTGTTAGATCATAAAATGCATTGAAAGAATTCAGAGTGTAATTTATTACATGATTTATCATGTAAAAATTGATGTGACGTATAAAGAAATCGCATAATAAATTACAAAAGCAGGACTCATCAGACATGCTAGATCAGAGTTCGCACAGTTCGCTATATGTATAGTTGATGACACGATTTTTCATCTAGTATATCCGATGATTCGTGCTTTTGTCATTAATTACGTGATTTCTTATATATTTTATGAAATTTACAAAATACCTCCTGTAATAATTTATACACGCTGAATTCTTTGAAAGCATTACGCGATTTCACACACGAACATTTTCGGTAGGGATGTGAAACGGGTTCCGCCTTCTTTCGCCAACTTTAGTTCCGGCTGTCATTATCTGAGGAATATTTTTACGTAGGTGCCTTCCGGTACCAACCTCGGCATGTCTGCCTCTCCACACCTACATACGCGATAGCGGATGGCGTAAAGTTTACAACTGTTTACCAACGTACTCGGCTTTAATTGATTCTTGACATGTTTGCGAGGCTCGTGCTGCTACCGCTTAATTCCGTATTATCTAAACGTCGCGTTATCTCCTGTTGATACACCGATTTTATTATCCGTTGTTCGATTTTTTTGTCTTTTTTTTTTCTCTCTCTCTCTCTCTTATCCGAACCTTATGCGAGATTTCACGTTCAACCTTTTCTCTCCACGTAAATTCGTTGGAAACGGCGTTCGTTTCGTTCTCCGTCGATCACTTATTTTCTCGTATTATTATTAGTCGTGCAACTTACATGTGGTAACGATAATTGACCGGTTGAACGACGCGTCGATTACCTCCGTCTGACAAATTGTCGGGTCCCCGATATATGAGGCGGGGAGAAAAGTTGCGGCGATGATTGGCAATAATCGGCGACGACACTCGGTTCGTCTCGGATCTCGCGTACACCCAGCAACGTCGAGGCAAAGTTACCCCCTCGGATTCAAGTTTATCCGTCGCAGGTTGAAGTTGACGCCTTTCGTAAAAGCTTCACGCTTGCAGCATCACGTACCCGGCCTCGTTGGTGGGGGTGTCTGACTCGATCCGCGTGCATGTTTAGGTGTACACAGGGTCACCCAAGTTCGCGTTCATTAATTAGGTGAGCGCAGATTTTGCAGCGGAGTTCGGAGACGGGATGGCGCCTCGAATGAAGGCCCGTTACTCATTACGTCGGAATTATTACCGAGCTTCGAATTTCAAATTCTGAGGCATGCGTGTCACCGCATGCGGGGAAAAAGGGACGTCCGGTCCGATTTATTTCCAACCAAATATAGACCAGCTTATTTCATCTCCACTCACAGCGTACGAACAACGCACTTTCGTGATTACTGCATACTAGCTGCCGTCGCGGGAGCAGAAATACCGCGTCAAAGGCCAGACGTGGGAGGTTGTTAATTACGTGGATTCGAAAAGGGCTTCTCCAAGGGTTCGATGCCGGCGAGCGAGGCGGCGAAGAGATTAGAAGGAAAAACGGAGAAATTGTTCGCCCGATGTATGGGTTTGCTCCTTGATTAACCGACGCTTACAGTCACGATTACAACGATCCCGGGAAAGTAACGATCAAACGTGCTGACCTGATCGCGATTATGGCCGGTCACAATATTTTTTATCCTTGGAGGGATATCACGTTCCCGATATTAGTGTAACAATAATCACCGCGTCAACAAATTCCAATCAATTATATGGTTTGCCGCGATGTCCGCCCTTCCTTGCTCCTCGAAGCACCTCGAAGCGTATCACGTATCTCATCCCAATCACGCCAATACCTACCCACTTTCCGCTAGTGACCCTGAAACGGGAGTTAAAAACGAGACGATTCCTTGAAAGTGAAGAGGGAAATACGGCGTTGCCGGATGCAGCGAGAGTGAAGGAGAGAAGAAGCGAGGAGATTCGGTGTATGGTTAAAATGAGAATGGCGATATTTCCCGAGGGTCGAGAAGCGGGAAGCGAAGCATCCGGGAATTATACAGCATATGGGTGTGTAAAGGAAGGACGAAGATGAAGATAAGAAGGACGGGATAAAAGAGAAGCAAAAAAGGTCCGAGTAATTCGGTCATTTTGAAGGTACGTCACGGGCTGACCGTAAAGATCTATTCAAGCCGGTTAAAGATATAACCCCGGCATGCGTAGGTACACCCGTAATGTAATGCATGTGAAACGCGAGGTCCGGCCGGTCGGCCGAATCTTATGAGTCGCTCAGCTGTCGCCGCCGTCATCTTAGGCGAGCAACCAGATAATATGAGCAGCGATATTATCGCGTCATCAAAATTCCAAAAGAAAAATTTGAATCGCCTTAGGGGAGTGGGAAGGGATTCGAGCGTCGCGACGCCCTCCGACGCCCCATGGCGCCCCATGGGCGCTGGACCGCGCATGCCGACCGTCCTCGACGTATTTAAAGGGGGTTCGCACGCGATTCACCATCACTGTACCTTCATCCGCTGACAAGGCGTTCTCTGTACCACCGCTCACTGTCTGTCTGTCCGTTACTCGGAGAGCTATCGAAGAACCGGAAGTCCCTGAAGCTTAAGTCCAGGAAATCAAGAGTTATCCGGAAATCATCGCGCTACGCTTATATATTTTAATATCAGGTTAGTCGTGCACCGTCAATTCCAAAATACACTCTTTCCAAGCGACTTTTTTCAAGTTTTGTACACATGGCGTTGAAGCTATTACATTGCGTTAGGCAAAGAATTTTTTAGTAAATTCAACGGCGACAATTCTGACTGGCGATTCAACCGTTTCATCGTCACGATGAAAGTATATCGCTGCGTTGGGGGATTAATCGAGGTTTCGAAGTACGACGAAGAAATCGCAGATTTGACTTGTTGCAGATTCTCGAGAAGGTTTTTGATCCCGGGGCGTAATAGAACTCTATCCGTCTATCTATTTATCTCTGCGTCTAGATTCATTAATTAGCTAAGCGGGTCTGCGTTTGCGACTCTATTAAAGGAATTCGATAAAAGAATCGCCTCCTTTTCTCCGCTTATTATACCGATTAGGCGAAAAGTCGTTTCAAAAGTTCAAAATCCGTAGTCGTAGACGCGCGCTGATAACGGACGGAACGCTGAAGAAAACGTGCGAAAGCCGAGGGTGAGTTATTGGTGTGTAATTTTCAATTATACCGGCTGAATGAACTTTTGCGAATTGGTTTCGTTGCGTCGTAATTGCTAGCGGAACGCGAACCGCTGTTGACCGGCTCATCTTGTACTTGGAATTCGGAAACAAAGAGTCAGCGTCGTTTCTCACCCATGGCGCATTGCCGAACCATCCCTCTGGCATTAATTGATTCGCGTTACGTAAACCCCTACGCGCAAGCAGTCCACCGATTCATTTCAATTTCATTTCAATGATCGTTCAAACACGCGCACATATATATATATATATATATATATTATTCCGATGCGATCACGATTTATCCTTCGTGGATTTCCAATCGCGAGGGACACTATAATCGATGATCCGATAGCAGGTGGCAGAAAGTGCAAGGCATAGACTTTTTCGCTTACTTCGTACGTTCACCGACTCGACCCGTGCTCTCCGATCTTCTTCTCGAATTACGCGTAGGCGATCGTAATCGCGAAACTGCGGATGAATTTCGCCTTGAAATCGTACCGACGACCGGCAAAAAAGGGAAACGCGGATCGTTCAAGTGGAGAGTGTCGACGTCTAGTCAGACGCGACGGCCGACCTAGGAGCAGCCCGTTCCCCTCGCTGAAACGTTTCCGCGCGAATTTATACTTGGAAAAATTTTTTACGTGATTGAGCGCAGAATGGAGATAAAAGGATTTAACGTTTCGAAAATCCAAATCTCGTAAGGTAAGACTGAAGTAATTTTGTATTTCATTTGCAAAAAAGTGCTAGGGTGATTTTGGGTAACGGTTCAGCAGCAGAGTTCTCGAAAAATACTCACCTGGCCATTATTTAACGTGTATACGGGGCATTCGACGTCAAATTAGCGGCCCGTGCACCTCACCTTTTTCGATTTTAATCTTTTTTTAGTATGAGATTCTTACCGACAGAGAAAGCTCTCGACATTTTTTTCAGATCTTCTTAGCCACTGGTATAATTTGAAAAAAAATAGAAAAACCAATTCCGAAAAGGCCTTTCGTAAAAATCTGAATACATTCGGACAAATTCTATGATTAGTATTGCGACCTTTAAGTACCGCGCGATATTGAGATCTCAAAAAAAAAAAAAACTTCAAGCCCGACGTGGACAAATTAAAAACTTGCAAAAAATTAGCAGATATCGATATCCGATTATCATGTGCTGATCAAAGATCGCATTTTAAATCGTGGAATCGGTGTGAATTTTGGCAGATTTTTAAAAACCGCGTCTCCGGAATTGGTTTCGCAATTTTTTATAAATTTCACCAGTTGCTGAAGAGAATCTGAAAAATTGCCTGGACCCTCTTCGGTTGGTAAGATCATCGTACTAAAAAATGATAAAAATCGAAAGAGGGGTGAGGTACATTATAGGCTTATAATTTGACGTGGAATGCCCCATAAATTATCCAAGAAGTTTTTAAACTCTTCTCTCAGCTTTGTTATAATTGTCGTACCATAGAGCTTCCTTTTACAAAAACATCAACTCATGAGTTTAGGTTTCACGCGGAGCCGAGAAAAGAAGAGGAGAAAAAAATTCGAATAAGGACCTGATCCAGTTTTGACTTTGTAATTTTTTTTCCTGGAAAAAATAACGCGCCATATCCTACGGAATACTACGGCAAGCTCGGCGAAAAAAGTTTCTGATGCATAAACATGCTGAAAACATTATTCTAATTCACGTAAAAATGCAGAGTTCGCGTGTTGTTTAACACGTTATTTTTTCTCTCTACAAAAATACGATTAGATCGAGGCAGGAGTAACACACCGGCGAGAAATCAAATAAACAGAGAAGCGAATTGGATAGCCTCATATATCGGTGTAACGCAAAAAACATGCCACTGCCTCGTGAAATTTAATTCCTGATTGGATTAAAGGCTAAAACTTTTTCGCGTCGGTCAGAACCGTAGAACTGAAATTGCGAACTTGAGCAGGGTAGAATTGACCAAGTATTTTTGCCAAAGAATTTGGAAAATTTTGCTGGAAGGAGATTCCGAATGTTGGCAAGTAATTCACGAATGACCGGAAAGCCTTCTCGCGTATTTAACAGCCTTTAACCTCGACGCGTCCCCTCGCTTTGTGCCGGGGAGAAGTTCGAACTTGAGAAATATCTCCGAAGAATTTTTCCTTTCCTCGTTTGATCTTACACCTAGAGTAGTGCCTAAAGCACATCGTGTATAAGATAAATATATTCAACGGCGAAAGAAGAAAGATCGTGTCTTTGCTGAAACATGGTACCTATCCTGAAAATTTGATGATCAGTTTTTCCGTTTCTTCGCTCTTTCGCTTCTTCGCGAAGTTTTTGAAATATTTATAGCCTAGCCGATGTTCGAAAAGGGTACGAAAAACAGAATGTATGCATGCTAATTCGGACGTGTGCGTTGTATCGTACATGCCACGTCGGTTGGCACATGAAAAAACGGGGCTCGATTCGTGGGAAATATAAATCCGCAGATTCGGGTCAACGATCGTCTTACTGTTAGACGTACCTCGAGTATTCCGAAACATGGCAGGACGTCGAAAGCCTCCGTAGCTAGTTCAACAAGCGCGACGATTCACAAGTTTGAGATGATCTTTGACGGGCCAAGCCATTCGGAATTCGCAAGGCCGTGGAATGAGAAAGGAAATCGACTCGGTTCGCGTGGAACGCGGAGGTGGAAGGTGAAGGCTCGAGTCGCGAGGGGGAAATCGTCATTCGATTCCGACGCGAAATTGGGAACACGTGTAACAAGAGGACGAAGACGAGGAATGTCAGGAGTCTGGTTGAGCCGGGCGAAACGCGTCCCTGCAATGCTTTCGGAGCTATTTGCGCCGCGTAAAAAGAAGCAGGGCGAAGAGATGATCAACGTGAGAATTCGCGTTAACCCCGGGCCTAATTCACCGGCCTTCCGGCCGCAGGCACGCTGCTTGTCGGTTAACGCAGGGTGGGAAATAATTAAAGGCGAAGGCTGCGAGAGCAGCGCGTAGGGCGAGAGGGATCCTCGGTTATCCCGAGTCTCTGACACTAATCAAAATGACACACTCGAGGAAAAAATATGGAACGACGCGCCGGCTCGTTGCCAGCACGATATACATGCCGGTCTAACGGACGTTAATTAACTTTATTTGCCTCATGGCCGTCCTATTGACCCAAGGATCAGTCGTCGGATCCTCGTCTTTTGCGACGTGTCGTCTTGTTATAACGGAAAGAAATTTGACGATTGGATGAAATTGCGATTCAGCCCTGATCGATCGCCGACTCTTGTTCGAAAGCAGGACCGTTGAGCCGGGCGCTAATCAACCCTGAGGGAAAAAATTTTCATCCAGAAAAATGAATACATTTTCGCGGGTCGTTTGGAGGTATTTCAATCCGCCGGAATCCGCACCCTCGTTACCGGAAAATTGGCGGCTTATACGCGGTGAAATCGGCGAGCGTCAACCTGCAGTCCCTTCGATCATTCGAAGTTTTGGGAAGCCAACCGAAAACGTGGAGGGAAGCTGGCACAATATTTTAGTTACTTGTATCTGAAATTCCCCGAGTTTTCCCGATCTGCAAACGACGATTCGCGACTTTCAAATTTCCGAAGAATCGCGCAACTTAGCGAGTTCTCTTCTTCGGCTTTGCGTCTCTTCTTGCAATTCGGTATCTGTCTTTACACTCGTCCCTTCTTGGCAGCGCTCAGACTTTCGGACAGCTGGGAGCGAACCGGGAGACGAAGAAAGTAATCCTGAAGAGCCGGGAGTCGGTTTCCCTTTATTAGATCCTAGACGGGTTCTCGGCTAGCTGGTCGTAGCTCGCAGCGGCAGTGCGATGCAGTAACTTGAGCGAAAAAGAAGAATGAGGGAGTGGAATTTATTTGATTCCGCGTCAACGTGGACGTCGAGCAAGGTGCTCTGAAGAATTTTCCCCTTTTCGGTACAGCTTGTACAGTGAGCTTGAAACACGCGGATAGCCGGCTGTAGGCTCACTCGCAGAATATTCGATTATACAAATTCACACGATGAGAAATATGCGAATTAATCCTTTGATCATAAAACGTAATACACTCGTTCGCAATACCGCAGAGCATAAGCTCAAACTTCTTCGCTTCGGGGAAAAACGTCGCGAATATTGTCTCTTCCGTTCGGCCCGACCAAGACCGGGATCAACGCTCGTACCTGCAATAAAGTTGATAAAACCTCGTGGACGGTGGTTCGTTCGAGATTAAAAAGTGCCTTCACAAAGATTTCCCAGCGTGTGTAATCGGGTAATAATTAAAATCTCGCAGTAACGGGGGGGAGGGGTTAAAAAGTCTTTGTTCGAACCCGGAGAACGCCGCGTGGACAACGCGTCTCTTGCCGATCCTCGGTAACGGCGCCTTCGTCGAGCTCGAAAGCTCTCGAGCGCCGGTACCTACGTTAATTTCATATTTATTAAACGGGGAAATCTGGATCGACGGGGAGTCACAGTGGCTGCGGTAAGTCGGCTTGCGGAGGGATGCGCAGATATTTCTGCCCGCCTTAGGAGCTTAACGACGCAATTTCTGAAGCTTAATTGTTCCACCTTCACCGACGATCGCAGTCGATGTATTCTTCAAGATGAGAAAGCGCGGAACGACGCCGACGGCCACCGGATTTCCCTCGACGGCAAACCCGCACTTATCAGCTCGGATGCCGGTTTTCTCTCCCGGCGGATGCAGAGAAGCAACGTAGGATGAATTCACTTTGTTCCGCAAGGCGGCCGTGAAATTTACCTCAAATTTCATTCACACCCAACACTTCGTCGCATGGAAATACGGTTTTTTGCCTTTCCTCTGCTGCGAGCGTGCCGAAAAATCTTCGATGGATTACGGACCGTCATTATTCCTACCCGTTGGTCCGTGATCGTTACACACGTCGCAGAACCGTTTATCAAAGTTGCGAAAATATTCACTTGTGTCTATGTCGGAATCGTTTGTTCACCGAGACGACGATTCGTGGCCGCTGTACGGCGGTGAACGAAGGAATAAAAAATGCACCGTTTCTTTTTTTTTTCTAATGGAAGCGAAGATCATAAAATAATAATATTTGAGCAAGTTATTAGGCATTTTTGAATATTTGTTGATATTTATTTCGTGTATTATACTCAAATGTATACCTCATAACTTCCCTAAGCATTATTATCTTATTACATTTTCTACGATCCAAAAAAAAAAAAGTAGTCAAAAAGGCGCTTTTTTTTTCTTTTTTACAGCGGTGTTACTCCTCGATAATTCAGTCAGGAGTCGTGTGTAAATCCAATGAGTGTGTTGACCTTGTGATTAGTTTCTCTCGCGGTAATTACGGAAGCGACTTCGTCCTTTGAGTAAGGCAGTTAGTCAAATTTTGATCGTGATTGTATGTATAAAGGGCTCCGGTTTTCGTGACGAGGAATATATTCCCCAAGACGTTGCAAAGAGGCTTTACCGGTGGGCTTTAATTTTTGACACACTCAAAAACTTGGCCGGCTAATTTCAAACCAAATTTCATAACTATGATAATTACGCAACATGCGTGTAGTTCCGACTTCGCTCAGGATGAGGGAGGCATCGAATAGAGAGAACTGCTTTACGACGTCTCGCACGTCCTCGTCGCTTTGACTTTGTTTTTAAACACCATTCAAGCACGCGATAGTTTCTGAAACAAGGAGAACGCGCTAGCGGGTGCAAATTGAGACCAGGAAGAAAACGGAAATTGCCACTTTCATATTCAGACGGTGTTGCCTGTAGTAACGTTCGTCTTCGCCTCCTCTCCTTCTATCTTCGATAAATTTTCCCATCCGCGACCCCATACGCACACGTTTTTCCAGGTAGTTGTAGACAACATTTTTCGCTTACAAAGCTCGCTTCATGGGTCGAAACGATCAACTCTTAACAAAAATATCGCGTTCATGGGATATCCGGCGACATATGTCTTGGAATATCCGATCGCGCAAGGGTGGAATATTTTTACACTAGGGTCGCAGGCGCGGCGTGAAATATCGCCGATCAAATAAACTTCTATACCAGTCGTTTTTGTCATTATTTTTATTATTGCTGTTCGAATTTTACCGGGTAGAAATGCCTACAGATAAAGGGACTCGCACGCGGTGATTCCCACAGTTTCGCAACGCTGTATTCTACGCTCGGTTGAATATCGGGGCAGGTAGATATGTAGAAATATCGAATAGCTTTTCATCTGCGGGGAGGGGGGTTAGGAAAACAAAAGGTAAATGTTATCGTATTCCTGTTTCCGCGCGGCCGGGGAACAAGATATTCGATATATCGCGTCCACCGTCATCCCAGCATCGATCGCTTACTCACGTTATTCGAATTTGCAAGTTTCTTTCCTCTCCCCCTCTCATATCCATTTCACCCCTATTTACCATACTTTTATTTTACATGCACACGCGTTCCGATCAGTTTACTTTTATATATTCCTATATTGTCCCTATTCAGCTTGAAATTCTGCGTGTAAATCATTTTCTGTAAACTTGGTTTCGAGTTTCGATTCGGCATTCCGTTGGAGCAAAGCATATTTTTCATTCCATGGTCTGCCGGGAAGATTGCGTGTTACAAAAACGTCGATTGATATGGCTCGCGTTTTATCAACGCTTAACGACGCAATTAACGATCGAAGTACAATTAGCCCTCAATTAGGAGATAAAGGGGCTTATGGTAAGCCAGAAAGGAGAGAAATAATTTAAGCCTGCGGAAGGGGACTGCAGAGGCCAATTAGGAAATCCTGTGATACATATCGGAAAATCCCATTTTTCCCGGCTCACCCACGAAAATTCACGCCGGGAGGGAATTCCGCGTTTCTGTCCGCAGACGAGCAACAGGTTGGTTTATTCGTGCCGAGGCTTAGGTCCTCGTGTCTCACCGTCACCGAGGAGTTGAATGATTAGCCGTCTGCATCTGGATTCGCGACGTGGAAGTCGCTCGAAAATAAAGTCGTTTAATCTGGAAAGGTTATTTAGCAACGGAGCAAACAACAGACTAAGAATCGACTGATTGTGGGGGGACACTGAGAGAATGTAGCCCCAATTAGATAGCGACTGCGGTTTGCCAACGCGCTTATTTGACAAGTTGGTGGTGGTTCTAAATATTAAAAATAAAAACATATTGTGTAAGTGAAAGTGTCCAATATGTTTATACTTTCAATTCGAATTGTAGGATATGAATCTGTCTGCGTTACGTTGCTGGGTAATTATTATTACATGTTTCTAGGAAAATTGTCCACGTTGTGAAGTCAAAAAATGAAACATGTTACGTACTCCAGTATTTGTTGAGTTTCAATACCGTCAAACATTACTCTCGAAAATGAGAAATATGAAGAATTCTTTTGGTGCCATCTAAATAAGAAATTTAAAGAATCGTTTTGCCGCCATTCAGAGAAATATTTGTCCGATAGCTCGGCAAAGCTGATTCGATGAACTCTTCATAATTTAATTGCAATTTCAAAATTTTCACCCCGTATGGCTGAGAGTACATAATTTAAACGCTTATATATCTGGAAACCGGGGATGAAAATAATTGAATTATCCGGGACTAGCTATTCGTACAAATATTTGAACGGATTGGTTTTCCTTTTTTCCCAAATCTGCGGAGTCGCGGATCGGGATCACGTATGTGCCAATGTTACGCACTTATATGTGCAAATACAGGCTTTTACACGCGACACGCCAACAAATTTCGCCCGACGAGGCGTCCGTCGCATAAAAACGGACTCGCTGAGGTAATTAAATTCCTGACATCGCCCGGGATAGTCGAGCCGTGAGCTTAAAGAAGATTAGACTTTTGTGTACAAGCCTGCATTTCCGAGGGCTGCTCGCCTGCAGAGACGGGAAAATCCCTACGCTGACTCCGGGCCGCCGATTCGCACGATTGAGCACGCCCAGTTTTGTTACGCTCTTTAAATTCCACTTTCTCTCGTGCCTTCCGCTCGGATAGCGTCTTATTATCACATATCTCATACAGCTATTATAGCGGGTCTAGAGAGACGCGAAGGTCAGATATATTACCAAGCGATCGTAGGTACGTACCTACGTTTTACCTACTCGATTACATTCGCGTTGCGCGGAAACTTGTATTATATACATCGGGGTGAGCCGTACCTTCGTGATATTCTTTATTAAATTGAGAAATAGTAACCAATAGAGGAAATCTTACGACGGCAATATCTTCGACTGCTATCCCGACTCCGTTGTCGCGAGACGAAGCAGCGTTTAAATATCGCAGACTTGGAAGCGTTTGAAGTACGAGGTGAGAGAAGACGCGGAACGATGTTCACTGCAATTTTCGTTCCCGGGTGAAAAGTTGCCTTAAGCGGATATTGCATAACAGCGTTTACGGGACACAAGGTAGACTTCTACGTAGCTTTTGAATTACTTGACGTCATTCGTTTCGTTGAATCCAGTCGGAAGCCTAGCCGTGCGAAAAACCGGGCCGTTGGATTAATGTCGTTGATTTACCGAATGTCGCCAGATGACGACCACCTGTTGACGTCGCCCCGTCGATCAATAAAGTTATAAACGATCCGCGGAGAAAGTTTCGCGACAACAAGGCGACGGTTGTATCGGACGAAAAGAGGGCAGCGATCAACCTTCATCCCCTTGTTTCAACCCTCCCGCGAAAGTGCTCGGAAAATTATAAAGGCTTGCGAATTGTCACGCGGATTCAATTACACCCGGCATTCGGAAACGAGGAACGGGGTTGAAATTCCGAATTTAGAAAGTTTCGAAAGCGCCGAATATCGAAAGGACGAAATCCCGAAAGGGCGTAACTCCGACAAGTCAAAGTTTCGAAAGTGCGAAAACGAGAAAATGTGAAAATTTTATCTAAATTCTGAGTGCTCGAAGATTTTCAGTTCCGTGAATTTCTGGCTTCATCAAAATTTTACCACTTTAATCTTTCTTTGTTTTGAATTTTAGATATTTTTACGTTGAAAATCCAGGTCATTCGGATTTTTGACACCCACTTGTTGATCAAGCTACGCTGTGCGAGTATATTTTGACTTTTGGACTTTTACTCTATGAAAGCCTTGATTTTCGAAACTTTGACCTGTCGTAACTTGAATTTTCGTAATCCTGCATCTCGGAACTTTGAGCCGTCGGGTTTCCGACCATTCGAAACTTTGTTGTTTCTTCAAAGTTTGATTTCTTTACTTCAAGTTTCGCGACCAAACAATTCGGAATCAAGCGCTTTCGGACCTTGTCAAATTCGAAACTTCAACCTTCAACTTCAACAAGAAGCAAAAAATCTAAACATCCACCCAGCCCAGCCTGACCTTTCTTCTTCGACATTCGTCGAATGTCCCCCTCCCGCAGGATGAGGTGCAACACAGGAATACTCGCCCTGGTCTGCCTGACTTCGGCCGCCCTGATGTCCGGCGAGGCTGCCGCCCTTCCCCCGGCGCAGTGTAGTCCCGGTTTCCTCGACGAGGTCCCACCGAGGATTCGCAAGGTCTGCGCGGCCCTCTCGACCATCTACGAGCTCGGCTCCGCCATGGAAACCTACCTCGACGAAAAAAGTGAGTCTCGACGTTTCGCCTCCGTCGACATAACGGTCGCTCGGACGATCGAGAGTCCTTTATAAAAATGTTGATACTTTTTCAGCGTACAACTCTGGCCCGGTTATCCACGGAAACGTCCCCCTGCCTGACAGCGGAGTGAAACGTCAGGACGTCGACCACGTCTTCCTGCGTTTCGGGAGGCGACGCTAGGCGTCGGGAAGCCGCTGACCGCGCTTATTCCTAAGACGGAAGACGACGCCCGCAGCAAATCTCCCGACCCTCTATTACCGGCAGAAAATTTTTCAAACAAATTTCAACAAGTCACAATTATTGTTCACGTCGTAATTTCTTTGTCACGACGCGTTTCAATGTCGAGAATATAACACTACTTAGCTTTTACGTCCAACAACACCACCCAGCATCACAACACCGATCGTTCAATGAACGCGCGAAGAGAGAAATAACGTCAATTATCAAAATCTAAGGTTGAAGGTTGAAGCAACGCGATATAGGAGCAAAAGTTCGTTGACGAATCTTTCATCAGGTCCTAAAATCATCTTTTCCTGTGTACTTATCTCTGGAACATCCGCTGTATGCATTTTTTACGGCAGCACAAAATATAAGATAATTCTTCAACTGGCACGGCAAAAGCTGACGTGCCTCGTTACGTATTTGCGTTTGCTCTTGAACATTCGCGTCGTGACGATCCTAGTCAGTATTTACATTTAATTACACTCGCTGAACGAGCTAATAAACCTGTCAAATACCTACGTAACATCGTATCGTATTCGAAAGTTCGTATTGTTATCTGCACCAACCACCTCGACACACGTACGTTATCTATTTTACATATACAATTAACAAATCAACCGCAGTATTATTATACATTATACAAATAAATATATTATATACATACATATATATATAGACACATATATATATGTATTAAAGCTATTTGACGTTTAAATAAAAACCAGAATCAATCTAATCAGATATCTTTCAACCATTTTATCTTAACAAGTAAATCGTACTCGTTGTATTAATTTGTCACCTGCCTTGCCTGCCTTCCATGTTACCAAAATAAAGAAAATCAGGGTAAGCCGGCGGCGGTGCGGAGTCACGTCGAATCGCTCGATGAGCGAAGCGAAAAAATATTCGAGAAACATATCGTTGATATGTATTAATTTTTTTTTTTTTTCTAAACGTCCGTCAATCCGCATCAAACTCAAAGTGTCACGAGAACCTGTAATCAAAGCGGACGGATAACTTATCTCTGCATCCGCTTAGCGCGAAGAGAGATCGTGACGACGGATTGGGAAGTTGATCACTGAACGAAGATTAGAGGTTATTGGTAAGAGCGAGGAGTCGAAAAAGGCGAAAAAACACGAATCGCACCATCTGGAGTGCAACGGATCGTTTGGCACGCCAAGCCTAACACGGATTCCGTTCATTACATCATCATCGTCCAGCAGCGGTTTGAAGCAGAACGCAAGCATTGTCTTTAAATTTAGAAATCGGGCAGCATTAAGTGCACATTCTCACGTGCCACTCGACGCTTCGCTTATTTTCAATATCACTCGCATCTGTTACCTCGGGGTTTGATCTACCAGGTATCGGTATCGATTATCGAGCACCATCCCGTACACGTGATACGATGTAACATTTAAGTTCACACGTGAGAATCACGCTCCCCTTTATTTATGGAAGATAATCAAGCATGTGGTACAGCACGTGCACTCAGACTCGCGGCACGACATCGATGCAGTATTTTCCCGTGTCCGAACGTGGCCCCTTCGATTTCCCGGAAGGCAGATAAAGAGTTGATCCGATGAATAGCTGAATCCTCTCGCACAATAATCATAATGGTAAACAGACCGCTATGGCTTCAGAAGATTCCCGACGTTGATTTCGGAGGAGAACGGGGAAAATTAGAATTACGTATAACCGAGTATTATATGCACGAACAGCGAGCGCGCAAGTTTCATCTGGCGGCTGTTATTCCGGCATCATTTTTTGCTCGTCGTGAAAATTCCAGCGAGATAACTAAACAATGGGTAATTGGATTACGAGGATGAATTATTAATTGGATTCAATTACGGGGAAACAAATGCATCGAGCCGGTACAGCGGTGCGGGGATGTTAATTTTTCACTCGTATCCGAGTGCCATGTTTGTACAGGTCAACGACGGTGGGAGGGGGTAAGGTTGGAATGCATGAAAATCAAGCAAGAAGCGGTCCGTACGCGAAGTGTACCCTACACAGTTTGTTACGGGAAATTCTCACAACGCTGCAAAGTCTGGTATTTTTTTATTTGTATTTATTTTTTTTTCTCTACATATTTATTCAACAAGACATTTTTTCCACCCCGGAATCGAGGGGTGGGAACGAACCCTTTGTCATTCCCGGCGCGCAAGAGTTGCGATCGAGTTGGTATCGTGAGCCGCTTAATAAGCCAGGAACGTCAAAGGATCGCGCACGTCGCTTGCATACCGCGACGAGCGCGCGAAGGAGAATAATTACAACGAAACCAGAGAAAACTTGGATATTCGTATCGAGTTATTTATCTCTGCCGAAGAAGTTTTACTCTTGCAGGCGGTTCAGGCGGACAGCCCTCGTTTTTCAACGAGTTTTTAAAAAGACGAGAGAACGAGAACTCCCATTTCGCGGCGGAGGGATCGGCGACGTTGCAGCTCGTTCGTCGGTCCGTCTCGGAATGAAGAAAGTCGGAATAATTGAGTGAGCTACCCCGACTGCAGAGGGAGCAGCGAGACTCGAATTAAGGGTGAAGGCAATAAAAAACGTCTTCCGGATCAGAGGCTAGAGTGAATTAGGCGGGCGGTGCGTCGGCGGTGTACGCGAGGGCTGATCGGCGACGTTGACGTGGGTGTGGAAAACGCTGCGCTCGACTCGGTGGCACCCGGGAACGACGAAACGAATGACAATGAGACGCAGCGCGAGCAGGTATCCCGATTGGCATGCAGGAACGCACGCACAGGAGGAGAACAAATATTCTGGCAGTAATTGCCACGAGGGTACCGAGGCATTAATCTTACCTCCTGGTTCAGCACGATCGCGCCGACCCGCCATCGGGGACGCTCTATTAATTACCGGCTGACTTCGTTTCGGTTTCGGATCATCCGGTGCAGCGCAATCGAGCATTTCCACGATGCGAAGGGTTTCTAAACGGGTGTCTAATAGACGTTGAAATGAAACAAGTCGTTAATACCAGGTGCGTATATCATCCACTTTCTTATCCCGAATGCTGTTTTCGAGTATAAATTGCAAATGAAACACTGCGAAGACGCACGTTTTTTACAATAGCCTGGGATGAGAAACGTACGTTCGAAAAATTCCCCCTCTTTTCATCAGGAGAAAAAGGGAAAAACTAATTACGGAAATTTCTTCGACGCGGATATATCTGTGGGAAGAAAAAAATGTAGATACGTGCGTATGAGATTTGGCGACAATGCATTTCACGTGCAAAGAATGGGTTGTCACTCCGAGCTATCGAAGCCGCCCACCAGGTGCGGTGCCACCTCCCTAATCGTCTTTGAAGCGATAAGGAACGGAGAAATAAATTGGCCGGTTCCGCTTGCGGATCGATTAGTGCCGAATAAACGCATTATGATCAACGCGAAGAGCACGGCGAATGGCGTGGCCGTCATCGCAGCCCTGCTCTCGGTCCTCGCCGATGGCAGTCCGATCGGGAAAAGTGACGAGGGTAAGTATCGAAAGCGCGTTACCGGGGACCGTATCGCCTTGAAAACCATCCGAGACTCCCCTTCCGATTCTAGGCTGCTCGATCCTGATCAACGGCGGCCTCGCCGAGCCCCAGCCGCTGATTCTAAGGCCCGGTTTCGAGGGCGGTTACGTCATCCCCGAGAAGACGGGTTCCGGAAGCGTGACCCTCGCGGTGGGCGAGTCCCTGCGGCTGGTCTGCCTGGGAAACAGCTTCGACCTAGAGACCAGCGAGCCGGTGGACGACGCGAACGTGACCTGCGTCGGGGGTACGACCTTCACCTTCGAGGGCCTCGGGATAACGGAGGAGTTCGAGAACATCGGTTGTCTGAGCTACCCGACGCACACCGCGAGGCGGACGGGGGTCGCCTGCCCCAACGGCGAGGTCTGCGAGATCGGGTTCGACCTCGGAGACGGCGACTTTCAGCGGTTGATCACCCTCTGCCACGACGACGTCGACCAGAACACGATCCTCGCCCACGCGAAGGTCCCGGCGGTTATCGACGCCGCCCAGACCTCCTTCCCTCGTCCCGGATTCGTCAAGGGCGACTTCTACGTCGGCGTATCAATGGCCAACATCTACACCAGGGTTAACCAGCGCGCGACCCTCGCCGGGATAATCGGGAGCGAGGAACTCGCCCTTGAGTACCTCCCCGCCTCGGGGACCTACTACTGGGCGAAGGGTCACCTCGTCGCGAAGACGGACCTGATCTACGGTGCCCACCAGCGCTCGACTTTCTACTACCTGAACACCGTGCCGATGTGGCAGAACATCAACGCCGGCAACTGGGGGATCGTCGAGGCGAACCTTAAGAACCTCGCGACCAACAGGGACGTCGACCTCGACGTGTGGACCGGGTCCACGGGCGTTCTGACGCTCGCCGACGTGAACGGCGACCAGCAGGAGATCCACCTCTACGTCGACGAGAACAACAACCGGGCCGTACCCGTCCCGAAGCTGCTGTTCAAGGTCGTCTGGGAGGAGAGCTCGGGGCTCGGCGTCGCCTTCGTCACCGTGAACAACCCCTACCTCGAGGAACTCGACGACGAGCACGTCATATGTACGGACGTCTGCGACCAGGTATCCTACCTTACCTGGAACCCTACGCGCAGCGACCGAGGCTTGAGCTACTGCTGCGAGGTCGACGATTTCCGGAAAGCCTTCCCCGACATACCCGAGTTCACGACCACCGGGATCTTGGCTTGAAGTCGAAGTCATCGTCATCGTCATCCTCGGCCGCGACTGATCCGTTAGCCTTTGACGTCTCTTAGCCAGCCGATCCCTTTCTTTCGGTCTCTCGGGCTGTTTGGCGAACGGTTTTAGTCGTGAGTCGAGGCGAATGTGGGGGGAAATAAATAAAATCTTCCAATTATTATTCAAGTCGTAATTTTGGACTTTCGTTGTTGATGAAATGTTGCGCTCCTGTTCCCTACGCGGCTTTCATCGGCCTAGAGACCCCGTCGTTGTTATCGAATGACGTATCATGCTATTTTTTCGAATCGAGCACTATGTTTAAACTAATTGTACCGCAACGGCGAAACCAAGATACAGTATAAAGCTGACGAGAGTTATTATCTAGTCGCTGAATGAGCCTTTTCGGTTGACAGGTATTTTCTTCTCGATACGCGTAGGCGTAGACGTCCGTATATAATATATTGTACGATACGGTGAAAGGCAAACAATATTGTGAACCAATATTGAATTGACATCGAAGTAGAAATTCATTAGATAGGTATAATAAACCTCTGATAACGGTACCCGTAATTTTCTCCAACTGTCGTTATATTTTTTTCATATTTCTTTATTAGTTATTTATTTTCATATTTTTATTTTGTCATGATATACTTCAAGTATAGAGAGTGTAATTGCACCGGATACGACGCGACATCTATCGTGAAATCGTCATTTTTAACATTGATGTATATTTTCTCATCGAATATAATATTGCATGTATGTATGTATATACAATCTGGTCAGGTCAATGATATTTTTACATGATAATATACATGATTCGCTGGAATTATCTATTTTATTTTTATGTTTCCTATTGATTGTTCGCTGATTTTATTTAGATACACGTTACGACGCTGCGCGAGCAGGTTTCGGCAGCGCAAAACTATTATCTATAATTAATCGTGTGGGTATAACACGTCCGATCCCAATCGATTCAAGTCTAAGTTACTTTAAACCAACTTCGCGGTATTCGCACCCACGCGTGATTATTCAAAATCTAAGATACCTGAGTGATTTCTTTGAAATTCTGCAATGCGTTTATTTTGCTTAAAATTTTATCATCATTATCTATAGCATCGTTTCTACGCCACTTTCACATTATTAACGTTTTTCTTTTTCCGCAGACATTTTTCTGGATTTCATTTGTCCAACTGTTTCGAATTCGCGAATATTATCGTTAAATTACCTACATAGCATTATTCTCTGATCGTCGTTGACTAGCACCGCAGTTTCAAGTTTTATTTGACCTTAATCTGTAAATGAGAATCAGCGGAAATTTATCGACCTCAGTAAACATTCACTGATTTCCAGTTATAAGAATACCGTAGTTGAAATGCGTCAGTTATTGACATCGATCAATTTCCATCGTTGACGATACTCATATTTATAATGTACAATAAGGTAATAATATCTCCTCACCTCCGTCGAGGTGACGATCATTTTGTACACCAAAACATGATACTTGATAGATCAGAAAGAAGAAGAAAACTTTCACGTGTCTGTACACTATATACGTATGTTTACACACACACATATATATATATATATATATCTATCTATCTACCTTCAAACGCGAAGGGAAGTGACTTGAGCACACGCGTTAGATTTGCTCTTTCGGGGTTATTTTTTCCCACACATGCATCATTATTGCCAACTATAATAATACAGGCTACGACGGAACGAAAAAATTTTCCGACATCGAAAATAAATGAACAAGATTCAATATATATGTATGTACGTAGATCGATCCAACTCTCGTCAGTATGAAAAAAAAGAAATCATTTTGGTTATAATTTATCCATAGAGAGTTTAGGAAGAAGGGAAATAGAGAGGAAGAGTGATGATATGTGGTTTACACATATCGATGTATAAAAAGAGCGACGTACGGCAAGCAGAATGTTCATCCCGAAGTTGAGATTACTTTTCGCGAACGGGTGTTGATAAAATGTTAAAATAGCCATTTAGTCTTCCAGTCTCGCTCTCGAATTTTGATCACTATAACAGATGTGTGAATCACGTTTGCGGACTTTGGCACAACTCTGTAAAACTTTCGATAGGAACACGCAATTTCCAAGTGTATGAAAAAAAAAAAAAAATTATCGCAAAATTTCTCACTGACGTAGTGATAACGATATCTTAAACCGTATACGAACGCTGATTGGTTAGTATAGATATACAATACATTGATTTAATTATCTAAAAATCAATCGGTTGATATGATAATAATTGAAGAAAGAAACGAAAAAAAAAAAAAAACAGCTTTGCATAGCATGCAATACCACGATGGAGATATCGGTTGAGTAATTAGGTACCGGTGAAATAATGTTCGCCAGCTGTGAATGAAGCGTTTGAACAGGGTATGCCATCCAGTTCCAGGCCTTGTCCAAATCATTCCGCAACCGCCGAATCAGTTACGGGATTTCTAACAATTCCAGCCAAGGGGTGGTGTTTCACCGTAGCCAATGAGGTATCAATATCATTCGAAATCACACTGAAATAAGTGTTATTGGAATGAAATTCTGCATTGGTAATCACCAAGATAATCATTGACGGACATGAGAAATTAACTGGGATTACAGGAATCTTTCTGTAATCTTAGAAATCATGAGAAATCACGAGCAATCACGTAATCAAAGTAAAGTTTATTTGTCAAGTAATCTCTTTTAATCACAGTACTATAAAATGTAAGTATTCACGAAATACGTGACAATGGTGTCAATTTTTGCTCCGGTGAAAACACCCCTTGATTCCACCCTAAAGCGCGACAAGTAGCCGTGAGTTGAAACATCTTTCTCAATTTCGGGTGGGAAAATAGAGAGACGGGGAAGCAAACTGAACAATACGGTGTAAAATTTCAGTTCCGAATGGAAACATCTCGTCGGATTTTGAACCGCATATAAGCACCGTGGATCACAACGATTTGAATCAGGAGTTGGTCGACGCTCGCGTCGAAGGTGTCTCGAAGCTGTCCCAAAGGGTGGCCTCCCTCGTCTCGGTTAATCCTCGGTCAACGCCTCCAAGATCTCAGGAAACTCGGAGACGACGGCCTTGAGGGTCGAGAATAGGCCACGCTGCTCGTTCGGCTAGGACGGCGCCGAGGAGGGAAGCTGATGTCAGCCCGCCAAGTTCCCGGCATGCCTGTCGTCCGCGAAGTAAGAGACCGAAACGACGTCCCCGCCGACGTTGATCAGGCACTGACCCTGCAACACAATTATTCCCCGTCTCCAAGTCTACCAGTTTCTGCAATATTGTACTCCTTCTGTCCTTGCCGAAATCGAGAGCCTGGCAAATAATGAAAGCGCCGCGCCGCATCGTTTCCTCCGCAGAAGCGGAACAAAAGGTTTCGGGAAGAGCCGGCGATGTCGTATGTACATATCTCTAAAGCGGCAGGGAGTAGCGTAGCGCGATTGTTTCGTAGAGTGACTTCTGTTCGTGTCCAAGCAAACGGAAGATTCAATTAGACTTTGAACGACTTTACGACGTCGTTGGAACCATCTACCCACCATGCTCTGCGTCTAATTTCGCACTTGCTGACCGAACAAAGTCCATCGGTCGTGAGTGAAATAGCTTTGTGCGTGCAGCTCGACTCCTGCATTCGTTGCATAGAAAGTTGAGAAATGCAAAACAAAACAAAAAGTTTAGTTTTCAATAATATTAGAACATGAGTCAATCTCTCTACGCGCTGTAAGAAATTTTTCTCTTTGCCGGAGTTCTTGGTTTTAACCTCGACAGGTGGTTAAATTTCAGGTGTTCGCAACACGTTCTTACACAAATTCAATTGTCACGAGCTCCAATTACCGTTCCACTTTTCCAACCAGGCAAATTCCCTTTACTCTCCTCGTTAAGCATTCCAGTGGCAAAGAAAAGTCGCGGCTCCGACCCTCAGTCCCTCTTCAAGCCGTTTTACCTAAGCGTAACTAGGTTTCCACTAATACCTCTTACTGTATTATATTTTTTCTTTTCTTACTTGTTACTTTTTCATTTCTCTCGTTTCACCTTTGACCTTCGTTTACCGTACCTTTGACTCGGCTAATTCGGGAAACAACATTACACCAGACTTTTCATATTTTATCGAAATTACATAACGTTACAGACATATGAGAAATTAATTGAACGAATGACGTCCCGCTTCGGTAAGGGAAAAGATTTCCACCGACTTAATTAATTGGCAATTGTACAAGGTACGTGGCAATTATATAATTAGGTCAGGTAGGTAAAATTGAACTGAAATTACGTTACGTTCACCCGCTGTCATTTCGCATACAATGTCCTCAGATTACACTACTTGCTCAATGAGACATCTCGTGGAAAGGAATTTCGTCGTCGTTACGACACACCAAAATTATAGCAACCCACAAATTGAAGAGGTATCCAAACATATCTGATTTCCAGTGTCTTTTAATTACCAATTTATCTGTAAAGGTATTCATAGGACGAAGTTGATCGAGAAGGCGGGCCGAGGGAAAGTGATATGACTGGCCTATACAAGATCTCGTGATTGACCGAATTTTCTTCTCTCGTATTTTTTTACCCCGTGGTAGTAAGAAGCTGAGCGAAAAATTCGAGGACATTTATAAACAACTCGCGCGTTGTCTTTGATGTCTGACCCAAAACAGCCCCTAATAAGAAAAGATGGTATATTTATCGCATGTCACTATTAACGGGGTGCAGAGAGATGAGGAGCCGTTCTCTGATTACCACGCGCGATCTGGTAGTATAATATCAGACACCTGTACCACGGTGAAAAGTTTTAATTGAGCTTTTCAGCGGATGTCAAGGAACTCGTATCTCGGTTCGCGCGGAGTGGAAAAAAAACTACACCTTTTCTTCAGTTCATTGCGACAAGAAAGAAACGAGAAGAAAAGCTATTATATGTATACGCGTATGCAGAGTCAGGATTGTAACAGCTGAAAGTTTCTTCTAGTGAGACACATGAGTCCTGATCGTAGGGGGTACGATCGATGGCAGACCTTACGGCCTGCCTCTCGTCACTTTCGGGTATCGTAATCAGGGGCGCGATAGGGAAGGGCGGGGAGGAGGGGCAGTTTAATTAGGAGTTTGAAAGGACCGACTAGGTATAGCGTGTATAGGAAAGAAGGGATACACGTGCAGAGGGATGATTGATCTGAGTTTAATTAGAAAATTTTTCGAGCCAAATACACCTAACGAATAACCCGGAGGGGCGCGCAACGAGAAGAGAACAGAGTGCCGGCTGCATGAACGGCGTTTTAAAAGGATTAATCTTATACACAGGTATAAACGTTAATAAGGAACCGACACGTCGTCAGAAATTTATAATTGCCTGAAAATACTGCATTTGACAAGGTTTTTGACACGGTTTTCGGCAATTTTCCATTCCGACGAATTCCAGCGGAGGTCTCGGGTGATTACAAAAAGCGGCTGTGTAGGTATCGGTTCTACGCGACGCGTGTGAATTACTGGTTTGTACGAGAAAGTCTCATCTGCAGATAATTCCGAGAACGGTTAAATTAGATGCATGTCACTACTACCAGAGGTATCAGAATTTCCAGACACCAAGTTTCAGAGTTATACGAGTGTCAATCAACGGCGTACCGACTTGGATGTTCTCGGGGTGGATTTCAAAACGCGACGTTTCCCCGAAGGGAAAACTGAGGGGGAAACGTTCACGGTTCGCCTTCTCCATAAAAGAAACACCGCTTTTCTCCTTCTCTCCTTTGTTTTCTTTTATCCTTACGCGTGATGTAATGATTCATTCATCGTTTATACGTCGCGACGTGACGACTGCGGTATAATACCGACTACGCGTACAAGTATGAAATACACGTACAAAAATCAGGGTCAGATTGATTTCTACCTAAATGAGGCATCGGCGGACGCGCCGTGGGTCCCTTCCAAGTATTGAGGACAGAGGGTGGTTAAGAAAGTCGTTCGTTCACGTTGCAAAATAAATGTTTGAAAATGACCTTTAGAACACATCGAAAACATGATGTTAGAGTTGAAAAAAAAAAGATTGTAATAACGACAGTTGTCATAGAGGTTATGATACGAAGCTGACGATACTTTTTAGACAAAATGAGAAAGGCATGCCTGTGAAGTAGAAAAATTTCTATATGTGATCAGAATCAGAAATATAAGTAACAAAATAAATAATCAAGGGTTGCACAATTGCATTTAACGTAAACTGTTTATGTAATTTGAGGCATGGGCGTGGGTTGAATAATAATCATACAAGAAATTGGGAAAGTAAACAGATGTAACAAGCAGCAAAAAAGTTTGCACAAGATATCTCCAATCATTTCGGTAAACGGTAAGGGCTTAGAATTCAACGTACTTAATATTCCGCTTTCGGGTCATGATAGGATTTGATGTTGTGATAGCTCTGAAATATACCTACTTGTTTTTTCGGCGGTATGAATTATTGATGATAATTTATATGCAGGTAATTTTTTTTCTTTTTACTTCGTACTTTGTGCTTGTTCGGTCGTTGGATCGTCGCAAAACAAATGCGAGACGTCTTAAAAATTTCATACTCAGATCAAATTGATGGGCGGAGATGTGTGGGAAAGAAAGAATGGCTAAGGTAAAACAAAGATTTAGGGGGTGCTCCGAACTTACGGGAACGTGATAAGACTTAAATTACAAATGATCCGCGGGAAGTATCTAACGAGAGGCAAGAAAATAATAATAAAAGTAAAAAAAAGAGCGAAGCGCGAAAAGAAATACGACATCGAAGAAAAAAGTCACGTAATCATATCAAATGCTAGATAAATTACGAGACACCGTTTTATTCAAACCAAGTTTGCGCGCGGTTTATCTTAATTCAATCTTCGCCTCTGCAGCAAGGCACAGCCCGCTAATTTCAATGACAAACTACTTCAATGTTCCCTTCTCGTAAAGATACAAGGTTTCAAGGATAATTACTCAGTGTTCGCGCCATGCAGCGAAACAGTTTTCGCGTGGAAGAACTTTAAACATGCTCTGCTCCTCGTGGTTCTCTAGCGAAATTAGTCGGTTCGTTTTTATTTTGTTCGCGACTCAGGGTAAAATAAACGAAGGCAATATTGAAGAGAAATTTTAATATTTTTTGTGTAACTCACCTGATTTTTGTGGGGACTATGACAGAGGACCAATTGTGTCATGAAGTAAGCGACCATTGCATTTCCACCGAGTGCCGTAACGTGGGCCCGAACTATCGCAAGAACCTCCGTGACGAAACTGTGAACAAATCCGCTGAGCCCACCACCCTGGGCAAAATGCGAATAAAGATTCTGATCCGTCTGTTGGAGGCGACGGATAATCGACGGCTAACCATGGTGTCCAGTAAAAAATCCGTTACAAATTCAAGCACATTTCCAGAACATTTTCAGGTTAGTCAAGGATGTTCAGGAAAAATAAAAATACACGAATACAGAGAGCAGAGGGCACTGTGCACTGAGACACACGTTATTTCTACTGCGACCTGTTAGTAGGAAAGAATAAAAAAATCCGATTCGAGGTGGGAATCCACTGTTTGAAAACTGTTACTCAGTGAGCTTAAAAATAAAATATATCCAGGACACAAGAAACATTCAAGGATATTTCCAGGACTTTTTAAGGACAAAGAAAACTTAAGGACGTTTCCGGGACCACTGGACACCATACTTGTATAGGTGTATGCAAACAAGGATATGGCACGATCTCTTACTTCTCGTATCGCTGTGCTCTCGCGAATGAAGAAGAAGTTCAAATTCCCGAGATACCTCTCAATCCTTCCACCGGGCATGTAGGATAGCGGAGTTATGTCGACGCCGTATCTCTCCTTCAAAGGCACCTTGAGAAAATTTATGGAACGATATTGACTCCTGGTTGTCTTCTAACGATGAAAACATTATGTCCGCCTTTGTTAAGCTTACATGTTTATGTTTGTGCAACGTATGCACTCTCGTTCTCAGGGGTGATCGAGGCCTCGATCTCTGGATCAGACTTCCGGATTGCCCTGCCGAGTGCAGACTCGAGGTGTTCGGTGCTCCGGTAGACACCGCGTTCTCCGGCATAACGTGGTCCTCGTCGAGGCTGAATATCAGATCGTTTTCGTCTGAGGAAGACGATTTTAGTCACGCGACCGATGACGAGTTTCCCGGTGATACCGTGATAATTAATGAGCGAAAAACTGGAAAATGCTCACCTGTTTTCTTCACCTGATCTCTGCTTATCGAATGCGGCAGAACTTTTCTTTTGTACTTGTTCAGCTTGGTCGGCTCGCCCAACCCAAGAGCCATTCCAACTACAGAGAGTTGTATTTCGTCCGGCTCCGGGAGCTCGACCTTGAATTGAAGGTCGCAAAGAGCACAAGGCACCATTTTTCTCAGCTTGAAGTAAACGCTCTGGGTAACAAGCGCAAAAGAAAAGGGAAATATGAACGAGGAGGTCTGACAAAAAGGTATAAACAATAATGACGACAGTGAACGGACCACCCCACCTGCAACAATCTTCCAAAATATTTGGTGGATACCGAGGCGGGTTGTCCGACAGGTATCTTAGCGCGCCACAGCTGGGTGAACATCTGCAGGTTTCTGACTATTTCGAGGTCTTCGAGTCCGGGTATATTCTGCGTATTAACAACGTGAAAGCCGTCCGGCGGCCTGTTTTCCATCAGCATTGATATCTTGTCGACTTCTTCCATGTCGTCAACCTCGAGGACGCAGGCGTCCTTGTTACCCGCCCCCAAGTCGATTTCCGGCATCTCATCCTCCGATTCGTCTGTGTCGGACGTTGTTACTCGGCCGTTTTCCATATCCTACGAGCGAGGATACATCAAGCGAATCGAAATGGTCGGAAAATTTAGGGACAAGAGAAAGGAGCGGGAAAGAAAAAGGGATAAGCAAGTATTTCTCAAAGTTCATATTACCCACCGTCAAGGACTTGAGTTGATAGAATTCGCGGTTCTTCTTCACAGTTTCGATGAGGGACTTCTGTATGTCCGCGAGTTTTTGCTCATCGCTCCAAGAGTTGCCGGCAGTGACCTTGGGTACCGCTGGGGTCGGGAGAGGCGCCAAGTAGACGGCGGTTCCCGTCGCCATCCCGATCAGGAGTCTCTCCCCGATGGAGACTTGGACCCTAAGTCCGAACAGCGCGTTCATGCTCCTCACCTTGATTTTGTTGAGCAAGAGGCTGTGGAGTTCGTACTCGAGGAAGGGGAGACCGTCGGAAATCTCCTTGGCGTTCAGTTCGCCCCTGAGGTCCCTCTTGGGTCTACAAACTGTCGCCTGGACAACGCAACCTCTTCCGGTTATCGGAATACTTTCCGGCAGCTCGATGGTGGTGAACAGAATGTCCGGTACTTTGCCGCGGCGACAAATCGCGCACTTCAGAACCTTGACCCTGAAAGGTACGCTGCTCTCGCTGTATGGCAAGTGACACACACTGCAGGAGCTCGGAGGAAGCGGAATTGAGTGGGACGAGGTTTGCTCGGTACCGTCGGACTGTCTTGTCTTTGCATCCTGAACGCCGTTGACGTCTCGGGCGGCCGTTTCTTCGGTCTGATCATTTTTTCCCTCGCCCTTGTCACTGTCACTTTTGTCTCCCTTCTCGCTCTTTGACGCGCTGGCTGGCTGAGCTTTCTGCTGACCCTTTTCCCGCTCAAAGTCCGTCCTGTCCAAGGATGTGGTCGTGATTTCACGCTGATGAATTCGACTGATCAACGGGTTATCAGGTTCCTGACTTGTGTTCTGGAGGTTTATTACCGCAGCCGTCCCAGCGGCACTCAAGACGCAGACGTCGTCGCTAGAGGAAACGATTAATTCTGCATTACGAAGTCGTCGTCGGATGGACAAGAGCTCTTACACCTCGTCTAGCATGCTAAAGACCAAAAATCTCCCGGAATGCTCCTACCATATGCTCGTTTCCTCGCGATATCCCAACACCACATTGCAAGCTAGGGCCCTTGCGTGGGAGCGAACTTCCATACGAATCTCAGTCCACCAAGCATCGCGGCTCTCTGGTTCTTCGAGGTTGCTTATTCTTTCGAGAAGCTTTACGGACCTGGCGCTGACAGTACCGCCTAGAACAGTGTATTCTCTGTAGTGATTTACTTGCTCGATTGGAAAAAAAAAAAAAAAAAAAAAAAAAAAACGCCCATTCCATAACTAGGTGTTTTTAACTGACTTCTACGATTCAGCAAAGGAGTCTTGGGTCTTACCTAAGTGCAGTATAAAGCCGGGCGGGTATTGCTGCATGGTAATGAAGGGGTATTCTAGCATGTCAAGTGCTTCCTGGTTCATCGGTCTGACCACCGCAGTCACTGGTCTCAAATAACCCCCCATAGACGACCTGTCGCTTCCGGTTAGCGAGTTACCTGCAGTTACATCGCATACTTTCATCAGAATAAGCTCCGTCGGCTGTCTTTCACAGCGCGCCTTTGTCACATACTGCACAAGACATAACGTGCGCGTGAAGAGTATTTCAAAATGTTTCAATTAGCATTACTGGTAATATCTTGAGACAGAAAATGCTAATAAATATAAAGCTGTCTTTTGAATCACTCTGACGTGTAGCGTTTAACCATTAGGACGAAGGCACACGTATAAACCGTGAAAGGTAAAGTTCTCAGAATGCGGTATAACCTGCATCATTAGGACTTTTTTCACGCGTACAAGTAGATTTGTTTCAGCGGTTGCAAGGCATTTGAAGAGAAAATAATACATACGTATATGAAAAATACAAGGATTGCGAGACCGGACTGTCTCCTAAAAATAGATAGACGAAACGCAAAGAAATTTATCACGAGAATCGTATCGGCCATTAATACGTTTTTAGAAAAATCTGTCTCTCAAGCTACTTCGATCACTTCCTGTAAACGTACTCCCCTTCAAGGTTTACATGCGTATACCTACTCCTGTATAAACAGGCATAGCATGGTAAGATAATCTTAAAAGTTGGACACTTGCGTTACACGATGATATCAAGGCGTCGTTACATGAACAGTTTATCTTGCAGAAGTCTAACAGCCATGCTAATTAAGAAAAGGTAAAGCTAAACAAATATTTTGGTGTTCTCAGGGCGTTATACTTATGTCGTTGTTTGTATAGGTATGTACGGTATATGGGAATCCTTTGAAGAGTGACATACACGCATACATTGATCTAAGGAAGTAAATAATTGCCATTTAATTAGAATAGATGTATCAGAGAGGCATGTATAATTTTCGTGTTTACCGAGTAAATAGTTTATAGGTGAAGAGTATACATCAATTGATAAGCTTGAAGATGTGATACGTTATTATTGTTAACGCTGTTAATCACTCTCATCTCAGGCCACCAGGTTTACTGTCCTCCGGGGTATTTTTCACTCTTTGTTAAACTAGCACAGGTGGTAGTGAGTACACAAGAATGATGCTGATCTGTTGTTGTTGCCGATGATATTTGTCGCGATGTTGAGTACGCGTAAAGGCAGAGACGAAGACATGAGAATATTACTGTTACGATAGAGTAACAAACGTATGGTAGACGAGTAATATTGTAGTCACTGGGTCACGCTACAGAGCGACAACGAGAGAAAGAAACAAAATGTCAAGATACATGAACATCAGCATTCTCCCGTCAGTACTCACGTTTACGATAATATCCTGCCGGGGAGAAATATTCCGAATGAAACAGAAAAATCAAAAGAAAATCTTTTGAAACATTGAATTGATGATTGTACGCCACTTTTTATGGCAATCTCATGTCGTTAGTTCAACACTTACATAAATCTTTATTCAATGACGAGGTAAATTATCCTGAGAATTTGATTAGTGCATTTTACGTGAGAGAAAAATGTAACCCTGACTTTTCCATACCTCCGATTACTATGTATGACTGTAGCATTAGCAAAGTGGAAATATGAGTTGCGTGACGTGCTACGCTAATAAAACTACCTGCCGAAACACCTACAATTATGTTCGATTCCAAAGGGTAAAACGAAATTTTCTATGATATTCAAAACGGGGCTACATATTATACGAACTTGATACGGTAAAGGTCAAGTCCGCCGTCAATGGAAAAGTCCCGATGGCTACGAAAGCAGGTAGCGTGAAGAAAAAAAAGGAAAGAAATAAAAGTTATGGGTTATCCTCTACCTCGGAAAAGTTTTGTGCAACGCTCTACTCGAGACTTATACCTAAGAAACGCCCCCAGGTAATAAATAGCAAGTGCAAAATTATAATGAGCAGACGACACGCACACCCCCTCGCAGCACACGCAGCATCGTACATATTGTTGTGAATGTGGTAGACCTACCTTTCGGAGTAATACTGAGATCAGAGTCGCTGGATCTCCGGTGTATCGGGACGGCCGAATTGGCCTTAATTACCGGTGACTTGGATATTTTGTTGCTCACGCCTGCGGGAGTCGGCGTCGAAGGTGGCGCAGGGCTCGGGTTACCCGGTGGTGGTGCGACATCCGGTTGCTGCCTACGAGGATCGGGATAGCAAGGCACACACGAGTTGTCAGTAGTGTTAGCATTATTAGTATTGTTAGTTGTACCAACGCCCTCTTGCGCATCTCTCAAGTTGCACTCGCTGTGACTTTTGCGCACCACCGAGACGATGGTAAGTTTCTCCGGCGTTAAAAGATTACTATCAGCGTTAGTACGAGGTTCTAATCCTGACCCAAAGCTAAGCTCGCTCAACTCTACGTCAACTAATTTACTATCGCTAGGATTTTGGGAAGGGTCAAATCGGGTTGCCGAAGCAGTCGCCTGCAGCGTCTTGACCGCGTCTTCCCGATTATCATCCGTCTCGGTCTCGGCTTCGAGCTCAACGATCGGCGGTTCAATCGCGATCAAACATCCCTCGGTTTTCTCAAGAGCCTCCGAACCCCCTGAGTGGGTTCCTTGTTTTTCCCGGTTTACGGTAAAACCGACTCTCGAACCACTCGCCTCGTCCCCGCTACCGACAGACTGATTGTGAGGGGTGAAAAGCGCATGCCGAGAACCGATCGAGGATGCCGATGAATAATTTTGTCGTGCAAAGGACGAGCCGGTCCCGTAGCTCTGGATGGAGGAATCTTCCGGGGACTTGGACCTTGACGTTCTCCTGCGGTGTCGATGCTTTCGGATAGAATCGGGCGAAGGGGTCACACTAGCGGCAACCTTGTCTCTCCTGTGCTTTCGGCTCCGGGACGAATCGTTTCTGTGCCGATCCCGCATAGAATGCACGAGCATTTTAGTGTCGATGATTTTGATCAGCTCCAGCATGCACTGTCGTTTTTGCTTGCTCCGCAATCTGTCCACCCGTGCCAAGTCCTCCGCACTTCTCACCATTTCCGGCCGTGGTTCGCACCGCTCTTTCGGCTTGACGGCACCCTCGTCGCTCCCAAAGTTGCTCTTGGCGTTCACTTCCGTAACCTTGAGCAGGGGGACCGAAAGGTGACTGTGATCCTCCTTCGAGGTTGAATCAATCACTATTGCAACGGGCTTAATCTTCTGCAGGGGTTCGGCTTTCTCTCTGTCTCTTGGAGACCCTCGATATATAACTGTCTCGTTCCTTTCGACCTTTTTCAAAGTCTTTTCCGACTTTTTCGCAGCTTCCTCGTGATTTTTCGACGACATTTTTTCCACCCCTTCTTTGGCAATGGTTTTACTATCCGCGGCGTGCTTGCCACCCGGCGATATATTCAAGCTTTTGAAAATACTCAGTTTTCTCTTCGTTTCGGCTTTAAATGACTCTGATTTTTTTTTCAAACTGATTCTGCTGGGCGCTACGAATCTTCGAATCGCCCTCTCATTCAGACTCACTGATCTCTGCAGACTGACCGTCCTGGCATCCACCCAAGGGTCCACGTCCGGAAAAAATATTTCACAACTCTGGTCCTCGGTCGGAGTGCTCGCAGCGGCTGGTTTCGAATCTGCAGGGTTGTCGAAGCGCTCCTGCCTATCGAGGAACTCCGTTTCCTTGGCGGTCATACTGGAGGTGATGGCAATCGTGTCGCCGTCGTTCGCTACTGCCTCTGCCGCGGCATCGAGATTCTCGTCACGACTGAAATTGGAGTCGTTGCGTACTGGTCTCTGAATATGGAGCTCCCCGTAATTTTGTGGCAAAAAAGATGGGGAAGCTGCCCTGCGAGGTATGAGCTCAGCTTCCTCGATGGAATTCCGCTTCTCAAACCAAATATCCGAGCCGCGACTTTCGGTGCTGGAGGACATCGGCTCGCTGGATACGGAAAGGTTTTTCTTTTCTTCGGTTGGAACAGTAGTGAAGATGCCCGCCTCATGATCGAAGTAGCTGTCCTTTTTCTCCTCCAGCTTCGAACCGATTGACGTCAATTTTCCGTCCCCCGTGGGAGGCGATCCAGGCTCTCCGTGGGTCAGAGAATCGTCGAGTATGTTGTAGTTCGTGCTCGACTCCGAGGGCTCGTCCTCCGAACTCTCAGTGTCGGATTCGTCGGACGAAACGTCCTCCTCCTCCTCCTCCCGAAGGCGACGCTTCGGCGTCAAGCTTTTGATGACTTTCTCGGAGCTCTTCCGAGACGTCAAGTCCGCATTCGCCTCCGTCTCCGCGATCTCCTCTTTCCGATCGCTCGACTGCGTCCCAGCTTCCGACTCGGCCATCCGGGCCTCGAACTCTTCGCAAGCGATCCTGATCGGCGATGGTGCGGGACTTTCGTGGTCCTCCATCACGCTGTCGAGGGCGAGTCCGGCGTGGACAGACCTGATGAGGAGCGCGGCCATTCCGTCACTCGAGTTTCGCTTCGAGCTGCTCTTCTTATTCCTGCCAAGTGAGTAGAGGTCGGATATCGAGGATCTGGCAGACTCTGAGCTGACAGACCAGGTGCTGGAGAAGGTGCTGTCCAGGTCGCTCTGGTCCTCGTCAAAGGAGTCGGAGAACCTCGCTCTGAGTTGACTCACCCTCTTTGACAGCATGCTCTGCGGCAGATATCGCAGGTTCTTTAATCCCCTGGAAAACCTGTTGCCCGCTATCTCACCCCTCATATCTTCCTGAGCAAGGATTGACCTGAGGGACAATTCATCGGCGTCCTCAGGCAAAGATATGTTCGAGTCGAAACTCCGACGGAGGTTGTTGTAACTCGACTGCTGTGACAAATGCCTGAGCATTTTACCGCTGGATCCGGCAGATCTGTAGCTGGGCACGACGATCAACGGTTTCGAACGCTTCTTCAGAGTCTTTCCATAGCCCGGAAACTTGCTGCTTACTTTAGTCGTTTGCAGGCTTGACAGTGACGCGGCTTGGCTACGGTCGGGGGAGTGAGAAAGCAAGGGAACACTCTCGTCTAATTCTAGGCATTCGAAACTCGCTTTGTGGGGTAAGCCAAGCAGCGCAAGCCTAAACGTATGCATGCGGGGGGTCGGGTACAAAAAGAGATATCTATCAGTTAATCAGTTTTCATGTTGTACAGAGATCGAATGGGTACGGGGTTCAGTTGAATTCGAGGGGTGAAGACAGCTTGAACGGCAATATCATGTGGGAATGTCAGGATTTGTCATAAATAAATTCACTCGAGATTAATTCCCTTCAAGTTGTATACACCTCCTCAATTCCAGAGAATACAGTTTTTGCTCATATTTTAGATAGGACAAAGTTGAAGTTACATATATCGCAATCAAGCGTAAATCAACACAACTCAATGAATTTTCATCCGAAATCGGGAGTATTTAAAGGAGTCCTTACTAGTTGGTTTGAAAGAATACGCGTTTACAAGAGGATGAAGAGAATGAATCGTCAAATCTTCGATGCCTATCGCCCTGCTTCCTGCACTCAAATTGTGAGTCACGGGTGAACAAGCAGATCAGTCTAGTGCGGTAATCATTGGAAAATGAAAATTCATATATTTATAATAGCGATCTAGCCCGAGATAAAATCCTATCTCTAATCTTCTATCAAGAAATCACTTTTCCCAGATGCATCATAATAAGACCTCAGCTGATAAGAAACTGATATCGGAAGATGTAAACACTTTGGAAAATATAATGATGCAGGAGAAAATAATGCCGTGTGTTTCCACAACCAAATAATTAAGTATATGTGTGTAGAAGTCAATGACCCGTGTACGTTAACGTATGGAACCATTTCGTGGGGGGTGGGGGGAATGCAACCTCGACAATTTAATATCGGGTAAATCTGCCATCATTATGACGACCGGAATTTCATTTCTTTGAGATTTACCCTGAAGTGCAAAAATATAGGCAGGTTTACCCTGTGTTCGATTGCTGTGAAACAAGTTATTTCTGGTTCTTACATTGGTGTTGCACTTCATAAACGCGGCTTAAACAACTTGGGGGAAAATTGATACGATAAATATGAAGGTTCGAAGTAATCGAGTTATATACTCACTCTTCGGAGGTCAAATTCTCCGCTGGCACACTGGATGAATCGTGCATTTTGACAAGAGTAACAGCAGTTCCAATGCCTCTTGCCACGATTCCGGATTCACCTTCCAAATCAAAGCATTGATAATACCTGCAAGAAGGTACAAATATACTCTACAAGATGCAAGATGAGAAAGATCCCCAGGAAGTTATACGGCAATAGTAGCAGCAGTTACCCGATAACGGCATTGCCTCCAAGATCTAGTGCCTTGAGCCCAATTTTTCTCTGAACTTCTCCGCTTAGTTTGAAAAAAAGTGTTTGTCGAGCTTCGTTCGAAGCTCTGGGAGTTCGTATCTTGTCGATCCACTTGTATTCAGGATCGTCATTAACGACGAGCTCTTCCACGAAGCCATGTATGATTTGAGCATGGTACCCATGCGGAATTATCGGTGCTAGAAGAATTACATTAATAGATTACAAATAAATTTTAATCAAAGAATCGACTCATGAATGAGATATCAGAGAAATCAAATATATAAACTCACAGCAGAAGAATTGAACCCCACAAGAAGATTGCCTGAACTTATTGAAGTCGGAAAATAATTCCACTTTCACGATGATATTCACTTCGCCACGTATTCCGTGCATGGTATCGTAGACCGGTATCCAGCCATTCATTACGGAGCCTGTGGGTATGGGATCTATATCAAACTTGTGCTGCCAAAATCGACAAATTAGTTGTTCAAAAACATAAATATTTGGCAAGACATCAACTTATCACAGTAAAAATTTGTGATAGAATTTTTTTACATGTATTATTAACTACTGACCTCCCTGAGTGCTGGAGCTGGAGCTCATTGACGCCTCGAGAGTCCACATATTTTTGACCGGAAGAGGAGTGCCAGGCAGTAATAGCGGGTTTAAATCTAGGTAGACCTTGCCGATGGCGTCGTTGGCAGAGTACGTGTCGTGGTCCATCAGCCTGATTTGCAGAGGTTCGTCCTGTAGCTCAGCTTCATCCACCTCGAACCTGTACCACTCTGAGTTCCACTGGGGATTCAGAGATTTCCGGCATACGTCCGTCTTGTAGGTTGTGTTCCCAAATTTTATTTCAACATAAGCATCCGTCGTATCGCTGGAGCGATCCATCACTGGCAGGTTTCGCCCTGCCAATATCTTGACCTTCACTTTGCCCGGCATTTTGGCAAGTGTTCATCAGAATTGACACCTTGATGAAGTCGTATTAAGAAGTGAGAGAAACACTCTACGATTCGGAATTGTAAAGTTTCAGGACGACTGGAGAAAAATTATATGATATAAAACGTTGTTTCTCTAAGTATATAAACTACAAAACAGACTGGTGAAAAATCTCTAACAGGGTAATTAGAAGCGGCGAATTAATACCAGTTCGAACGGGTTTCGAGGTTAGACCCTCGCAACGGATGCTGAGATCATCGACAGGAGGGGATAAGTTTTCCATCGAAACGCGAAGGTTTTGGATATTTTTTCATTTTAAAGTATAATTGACAGTCTATGCTTTGCGTGTCGTAAACACAGCGTACTTACGAGTATCCGATGTTGAGGCGTGCGAGTGGACGTTTAAATCAGGTAAATACCGTAGGATAACAACTGCTCCCAAGGGAATTCGACATTGCGCAAGCAGGCGAGGTAGTGGAGAGGAAAGAGGCCGTCCTGTTGCGCTCGGATCGTTGCCTGTGTGCGTGAGTGCGATGAGATTTTTGGCATGAGTTAAATATTACGAATATTATATTATTATCATATGGAGCAACGTAGCGTGGACGGTCGAACTAGCAAAAGCGAAAATAGATATCGACTATATCGCTTTCAAATAGTTCAAACTCCGAATGTAGTCGTATCGCGTACTATCGAGAGATCTCGCTGAGCATTCGATATTTGAATTTACACGCGCACACGAGGCAGCTCTGAAAGCTCCGGCTTGTAGATAGAAAGAGAGGTGCCATCGATCTCTTTCTACTGGCGCATGCGCGGTACAGCGCTGCCAGGCCCAAAGAAATTTCTTTAGATCTAAAGAAATTATAATAATCCGTTTAGAGGAAAAAAAAGTTGTTTTCTTATTAAGAATGTTTCGGTTTAGACCGGAATCTGAAGAAAGTCTGATGATCTCTGACGAAATCTCAAGACTGATAGAGAAATCTCTAAAAATGGTCCATGAAATCGGAACAACAGACCAAAAATCAAACAGTTGCAGGAGGTTCCTGGGAAAATATAGCACCAATTAGATAGCGTCTGCAATTTTCAAACGCGCTTAGTTGACAATTTTTGGTCCTAAATATTAAAAATAAAAACATGTATTACAAATGAAAGTTTCCAATATCCTTATACTTACAATTCAGATTGTAAGATATAAATGTGTCTCTGTTGCCTCGTTCGCTAATTATCATTATATATTTTCAGAGAAATTGTCCATGTTACTATAAGGCGAAAAAATCAAACGTGTTACGTATTCTTGTATTTATTGAGTTTCAATACCGCCAAACATCACTCTTGAAAATGAGAAATATGAAGAATTATTGTGACGCCACTGAGTCGTCTGAAGAATTACTTTGGTGCCACCTAAATAAGAAATCAAATGAATTGTTCCGGCGCCATTTACAGAAACATTCGTCCGATACGCTGGCGACCTAGTCAGCTGTACGATACTGCGTCGGTATGGTACTGCGCATGTCTCATTAGAGAGAGAAGAAAGATCTGTGAGATCAGTGGTTAGAATCCTCTTTCTCTTTCCAACAGCGAGACACTTTGACACTTGTGTACATACGGTACATACGCATGCATACGCATACATACCGTGGCAAGTGGCATGTGCGTGCAACTGGCATCTATTGCCACTCATCCAGTATCGCATCTTTTGGCCAATCTCTGCCGGTGTCCGCTGTCGATCAACTTTTGCAAAAATGGACAAAAAACCCACCGCAGGTAAGGTATTCACGCCGGTAGAATTACATCCGAGCTATTTCACCAATCACAACGCAAACACAGTCGACGACATAACCAAAATGACGACCACTCTGGAATTTCATACCTACCCAGCTGTGTGATAGAGCAGCCTGCTGTTTGTCTAATTCTTATCTACTTAATTTCTAACTCTACGACAATACCCATTCTGGGTTACGATTAGATTAGAAATCGTTGCTAGTGTTGGCATAGTATCGATTGATAATTGTCTCATTGATTGCACCTGGGTTGACAGAGATCGAACATTTACAGAACCCTTTGTAATCCTCACCCATCTTTCTGCAGGTGAACCAATTCCAATATCTACACAAAAGTCTCTAACGTCTTCGCACGATCCTGGGTGGAATGATCCGCCGAAATGGGCCTATTCCCAGTCCCCGACTACGTCTTCCAGTCCGACGAAGAGAATTCTGAATAAAAGAGTAGCCTTCCCACTGGGTTCCACTCCCCCGACGTCCAGTTTTGACTCTAATCAGCCACTGAATCCCCCACCTGCAAACCTTCCTCCGCCTCCTTTGACTGCGAGAAGATTGAGCGCAGGACCTCCTCCGACGACTGTGGCATTTTTTACTGGAATCGACAAAGAGCAAGCCCTGACCGAGTCACTGGACAACTTTGAGAAGGTGATAAATGAGAATGAGGAACTTAAAGGCGAAGGAGATGAAATTAGGCGGAGATTGAACATCATGAAAACCGCCTGGGTAGAAGATAAACTCGGTGAAAGTATCCGGCATAGTATTCTCGAACTATCCAATGGTTGGGTATATTTTTCGAACAGATTACAATTCGCATACTAGCTGCTCCATTCGTTCAATAATACTAATCTTTGTGATATTTTTCAGCATTGAGAAAAAAAGACGTCGACAATGCGGACAAAATTCACGTGTCTTTGATGATGGATCACACAGCGTTGTGCAGTTCGTGGATTCCTGGTATCAGACACATGATATTAGCCGAGCGGGAAAAACACCTTAAACGCAAACCATCGGCGGACGAAAATTCGAGCCCCCTTCTTTTCCCCTGTGAAATTGCTCCTGACACCCAGCCGGCGCAATGAAAATTTTAACCAAATAGGACGTTGAAAACCGCATATGTATACATCTGATGACGCATATTATCGTTATTTTAGGATGAATTTATCACTGTCGAAGTATTTATTACCGGCGGCAAGATCATTTTGCATATTCCTTAAACTAGTTACAAGATGTATTAAACGCGCATGGCGCACCAAGACTGTGATTTGGTAGAATGCGAGGTGATTATTGTTTGAATATCAGTAAATATACAGTACCACAAATTGAATGCACTAATTCTTTTCCACTTCCATATCATAGAATCTCCAAATTTTATCATTCAGTTAATATGATTCGTATAGAATTTGCACAATCTGTAGTTGCGAGTTAAATGTTGCGTACGATCCACTTCATATGCAGAAATTTACGAAAGCACCGATTCCACTGTTTCGGTGGAGATAAAAAGAATAAATCATTTTTACTGTATGGAATTCATATTCGCCATGGATAATACATACACGCCAGGGTGGTCCTTATTTGGGGGTCGAAAGAATTTTCATTGGGATGCCCCCCAGATTTGTTCCACGTCATTATAAAAAAATCTGTGTAAAGTTTCAAACCTCCACGTCAACTGGAAGGCGTGCTCTAAGCTCCAAAAGTTTTAAATCTAAAATGCATATAGTTGTTGTAACCAGTTATTTCGTTTTGTATGAGTTTGGTATAAATTGAGGGACCGATTTGAAACTTGGTAAAGTTGTTGCTTATACTGATAGGAATAAACTCTGAAAATTTCGAAATTTCGTCACGTATTTCACATTCAAAGCTTTCGGAGCTTAAGAGACACGTTTTCCAGTCGACGTAGAGGCTTGAAATTTTGCACAGATTTTTTTGTATTGATTTGGAACAGATCTAAGGGGCGTCGCAATGAAAATTCCTCTGACCGCCAAATAAGGACCACCCTAATATACACATCATCATCACGACATGATAACAACGATGATGTCTCCGGCATCCTCGAATCCCGAATTTCACTCAAAAGCTCGAGAATAATTTACTTGTTCTTCCGTCCCCTTTCCTGATAGATATTTTTTCGCCACGAATTATCACAGCTAACGGTGTGTCAAGATAGTATTACCGCATTCGATTGAAATGACCTTTGAACTTTTTCCTGGGGCGGTTAAACGCATCACTGTGATTTGAAGCAGCGCGTGTGTCGAAGCGCTGAACCGTCAGAGCTTGCGAATGCAAGCTGCAGTTGCGAGGATATCGGCGCACGGCGCGGACTTCGACAAGGGCCGCTTTATTTCAAAGAGGATTCCTCCCTCAGCAAGGAGCCCGTTTTCCATAAAACTACGCTCCTGCCATCGGCTTCGAAATGAAGTACAAACACATCGCCAAAGTTGGCGTGTCTCTGATATCTTTTCTCATTATCCTGTCCGGTTTGATGTATTACTTCAGTCAAGGTACGTTCTCAGACAATTTTTCTTGTTTTCTGACAATCCACATCCCACGTACCGAACGAATGCTACGTTCGGCGAGTTGTAAAGTGTGCAAAAAAGAAAATGTGATGTTTGTATTTGCAAGTGAAAAGGTCTTCAAAGCCTTCCGAAAATATTACAACGTTTCTCATCTATTTTTAGTGAAATTCAAAGATTTGAAAAAATATTCAGTGGACTTTCGAAAAATTTGAATGATCTTCTTCCACATTCTCCCCGAACTTTTCTCAAATTCAATTCAAAATGGTTTTTTTGATTTTCCACTATTCATCATCTTTTTTCAAATTCTTAGAAAGTTCACTAAAAATTTGGAGTGCAGTTTCTAAATTTGACTTAAAAAAAAATTTTCCTTAATTTTTGCTGCGAGTTTTCTCACCAGAATTTAGTTAGGTTTTTTCTGTATTTTGGCGAAAGACTCAGCCAATTAGTCGATAAATCATGACCATAAACTTTGAACCATATTTCGCATTCTTCGACACGCTCGGATTGTAATTAAAAGCGAAACTTACATCTTCGCGGAGACAAAAGCTTACTGCACTAATGCGATTAACATTTTAATGACTTTGCTGTCCAATTACCGTTTGATCTGTTCGTCAGATATGATGTACCGAATTGGTATTCGTGTAGAATTACACATTTTGCGTGCTGTTTAAAATTAGAAATTTGAATTGGTTGATTTGAAAATTTGTCAATCTTTTGCTATTTGATCGCCTGCAATTTATTTTTGCTGGCAGCACCTCCTAACTGCCGTACAAACAAATTGCAATTTACACGCAAAATTACCTATGAACTGTGAGGGAAATAATATATGAGCAGACAATCACAGAATTACGCTTATTGTAATGACGCGGGTTCTTTTCCAGTGAAATACGCGTGTAAACAAATTATTAATCTCGTGGTCAGAAAGGCGAATAACATACTTGACATTTTGCTCGAGTTATATCCGGATCCTTTCAGATTTATACTGTTCGTTAACAATCCGTTGGCATTCTCTTACAATTAGTTGGAATTTATCGTCGGATACGTAACATAAAAAGAGTAACCGCCACGCAAACACTTTTACGCATTACAAGTTTACGATCAGCCTCAAACGTAATTGTGTAAAACTTGTTGATAGTTTTTCCCTCCGATAATGGTGATAATATGCGTTCTACCGTCGAAGTAGTGAATTCATTGCGACGACCACCTACCAACGAATAATTTCCATCAGCGGACGTTATTGATTATGCATCGATAGCACGGCTACTACAATTACAAACGGTCGAGGAAATGTAGTCAATTTCAATTTCAAGGTGATAAATAATCAACAATGTCACGATTGCGCGCATTTTCAAGAGCAAATGCCAAAGGTGAAATTGCCAAGGCGCAACTGCACAACGTATCGACTTTTGAAAATAGAAATTAACGATCGTTTCCTTGTTATAAATAAGGTTGAGCAGCCTCGGATCGAGTTCAGCGTGGAATATGATCGTATATAAAAGTTGAAAAGATAAATAATAAAAATCTCTTACATTGTACGTGCCAAGGTACGACTCGTCAATGAATCAATATTAATAAAGATCAGTTGACATCTCGCGGTTCGCACTCGTCAAAGAATCAAATCTTCCCCTCTCCGAAACTATTACCTCCGCAGAATATGAATGACGGCCATAAAAATTGTAAGAGTGCCTTAAGGACGGGGGTATACAGCTTGGTCGGTCTCAAATCCTACGTATTTTTAGAAGTTTCTTTTAAAAATTAAATTGAAAACCCTAAGAGCAATTTGTGTTTCAGGGCTTTACTACTTATAGGTTTACTTACACGAGCCATACCGTCATCTCGTTAATAATTTTGATGAAAAAATTGCAAAATATTCTTGCAACTATAAATAATAAAGCCTTCAAATTCAACTTGCTGTGAGTGTTCGCATAAAAAAAAAAAGAAAAACTCAAGTAGGTATGATTTAAACCGTCCAAGCTGTACCCCCCCCCTCTTAACTCGTCTTACAGCGTGTCATGAATGGTAACGTGCATTAATTAAGGTATCTCGAGAATAAATAATTCAATATTTCCCAACAACTCGGCCACGAAACTTGAAAGTAGAAAGGCAAGACCGAAATCTTTAATTATTCGCAGACGAATGTCCGAGGGGGACGTTTCCCTGCGCCAACAGTACCGTCTGCATTGCTCAGCGCGAGTGGTGCGACAAAGTACCAAACTGCCCGTACGGGGACGACGAGAACGAGGACGAATGCTGTGAGTTTGAGTTGAAGCCTGGAGGTATATTGGTACTAATATAAAATTATTCTCTTTTTGTTTGCGCAATTTTGCAGTCGATTCGAACGGAAGTTGGGACTTTTTCTACTCGTACGCAATGAGCTCGGGCATCGAACTGACCTGCGGTAATTTGAGAAACGGTTATCGAACCAGATTTAACGCTTTTGGATATCTTCAACTCGTCTTTCTTCATTCTAGAAAGTTTTCAACCACCAAAAAAATGCCATCGTGGGAGAACGGCGTGTCAAGTGACGTGCGTCGGAGCAGGACTAACAAGGATTCCGGAGAACATGACTTCGAACTTGACTAGCATTTGAGTGATTTAAGATAGACTCATAGTTTAAAAGATTTCTGTTACGACTAGGATGAAATAGAGAAAAATTTACCGTGTCAAATAGCACCGCGTCTTATTTGCAAAATCACTTTACAGAGTCCTGACGAACAACTCGCTGAGCACGATAGGAAAGAATGCATTGGTTTCCTACGGACGGCTAACGACGCTGTGAGTCGATTCTCTGTAAGGAATATTTTTTCTCATACTCAATTGCTTTCGATAAGATTCGGGATGCGTTTGATTCCAGGTTGATGGACGACGACGAGATAGCGCAGATTGAGCCGGGCGCCTTCGAGAATCAGAAAAATCTGGTGTGGCTGTAAGTGCAATTTTATCCAAGATAGGGCTGAGTGGGAGGTGCCACCCTTACGCAATAACTGGAAAGTAACCGTTCGCAGGACTCTGTTGAACAATAAGCTCACCGAGCTTCGCAGAGGACATTTCACCGGGCTGGAATCCCTCAAGATGCTCCTTGTCGAAGGAAACCGCATCGAGTACGCCGATCTCACCGATTTCGAGAACCAAACTTCCGTGGGATGGATGTGAGATCGCAAAATTTTCTCACTTTAATTTGCAGCCTCAAAGTTACATCATGTCTTTGCCAATAAGTGACAGCGTTTTGAGAACGCATCGAGTATTTCTCGTCAAACGTCCGAGTAACTTGTCTGCAATTTCGCGTATAACACAAATTGCACTCACAGACGTATGCGAATAATCGTGGGGGTGGTTGATGCAAATTGAGAACGCGTATCCTGTTACGCGGAGACGGAAAATTCTTGCAATCAGGGAAATTGTAGTGAATTAGAAACGCGGCCCGGTATATCGCTTCGTTCCGCTCGCAAATTCTCACTTTGCACACGATGTAAGAACACGTTATACGAACGAAGTAGTGGCCGCGCGCATTTCCCAGGTTGCATCTATTTGTGTACGGATTGCACAACGAGAGATTCGAGTTTGCTCCAATCTTGAGAGTGTAGCTTGTCGGGCTGTTTGGAAAAAGTAGATCGCTTAAAGCATAGATATTGTACGGTATTGTACTCAAATGTATGACGACTGAAATCTTTTACAGCGGATTAAACAGAAACAATATTTGTTCGAGCTGCTTGAAGCTCCCTTACATGCCACGTTTGAAGGAACTGTAAGTTTATCTACGTAAACGATTTCGCACTGTAATTCCTCGATCAGCCGTCAATTACTCTCTGAAATTCATATACCGCTGTAGGTACTTGGAAATGAACAGAATCGATGAAATCTCGGAAGATTTGCTATCCGGATTGCCAGGTCTGACCGGATTGTACGTATCACATGCTCAATCGTGATTCGGTATCGCGGAATTGTGCAGATGGAAAAATTTCAGTTATCCGCAGTACACTTTTTTTCGCAGGAGCCTGAAGAACAACGAAATTCGCACGATACGTAAGAACGCGTTTAAGAACCAGCAGAATCTCGTTGAACTGTGAGTTTTCTCTCACTTCACGCAGCAGGCAATTCATAAGTGTGTCGAATTCAGTCGAAAATGTAACTTTTTGTAATTTTTCCAGCAACTTGGCATACAACGTGATAATTACCCTTTCACCGCATATATTTCTTCCGTTGGAAAAACTGCGGAAATTGTAAGTATCGCACTGTGATCGTTCTCCTCGTTAACTCAGGTCTGCCAAAAAATATTTTATGTGATCCGCATGGTATGTTTTTGGCAAATATTATGTTTTCGAGTCCGATGGATCCAAAATTAAATTCCATTTCCCCCAATGACGTACGGTATTTTTGCAAAATACAAGGGTGTTTGCATGAAAAAACAGCCTAACAATAATGAAAAAACTACCGTTTCATCATAACGAACTGAAGAATATTTCTTATAAAATGAAACAAACAATTCCTTCGTGAAATGACCAGGCTAGGCGCGTGATTATTGCAAAGAGTATCTCCACTAATCCCGATCCCACATACGTACCACTGCACGATCACGGTGTAATCTCGATACGTGCTTCGGCGTTGCAACAATTGTTTGCTCCCGTCGACCTGCACCTACGTATCGTAAATTCAACACACGTTTTCCCTTCCTCTCGAAAATATCACGTATCGCCTTGCCTGACGGGAAATACTTGCGTTCCGGATTTTCCACTCTATGCAAAGGGCAAGAAATATAACTGAATGTCACGGATAATCCCCAGTTGTCGAGTACGATCCTTTTCGCTTCACAGGATCCTGGGCTTCAACCCGATCGAGAATCTGGGCATAGACGTTCTGAATCCCTTGCAGGATCTTCGATCCCTGTAAGATACGTTATTTTTTTTTATTCATTTTAAACTTATCGACTTACAACTTGAGATACGTTCACAGACTGACATGGTATTTGTTTTGCACAGGGACCTTCAAGAAATCGAAATCGATAACATGGACAAGAACGTATTTTCAATGTTACCGAATTTGTCATTCGTGTGAGTTTATACACAGCCAATCCTGGACCGAAATTTTATTCTTCTCATTCTCTGTCCCATCTTTGCAGATATTTCAAGAAATTTCACTACTGCACAACCTACGCGCCACAAGTTCAAGTTTGCCTGCCCCGAAGCGACGGTAGAAAATAGTAGTTTACTATTTTTCCTAACCGAGTGCGCGAACTCTGACTTTGCGCACCCGGTTAGAAAAACGATATTCCAATTCCCACAACCCGAACGTTTGAAAAATCTAACTAATCTTCAAACGAAACACAGGAGTATCTTCCCTGTCTGATCTTCTGGGTAAGCCTCTCCTGCGGGCTGCGGTCTGGGGCATATCCTGTGTCACGTGTTTGGGGAACGCGCTGGTCCTTTGGGGGCGACTAACGGCTAGAGATGAGAATCGGGTGCTCAGTATAATGATCAGAAATTTGGCAGGTGAATATCGTTTCGACAACGTTCCCACTTTGTTCATCGCTCGACCCTCACACCTGATTATTTCAGTCTCCGACATGCTGATGGGAGTTTACTTGTTGACGATCGCTGCGAAGGATTTGCAGTACCGCGACGTCTACAACGTGATGGCAAACGACTGGATGAGTTCCTGGGGCTGCACGATAGTCGGAGCTCTTGCGATGATCTCCTCCGAGGTTTGGACGCAAGCTTACCGTCGATTTATCATTGTTTAAATAATTACACGTCGCGTGATCGTTATTGGACAATTTCAAGGTCTCGGTTCTGATTCTGTCGTTCATGTCGGTGGAGAGATTCGTACTGATCGCATCGCCTCTGAAGATCAATCGACCATTGACAGCACGGAATGCCTATTCGTCGATGATAGTGATCTGGGTGGTCGGCGTCATCGTTGCTCTAATACCGAGTAAGCGATTTAGTATCTCGTGTTTGTTGAACCGAAAAGATTCACGTAATAATTAGAGAATCGTCATGTAAACCCCACAGAGGTAATCGGTGTTACTTGTTCGTCGCTTGGTACGGAAACTTGAAAAAACTAACGATATAAAATCCTAGAAACGCGATTAAATAGAATATATACTCTGTGATAAGTGAACATCCTTATAAGTATTTATCACATTGTAGTTTGGTGAGATTTAATGATCAAATTATACCGAATTCATTGACTCAATTTTCATTCAACTTTCGGTATTTAAGGTTTTGAGTTCAATTGGAAGTCTATTGTAATCGCATATCGCTCTCGCATAACTATTTTCAATACTGACTCTGTTAGATCTATGCGGCAGGGAGATACTTTTATTCCTAGTTATACTATTTCAGCTTGGAAATTTGACCTTCAATGTATTATAATGATATTTCAAAGATTCGTGCGAGAAGAGCTGCTGCAAATTCAAAGGTTTGTCATTGATGTTGAATTCATTTAATTCACGACGATGATCTTCAATTATTAGTTATACACTGGAGAAGTAGCACGAGGTTCTACGGGGCGAACGGTATGTGTTTTCCTCTGCACATCGACAACCCCTTTCTCGTCGGCTGGGAATATTCGGCGTTCGTATTTCTTGGGATGAATTTCTTCGGGTGAGCTTTCAGCCGTTGTACATCTTTGTACCTCGTGTGCTTTTCTGCAAAACCTTCACGCGACCTTTCCCGCACAATCCGCAGACTCGTCGTCATCTTCTACGTCTACACGGGTATGTTTGCGAGCATTTGGAGAACGAGACACGCGACCCCCCTTGCTGTCGGCGACTCGGAATTCGCTCTGAGGTTCTTTTTGATCGTGCTGACCGACGCTGCTTGCTGGGTACCGATCATCGTCCTCAAAATCGTGGCTATGACCAAGTACCCGGTACCACGTGAGTGAATATAATAACACCAGCGGAGAGAATGAAAGAGCAGATTAAGTTTTTCATTTATGTAAATTTTCGTACATCAGTTTTATTATTAGAATCACATTTGTGACGAAAAATATAACCGACTTGGGCATTTTTTACAAAAAAGCCTTCACGCGTCCCTCTTTTTTACGGTTTTCACTGAAATCTGCTCTTTTGTCTTCCTCGTGTTGGAAACAAGGGTCACATTTCATTAGCTGATAACTTTCAAGCGGTAAGAAAGTGCAATTCGGCAATCCATAAATCTATTTTTTCCTTTATTGTTTTCAGCGGATCTTCACGCCTGGGTCGTCATATTTATTCTTCCGGTAAACAGCGCAGTGAATCCTTTGCTCTACACATTTACGACACCGAAGTTTCGCGAGCGTTTAGCCGAGGGCTGGTTTGGACGGATTCGAAACATTGTCAGCAGAAGACAGTCCGGTATTTTTGATGAAATATAGTTTTACATGTCGTTAGTTTTTTTTTTTTTCTTCATTTCTAATCACGTTCATACTTATAAAGATTCTCAACCGATTGCTACTTCCTCTCTTATTATCCAGATACGCAGATTTCAAGATCCTCTAGTAACAAAAATGTAATCCTGGTTTTGTCAACGGATCATAGAGAGTCGATTGGCACCCAAGGGATTCGCTACTCGACGCCATTCAACGACGAGGGGTGCAAGAAAAAACTTGACGATCACTCGTTTTGAGCGAGCGATGGACAACGAATACATTACGATATTACTATTACGATTACAATTTTTGTCGTTGCTTTTATCCCATCGTGGACAGTGTGAGCGATATTTTATCTTTTCATACGCGGCACAGCTTCAAGTCGAGGCGGTTCAAATTATTCGAATTTATCATGGATGTTAAGTGACTTTTGTAATTGAAAAATTTTATAATTTTTGAATCGACTATGAAATTCTGCTACAATTTATTTTCAATATTTTTATTTATTCCTTTTAGACCGCTGCTGTCAAGAGATTAAGGATTTTCGAGAGTTCTCGTTTTCCGCAAATCTGCATAATCCAAAAATGTCCTTTCGACCATCTCTGTTGTCTTAAGGTGAAGATTCACGTATTCCGATGATCAAATGTTTCAAAGTGAAATTCAAATTTGCTCTTCTTAAGACTTGTGGTGATCATCGACGTATAGTTACAAAATCTGCAACAATACTCGTGTCAGTATGATATGCACCGTGTACCTTGGAGTAAAAAATTGCTTTCAAAACTTAATTCCGTTACATCGTTTGTACAGAAATTCTTTTCGCGGAACAACTTGCGGGTAATTCGTATGAATTCTCGGAAGACGCGCCACTTCTCTGCAGTTCTCACCGATCGGTGGCGCTATCCTTGACAAAACCCGCAACTGAAATCCTCAGTTAAACATTCAAGCCCGCTTCTCAAGACTACACAAGACAACGCAATCGATTATCCTTCCGGATAAAACTTCGATTATCACCTATATTATATTGTATATTTTTTTTTTCTGTGACGTCAAATTTTCTTCATAATTGACATCTGTCCCTGGTTCTGGTTTCGCTAATCGACATCAAACTGTTTTTCATTCCGTGTAAAAGGAGCTTTCGGCCGATATAGTTGCCCTCCAGCAATCCACACTGTATTTCGATTCAGCGATGCAGGGAGTGGCTCAGACCGCGGACTTGCGACCATTGTACACTCGGCCACGCATACAGACGAGGCGTATAACGCGTAACGTGTTATTTACGACGAGCACCCAGTCGGAAGGTCCCGTTAAACTCTTCACCACTTCCAAATTCCCCGAGGCTCCCAGAGTTCGAATTTTACCGCGCGTACCTGCCACTGATATGATTTAGTAGTAGGTATACCATTTCGTCTTACTTTTCTTTTTCGTTTGTTTTATTGTCCGAATAGCCCCGACGTCGACGTGACGTATCGATGGACCAGGCTTGTCCGAGTGGGAAAATTAAAAACTAAAACTGCCAGGGGACAATCCGGCATTACGCCCTGCGAGCAACTCTTCGTACCGTACATAATAACGAGGTGGTTACGATTTCTTGCGATTGTTAGAAAGTACCTGCGAAAATGAAACTGCAGGCCCGCCTTCCGTCCACCACGGGTTTATCCTTACGCGATTGTAGCGTTGCAGGCGCGGAGTGCCGAAAAGAGAAAAATCATCGCAGGAAAGCGTATCGCTTCCGGATGTAATCGGAGATCGTGCAGTTTCATCCGTTGAGTGTCGCGCCACAGAGGATCGGGAACGATTTCTCGTCTCGGGTAAAAAAAGAGAAAGAAAAGAAATTCGACGAAAGGCGTAATCCGTGTGACAAATAATTGCACTCCTGGAACAAATTTGACCGAATGCGTACTCCGGTCGAGGCGGAAAGTCGGAAATCAGCTTCGGATAAAGCTCGCGTGTAATCTACGGCATACCGATAGATACAGGCACACGCCCACCAGCGTACGATCGATCGACGTAATTAGCTAATGGAATCGACGGTGAAGGTACCGGGGGATTGCGACACACAGCCTTCGAAGGTCTTCGGAGTTTCCCACAGTTGGTAAAAGTCACGCTTACCACGCGGTGTAATATCCGCGAATTCGAGGCGCGCCTCTGATCCCTTGGCCGCCTCCGCAGACCCCGGTGTAATGCAAAGGCGGCACGGATTTACGTACCCCGCGTGGATACGTAGGTACGTACATACCTACGTACCTCATACGCGGCTAGGTACGTGCTTATATATGAACCAATTAATAATATTTATGCGTCGCTCCCGGCTAAACTCCCCATCTAACTGAGCTATATCACAGATTTACGATCCCTGCGGAGTACGCGAGGCTGTCGGGACGCGGTGCCATTGTACCTAGACGTGTGTAATATAATAATACGCAGGTATTATACTGGTGTAAGCCGAGGAATGAGTTATCCCCGAGGCGTACTAAGATTACCGTTTTAACGACGACCTCTTAACATACGTCGCGTGTACTCAAGGTGAGGCGTATGTATTATTTTAATCGCCAACTGTACGTACAATTTTTTCGTCTCCCTTTTCTCCCTTCTCCTTTATTCGCTCCGATATACAAGCTACAAATTGCTGCTTATTAATTTTCTTGACTTTTTACTAGATTCCTTTCCCTCCTCCTCCTCCCCCTCCTCCTCCTCGCCCTCGCGCAGCCAGCCATGTACTCTAAATCTTGCTAAGACCGTAATGGACGTTCTGATAAATCGCTTCGCGTCGTTATTAATTGCTAATTATTTATGTGGAGGTAATTCCACGTAGGGGTGATTTACGCACAGCACCGGCCGGTGCCCGCCGCTTGGATTATCAAGTCCCGTGTCTCGTGATTTCGCGTTCCAACCGCAGAGGATCAAAATGATATGTAACGCGCGCGTTGTACGTACGTTGTACCCAGATGAAGAGACGTACCCGTCTCAGGACTCCGACGTTTGTGAAATTCGCTCGCGGTTACATGCCGCATACGTTACACTTACAGAGTGGTCACCTGAATCCGTGCCACGCGGATGATCTATGCCTTGTTAAGGACCGATTATCGCTTCTCTTCGCAACCGCAACGCGATGGCAGGATCGGTACAATCTCGACAGCTAAACACGCCTTTCACTTTCATCTCTAGAGTTCGGGATGCTGGCCCGATACTCTTCGCGTTTCAGACGAACGAGGAACGGAAAAGAAGGAATCCAAGAAAGCCGAGTTGTTCGTCAGACGTTGAGAATCGCATGAAAGCTGATTTCAATAGTCGAGAGCGTCGAGAAACGAAACTGCGGAAAAAGGGAACGCAACGTCATCGCTAAAATAATTCGGAATTGGGCGCCTGCGGAGCTTTTCAAATTCGGAACGTCTACACCGCCCCTCGCCAAAATATCGCCAACAGATGTTGTGGTCCAGGGAAATCTACGTGGCAAACGCGTTTACTCAGCCAGGTGTCCTTGACTTGGACTAGGTGACTTGATCAACTTTTTCAGCGAATCGAACGGCGTTCACTTCGACCGTGATTCAAGTCGTCACGATCCAGCCAATACCACACGTCGAACTGGCTTCAGGATTACTCGATTGGAACGTTGGTATTTTTTTCCCCCTTTAAATAGGTAGAAAAGGCATGACACCTCACGCGTTTGAATAATCGCGCGGCACACTCGGCTAATCGTAATTACCGAGTAACAACAAGTTCTTTTGGAAGCCTCACACGAAAGCTCCCCGGGCAAAAACTCGGCGTCAGTTTCGAAAGCTCCGGGCTTGAAAGAGTCAAAAATGCGGACCTTCGTGTTCGGTAATATACACGGAGCATGCGTCACTCTCCACCGATCGTTAATCTCTCTCGGAAATGTCAGCATAAATTTACCGGGGACTCTAATACCGCGTGTGCAGCAGCCACACGCGGCAGACGTGCGGACGTTCCGCTGATCGTATTTTGTACCTACGCAACGTACACCAATCACTTCGCGTTGCACGACGATCGTTGGAATAACTAGAAAAGGCTCAACAAGCCTCGCAATCCTCACCCTCGCTAATCCGTGGAGGCGTGGAAATAGAAGTGAACACTTGCTGACGCCACGCGATACGACATAGGTAATGAAACAAAAGAATACTCGCTACTTGCCAGTAAAAAAAAACAATGTACCTGCAAACAAAAGATGAGAATTACCTTTAAACCACCTTCCACTATCGCATACGTTTGTATTATCGCTCCACTCGCTTTCAAGCTATCTTGATATTTCAGTTTTCTGACCTCTTCTCTTACGAGCTTTCAGTGTCTGAATTTTTCCCTCGCAAACATCGTTGGATAAAATTTTATTGCATAAAATTTTCAAAGAGACTTACATCGGAGCCGTCTGTAGGTGTCTTTACTTCTCTGAAAAGGTTAGCTTTAGTTTTTCGCGAGTTTCACTAGCGCTTTCCGTAAAATCGGCGCGTCTGCTCATAATATAAAGAATTGAAATCCGATTTGCGTCCAGTCGTTCGGTCGAATCCCTATTTTTGATGAAATACGGGTGGAGGGGAGCTGCGTCTTCGTGGATCTTTGCACTCGACGAGATTTCTGTTTCATTGTTTTTTTTTGTTAACGAGAAAACATACCTACATTAATGTACCTCGGGTGTATCCGATCTCATCTAGCACCTCGAAAAACGTCCTCGTCAATTTGCATCGTATTAAATCCGCCGCTTCTCTGAGAAATACAATATTTCAGACGTCTTACGTATACAACTTGACATTCGTCTCCGAATTAGCATAATGAAAGTAATTAGCTCGTTACGTCGCGAATTCTACGTCTACGAGCGGATCTTACAAGCGAATATCGGGGAAAATGCGCACCGACGAAGGTCCGCGAATCGAAGGGAACCCGATTAGTGATTGGTTCTACATCGGTCGACGTACAGGCATCGGTATCTAGCCGGAATAACAGGCGTATCCGTGTACATCTGCAATGCACGTGTAACGCGTAATACGTATCTATGCAAATCGATTTCGAGTAGGAGCACGGCAGATAATATCTCCTTTCTGCCTCCCCAGCTATATGATATTATTATTATGTCTTCTCACCTTACATCCGAGAGAACGAATGTAAAAAATTCGAATCTCGCGTGCGAATGAACGCTGACCGACCGAATGCAGCCGCGGCTCCGATGCAGCTCCCCACGATCGTAGATCCAGGTATTTTGCAACCAGCTGCATTCCGACGCATTTATAATCCATAACGTAACGCCGGTTGTAAAAACGATAACCCAGCTGCCCGTATCGAGCGCTGCCGCATGCACCGCGTAGGTATGCTCGAGGATATACGCGTGATACTACACAGGTTGTCGACCGCCCTTGGAAGTTACGCGTATATATTCCGTGCTCTAGGCAAATCGCTTTCAATTTTCCATTCGATCCCTACCGATTCAACGTTCAACGTTCAACGTTCCCACTGCATCTATCCACCAGGAGCATTCCTGAGTGAAAATTCATCGCATTTCAAGAGAGTGAAAGTTACAGAGATCGCGTCTGGTTCCGTAAACTGTGACCTCGGGAACCGTGTCTCTTTGCTACTTGTATACGTCAACTCGGGTCCGCCGTGCCCCTGCAGGGTAATTCGTATCTTTCTATTTTATCCGTTAGTTATTTTCTCTGTTGTCTGTTTGAAAAAATTTGCTTTCACAGCCTGGCGAGGTGTTAATCAATCGTGAAATCTGGTGTAAACTTTTCCGGAATTCGTCTGGAAACTCTTGAAATCTTTTGAAATCCCTGAAATCACTTGAAACATCTTCTGAAATCCCACGAAGTTTCCTGCAGTCTTTCAAAATCCCTGAAATCTTTTGAAATCCTTGTAATCTTGAAATCAGGAGTACGTCAAATCCATAAGTGATTAACCTGTCGCAGCCCGGAGACGATGGCTAATTTCTGTATTCGTTTGACGCGTGTTTGTTTTTTATTTTTCACTTTCTTATTTTTTAATTGCCAAGTTTTGTCAGACTCGCGGCAAGGTGAATTATTAATCGCGGTACGCTCGCGTATTTACTGTGTAACATCGGACCTCCGGATATCTCGGCAATTTGATCTTCGCGTATAATAAGAGCTGTTACACGTATCTACGTGCCTGTAGGCATATACCTGACGCACTTTTCTGCCCGGCTGTACTACCAAAGTGAATTATTTAATTGCTCGTCTCCGGGTAATAAGAACGCGACGCGAAAGGGTTTTGCCTCGCTCGTTTATTAACCGGTATATGTATACGTTTGAATCTCCTCTCCTCATTGCTTCGCTTTCTTTCCGTCTCACCGTCTCTCTCGCCCGTCCGCGAAGCCGGTAAGCATCGCGCGAGATGATTAAGGTGACGGTGAAAATTCAGTGAGAATTGAAACGGTCCTCCTTATACGTATACCACTGTCCGTATGCGCTGAAAATTTATGTTACTTGTAACCCCGTGCCTAGAAATACGCGGTGAATTCATTCGGTCGGAAAGAAAGACGAGACAAGAGTATATGTGTGTAATTAGTCGTGATAAGCGTGAAGTAAAGGTTGCCTTCTTCCTCGAAAAACGACACCGAGCGTCTGCCCGCCGCTTTCCTCTCGATCCTCGCACGATCGGAACCTACAGCGACCGACGTCGAGTCAGCTGACGCTAATTAGAAGCCGGGCTGGAGAAGAGTCGAGTTGACCTCGGGACCGCAGACTCGAGACTCGGTGGGCCGCTCTCCCACGATTAACCCGGGTTAAAAATAAATCCCATCGATCCAGGATCACGCGAGTTTAAGGGGGTACGTATCTTTTGTGCCTCGAAGATCGGCCGTGTTCTTCGCGAGAGGCAGCGGCATTTTACTTTTTCGACAAACGGGCCGAACAACGAGCTTGAATTACGAAACCGTAGCGCGTCGAATACACGAGTCGATTTTCAGAAAACGGAGGCAGTCGCGACGTTTCAACCCCCGGTGTTTCTTGGCCCTGTCTTGCATCGGTTTGTCGCTGCTACGCGGCAACGACTGCAATCTCTCGTGCCGGTAATGAGATATATTAACTATCGCTCACCGCGGGCAGCGCGATAACCGCGTACGACTCTGATTAATTTCAGTCGATCGTCGGTCGGACGTTGCGTCAGTTCGTTTACTGAGAAAACTTCCGTCATCGTTCCAATCAAGACCGAAGAGATAATTCCGGCTCCGCTTTCCTCGATGTCTGCGAGACTGAACGATAATTATTGCGAGAACTCGCCCGGTGCTCAGATCCAATTCCGCCTGGCTGTTTTTGCGTTTTATAACGTTCGCGAGGGGCGTGGTTGAAATTACAAATTTCGCATTTTTTGCTGGCGAGACTTGAAGGAAAAAAATCCAAACTTTGACGAAACATTAGAGTTTCGAATGCTCCGAGACCCGACGAAAAATCCCAATTCCGAATGATCCGGGATTTTTAGTCCTGTGAATTGCTGCATGGTTTGGTGAAACTTCACTACTTTGAGTCTTCTTTGTTTTGGATTCTCGATATTTTCACCCTCGGAATATTGGTCGGTTCAATTTTCGGTTTTTCCGATTTTTCACACCCACTCGTTGAGTAAACTACACTCCGTGAGTATACTTTAATTTTCGCAATTTTACTCTATCGAAACTTTATTTCTCGGAATTTTGCTCTACTTGCTTAACTTCAATTTTCGGAATTTTGTAATTCGGAACATTGAACCGTCGGGTTTCCGACCGCTCGAAACTCTGTTGTTTCCTAAAAGGAAACGTTGGAACTTTCCAAAATTCGGGTCTTCAAACCCGCGCCGTTTTCAAACATCTTATTCGGGTCGTTCGATATTGTTGAAAATTGAATTCAAATTTCGTCGCAGGAATTGTAAATTGATAAGAAACGGAACGGAAGTAACGAGGGTCCCCTGAGATTCCGATTGTGCCTTTTCGCCAAAAGTGCGCAGACGAGTCGGTACGCAATCTTTGTTGTAAATTTGCACAAGCATTACATGTAAACTGCAAAATTGGCTCAGCCAAGCCTTTGAGAAAAACAAGCTCGCGCTGCTGGATGAGTATAAACAGCTGTCTGCGCATACAAATGACCTCGACGATTAGTCACGATGATCGAGAAGACAAGGTGTACAATTACGTACATCTTCAGCTGCGAACGTGGCGATCATTTTTACCTCGAGCTCCGGAGGCGTAAGAAAAACAGAGTGAGAAAATAAAACTATAAAAAGCAGAATACTCACCTCGGGAACCATAAAAGAGGATAAAATTGTCCGCATAGCAATGTCGCGTCGTTTACTTCGCTCCGGCAATCGTACCCGAAGTTTCGACGCTATCTACGCCTTGGCTAGATGCGCGGGGGTTTCGAGCTTTGTAAGGTACACGCAGCGGCATTCGTTATCGGACAATGTTTGCACGGCACAGTTTCTGTGTGCAGAGGCCGTGACAATGACGCCTTACGACGATCCACCTTACAGAGATTCGTCTTTGCATCCTCGACTTGAACCCGGGCGTATTATATTCCGGAGGTGGAGTATGTCGGGCCTACCCTTTAAATCCGAGGACGAAAATAGGAATACCGAGAGCCTCGGGACCCGCAGGACATCCGATACTGTTTACAACGAAACGCAATACTGCACCGGCTCGGGCGAGGCAAGCCTGCATTGCCGTACAACAAGGTGCACACGGGAGATGGTTAGTGAAAAAGGCGGGTGTAACCGGGGCACGTGCGTGTCTGCGTGCAAGGATCTCTGCTTTCCTCTCGCGAGCGAGTCAACGGGCGTAAAGTGACGCGACAGCTGGAAGGTACGCGCTTTGTCTGAAACTCTCCGTCTCTTGTCATTTCCACGGTCTCGTGTCAATGCTCCGCGAATTATTATACCTACCTACGAGCTGCCCCCATTACTTTGCTCTTCGATCATCCTCCTCTGTCATACTTTTATTTTACCTTTTGACAACGGGTGTCGCGTCTCTTTTTTCCTTCTCTCGATACGCCTCGTTTCGCTTTATACCTCACTTCGTTACCTTAAGGCCGGGGATACAGTTCGAATGGTCTGAAATCCTACCTGTATTTGGGATTTTTTTTTTTTAAAGAAAATACGAACACTTTGAGCAATTCGAGTTTGAGGGCTTTTGAGGGCTAAATATAAAACTCCTACAAATAGATATGATTTTGGACCGTCAAAGGACCGTACTAAAAACCGTGAAATCCAATCCAGCAGAAAATACTGCAACAAACCAGCGTTGCAAAGGAAATTTAAAAAATATCCAGCACCGTGAGTTTGTTTGTTCATGCGTTCGTGCTGCCGGTGAACGAACGACATTCTTCCCAAGGAGCGAGCAGCATTCTTTGCGTTTGAGTCAACAGGCACAGCGAGTACCAATAACTTTCGGTCGGTAATGGATTGCGTTTATTTTTTATTTATTTATTTTTTTTTGCCGTTTTCAAAGAGATTTTTGCGCATCGCTGCCATGCATTCAGGCACAGTGACGCGGCCTCTCGACTTGGCTCGAGTCATTTAAAACCGTTTTTTTTTTTTCATGCATAAGAAAAGAAGCACGTCGCTCGGTTCGTTTTTGTCAAGTGTAAATAATCTGTGATATAATCGGGAAAAGTACTCGCTTATCTCTGTAACATGGATCTTATACGAATCATGCACCTGCTCGGAAAGAGTAATATTGTGGATCTTACATCTCCTGTGGTGAACGTGTAGACAACACTTTTTTGGAGTTCAATTTACAGCAATTTTGGCTGGATTTACAAATTCGACAATAAGAGTTACAACATGCTTATTGTCAGGAAGATCTAGCACAATTGACGTAGATTTGATTTGAGAAAAGTGCTGTCCATGTATTCACCACGCACATGTAACATCTGCATCACACGATTTCTCGCGCGCGGTGCAGAACTCGTGTGGATAGAAACCGGCGAAGTTGGCAATTTCCATCAACCAACGTGCCGAGTTATCCGGCATCAGGCAGCGTGCCACGCATGTGTCCGATAAACACGTACCAACGGAGATGATCGGGTAGGTACGCTCGAAGTTTCTTCGGTTTTGTTTGTTTGTTCGGCTCAATTCACCGCCGAGTTTACGACTCAATTCTATGCACCGAATACTACCGAGTATTTACGGCCTCGAGGATACCTCGACGTGCGTACGCGCAGGTACGACGAAAGCTCTCAATTAGTCCCGGCTCGAGGGACGAGATTTATGCGGGGCGGGATAATTTATCCAACTCAAATTTTACGACAACAGTCAATTATCCAATTTTCTTGCATGTATACCTCGGGCCGAATCCACGATATTCGCCCGACAACTTGAATCGCGAAATTTAGATCGATCGATTTCGCCCAAAGTGCACAGCGCGAGACTTCGAATCTCCTTGTCTCAACGGCATACGGTACAATAATTCCCCCCGGAACAGCGATACAGGTGGTCGGACCGCTTTGCGCCAAAAATAAGCTCGAGGAATAAAGGATTGTTGCTGGTAGAACAGAATCAGAGAGAAATAAGTCCACTGCAGGAGGTCACCGAGCTACCACAAAATATTAAACACAACTCAGTAGCGAAAATAAGCCAAAAATAATCGACGTATCGATTAATCGAATCCAATAAAATAGTCAAACACAACGCGATTCAACCGGTGAAAATTAATCGATCAATTGATTATTTTTTATTTTTTAGTAAATTTCAGTATGCAGTCTCAACAGCGGAAAAGTTGTTTTCATAATTTATTATAACTTCATTCAAAATGTTTTCCAATTTCAAGTGAAAATATTCATCAATTTTTCACTTGCTACATCAACCAGGTTTAGTAAATAAGACAATGATAATAATCTATACTCCAATTACATACATCGATATTGTATTGCGTCGTTCGTGGGAGTGAAAAACAAAAACCGATTGTGAGGAATAATAATCGAGGCCGTCGATTAATGGAGTTTCAAAATTAATCGATCATACTCGATTAATCGGAAAAAAGTAATCGAGTAACGGAGTAGTCGAGAATCCATTATTTTTGGTCACTGTCAAAACCCAGCGACGCGCCGGCGCGGCGGTCCACTCGAGTCTGACCATCGACGGCTGTCGCTACTGCCATGTTACGCCACGGCACTCGGGCTATGAGCTTATGGAAGGTAAGAGGAGGCAAGGAGGACTATCTCCGTGTATTACATAGAAAGTGTCCGTAGAGGGATGAATCAAGATGGCGTTGCCGCAGCAAAAGTTCCACAAAGCTCCAATCAGATTGTTTCCCTTATTGCTCATGAGCGCCCCTCTGGCGACGTTTCGTATCACTATTTCCTACTTTTTGGCCGAAAGTTTTTCAGTTAAAAACCCATGTACGAGGTACTTCGCCTTACCTCTACCCACCAGGGTTGAGCTTGAGTCCGCGTTTTTCCCGCATTTTTGGAAAACAAAATTGTATAACGTGCTACACTGAAATCGAAGTTTTTGGAAGGAGAAGAAAAAAAGTACTGTAATCCCGACGTGATATAAGTAGAAAAACAACGAATGTTATTATTACGCGGTGAAATCTACTAAAATTTCATCCGCCTCGGTGATCGAGAAGGGCGAAGAGATGATTCTGGCTGACCAGCGAACCACATTATTCGACCGTCCTGGGCGTCGTCTGGATTCTGTTGCAGCCCGGTGTCACGTTGCTGAAACTGCCAATTACAAAGCGGATACTCTGCGGTCGGCACGAGAAGCGTTGCTAAAATCTGATCAGACGTTTCAGTGAGTTCGTAGCCTCCCTCCTTCGCCTTTCCGACCCGAAAGACACGTATCTGCGCTCGAACAAAGGTACGAATGTCGCGCGAATGTGTGAAATTCACGGTGAATGACAATCGAGGCGGCCTCCGTGTTCAGTTCGCAGTGGCAGCCGGCAATTTGGTTGACGGTAAGCGATGTTCTAGCATTTTCCAAGCTACGGACGAGATATTAGCCGCCGACGTGGAGACACTCGGCTTTGCATTGCGATATTATTAAGTCGTCGGGCGTCCCTCGTGTCAGGGACGCGTTTACAAGACGGGGACGGGGGGAGAAATTCCCAGTGCCGGTATACGCGTATTGTACACGTAGGTGTGCCTGCCTACAAAACGGTAGCTTCGTCGAAGCGCTGCGTCTAAATTTGCACAGTGCGCGAGATTGCGGTTAAACGACTAGTTGTGATAAGATAACACGACTTGTGCGGTGAGATCGTCGAGACTGTCGAGCAGAGGGAACGTCAACAGGTGAGTGTTGCTCTTGCGAACTGGGTAAACTTGTATTTCATAACATCAACGAACGATCGAAGAGTCTTTTGTTTTCTTTCTTCCGTCGACGAACGTCGGCCAATCGGTTATGTATACCATCGCCGTATCGAGCGAGTCGTCGTTTTATAAGATGCACATACGAGTGTCTCGAGCCAATAATAGTGCAAGGCATTTGCGGTTGAGAGGAGGTTAGAAAAATGCATTTCACTGGCCAGACCGTGGATCTCCGACACTTTGGCTACTATTTACGATCGGTAGAAAGTCGAGAGGTGAACAGACAGGGCTCTACCGTATCGGCAAACAATCGTCGAATGCTACATGTCAAAGGGGATGAGCCCTGAAGACGGCGAAGATAATGATAAGCGATAAAATGATGATAACCAGAGTAGGTATAGAATTACGATAAGTGGACGGTGCCCGTTTCTGAAACGATCTCTCATTGATCGCGAAACGGTGGTTGATATTCTCCGCGAAGTCTCGTTCGATTCGTCGATCCTTCGATCCCGCGACGAGCTAAGTAACAAAGTATTTCAACGCATCGCTTAGACACAAGTATTGATTAGATTGCAAGGCGAAGCAGGCTCAATTGCCATTTGCGTGATACGGCAGCAGCTCTCCCAATCAATCTGGAATACTTTTCCGGGACGAGTAAAGCTCTGCGCCTCGGCGGAGCCTGAGCATCCGCCAAGACGGGCGTGCATCTCCTCATCGGAGATAATTAGTCGGGCGCCGTTCGAGCCGAGTAAGAACGCTCGGCAAAAGGCTGGAAGGATAAATGCTCGGACATTAGTAATCCGCACGTTATAAAAGGCGTGCAACGTGTACGAATTCGCGATGGATATCCTCGAGGATCGCGATCACAGGGGATCGCCGCCGCTGCCTCTGTAGGCTCGGCGGAAAAATCTGCGAACCTGCGAATCGCATCCCGGCATCATCCCTCGCGCCTGTGAAGAGCCGTATCTGACATTCTCGATGCCTAGCTCGTGAGATATTTCCACTCGAGACCGCGGCGGCTGAGCTTTCAAATTCTCCAAATAATTTCATTCGCTGCAGCGAAGCTGTCAAAGAGGGGGGGTACAGCTTGGACGGTCCAAGGTGTTTTCATTTTCTTAAAAAACAACCTACTGAAAATAGGTATGATTTTAGACCGTCCCAGCTGTACCCCCCTGCTTGAGAAGACGAAGCAGACAAATGAAAAAGAAACCTCCGTCAGTATCAAAGGAGAAGCTTAATTCGGGGGTTGGATGGCTCGGGTTGCCCAGCATCGCGCAGTATTTCCGTCAAGCGTTGCAATTACCTTATTTATAGTCTCATCTAGACGGTATGCGGATGCGTGTACCTAGTCCGCAGTTTGTATTTTCACACCGAGGATGCTAGGACAGTAGTTTGAAAAGAAAATTGGTGAGGCATTCAAAGAGAAGGGAACCTCGGGGTCGGTCGAGAGCTCCTCGCCCGCCTCCGACCATTTCGATTATCTCTTATCTTGCGTTATACCTTATTTCAAGTCACGCGCGCCCGTTCAAGTGAAAGTGCGCAAACGGCGTGTAAGACGGTAAACAGCGGATACCCATATCACAGCTACTCGTGGTAAATGGCAAATGGTAGACGGTGACCGCCCGCAGCGGCCAGTCGAGGGGTCAAATTTCGCGGTAATTAGCAATTACCGAGTTCCAGTTGCGCGGTAAGCGTTGCGTCGCCTTCGCGCGAGCCGCGGATATGGGCGATAAAAAGGGAAATTACGTCGATTATCAAACAGATTTGTCTCTCCTCGGGCAGATAAGTAAGAGGAAAAAATTAAAAAAATTACACTCAATCGTATTGAAACGAAATCATTAATTTTACGCCCGTGACAAATCGTTGTACAAGCGAATTATCGGTGCGATCAATTCTTACAGCAACATTATTTCATCGCTCCAAGGAAAAGCCGCGCTGCCGCTGCCGCCGCTTTGGCCACGCGTGTAACACCCTGTTGCGACATCGGCCACGTGAGAAAAAGGGGTCAACGACGAGGACGCGACGCGGCCGCCTGAATTCCTTCCAATCGAACCCACATCTCGGATCGCATAATCGTACACCCGCCAGCAGCGCGTATCTCTACAGGTAAATTATGCAACCGTCTCAACGTGAGAGATGCAGCATACGGGGCGGTGTGCTGCCGGTGGTTTATTTTCTTCTCCTCGACGATATAACGCGGCGAGACTAATTAGAGCCCACTTCCGTTGACGTATGGGAGTCAAAAGTGAAAAGGGACCCAAGTATGCGCGGGTTGCGTAACCGCGGAGACAATCCAAGATATCGCGACGACGACGTCTCGACTTTCACGGTATATCGGATGCCAGCTCGTTTCAACGACGCCACACCTGATAAGTATTTTCTTTTCACCTTCCGCAAAGAATAATTTGGAAAACTCCTCGATATGGGATCACGAGTCCAACGACGAGCACGAAAAAGCTCCGCAGCTCTCCGCAGCTCTCCGCACCGCGCCCCGCGAAATTCTGGCGTAGTTATCGGCGGGGTTAGCGAGGAAAATTGGGAAAAGTGGGGGGAGGAGGGTCGCGTATTTGCCGAGCTAATTGGCCGTCCGATGAAGAGGTCTCGTGGCTCCGGGTGTGGACGATGGGACTCGACGCGGATTCCTGCCGGTGACGCAAATAGACGGAAGCAGGGGGGCCTCGGAGGAATTTATGGGGAGTGAAGAGGGCACGGAGAGAGACCGACCGACCGACCGACCACCTTGGCGTAGATTGCGGGCGCCGGGGATACGCGTATACCTATACGCACAGACGCAGACGCGGACACAGTCACGCTACCGCAGCGTGGCTGGCTGCGCCCTCGTTCCTCGTCTACGAGGTGATTAACTCCCGGGGATCGCCGACGGTCTTCGACGCGAGTTAGGCGTCCGTCGGTTCGCAGCTTGGATTCGAAAAGCTGATGAAAATAACGCCCGTTTAAATTCGCATCACGGATCCACTCGCTAATCGTGTAGATATATGCGGACGGCAAGCGCCGCGGCATGGGAGCCGATCGTCGGTCGGTGCCTGTATACCCGCCTACTTCAAATACAACGTTGTATAAGCCATTCGGTGTACATACCCGGGGTCATTTGCATGGCGGAGATCGCTCCGCGTGGGTCGTTGACTGCGTGTCAATACGCCGGCTCCGAGTATGCCATTCGTATTAATAAAAATGATTCAGGATACGTGATCCGTTGAGAAGTGATCGACGTGTGATTCGATTATGCACGCCAAGAAATACGGACAATAGCTCGGCGCGATCGTTCGATTCTTCTCTGGCATGAATGATTCTGTCGCAGAGCGCCGCGGTTCGAAAATTTTAACAATCTTGGAGTTCCTGTATTCGGGGTGGCTTCGAGGCTCTTAGGTACCTACAGGGCACTGGCCGCTAATCGAAGAACCTTGCTCTCGTTATCTTTTCCGAAATTCGGCCAGGTCATCTATTACTATAGCAGCGGGAGCTGTGCAGGACCACTCCGCAGCTTCTGAATATCTTCAATCTCTTCCTACTCCGCTTAGCGTGTCCTCGCAGAGCCTGTGTTCCACGGTTTTCATTCTAAACTACCTGGTCCGTGAGAAGAACCCTTCAGATCTCCGGTAACATGTCTTTCGATAATTACCGAATTTTTTTCTCTTCTTTTTTCAAACCGGACTCTGCAAATCAAGACGTTGCAGATTTGAAAGAGTTGGCGGAACCAAAGCGTAATATAAGTAGGTACAGGTACCCGAGAAAACTCTTCGAGTTGAAAGTGTACAGGCAGAGCCGAGGTGGTTATAGAATAACTGATTAACTTTCTTCGCTTTCATTTAATTCGATAATCACCGTACAATTTATACGTATAATACACGTACACGCGTATAAACGTATAATTATACATTGTCTCCTTCGTTTCTCTGACCAGCTGTTATAGCTACGCAGCAGTCTCTTCCTTATTCGTCTATCTCGTGTACACGGAACACGGAACTTTTGAGCACGCGGGTAAAAGTCGATGTCGTTAAATTTTACGACACCCAGCTTCGATCGTCCGCGACGAGAGCGAGGGGAGGAAAAGAGGCAAGGGTGCGAATGGGTGGGGAATTTCGAGGATCGATTATCGCCGGAGACGTCAATGACCATAACAGTGTTTCGCGATCGGTGATCGAGTTCCTTAACCCCGCCTGGGACTTTCTCCATTGTAGCTATTGAATCGGTTTTAAATTCTACCGTACGAACGGGGCGATCTAGTAACAAGATAACTTGCGTAAGCGGACTTACACAGCTGCTACTTATACTCCGCGGCGCTGATCCGTCGTCGCCGATGTTTTGGAATCGGATTAATCCCTGACTCTAGGTAGGGTACTGTGTTTAATGCGGCTGATCGTACGTGCAGAAATTTATGTTCGCGAGAGTCCGCTGTGTATCGTTCTGACGGGGAAATTATCTGACAATATAATTCTTGCCCGATGTGTAACGGTAGTTTTACGATTGTATCTGCTGACCGCCCGCCCGAGTGATTTATCGTAGATAAATACAAGTTATAATTAAACGTGTATAACACACATACCTATATTTCAATTGTCCGACTCGCGGCAGACACTGCGACCCGTCGTCGATACGGCTGCCTAATTACAGTACACGGATAGGCAGAGCGTTGGGCATATTCAACCACGTATCACCTTACACGCTTCTCAGGAACCCCTAAAATAATTTGTTTCGTGATTTTCAAGTGAAAGAAAAAAATCTTAACGGTACTTGAAAAATCGTTTAAGGAGGCCGGGGGGCGGTACAGCTTGGACGGTTTACAATCGTACCTATTCTTAGGATTTATTACGAAGAAAATGAAATCCGTTGGAGCAATTTGAGTTCGAAGGCTTTATCATTTGTAGTTTCAAGAATGTTTCAGAATTTTTCGCATCGCCTCGACCGAGCCTGTAACCTCCGCCTACCCCCTTAATTCGACGACGCGGGGAATGAACGTTATAATTATCCCTGAAAGCTCATTATTTCCATAATAATAACGTTGACGTTTTTACTGTGTGCTTGAAACGGCAATACTAGCCTGGATCCTAGGATTTACGATCACAAAGAGGCGAAAGACATAATACGTGTGATAAAGAATCACGTAAATTTGCGGAAGCGCTTCCAATAATTTCTGAGACATTCCTGAAGGAGATTCAATAATTTTCACTCCATCGGTCGTTCATCCTGTCCCACCGACGTATTTTCCGATTTCCTTTTTCACGAAATTCAGCAGTTTATCAATCCAAAATTAGAACTTGGTCGAAATAGAGGTTCCAGAATGCGGAACTGCGGCGGTCCCCGGTTCCACATAAAATACCGAGAGACCCATTGATTAGCCAGTCGGTAAACAAATAAACTCCCGTCAACGTTATCTCGGCACACGCAGCGACAGTCTGGGTCTCTTCAGCTCGACCACCGTCGGAGCGAAGATAGCTACATTCAGCTGCCCGGCTATCGATTCCAATGTTTCTTCGACTAGCTTCGAATTCCTGGCATAAGCGTAACGCGTTACACGACCAGGACGTAACGCGTATTTACATAAAACAGGTGTGTGCGCCTTCCTCCTACCATTATTTCGATACTCGTGGCGCTGTTGGCGCGAGCCGCACTCGTAGGATGCGAATTTTACTGCTCAGCAAATTGCCGGCGCGCGTCAACTCGAGTTGCGAAAATTACGGGCAGCCGTGGATAGTGAGGAAATTTTTTCTTGCCGCAATCGCTTCCGCACCGATTTGCCAGAACCAACGGCGTCAATTTCGGGTAGGCGTCGCTTCCGACCGAGAGGCTTGGAGGCCTCGGTAGCCGGTCAGCGGCTATTCACGGACCCCGCGGTCAAGGAAGAAATATCGTCCGCCTCAAACCAGTTGTTCGAGAGTCCGTACCTACGTAGAGACGAAAGACCTACGCGGTTTGCGGGCGAAAGGAGGGCGAGGAGAGGCGATATTGAAACAGGATGAAAAACAATGCCACCTACCCACCGCCTGCCTCTACGGCAGACCCGTTCTCTGACATAATTGATAAGGAAGGCGGAATGGCGGATTATACTTACTGCCTCGAGGTCAGCGCACTTCGTGGGCGGTTGTCCGTGAATTTATCAGTTGACGTCGTCTCTGCAGCCGCTGCTCGATTGAACTTGAATCGCCGGGATCCGTACTTTCGGATGCAAGGAAAATGGGGGGCGCGTTGAAATGCCGAATTTGAACAGTTGCGAAAGCGCCGAATACCGAATGTTTTTCGTGGCGAGCCTTAAAGTAAAGAAATTAAGCCTTGACGGTACCTACATCAAAGTTACGAATGGCCCGAAACGCGACGCTGGTGGTTCCGAAAGTGCAAAATTTCGAAAGGGCGCGACTCCAACAAGTCAAAGTATCGAAAGTGCGCGAATGAGAAAATTTAGAAATTTGAAATATCGATATCCCGAGTGATCAAAAATTTTCAGTTCCGTGAATTTCCGGCTCGGAGGAATTCCAAACTTCAACCCCGTCCCGAAGATGGTTACTAATTGACTCCAACGCAGCTTTCCCGTGATTCCGCAGAAGTTTAACTCGATCCTGAATATTTTAACCCCCCCCCCCCCCTGAATTCTGCCGTCGGAAATAAACACAGTCAAAGTAGGCGAACAAGTCCAGCCAAGGATCCGTGGACGTTGACGCGTGTCGTATTCCCGGGCGTCGTTAGACGTCCGCGGGATACGAGCTTGACTTCTCGACGGATTTTTCGGGTCCCTAGCCGTTCGTCGCGTGGGTTGACAGTGGACGCGGTAGAGCTTTGGCAGCTCTCGAAATCCTTGAATCGGACGAATAAGATGGAAGTATCCGATGAGACGTAACAACATCGTCGCCGTACGTGCGACGTGAGGTTCAGAGCGTGTCCTAAAAGCTTCAAGCTCACTCCCGATGACGATGCGACGCAGTTAATGGATGGATAAATCGACCGAAACGCCGGGTGATCTAAGCCTTGCAGCTGGATACAATGTCCGAGCCAGTTTTAGCCACTGTCCGTGTTCCCCGACAATTTAACGCGGTGGAGCTGATCGGGCGAGACGTTGGGACCCGTCAGGCTCCACGTGCTTCTCTGGGTAAACACGGGGGAGCTTGTGTCCCTTCGACGAGCCGATTCTCGCTCTACACGGTCAGTCAGTCAGTGAGGCGAAGAAGATTTCCCGTGGTTGTATTTCTTTTTACACCCGTATTCCGACTCTGTTCCTCGTCAGTCGGTTTCTGTGCTCGTCGTTCTTGTCCGCAGCCACCCAGATCCTTCCTCCGACGATTACTGGGTCGCTCAGACTCGGGAGAATCGATTTTTCAACCAATTACAGTACGCTGGCTCGCCGATTTTACATAGGAGAAAACCGGATTGCCGAGCTCTGGTCAAGGTCTGTTTGTTATCGAAAAAGCGCCGAGAAAAAGGGAAGGGAAAAAATTAACACCGCGTACTGTAATCCCGATTTATAATAACAGCGCCGAGTCGCGGTTGCCGTCTTCGATCGATTCGGTAAAAAAAATTGTCCGTTACGCAGGATCGACGTAAGTATGTGCCTCGTACCCTGCAGCGTGGAATGTGGCGCCACTATCGAAGAAATTCCAAATGCCAATCATCGCTCGGGTAGAGAATGCAGCTGGCAAGCATTTTACGGTTGAAAAACTGCGTACAAAAATCACGATGCGCACATTCATCGCGTTCCGTCACCGCTGACGAGTAAAATTCTAATCGGCCAATTGAAGTAAAATTTGTAATTGATGCGAAATGTAATACAAATTACATTTGCATTTTGCAAGTTAGGCGAATATAACATGCAAAACGTTACAGTCACCTTCCTTTCTTAACGGGGGAGGGGGTTGGAAAAACTCAAATTGCTCCAAGTGTTTTCATTTTCTGTGAAAAAAAAATCCTTAAAAATAGGTAACTATGATTTTGACCGTCCAAGTTGTACCCCCCTCTCGATTCCTACCCTCCTCGCTCCTCGACACGTAATCTGTACAAAAAGCACGGGAGTATCAAGTTTGAAGCGATTTGCTTCAGAATCGAACGGGTTGTTGATTTTTTTTTTTTTCTGTTCTTTTACGACTTTTTCCAAATTTCGCCGAGCGTGTGGCGTGTCGGCACTCGGCTGCCGGAGTGTCTAGGCACCCGGCCAGTTCGCTGCGCCTCGTTTCAACGTCGTGTTATAGACGTCTGGATGGTATGGCGTGATCGTAAACTTGCTGTGCCGAATGCGGGAGATAAATATTACATAATTACAGCTGATCAGTTTGACGGTAATTACAAGGTAACCCGTCGTCCCATGAATCCTCATCATCAGCTCCGTCAAGGAATTACTACTGCGTACGGTCGTAATTTCCGCCTGCCAAAAGCTTCGCGGGCGAGGGCGATCAGCTGGCGCCGTTTCACGAGCTCCTGGGGGGGGGGGGGGGGGGATTTCGGTGTATTTAAAAAAAAACCCGCCGGACGCTGGCTGCCGCGTTTCCAAGCGTAAACAAAGTCGTTCTATTAATCTTCACGGAAAAAGTGGAGGGGTGTTCGACTAACTAATTTTCAAGTTACGGGGACACGTTGTAGGTGATTAAATAAATCGAGGCACTTTTGAAACAGGAGGAATATTTCGGACAGAGAGAATCGCTGCTTCGGATGCAAACAACGCAACAAATCAAATCACCGTCGCCTTCCAATTGACCGGTTTAAGCCTGAAAATAGCTGAGTGATTTTTATCATCCTGTGAAATCGACGGCTTATTAATTTATACACGCTCGAAACTTGATTATCTAACACAGGTACACAACCAGCTTTGCACGAACGGATAACGATCAACTCTCTACTTCTTCCTCCGCGTAGAAGAAGTCGCGACGAGGATAACATTTTGCTCTCTAGCATTGAGCGAGAGTTGTAAAATAAAAAGTAATTGAGCATTATACGCGTATAAAATAACGATTGTATTTCACCATTCTGAAATCCGAATCCTACCGCAAATGCTGACCTCTCGTTGCATACCTCGCAGGAATTCGGAGAGAGAAAAAGACTAGCTTGGCGCTAATTATGTTTTATCCTTCGAAAGATCTTCCTCGCTAATTCCTTATCTACTCGCGGTGAGATTGCTAATTAATTCGCGAGTAGTGATGACGTAATTCGAAACTAATCGGGCATTCCGCGTAACTTCAATATTATACATTCCTCGGCAGGCGTCCCACGCAGAAATTAACGGGCCCGGGAGCCAACGAACCATTCGAAGGAACGCTTTCGATAGCGGATCGCAAATGTCAAGACTTGGACATTGCCTCACGCCTGTCTCCTCGGTATTGATAGTAAATTTACGCAATTTTGATAACTACACCCACGCAACGATGCCGACGCAACCGAACGGCCGAGAACGTGTCAATCTGATCCATCGCATCGACCCGTCATCCCAAAGTGCAGAGATCAAACCACGCGAAAGTCGTCGAAAAATTAAATAACGCCGAGAGTGCGGATGAAAGCCAGGAAGTCTATTTTTCGGGTGTGAGATCGGAGGAGCTAAGTTGGCGGTTTGATAAACGAACATCGCGTTAATACCACTTCGGGGAATTCACGGTATGATTGGCCCCGCCGAATAACAGCTTCGATTCCGATAGGCAGACGCGGGCGCGGTGCTGTCTATCGGGCCATTGCGTACGTATTAGCTATCGTTGGGGAGTAATGGAACGGAAAATGTAAGCCCAGGTTCCGTCTCTTCGTTGCTGCGACGACGAGACGCGACGATCGTTAGCCGAAGTACGAAACGCATTCGAAGCGAGTGTGAGTAACACGCTCTTCCACCGCGTTGGAGAACGATCCGAGTTAGGTCTAATTACACCTGTCAAAGAGCCTTACGCGCAAGACCCTAAGCGCTGATACATCCTTGAAATCATTGAATCTATCCTTACAGCTCTCGTTTCCCAGTAACCTCGCGGCTAAGCTTGTACTCGCAACGTTCGCTGCATAAAGGTTTCAATTAAGCCTGCAGGCTATCCTCTATCTACGAGGTATATTTCACCTGCGGATAACAGTTTCACCGATCTAATTACTATTATTAATATCTCGATTCCCACCGGAGGAATCGCGAGCACCCGACGATGGTAGCTGCACGCGTATTTCCACGTGATCGGAATATAGTCTTGTTTTCATCCATAATTTTTTCTCACCCGCGTGCCCATGCTGTTAGCATAGGTTAATGGCGCGTTATATTTTAATTGCCCCTTTTTCATGCTCGCGATAATTGGGGTGGGGGTGAAAGCTTGGAAGGGTTACCTCGCAATAAATGGTGAATGCTCAATCTCTTGCGTAAATTGTACCACGCTCAAATTGCGGTCTATTCTATATGTATACCTGCGTTCAATCGCGCTATTCACTTGATTCTTATCCCCTCTCACGATATCTCTGCTTTTTTTCCCCCATTTTTTTGTATTCTTTCGAGACCATCATTTTTTTGCCTCCCCTCCCTATCCCTTTTTCGATTCATCACTATCGTCAAGAGTTACCTTCCATTTTCACGTCGGGAGAGCCCGACAACGGTGTTTCAGCCTCCCTAAGCTTGTGCAGCCCACGAACAGTTCCCTCTACCATCGTGCGACGTGTAAGCGACCCTTTGATTTATCGGACTACATTCTTCACCCGCGTATTTCTACGGTTTCTATTTATATTCCCGTTGCAAGGAGCATCGATCAACCGATCAGTCTACAACCGTCATTAATCTGACCGTTTGAGGCACGTCAACGTTTTTCGCACGGCGTCATCTCATACACCATCGATCCGCCGATCGTTGATCTGCCCCATCGAATTGACCGACCTGGGAAAGTCTCGACTCGAACACCGTGCTTTGACTCTGGAACGAGTAAGCGCGCAAAGAGATGATTCAATTTTTCAAAGACACGTTATGTAAAAAAATGGTAAAAGTCGAAAGCGGACGTTCCGGAATAATGTTCGTGATCAGAATTTCACTCTGAAAAAAATTTAACCAAACATAATGTCCCAGCAGGTCAACTTCATGCTTGTGTCATGTGTCGCATATCTGTTAGTACATATGACGCATATTATTGTAAATTTAATAATTAACTCGTCGTATCAACATTCACTTTATACTTTCTTTTTCACTTAGTAATAGATTGAAAAATGGTTAAATCAATCCAAAAACTTTAGTGGACCTGCTGGGAAATTTTTTTCGACTTATTCTCGCTTCCTATCTATCGGTCAAATTACTCGTCCTAGTTGCGTAAGCTGGCTGCTCGCCGCGGCTAATTAATGGCGAATCGCCTCGTACCTACGTCCGATTTCAGGCTCGGCAAAGGAGTCGGAAGAGCACCTGCGGCGTTGCAAATTATGAGAAATGATCGGCAGCACTGATTCTCCTCTTCGGCTCCTCGCTTCTTTGAGAATCGGTTCAACAGTTTCGTTTCACCATATTCCCAGCCGCTTTTCTCGCGTGCCGGATGAAATTCCTGAAACGCAGATCTCGACCCTGCAGCCTGCCGCGCTCTTCCAGCGAGCTAAGTTTATCACCTTTCGATTATTTCCACTCACCGGGCTCCGATTGAGCTACCCGCGTATTTCCAGCCACCGAGTAGTTCGTTCATTTCGCCTTATTTCCACCTTCGATTTCCGAGTGTAGGTATGTTTATCTTGATTAGTTGAGCCGCAACGTTGTACCGCGGATAGATGAATATCTTTATTACCGTCCACGCTGTCCCAGGTTTTCCCCCCGCATGCTGCAGTCAGCTACGGTGACTTATTTGAACGCTGGGACGTTTATAGAACGCCGATTGCACAACGCCGTAGTCTCATCCTCAGCCGAGTCTTTCATTTACGCTTCAATGCAGTCACCCAACCTTTGGAGCACCGATGAAAACCCGGTTGCTCGTATTTTAATCACGCTACTTTACCGTCGTTCAACTCCCGTACTCTCGGCATTCGTTTGACGCTCTTAGACCAAGGGGAAAATTAATCCGTCAACGAAGTCGAATCGCTTTCAACTAGCTCGTGAATAGAACGCCAATTTTCGTCCAAGTTACACGTCACGCATATCGATCGCAGGTTATTCGATAATTGTTTCGAATTCGATTCAGTGTCCGGCAACCGCTTTATATTTTTTCGGAAATAGAACATGTAACAAGGGAATAATCGGCGTTTATTTCTGTGTTACACACAGGACTTTATTCCCGACTCAACTCTGGCCTCGTTAACATTGCCTTGAAAGTGTTTTCCTTTCATGTGCGAGTGAGATCTGTAGGTCTGAAAAGTATAATATTATTGAAAGCTTATAACAATATATAGAGAGTTGTACATTAAAAATGGAAAAGACAGTAAGAAATCCAGAAAAACTGAAAAAACAATTTGCGGGAGAAAAGTGCTACTTTTTTTCCCACAGATGAGGAAAAAATGTAAAGAGAATAATCGGTCACTTTCGTCCCGCTTTTCAGGTCAAAAAATTATTCACTACGTTCGAGTCGGGAATGACGAAATAATCACAAAGAGCCACCTCATCGTGTTTCGCCCACCGAGAACCTTATGCAACGCACGATGATGAGATCCGATTGACCGCATCGCGTACCGGGTATAATTATACTGTATACCTGTCGAACATTAGTAAGCATGGTAACACGGGCGGGTCGGACGCTGGTTAATACGTAAGATTTAGGATTCAATTTCGACACATGCAGTGTGTGCAAACATTTTTGAAACATCGAAATAAATAACCGCCAAAACAAACAGCGTCTAAATTACTCGGGGAGGTTTTGGGGTGTGCTCGCCCATTTGCATGATTACGCAAGGCCCGTGCGTTCCCATTTACAATTTCCGTTCTATTATGCGGCTAAAAGTGACTCTTAGCTGAAGTTGGGAGTGCAGGTCAGCGTTCCCGGAGTGGAAATACATGCCAATTGAAACGGGTGGATACGTCGTCGCATGCGTTGGTCGTACGGGCTTTCAGTTTGATTTTTCACGTAAGAGTACCCGGTAATTGCAATGAGTGCGAAAATCGAACGCGGATGTCGAACGAAAGCCGCGCATCGGTAAGTTTGAAATCCTTGTCTATCGACAAATCGGGCGAGGCTTGGCGCAACATGTGCGATGATCCAGACAATCGGTGAAAAGTGAAAAGATTCGAGCGTGCAGTCTTCGACGCGATACACGACGATTCGTACGACGCTCACGAGTCACTCGACAAAATTCAGCGTTTGAAGATCGCGCGCTTTCTATTCTGGAGTACTTTCTATCAAGAGTTATATCAGCGCGTGTAGGAGTTGGGACAATCGGGATTATAAGACGGAGAATCGTGCTCGATGGGATTCGGTAGGAATTTTAATGCAGGCTTAAAAGTGGCTCAGCGAGAAAAATTGGACTTACGAATAATGCGGGGGGAATCGGAACGTCTGTGGTACAAAGTTATTTTCGCTGGTAAGACAAGCCACGACGTGACACAACAACTTGTCCAGGTGTATTTTTTCCATTTAAATTTTGCTCCGCTCTGATTTCCTCGATATTTTTTTCCCGCTGTTTGAAACCGAATCGGTCGTTGCCGCCAGGGGATGACCGCAGAGCGATAAACCCTGTCGGATTTCAGTATGAAATACCTACTGCCTAGCTCTTACTCGTTCCGAGACTATAAATGAGACATTTGAATGGTTTTGTTGTCTCGCCGGCGACACGGTGTACATCCGCATTTATCACCCCATAAATTCACTTTGGTCGTTTATCACTCCCACCACCTCCGTGCAACGCACACCTATGAGACACGGCCGCACATGCTCCGAGACAAGATGCACCGCGCACCTTTATGCGACCCGGTATTTCCTTGTCGCTAGATCGAATACATCGACACTCCATTAGTTTCCATGCCGGAGCTGGTAGCCGCGGGGATTTTTCCTTTTCCCTTGCACCTCGATCCTCGACGTCTGTAACGCGCAAAATGCGTGCATGCGTCGCCTCCGCGGGAAAGGACAACCTTGTTTCAGGAAGCCAAAGGCTGCGGCTGCGGCTGGTTGGCCGGCTTCGCGGAACGTCTTTGGTTGCCAGGATCTCCTCCGCGTGCTAACCGCAAATCTCTACTTATTTTCTTGGATATTAGTTAACGCGTGCACCGCGCAGCTCGCTGCCGCATCCGTCGCCTAACCTCGTATAACCTGGACTTTGTTACAACATCGAGGTAACGCGATCGAGCGACGAGCTGCGCTCAAGCAGGGAATACGAGAGAAAAACAAGTCCCGCCGTGCGCTAACGGATCCCGCAACGATGTTCAAGTTCTTTTTCGTCCTCTTTCGACGATGTCAAGGTACCTACACGCTGCGGAGGCTGGTCCATTAATAATAACGAAAATTCACAAAATCAAAGTATAATCCCCGGCCAACCTGCAGCGCGATTTATTAGCTCGTCCGGTTCCCGTTGCCCGTAGGGTGCCAGAGATTGCGGAGATAACGGCGGGGCAGCTGCCAAATCTAACGAATCAGCAATTACTTAACGCCGGTCGTTTCGTCGCCTTCGAATACCGTAAGCCGCGGATCTTCATTAGGCGGGAGAGGTTCGTGTAATGTTTTGATAACAATGCCGGCGTTGTCGAGAATCGGGGTACACGTATGTATAGTCGATGAGACGGTAGAGCACGACGATATCTTGGTGTTTTTTTTCACTCTCGGCTACCGAAAAAGGTTGAGGTTGCGCAACGTCCGACTCGGAGTTTCACACCTCAATTTATGTAAGATCGTCGACGGATGCGGTTAGAGAGCATGATTCCACCTTCGACCAATTACTCTGCAATAGACGCGAGGCTGGCCGTTAGCATTTTAATGAATAGTATAGAAGAAATGGCCTTAAGAGTTACTGGCTGACGGGTCATAAACTCGAAAAGTGCCCCAATCATGCAGAAATTTCACACAAGGACGTTAAATTGTTATTGGCTCGTTATTTCGCAAGCAATATAATACGGATAACCCGCAGGCGAGCCTGGTGAAAGCAGCTCGAGTGACGTCGTGTTGATTGCAATTCCAAATTTTCGATTCTATAAATGAATAAGGGAATCGAACAAAACGCTTTCCGTGTATCTTTCGCTGAATGATTTGATAAAGGTTCAACGAACCCGGAACCAACAAGCGTCAAATTTCGAATCGACAATCGCAAAGTTGGAACAAGTGTGACGATTAACATCATCGCGAAGTTTACGTTTCCACATCGAACGCCGTACCGGCACCACGGCTATTATTACTGTCACCGCATCATTCGGTACGCGCAAAAATAGCGCTACTCGACTTTTGTCGTTGGTCGAGTCTCCATTGTACACGTGCGGGAATAATTCCATACACGCGATGGTGAAAATGAGATCAGCGAGTCCCGCGAACAGAGCTGCTGGTTCCCGTCTCGAGGTGAAGGAGTCACCGCGAGAACGAGACAAAATAGAACGAAACAAGCCTCCGGAAGGCTATCGGTCGATCTGACCGTCGGACAAGCGATCGGTCATCCTCGCGAGGCCGGTCGGAGGCGGGTATTGTTTCGCTATCGTGGGTGAGTATGTGGATGATTTTTTGTTCCTCCTGGATATTTTTCGTGTGTTCGACCCCGAGGCTGGACGGAGCGTGTGCCGCGTGTGAGGCGCAAGGCCTGTCCGGGCTGTATTCGAGGTGCATGTACGTACGTGCGTACCTACCTACATGCGGACCCGGGTAACGGTACGCATATGCCGTATCGTACCGACGTCTACCGTATACCTACGCGTCAGCCAGGCCACGCGACAAATCAAAGACTCCCGTTTCGAGGGCTCATACCGGACAATATCACGGACGCACGTCGAGAGGCGCCGTAACAAGATCGTCCGGGTGCTAATGAATTACTACCCAAGCCGGTATGATTGTCTCGTAATCGGCGCGTCGCGACGCTGACGACGCTTTCTATGCACCCGCCTGCCTGCCGGAGGCTGGCTCCGCGTTATCTTTTACGGGTTGGGTTAAAAAACTGGAATGACTGATCGATGGAAGAGCCGAAATATCGAATTTTCAAAGACGCGACAATCCGATTCGTAAAATTATCGCAATGTAGAAAGTCGATGCGTAGAAAATTGAAAATATAGAAAGTAGAAGTACGGAAAAAGAAAATATAGAAAGGTCAAAACGCGGAACGGCAGAATATCGAGACGAATTCTGACTATTCTACACTTCGACCTTCTATACTCTGACATTTATGTTCGTTTACTTCTTCATACCATGACTTTGTACACTTTTAAGTACTATTTAATTAAATTTTCACTTCTTCAAGAATTCGATATTGCGACCTTCTATTCTTTGATCTTACTATACCTTTATCCCCGCCCTCTTTTACATCCATTTGCGGTTTACAAAAAATCTGGACGAAGATACTGCTTGTTCCGTTTTCAGTTCCATCCTCGATAAATTGAATCTCGCCCGCATCCTTGAACTCGCGTCCTGTCACCTTCTGGTTACCCGCGTCGAGAGCTTCGTCGACTGCAGGGGCTTCCGAAGCAGCCAACGACTCCGAGGATCGAGGACAATTTTCAACCGGAGATTAATTAACTTGATGCGGTGAGCATTGGGCGGCGGGGAGGGGGGAGTGGTACGATAATCCTTCAATCGAAGCTGACACGTGAGTGTAAAGTACGAAGGATTGTCGCTTACCGTACGGCCGCGGTGTAATCCTCACTCGGGTGCGATTCTACAGGCTTTTATAGAAAGAACGCGGCTCCGACGGGCGTGAACGCGACCGAGATTAAAATTTGACAGGTAACATGCTCCTAATGCCCTATTCCATCGGCGTAGTTACACTTCGCCTCAAATACCAGACTGATTTTGACACAGGCACAAAGAAAGGAGTCCCACTTGCCGGCCGTGGCGGCGGCGCAGGGGGAGGAGGTCGAGGGGGGAATTGGAATCGGTTCCTCTCCGCGATCCACCCACGCAACGTATCCCCGCGCATTCGGCTGCTCGATCCGTTGATCGCCCTCGATATGCGTGGATCGGTGCCGTGCTTTTGAACTCTTTTGAACCTTTGAACCTTTGATCGGTAGGTAGAGCGGGATCGGTTCGCCGAGTTTTTGCTCACCCGAAAGAGACAATGGGGGACGTGACTCTGCCTATGCGGAATATACGCGAGCCGGGTCCTCGACTCACGGGACTCGAGGAAGGCACTCACCCAGGGTGGATTTTTGCATTGCAAATTCGTTTTGCCGGGGCAATTTTAGCAGTCTGGCGGGCATCAGCTCCGGCGATAAACGCCCGCTGCAGCGCGACGTTTTATTTCGCCTTCGTACGCACGTCGAGTGTGCCTATAATAAACGCTTCAGTGCCGTCCGGTTTATACTTGATTAGCGGTTACGCGTCGGTGATGCGCGAGCTATTCGGCACACGGTGTTATTTACGAGGGCTTCCACCAGCGTCCTCGTCCTCCTTCTTGTCATTATGTCACTCCGTGCGGGAGGGGCAGGGATTTATTGCTAATTAAGTCGGAGCTGAGAAGAAATGATTCGAACGAAACCAGAAGAGGGGATGGTTAAAAAAAAATTACGATTAGCAGAGCGTGGTTTCGATCCACGGACCTCTGGGTTATGGGCCCAGCACGCTTCCACTGCGCCACTCTGCTCTTGCAGGGGTTGCGACGGGAAGTGGATGGATTCGCTAACGGAGAATCTCTCCCCTTTCCAAGCTACTACCCTGCAGCTCAAGCCCGCCGGAGCGCTTTCCGTTCGGTTGCATAATTGCGGGGCTATTTTCGATCAGGTATTTAGCGCTCGATCGCTCTCCGGTGCCTAATTAAAGATAGTCGAGTCGAGTCGAAAGTCACGCGGCGTTGCGGATACCCAATGCGCAAATCGGTGTCCACGCGCGCTACGCGAGTAACCGATCTATTTCGACCCACGCGTTTCTCTTTACGGATTGCACGCATATTGTAATCATCTCTCGGCTCGGCTCTCACTCCCCTTGTTCTACGAGTCGAGTCTGTACGGGTACCGTTGCTGGCACGCCCATCGGTAACCGATGGAAAATCCGCGATTACATGCCGCACGTATGATTCAGTAGTTCGCCGACCATCCGCCCACGAGTCGAGATTGCAACTGTTATTTTTAACCGCATAGATCGACCGCGTGTGCATCTGCTCACGAAACTCCGAAGAAACGAATAACTACTGTGTTTGCCTTTGCATGTCGACCGATTAAAGTTTCAGCCCCGCGTTTACACGTGGAATGCAAGTTTCGTCCGATGGACGAAAATCGCCCACCTCCTACGAGTCGTGGCGAGAATCGCGCGAACCGCGGGCGTTGAATAATTCCAAATGCAATTTAGCGATACTCTTCCGGAATGGAAATCATTCCGCGTCCGTGTTCCGCACGTAAGCCTTTGTGTAACACTCGGCGAGATTAATTCACTTGCTCGTTTCATTGTCAATCGTCCGAGCCCGGTTCAAGTTTTAAACTTCATTGCTTGAGCTATTTACACCGTAAACCAATTTCACTTTCTTCCCCTATCGGTGTAACACGCCTTCCGAATGCCAACCGAAACACGACCAACACGTACAAGATCACTTTTTCCGATTAGCCTTTGTGAACTTTCTTCAAATGCCTACTTTATACTCGCTTTTATATACATGCAGCGTATAATTCTTTGCATTATCATTCTCTGCAGCCGCTTTGTTCACGAGCGATGGAAAGTCTCAATTTTATATTCAAAGAAATTTTTGTAAGATAGGTATGTCTTATGCTGGTACGCCGAACCTGTCGACCTTAGAAAACTCTCGGGAATCCGGCGGCGTTGTTATTTTCGGAAATTCCGATAGGTGCATCCGTTGTCATTTGCTTTCATTTGCATCGGTCTGTCAGGTTCGCGAACCGAGTCTGGGACCGTCGCACACTCAAGGTCAATCAAGGGCAATCAGGGTTAATCCGCCTTGTGTCAGCGCAACGCAAGCCGGAATCGAGTTGAATTCAATTAGCCATTGATTCGCCGGCTTGTTCGGCGGCTGCAAATCTAACACCTGACACGTAGATACGTTGGAACGTCTATCGAGATGAATCGGCGGGCGGAAAGTGGCAGATGCGAAGTAAATATAATCAATACGTACCCACTGCAGGCGTTCTCGAACAATTCGAATTCATTATCGGCGTAATCGCTCAGCTCGAGCTCGCAGCAGCGAGGCCGTGATCCGTTTTGGTGAACATCAATGTTCGGCCGATAAAGCGATAGCCGGCTACCTCGTTGCGTAGGCAGCAAGACACTGGAACCGGTTGCAGGAATGAGATTTGAGAACAAAAACGTGGAGGTGGCGGTGATCGATCGGATGCGAGAACGGGGCATGGCTGAGCGACCGGGACGGCGATGCGATGCAAGGACGGCCTGGCAACAAAGAAACGGGCCTGCAGGACCCGCGGGGCCAGATGCGGGGTCCCCGCAGCCTCTTCCTGGTTGTAATTTCGGGCCCGAGGAATGCCGAACTCTCGGATAATTTCGGGCGCATCTGGCCCTCCCTAACTCCCCTCTCGACCCTCGGCCTCGACCCGGCGCAGGATCTTTCTCGTCGGCCGGATTAACCACCTCGGGCAACGAACGCCTGTCCCTGCAGAGCGTACAACGCACGCCTGCCTCTAGGTGGGGATATTCATCCTCGCTGCGCCTCCAAGGTTATACAGGGTGGCGCCTTTCGAGGGATGCCGCATCCCTTCGAGGATGCGAGATTTTTTAGGGCCGCTCGACCCGCGTTTCCTGAACAACGGAGGGGTACGTTTGGACAGCTTGGACGGTATAAAATCATACCCGCTTTCAGGAGTGGGTTTTTTTTTTTTTTTAAGAAAATGAAGAGACATGGAGCGATTTCAGTTTGAGGAGTTCATTATTCATAGTTTCATGAATACTTTAGAATTTTTTCATTAAAACTTGTTAAAAAATGACGGCACGGGGTGTATAAGTAGCGAACGACGCCGAACTCGAGGGCTTCTGCGGTGGTGAATCTCCTGACACCACTGTCCAGCCTGTAAAAAAAAAAAAAAAAAAACTCATAAAAATAGTTACATATGATTTTAGACCGTCCAAGCTGTACCCCCCCCTCTTAACCGAGAGAAACAAAAATGCCTCCATCGCAGGCTTGCACATCCGTTTGCAGCGAGTATACCGATTAGGGCGAGCAATTTGGATTATTGCGTGGAAAGGGCTTTTCGGTATTAGACACCGGTCATTTTTCACTCGCGTTCGCCCGGCCAATTTCGAATTCGTAATTCTCTCTTCCAGGTAACGATCGAAATTCCGTTTATCGATACCGCTGCACCCAGCGAAGCTCTGAAATACGAGGGGCGCTCATCGTGGATGAAATCACCTTCATCGTGGCTGAAGATAACGATCCGCGATGTATTCCCTCGCATATCCATCAATTCTCCAGCCCCCCTCCGTATTCTTTATTCATTCTTATTTTATCTCGTGTAGATAATCGGCGTCTCGGAACGACGCATCGGTCCTTCGGCAGCACGAAGATCAAGAAGTAGACGGTAGCTCGTTTCTTACAAACCTCGAACCGCTATCCGGACCTATCGCGAGTAAAAAAGTATTAATTGCTTTTCTACGGGAAGAATTAGGCCCAACCGCAGGCTTCTCGACAGCTTTGAATTATTCATAATTTTTACCAGTCGAGCCTTGAGCTAGGCGGCGTCGCGGGATACGATTAGGCATTATTCTCATTGGCAGGTATCGTCGTTCGCGTTACTGGCACTCTAATTACCTACTTGCTTCAATACCGCCGAACTACTGGATTACGGAAGTAGAGAGAGAGAGAGAAAAGCGTTTGTTAAAAAAAAAAAAAAACTCTCAAGGGACGGAGAGAAGGAGGGAAAAAAAATCATCAACAACAACAACAACGACGACGATGTAACCGACGCGTCGAAATTCTCGAATACTTACTATTACCATTACTAACCGCGGCTCGATGCAGCCTGGGCGATTAGCCTCGAACAAGGGATTCTATTCTCGTGCCCGTGTTGTATACACCGCGTGTTTGCCACCGATTGCGAGTGTGTTTGCTTCAACGACACGCGGAGATGCGTGCCGTACGTGCGCCGGCTTACGCGTCTTCGGATCACTCCGAATTGCGTGTTATTTATTAGAATTATACCGGAGTCGTGGGCTTCTTTGGCTGCGGGAGATTTTTCCGCCCATACAAAACTACAAAGAGAGACCTTACGCGGTAGGCTACGAATAGAGTACCTACCACACACTCCGTGTTTTGACGGAAACCTTTTCAAGTCGGAAAAACTACTTACAAGATTCATCACCGCCTCGCGTACAACTTATACTATACATATGTTGATCAAAACCACACGGTGCACGGAGAACAGAAGCTCACCACTCAAAATCTATTGGATTATTGAATCACTGGCATCTAGAATTGCGATCCCTTAAGATCATCGGTACGGAAACGAATCGACGTGGAAAGTGCCGAAGGTATAAACAATATGTATAAACATAAACAGAGAGCTCATTAGACTGTATATATATGTATGGTTATCTGCTTTTTCTCAAACTCACGCTGCTTTTGCAACCCAGAGGTCGAAACCTGAAGCCCTTGGGTCCCCCAAGGCGACCGGTGGGTCCGAACAGCCCTCAATCTCTCAGCGACATTAGAAAAGTCAAGACGGTCCTTTCTCGTGGATTTGAAATGAAAGTCAAGGAACAGATTTAATTCGCTGGATTTTTCATTCATTAATCCCCCCATTTCCGATAAAATCATTCGCGAAGCTTAGAAATCGAATTCTAGAGAGCCCGATGACAGGGTGGAGGAGAGAGACAAACAAGGTCAAGTCGTGTAGGTACGTGGAGCAAGCATCGAATTTGTCGAGGTGTCGTTTTATACTTGATCGACACGAAGCTACGAACCTACGGGCTCACCCGTACCTAGGGGAAATACGAGGGGCGCGGGGGTGAAGGACGAGGAGGGTGTGCGAGCGAAGCGAGAGGCGTGGGTGTGGTAGTGGTAGTAGAAGCGGGTAGTGTGGGTTCAGTGGATGCGAGGTGGGGCGAGACGCGGCCTCGACGCCGAGGAAGGAAGGGGATTCCGTCTCTGTCGGATTCTGCCCCCGGGCTCCTCGTCCTCAGTCCCTCGCCGAAAGCCGGCTCGCTCGCGCGCCTCTCGTGCCTCTCCTCAACGCAGAGAGAAGACGGCTGTAGATTATTACCAGTAAGCAGATAAGCAGATAATCAGATAAACTACGGACCGAGTTTAACGGGACGAGTTTGTCGGTTGCTCCCCGCCATTTAACAAAGTGCCTCGATCGTTGCGTTGCGTTACGTTGTTGTTGCAATTGCCTCCGGAAGCCAGTGATCGATTTTCCGACGTCGGTACGCGTCGAAGGCCGACGTCCTCAGTGCACCCCTCACCCCCTTCGTCCATCACTCCACCCTCGATATTCGCCGTTCGCAACTTGGTGGTTTCTCGCTGCGCTACGTGGTGCGCGTTTCCGCATGCAACCTACAGTTGCATTGTATTCGTGCAGGACTTTCCGGATCTCGGCTCGACCAAGCTTCGTTGTTTCCGGATTCCTTGGATTACGCGGAAGCCCCCGGAGGTACTGAGTCTCCAAGGTAAGGACCGTTCTATTCGCAATTGTGTAACGTGTAAGACGGCAAACTTGCGTACCTCGTCGGCGTTGTACGCCCACCCATACCTGCTCGCTACGCGGCTTAGAATATCCTGGACGATTTAAAATGGCGACCAGTGTTCCTAGATACACGCGCACCACGCGTCCTCTCTCCCGCAACGGTACGGATCTTTCCGTGTCACGGGGAAACTGTTTGGGACTCGAAGCATGCGGTTTAACCGAACGTTTGGAGCAGGAAATTATCGCCAGGAAGGTGTTGGTAACTGGCCGCTTCTTTGGAAAACGGCCGCCTCTCGAGTAAATGTGATTGTCTGCTCATCGATCTTAATATCATTCTATCTAATTGTACTACCAGGCTGAAGAACGAGCCTGAACATACCCGCAAGTCCGTTTCAGCCGGTTTGACTGATCGATCGAACGTACGGTGCCTTTCCGGGTGTTGGTTGAACTTTGAAACTTGTCGTTTCGTATCCTTGCGCAACGGGAAGGTCAGCATGCATGGTAGCGGATATTCCGCGTGCGCGAATTACTGCATCGTGTATGCATTGCGATGTATATGCTTGCGGGCCTTGCGCAACGCTTTCAGCGCCTTCTCGGTACATCGTTGCTTACGTGGTACGTCTTTACGGTAGTGTCATTTTTCGCATATGCATGAATCATGCCGTCCTCGCTAACGTGATTAACGATTGTACGTCGCGTGGCCTTACGAGTCTCTTACTATCTACTGAACTAATTTTTTTCTCGCCTCTTCCGCCCCTCCGGAGAACACCTAGTCTTGTTCACAGTAGCCTTAACGAAGAAGACGAAGAAAGGTTGAGTGATTCGTGCCGTTGGAAAAATAAACAGCCTCCGAAAATACGAGAGCCAGTCAAATTTTCAGGCATTGGATCCTTAAACTCTAGCTTGAGTAATCCAGAAGGCTAATCTTTGCTGTTGAACTGTCCGCGATTTTTGCTGACAATTTTGGCATAACGATCGCAGACGAGGGTGACTCGTAATTGATTTTCTTCTACGGGATTCAAGTTAGTAACGTTATCGTAACGAAACATTGAACAGAGAAATTCACATAGAGTGGCTTTTAAAGAGCCGAATTTTCAAACTACCAAACGAGCACTTCTTCCTTTATTATACGGTCTACTGAATTGGAGACATCTCTGAATTTGCGAAACGTCGGTTTCTCTGGACATAAATCGTAGTTACAACAACGTTACTAACTTCTATTCATTCTCAACCGTCGAGGGTAACTCGAGCCGGACCTTGAACTCCAAAAAAGACGCTGCTCCTCATAAAATTTGGGAATAAGTAAAGAATATCCGTTTATGTGCCTACCTGTTCGACTGATTGTTCGCTCACGCTAATCTATTTACAAATGTTCTATTTACATAACGCACAGCGGGTCGTTGGCCTGTTAGCTTTCGCTCTGCCTACCTGAAGGGTAAGAAGAACTAAGAAAAGATAAATTTGCTAAAGGGGAACACAATTGCGTGTATCGTCCTGATGGGTCATCACGCTCTCTATTTTTTGGTACTTTTTCCATTTGTCACGCTAATTCTGGACGTACCCCGTTGGTGCCGCGGATACTTATTATAGGTACACTTGTGCATCACGCTTCTAAGTATAGGAAGCGGGGTTAGGTGTGCGTGCCTCGGCTTCTGCAATTGCGCGAGACGACTGTTTTGAAACAATCCTGGTTTCCGAAGTGACTCAGAACACGTTTGGCAGCGTCACTCGCGCTGACTAAACTGAAAATAGACTAAACCGAGAGTTGAGATTCTTTTCGACAATTTAAGCCCTAGCTCTAAGATATCGCCGGAAATAGAGTGTTGCGCGTTGTTTCAAGCTGGATAAATATCTCACCCCTGTATTCATTAACATCGCCTCCAACGTTTTTCCCTCAAGCTCGCCCAAGTTTCACCAAAGTACGAACTTTTTGTTTGCCATGTTTTTAGTCCCGCGAGTGTCGACATTTTTTTCGCTCTTTCAGGTTTCTACTGTTATGCGTACAGGCAGGTATACCTATATTGATGTACCTACTTGGACAAATTTTTGCCGCGGAATAATTTCGAAATAGTTTCAATATACGTATATACATCCAGTATAATTACCTAATACCTGTCCTCTCAAATACGTGTCTTTCTAATTAAATATTCAGTCATTCAAATGAATCAAATTATTTACTCTGTTAGACGTTTATATCTGTTCAGATTATATACTAGATAGTCTCGTGTGAATTCGATTTATTATCAGCGTTAACTACCTACTTGACAACTAATCCTAGATCATTTTTAACGACTCGAAATAAAAAGAAATTTCGCAAACTTCGTAATTTTATTTCTCGGCATTTTGTATGCCTCGTATCCACGAGATGCTAAAAATTACCGAATCATGGATGGCAATATCACGTCGAGTGCACCGAACCTGTGACTTAACCCAAGATCAGAGTCACGTGGGAAAACGCGAGGAAGAAGAAGAAGAAAAAGAAGAGCAAAGTAATCATTCCAACAGCTCTCGCGTTCGTTCCAAACTGATATCCGACTTGGAATAAATTTTTTATGAACAATTGATTTCCTAACACATAACTGATACAACGTGACAATCCGACCTACCTCAAACTAGATTTGAAGGCGGCGAAAATGGTCTCTGAGCAAGATCCGATTGCACAGGGAACCCGCTTCATTCATTCAAGTAGATTTCTTGCGAGGGGCTTTTGTTGTCCCCGGTGACGACGAGTTTTCGAGTAAGCAGCCTCACGGTAATCGCAGTTTCGCGGCTTAGCAAAGCAAGTACATACACACATACAGTCAGACGAGGAAGGACTGTTTAAGTCATGATTTAAAGTTTTTTTTCACTATCCTAACTGCTTCGCAGTCACGCGGGCGTAAATAATTGATATTAAACGGTGCCGCGAAAGAAAGTTTATTCGGCGGACTGCACCGCAAAGAGAAACGATTTTTAAATTCATCACAGATTTTTCATCAGGGTGCGAGACGTGGATGAGAATTGCGACATGCGGCAGTCGCACACCTTCTCCTTCCCGCAGACTAGTCGGCATTGTGTCCTCCGTGGTCTCGTTGAAAGATACAAAAGGCGGTGTCCAGCTGGCGTCGGATTTCGCGACGATCCACTTCCGGCTTACACCGAGTTTCCCCTCTTTTCAAGAATACCGGTATAAAACGGACACCCGATTTCCCTGTACGGCTATACTCGCTGAGAACAAAAAATCACGCCCGACTGAAACGAGCTTTATAAAAAAATGTCCCTTTTTCCTCCGCGTTTCGCATTTTTAAGAGGTAACGCAACTGTAAAAGCTTAGAAAATACACCATTCTTTTTATTCTGAATGGAGGAAAAGGTAGCGAGATAACAATATTTAAGGAAGTTGCTGAGCATATATATCCAAGTATAATACAAAAAATTATTATTAACAAATATTAAAAAATGACGACACTGGAGCCATTCTCGAGAGACATGCGGCACGCGGTGTAATTGGTGCAAATTTAAATTTGGGAAAAAATAAAATCATTCGATCTGCATATTAATAGCTGCAGAAACACGCAGCGGATATTCGATGAGTTGATTTAAACGTTGTTTATTAGCAAATAAGTGTCCTTTATTTGGTCGGCAATTGAATATTTTCATTAAAGTACTCGCCAATTACACAAAAATCCATATTTTCAAAATCCCATACGTATTCCTCTAGCTACGGACATGTAGATTGAGCAGTTTCTTTTTTTTTTCTAGATTCAAATTTACACCAATTAGAGTGCGTGCCGCAGAATTCAACATATGTCTCGCGATAATGGCTCCAGTGTCGCCAGTTTTGAATATTTGTCGATAGTAATCTTTTTTCGTGATACTTAAATACACGTCTAATAATTTCCTCGAATATTATTATCCTATTAACTTTTCTTCCGTCGTGAAAAAAAGTGGTGAAAAAAGCCGTTCTCTTTTTTTTTCCACAGTGGTGTGACCCCTTAATTGTAAGCCGGAGAGCATCGAAAATGTAGCAGAGCACGCGATGATTCCGACACGCAGAGCTCTCGCCCAGGTAGGATATGTACCGTTGCCGGGTGCGTGTCCGTGCGTAACCGGTCGTCGAAGCCGAGTCGTGTACCGGAGTGCCGTTAGGGCGTCCCCAAGTCCCCGGGGGACCTGGGGCCCCGCGAAAATATCCCCCTTACCCCCCACCGGCACACGGTGGGCCCAGTGACAAGGGAGACGAGGAAAAGGAAAAGGAAAAGCCGTGGAGCTCGATCCCTGATCAAGAGACCGGAGAAGCTCTCTGCTCGGCGATAAGAGAGGTAAAAATAAATTTCGCTCATCCTTTTGGTTTTTCTGTATAATACCTGCGTGAAACTTGATAACCACGCGCGCGTTGCGCCGTTAGAAGTACCGCACGAGTACCTCGATGACCGCTCGTCGATATTGCCTCGTGTTCGTTTTCTGAGGGAAAAAATTTCCCGAGTATTTCGAGAGAGTGGATCGGAGACCGGGAATGAATACCGCGATTCTTCTCTTCGGCGGGGAAGAATTACGATCGTCGTTATCATTGGCTAAAGTGAAAGTGTACCTTGTACCACGTTCATGCCGTGAGTTGGGATACGGGGAGAATCCCTGTGCCACGGATTTACTTTATAGGAGTAAAATGTAGTACAAGGAAGACACGGGTAACGCTGAATCGATTTGGTATTATACAGGTATATCCTTGATTTTCTATACCGCGCGGGACGATTTTTATCTCTTCGTCTTTGACACAGTTCTGACTCGTATGTTACACGTACGCGGAGCGTAAACCTACCTACTTAGGTTTCATTTATCGCAACAACTTCCGCCGCTTCCCTGTAACAGTATCGCAGCGTCTTTGCGAGATCTCGGTGCAGGGTGAAAGTATAACGTGGCGGCGCTGATGCTCGAGCCGTCGATATCGATGTAAATTTAGAAAGCAATTCAAGATACATGCGCATGCACATCGTAATACAGGGTATAAACACATTCACGATTTTGCTCCATTTCATTATCGGTGAACGATCGATCGATAATTTATGCAATGAAAACAATCCGGTATTTCCGCCGGGAAAATTTTTTCTCGGAGAATCCGATCGTCGTCGCTGTTTTAACACTCGCGTTCCTGAAATATTGTGACTTTCAAACGACGACGATGAGCAGAATTTCTCACTTCATTCGCATTCAGCGTCAATTAATGCAGTTGTTCCCTGTTGCCTGTAATTAGCCACGAAGTCAAAGTTAGCACTGGTTAGCAAAATTTTCGTTGACCAGTGTAATCGATCAACGATCTCACCCGCGCCGCTTGCTCGATGTTCAGTGAATCTGGCCGAGCATAAGCCTCTCGGATAATTAAGATCGTACATTCGGAATTTCAGACTTCCGAGTAGAGGCGCCGCCAGTCTCGAGTTATATAATCCCATTGTCTTTCAGGCGCCGGAACTACGATGCCTGGCGGATAAAATTTGGTAAATTTACTTATTTCTCATTCCGGCTCTTCGTAAGACGAACTTACGCCACGTCACTTGAAGCGTGAAAGTCGAGTGGCTGCGGCGAAGCGAAGGAGTCAGCGTTTCGCAATATTCCTGCGGTCGATGGCTGGAAACGTTATTCTTAAGAATGCAAAGCCGCGGCAATCCGTGATGGCAAATCGATACGTCCGCGTTGAATTAAATTATCTCGATTTTTCTGATTTTTTAATTTTGTTATTCAACGTGTTTCTACCCGACGTAAGACTCGCTCCGCACTCTCGGCGTGGGCGAGGCTCGAGTTTATTATATACGACCGACTGCCGTTGCGTCATGGCCCAGCGGAGTAGGCATGAGAGAGACCCGAGCTTTCCTTGATTAGACCCGACGGCCACAATTATGCGAGTCTGTGTAAGTGTGTAAGTGGGTCGTGGGCAAGGAGATGCGACCAGGCCCTAGTCCTAGTCCTCTGCAACTAGGCATCATAAATCTGGCAGCCTTTCCGACTCCTCGGCAGCCCGTACAATGAATGACCTATCTCAACTGCCACCCACCCACCACTCGGGGGTGAACGGACGGCGGAGTTCTCCTCCACCGCAATCTCGACGAAGTCGTCTCCCATGACTCACTTTCGGCATGTTGGAAAATATTGCCTTTGACGCTGTTTCTTTTTGACATTTATTTTCATCTGTTTTATGTATCTATGTTTGGTAATGGGGGGAAAAGGGGGAAAGAGTACGCGAATGTCACGAGTAAATAATAATAAGGTGTTTCACGGTAAAAAAAATTTTGTTACTCTGCCAAACAGATTCAAAAGTTCCATTTGGGTATAAAAATACGCCTGTTAAGAATTAAGCTCTTTATATCAACATTAAGATGTTGCGCGTCGCAGTTTTCTATTCTCTATAAAAATAACGTGGGAAAAACATGGGTTTTTGCTCCTTCTGATTTTAATAACCGGCTAACGATACATCGTATACAAAATTCACGTTCAGATTTTTGTACTGAATTGAACGCTCTTGGCAAAAGGTTTCTTGTTATTTTCTGATAAATTCACTCGTTCAAATGTTATTCCAGGTCAAAATTTATTCAAATGCCTTGTGGAAAATATTTTTTCTTATAGAAAATGAAAAAGTGCGATGCGCAACCTCTTATTGTAAATACTGAGGGCTAAAATTTTAACAGGCGTACTTTTGTACCTAAATAGAACTTTTCGAAGCTGTTTGGGGAGAATTTTTTTTGTCTTCTAGTTTTTTTAAAACACCCTAGTGAATGATCTGAAAGCGACGAAGCTGCGTCACGTCGCAAAAGCGAATCGTGAGACGGACACAAATTACAACTAATTGTATGCTAATCGTTTATGATTCTCATTGGTGAGACTGTTTTCGTCGAGACTTTATATTCAGGTTGCCATAGCGTTCGTATACCAAGTGATTCCAAAGGGAACATGCGTACTTGTGTTAGAACGTTTATTTTCTAGAGTTTCGACTCAACCGACAATGCGAGCCACTCACAGTCAGTGTTACAATGTGTTTGCACGCTGTGGCGTATACTACTTTACCTACGTGGCGGTCTTCGCACACGACGCTTACCTATTATTCACATTATGGAAGGGCTTGGGGCCCTCAAGGTGCCGTCGTACGGGGTACTTTTCCACGGGCAACCGCAGGCAGTGGTCCCAAAGCATTATAAGTAGTGAGAAAAATTTCAATCGTATCGAAGGTAACGTGAGTTTCCTGTTTAACCAGAAGAGAAGAAACATTATTTTTTAATTCTCGTTCCGACGTTGTCAGTAATTAGACACCAACACGCGCATACGTCTTCTATGTATTCTTATGTATGATACATGTAATGAAAAATTCAACTCGATACGTGGACGGGAGACGCACCTGAGTTTACCCAATGAATTGTTTGAATACAAATGAACGTGTTTCAGGGTTCCAGCCGGCTTGTTTCTCAGTTTTCTTTCTCCCTCTCCCCAAAATTTTTCTCCCGCTCGCTCTTTCTACACCCATAGGCACGTAGTCGCTCGGTTTACTGTTAAATTCTGGCCGGAAGTGCGGCGTTTCACAACCCTCGCTCTTTACCAAAGCCTCTATGTACTATCCAACACCAGTGAAGGCCTGCCATCGTACGGGAAACAGACGGCACGCAGATGGACTCTTCGTGTCTCTCGCCTTTTCTAACTTCCTGCATCAGGCGCAACGAACGGTCTTCATTGTACCATGGTAAAATGAAAATTCAAACTCAGCGGATCTGTTCCCCAATATCTGGTGACAACTGTTGCAATCAGCTCTGGGCGACTGTATTTGCATTCGTAAAATGGACATTCTTCGTCCATTCACGTGTTTGAGTATAGGAACGGTTTTCATTCGTAAAATGCGCTTTCGGTGTGTACAAACCTAGAGTTAATAAACACTGCATAAATGTTCGGAGCGAAATTATATTTTGGGGAAACTGGGCGTTATGTTCAGTCGTTACAACAGCAGTCATCCTGCCATGTGATCTCGACATTCTAGAGGCGTGTATCCCGATTCGCATGACGAGATTAGAACGATACTACGCTGACGCGATAGAGTATTTTTACGTTTTGTTTTCCCAATTTTATCACTTTCCTTCGGTCTCCCGTTTCTCTCAATCTCCTCCGCGACTTCCTCGCTTTCTCAACCATATTTGGATTAACTCACTTCGGCCTCTCTGTCTCTCTCTCTCTCTCTCTCTCTCTCTCGATTTAGATTTATCTAGGCTACTCGTGGTGGATAGTGCGATATTCCATATACGCATCTGTAATAAATACGTGGCCCGTAACGCGTGTACGCTACTCATACGGAGACGGACAAAACGCACACTGGCTAAGCGGTACGCAATATTACGTGACCGACGGTTATAATAACAACAGCAACATTAATAATAGCGATGGTTCGAACAACGCTCCATACATCATCACCAATGGAATGGCCTCGGGGAGTGGGAACAGTGTTTATTATTCTGATATTTTTCTGATTTTCTCACATTGTTGAACGTACACCGAGGTACCGTACTTCACACTCCGCTGCAGTTGCAAGTTTTTTGTTAAACTTGATTCGTTTGGCATTACGTATGAAAAATAAAATAAAAAATAGAACAGGCATTGCAGTGTTCCTACAGATGCAAATTTCGGACCATGGGCGCGGTAGTTATTTTAAACGCGTAGGTGATTCTATAATAATAAAACTCGATTGAGTAGTCGCTGGTTTTTATTACGGCCACCTTTTAGTATTAAAAATTAAATCCGCGACGATGGCCAAGCGGCATAATGTGCTAGTGTTAATGCTTATTCTTTATCTTAATCATTTATATTTCACCAGTCATGTTGATACGCGGACACTTGTGCACGCGTGTGCGCGTGTGCGTCTGTTTCCAGTTATTTGAACAGTCAATCCATACTCGCACATAATTACACGCGCGTAGTAAAGTCTCCGGTATAAATTATTATAACCCGACTTTCATTTCCTCCTTGGCTCGATATCTATCTCTGCTTACGCTCACTGCTTACGGCCCAAATAAAAAATACATCTCTGCTCCGGAGTGTAACTGTGTAACTGTACAGTACGAACTTGATTCTATAACGAATTAGAATTGTTACAAAGGGATAAACAACTACGCATCTTCTACTGTACAGAGGCAGGCACAAATCACGACCAACCGGATTGAGTAACATGTCCGTTCACTGGATGATTACTGGATGTTAGAACGTATCGGCTAAGTGATCGTGCAATCTCGCTGCATAATCTAATTCTTCAGGAGTGTATACCGCTATATTGTGCATGCCATGTTCCCCACAAATGTTGGGAATGCCTCGTCAACGGAAGCTTTTTGGTAATCTGCGATCAATCGGTGAAGAGGTCAGAGCGAATAACACTTTTAAAAAATTATAGAGTCGAATCGGTCATTCGAGACCGGATGGGCAGGGTGATGGGGCTGTCGCTAGCTATGATTGCGTCACTTCCGGCGCAGGTCAACGGTGTGCAATCACATGCGCGTTATTACACGCTCTCTTCTGGATGAGATTTCGAGCCCGCGTCGTGTCCAGGCTCTGTAAAACACTTTGGTGCGATAACTGTACTTTGTAGCAAGTAGACGCAGCCGACTTCTTCCCGGCTTATTCACGATCAGGGTCCTGCAGCGTATATCTATTCCTCACACAATGATCTACGGACGGTTGCAAATGAAAAATGCATCGCTCAAAAATGAAAGCGGAAAAATGCAAGCTGCAAGAGCAGGGAAATTTATCGATTTGTTGCATTTCGTTCCCTGTTACGATGTTTCGTTACGCAAGGGGCGTGTCGAATTTTTCATTGCAGCTGAGTATATAACCTTCTCGTCCGAGTCACCTCCGCGTCTGATTGAAATCGAATGAAATTCGTTTGGTATATCTATAACGTAGATTCGACTGAGTTGCGTGGGTGCGTGGGCAGGCCGGCTACACGATTCTTATTAGCCCATGTCTCGCTTTTCAGCATCGATTTGTTCAAGTATTAAAAATAAATGTGACTCGTATTTGACGCATTCCCCGGTGCTTTTACACGTTGTATTCGTCGAGCAACATCCGTGAGACATTCATTCGCGATCCGAATCAGTCGGCAGGTGCGCCTGCAGCCCGAAGGTAATAAGCTGCGTATTTGTACACATGTACATGGTATAAGTGTATGCACCCACCTACCCACCTATACCTAAAGGCAGACCTCTCTCTACGTGTCTCTAAGTATGACACACTGCGGAGAAGAAGGTTACGCGCGAGAGTGGAGGAGAGAATGCAGTGCCCGGAGTGCCGTCGTGTCGACTCGGAATCAGTTCTCGTACGTACCTGAACTGGGTAGGTATAACGTACCTGTACGTCAAGAAACGCGAGCCGCGATTCTCGCTCGTTGCGCAATCACCGCGGTAAGCGGTATGAACGTATGCCTATGCATACCGCATATACTGTCTCATTGCATACGTACGCAGCAAGCGCGCACGCAAGTGAACAACAAACAATTAGATGACTAAGTTACCGAAACGTACGAGCAACAACTCATTTATTACACCTTGTTCGTATTGTTTTACGCAAGCATATGCAGCGGAAGGAATATCCTCTTGGCGACGTCTCGCGTTTTCTATTCTGCACGACTTTGGCTATTTGAGGGAGGACCGAATAACCGCGAGTAGTCAGTCTCGTCGACAATATTAAATACTTTGCGATAAGATAAAAGTCGGGAAAAATCAACCGCAATAACGACGATGAGAAAATTAAATTTGAATAATAATAATAATGCTCAAAATGTATCGACTCATTGGTTAAACGAAACATTGCCTAGCAAATTTTTAGGGAATCATTTTTTTTTTTTTTTTTTGTCATGTGAAATTTATGTGTATTCAGAAAAATTAACGAATTCATTTCACATGATAAAAAAAAAAAGCCGTAAAAATTGCTAAACAACGTGCTGTTTAAACGATTTATTGAAAACTTTTGGGAATTATTATTATTCAAATTCAATTTTCTTATCATCTTTATTGTGATTGATTTTTTCCGACTTTAAATTTATCACAAATTATTCAATATTTTCGGCGAGGCTCACTTTTGGTTGACAATGAGAATGTATAGCCAGTACGTCCTTAATTATGTTCACGTAGGAGCTAAGTGTTGGACAGGATTAGGCTTTCGACGTTCTTTGCCAAGAATAATTATTTAACTTTCGGAGTGTTCGGCATATTTCGGAACTTGCCAAACTCTTTAAATTCAAAAACATTCACAATTTTCACCGCGATATTCTCCAGCTTACCTCCGTATGTTCACCGTACAAGTATTATATCGTACGTACCTTTGTTTGAATCTCATGTCGAACCGTTAAACGGAAGTCAGACGACAATTTTGACGGTTCGTTTTTTTTTTCTGCTGGTAAAAAAATGTGAATAAATTCAAAGCAAAGTGGCCGAGAAAAAGACGAATAAAGTTGAAAAATCTGCTCCTTGTATGTATTCGAGCTGACTAACGCGATGTTTTTCTGCTCTCGAGCGAGGACGGTTATAAAAATGTATTCCTTTCGTTCGGTTTACCGTTAATTATCCACGATGTTTATACATGTGCGTTATATACAGCACATTTCTGCGTGAGCTACCGTAGTCGCATCTCATCGCCGTTACGTCATGTAATACTCACCACACGTATAAGTGCAGGTTTCTGACAAGGAGAACCTGTTCTTATTATTTCTTGCAGTCGAATCGCGATTCGATGCTCCAATTTCGGGTCAATGAGGAACATACCATATTTCGTAAAATACGGCCATCATTACGCAAATGAAATATTTTTGCCCGCAAGCGAGCGAAACTAAGATGATTTCACATTTCTTCGCTGCCGCTAATCACATCTTGGACAGAAAATATCCTAGATTATATACGTAATTTAGTAGGTTCGAACAAGGCTAAAGGTAGCTGCCAGAATTAACAGCGAAACGTTTTGATATTCATTCGGATAAGGTAGCGAAGTCCAAAATTCAAAATTTTGTGCAACACCTTGAATCCCCGATATTTTTATATAATAGAATTACGAGGATAAATCTGAACCGCATTTATCTATTTCCAAAAAGTTTCACACGTTTCTCGGCTAACTCAGCTTCATTAGGTTCGAAGTATTCTTGGTTCCCTACACCAAAACGTAATGTCTCGGCTGTGTGATCGAATATTCGGTGTTTAGAATGAATTCCCGTTAATGCAGAGTCGAAGGGATGAAGCGATTAACAAATCGTAATCGAGGCCACGATTCGTCAGGGATTTTTCACCGTCTACGCGTGACGGAGACCCGTTACGATGAGTTGGTCCGTGTAAGTTCAGAGGGCGGGTATCAAGGAAACCCTGCAAGTACGGTGTCCCTCGCTACACGCTAGGTTTCGTGTTACGATTTGACCTGAAATACCTGACCTCTGCGTCCGATTGTCCACCACAGCCTCGCCGCCGCGATTGTTTCTATTATGCTGCAAAAGTATGAAACGCGAAAGGATCAGAATGTTACGCCGATAGGGTATCCCAGATTTCTTGGAGTGCGCCATCTGCAAAAGTCGACAAGCAAACCCGTTCGCCCGATGCTCAGAAGAGATGTCCTTTACGGAGAGACTTTGAAAAGTCAGCCGCGGAGTCCCTGACCTTTTTATAATCGTTCGCTGACGCAAAAGTCGCGTACCTACAGTGCTGCAGATCGGTCTATATGCATAAGGCAGCCTGCAGGTAGCGGTAGAAACGGTACAGATATACTTCGATCCGGGGTGATACATGCCCATATTTTAAGTTTAGAAACGTTTAAAGTACCGTTAATCGCGCCACTCGGTGCTGATCAACGATTATGCACAACTCGTTATAACTTTATCTGCATTAAGCCTCGGTTGCAATTTGTGCAGATTTTTTATATCTCGCTATAGGTTTCCAATCGTGTGCGCGCGGAGTGGGCGATTGGAAATTAACATAGTCGCTCGAACGTCGTTTTGCATGGTATGATAATTGGGATAAAAGATCGGCCGAGCTGATATATTAAATAATTATTGCGAAGGTGATGTTGACGGAGGTATAAGTTTTACTATCGAGATCTCGCGGTAAATAAATAGAAAAAAAAGGAGGGGAAAAAACCACGACGCACACTCAGTCGGCAGTCACCGCCAAGGCCGAGTGTACTAGATTGTGAAGAAAGGAAGTTTTGAAAGGAAATAGTTGTCGATGGAGCAGAGCTAGACAATTATAAGTATATCGACTCGATGCTGGGACTTGGGCGAGTGTAAGTTTAACACGACTACGGCTACGCTCGTCCACGTATAGAGCATATCAGCGTCCCTGACTCGATCGAGTTGTTTCTCATTTTATACATCCGATGATTTGAATTCGAACCTCCTACCGATGCCTGTGGAGTCGAAATAAAAATGAAGAGCGAATCAGAGTAAAATCACGGGAATTTCTCAGAGATACGTTCTTGTCGATGGAATATTTCTTAATGGTCGGCGTAGATTGGCCGCCTCCCGGGGTTCGACTGGTCCCCTTCAAGAAATATTCTCTGTGTATTTTACATAGCGAAACACAAAATGCAACGCGCGTTTATACCTGTGTACACCGCCTTGCTCCAGATACCTCATCCGCAGTCGTAGACGCGTGACGAATCCCTTGTATATCGCAGGCGTGTTATATCTGTTATTACGGTGCGGTAGGACAGGGTGGTAAGAGAGAGGGTACGGGAAAAGGCATACGCGTTCAGCCTTGCGGGAGACATTCAATCTGATCAAGGTGATCCCGTAACCCAGGTAGACGATGGTTTCATTTTGGGGGGATGCCGGGTATTATGCATCGTCCTCCCTCCGGATGAATGAAGGGAGGCGAAGGCGGAGAAAGGAGTCGGTAGACGAGGATATTTCTTAACGAGCTCGGATCAACGAGGTTCTCGGAGCAATTTCATTTGTGCATCATTACGTGTACCTGCACCCATTCAAGCGTCGATCTTGAGCAACATCTGCATCATTCCAAGGAACATCTGTTATGCTTCCATAAAACAAGTAACGGTCTCTCACTCTCTCCGTATCCGTCTTTCTAAGCCCCTTGCAGTCGAGCCAAGGCTAAACGGAACAGTCGTCAGAAATCGCTGACGCTGGAGACAGTGATTGCGAACACTTGATGCTCGCGAGATAGTCTTTTCGCCAATCGAGTTCAAGACTTGGTAGATATATCCGAAGCTCTTTCGTGACTAACGTGAATGAGGATTATTCTTCTGTCCGCTCGGTGACGCCAATTTCTCGAAAGCAATAGAAGAGGAGATGCTAACGTTGCGCCGAATCAAAGACACGGGTACTTGAAAAAGTTGACAGTTGGTCTCGTTGTGGTACATTTTAAAAATCATTCACGCATATGACGCTGCCTCTCCGTCATTGTGAAGGTAAAGCAAAAGATTCGTTCATTCCTCAACCTCGGTATGCGGAGGAAATATTGTTTTGGGCAGTGATTTGTCAACGTTGAAAACTGTACTACTTGATATTTGTCAGTGGAAACTCGCTACCTAAATAACGGCCCCCGGCCTTCTTGACTTCGGCGTGACTCGTTGCGAGAGAGTTATTTCTGGATGTCGAGTGAGCAGAGAATAGGCATACACACTTATACCCACAGAGCCGCAGTGATGTACGAAATCGGTGAGTAGGTTTGGTAGATGCACCGAGTAGCTAACGCAATTCCCCGTGTTTCCGCATCTCGGCAATAATTGTCGGGAAACAAATGCGGCGCAAACAGAGTCCCGCAATATCGTGATTGTCGTTAGCCTGATTCCATTCCGTAACCCCCCTTCTTAAGATAAGATGATCCGCGATGCGTGTCACGGAAAGCCGATCTTGCAACGATAGCATTTGATTCGGATGGATCATATGGATCAACACCTAAATCGGTGCGGTGCACATTCGAAAGGCGTCTATATTTACGGGGAGATTGACCGATGAGATATGCGATCGATCGACTCGTGCCAATTCCGGCAACTGCCAACAGCCAACTTTACCTCGCTTTTCTCGTCTTATTCTTGCCCGAGAACTGCGGCGTATGTGCCGCACGCACGTCTTCAATCTTCATGAGTAAATTTTCTCACACGACGACGCAGTCTTGTTGCAAAATATTTCAACTGTGCCAATGCATCGAGCTTTGTACGCGTCTCGCGTTATACTTTCACTCTATTTTCTCTTTTGCCATTAGAGTCCGTCGGGTGCAGGTTACAACAACACGGGCGGATAACATACATTGCTTGCGGGAGAATGTCGTCGTTTCTGAGGCTAATTAGTACCTCTCTAATTTCCTCACATCACCTCCTCTTCGCCGATATGTAGACAAGGTTGAGAAACAAAGTGAGGCTAAACCGACGCTTAGCTCGGACGTTACATCAGTGTCACCATAGGTTCGCGTTGCACGAATAAGAGATGAGCGCACATCCAAATCCCCTGCTTTCGTTGGCCTGCAGTTGGTAGCGAAGTCAGTCTCTTTCTATCTGCGGACAGTGACCAAACGCTATGCCGGTTTCCTAAATTAGGTTGCCCTTTTCAGATCGGCCATCACGGTCCAAATACCTCGGGACGTCATTCTATGTTCGAGTGATGCCAGATATCGACGAGTTTCCGCTGTAGGATTTGATCCGCTAGCAGACTTGACCCGTGGTCTTCGGTTGAAATTAAATCGACCGTTTTATGCAGCGTTCGCGTTTTTCCTTACGTTGTATTATATTTCTAGCGAGAAAAACTCGACCTCGTTATCTACGTTTCACCACCGATCAAGGAGCGTTAAACTTTGAGGCTGATCTCGGCTTGTGGCAAGTTTTTACACGCGTATGGAAAGTATAATATAACGAGATCGTGTTTCCGTTAGAATCAAATTTCTCGCCAGCCGTACGTTGTAAAGATTGTAAGAAACGAAACAATATCATTAAAATAACAGTTTTGACGATAGGCTCAAATGTTGCGACGAGTCGCCGAGTGTTTGTTCCACGTTTGTTCTCACCCGAGGTGCGGTATTCAATTGACAAAAACGAAGTGCGATCATACCGCTTCTCTTCAGTCATAACAACCTCCCGGGTCTGACTCGTCTATTCAACCGACTGCACGAATATTGTCATGCGCGTTATATTATCCATCCGGCTGAATCGAACATTGTCCAGGTAGGTGTCATTCGCGTATTCATCCTATAAAAGATATTTCTACCTTTCGTACCAAGTCTCGAAGCCAAGTATACGAAGAAACGTTCAAATATCAGGGTACTTACAATCGGGTAGACTGGCTGTATGTTGTTAGGCATCACGTAGTTCAATCTACAACGAAACAATACGAAAAATGCAGAGCTTTTGTACTAACATCCTGTTAAGCATCGCGATCTATAGTGACATTCAGGCGTACAACGGAGCGGTGAAATCATCCGTTAACACAATGCATGAGGTTCTAATATCCATATACTGCATATATATATATATATATATATATATATATGTATATATGATTGGGATGAATTTCTTCTCTTCTCACTAAGGAAATTAATCGAGTACAATTATTAACTGCATGATGAAAAGAAAGAACAAGGAAGAAATAACAAGTTAATTTTATATATATATATATATATATATATATATATATATATATATATATATATATATATATATATATATATATATATATACATACTCATGCATCATTGGAGAATTCCTGCGATAAAGTAGAAAGACCGTGCAGCTTGGCGTTGCGGTGTGAAACTGCGTTTTAATGCCAGTAATCTCGTTACCTAGTTTATACCGAGTCAATTGTCTTACCGGTTGGAGTCACGCCTCGTCGAATATTGTCTCTCCTTCCCGCAACACCACGGAAGAAATTAATCTAGGGAAACGCATTTCCTTTCTGATAAGCACACCGGCGCGGCGTCACGAACAGCAGCAACAAAGGGCAATCGCGAATATCGATTTCGTTCAACGATAAAGTCTTTTCTAGACGAATGAAAATCAAACGGTCCGATCTCCGGCTCTCTAATATTCATGTACTATCGAACTTTGACTATAGTTCGATGCTGCGACAAAGGGGTCAAAATATATCCCATCTTCGAAATGGTCACTTCTAGGTATCGATATCATTTTATTTTTCGTATCTTTTTTCTGACGCTTATGACGTGCCCGCGGTAATTGGGTTCTATTTTCAAAGTATCGGGTTCGTACCGTTGGGATAATCATTTCCTACAAAACGGGCATCAGCGAAAGAAATTATTACCCACTATATCTACCTGCAGCACGCATGTTTTCACCCTGGCATTAAACTTGACTCGGGATCATCCTTAATGATCGCATCGGTTATTCCCACTACTGGCACGCGTAAGGCCGTGTGTGTAGGTAACCGGCACACATCGGCATTAAAATTATTATTAAGGACGATCTTTTGTCCCGCTAGGTACAGTCAGTGCCTCCGCAGGCTCACGTTCCAGTTTCCGTGACTCAATTTGGCGCCGATGAGAGTCTTCCGTTGGGTAGGGACGGCAGAACTGCACCGGAGGGAGAAGAACGGAATACAAAATTCGATCAAGTTCTAGCCGTTTTCGTATTCTTTTCCTATACAACGCGAGCTACTCTCAATACGCGATAGTTATGGTTGATCAGTTCCCGGGGGATATGATTGGCATGTCGCGAGGCTCGATCAAACCGAATTTACATGCAGCGACTGTTCTGCGGCAGTTCCACGGACCTTTTCTCCTCCTCCACTGTACCGTTTCTAACTCTTAGATCTGCCATTAGGCTGGCTCCTCGGTTGTCTTCTCTCTCATCAACGCAGGTGATCCCTTACGCACTGTGCGCACGTCTATCAGAGGGAATTACCAGTCTCGTTTATAGTTTCTCGTATGAAAGGCGGAAAGTTCATGAGAAAGAGGGAAAAGGAAGGAAATAGAACGCCTTGCGCTAAAATCCAGCCAGCTCCCAGCATCCTAGTCAGCCGTCACGCGATCCGCCAATTAGATAAAATCAAGTCGTCGAAATGCTTCAACTTTTAACGGAGCTTACATGCTTATACTCGTATAATACGTCTGGGTATACTCTACGCACGCTCGGTTTTAGCTGGCGTGCGGTAATCGCGAATAGGAAGTTGAGGAATCCTTCTACTGCAGGAGCCCCATTTGCATCTGCTACAGCTCCGCACGGGATTCGGAAATAAAAAACTGAATAAAAAGAAAAAATTACTCGTCGTAAGTGGTTTTCACATGAAAGGATAGTGAGACCGGTATTATTGAGGAACCGAGGCGGAACAAGACTCAGCGACCTTGAAGATAGAAATCGCTGGACGAGGTCGGCCACTGGATTTTAAACAAATTCGTCCATCTTTATGCGCGCCTACCAATTGTGAGTTTTCTAATATCTGAACGATTCGTAGTAGGTACACCGATGACTTCTTTCGACGATAAAATTATGATCATGTACAAACGGAATTGCGATAACAGCAAGCGTGCCGTTTTCCACATTCCCCAGTTAATTCGTGTCGCGTAGATTGTGCAAACACATATTTGATATCGTGTGAATTGTTTGCCTCGCGTGGTGTATCGTTACGTCAAAACCGCGATGCGTCGCGACTCTTCACATACCTCTACTCGCTGCATCGGCAACGTCGAGCGAAGCGACGCGTATTTCCTGCCACCGTTGCGAAACCACACTCGCGCTAACGTACGGGGAATACTTGGGCAGCACATGAAACTGTATTTTCAACGTAAATGTATCACGACGAAACTATAACTTGACACATGCGGATGAAACCCGTTGCCTGTGATGTGCAGCGTTAAAGAATGCGAACGTGTGTACCTAAGCGGAGGCGTACGGAATCGCCGAAGGAATCCCAAGTGCCCCGCCCTGACCACTTGACTTCAGGCCACTGACAATGAGTCACGAATTGCGCTATTCGTAAAGAGAGCTTACGTAAGTTGAGCAGGTTGAACGCTGTTACGAAGATCGGGACCATGGACCTGCTTGAAAGACGAGATATACATTTCATACTTTCTCCCGCGTAACCCCTGCTGAACGGAGAACAGAGAACAGACGTGTACCCGCAGGTAATGGTCCGAGCGCCGCGAACTCTGCATGTGTGCGGCAGAAAGGTAGGAGCTGTACATTCATCGATCCGTAAGCAGGAAATCGGGTCAGAATTCGGGAGCCTCATCTGCTTCGGGAGCCCCTTCTGTTCTCACATCACCTTGGCTAGTCGTGTACGCGTTATAGTCCCGGTTTTATGGTGTTACGTTTCCGTTGCAGCGGTTGAGTTTCTCGTCTCTTCAGATGTAGCCTCTGCATTCGTAGTCTGGCTGGGTATCGTTTTAGGTATCAGGTGTTCTCCATCTATCGAGTCCCGCAAACCTCCAGCTACCGCAGCAGCAGCCGCTCTACTTACATAATATTACGTCTTGGTTGCGGCCTTGACGACTGCCTTTTCATCATTTCCTACTACACGACAACTGTACCGTGTGATTCTGCGGTGATCGAGAAGACCTAAATGCGATCACAGATCGCCTATCTCTCGTACACCGCACCGTCGTGGTGTCAAGCTCGGGGGAAATTTCTGGCATTTTAAGTACGTGAGGACGAAACGGACGCGCCGGACGGGAATGTCTAGGCGGGATTATGAAATGATCCGTAATTCAGGACAGCTTACATTGTAATATCCGTCGGAGCGTATGGGATGCTGGAAGAGTCGATCTGTCCGCGTCGCCTAACCGCGGGTATCTCGAAAATAACCTTCTAATCCGAAAATAATCTCCGGGAACATGATCAACGTTATACCGCGACGAGGAGAACCCGGCTCGATGCTTACGGATGCTGCGGGCATGCATTCAGGGTTTCTCTCCATCGCGTTCCGGATGTATAATCTCGTACGCCTGCAGTGCGCGGGATAATTACTTGGATGTGATTCCAGAAACAAAGAGAGACGGGGCACGGGGAGAGAGAGATGGGTATGCGGGTCTTCTCTTCGTTTCCTCGAGAAAGCGTGTGGTTCAAGAAATTCACCGTATCTTCGTGCTCGAACCGATGCTTGAACGCTACCATTATCGTAGCCTGTAGAGCGTCGAAGGACGACGGATAAGGGAAGTGGTGAAAAAATTGAAAAACCGGCACACCCGTTAGATTATAAAAGTAGTGATAAGCGGATCGGACGACCTCGTCGCGGGAAAGTTTCTATGTAGTCACTCCTATGCAGGACGTGAAGTAAGTTTATCCGAAAAGCCGTGAAAACCATGGACTCGGATCGAAAAATCTGAAACACGCAGGCTAGCTGGGGGGTCGAACAAAGGGGTCTCCGATGTCGCCTGGCTCGGGGTCAGAGACGTGGGGGATTCGAAATACCGTAAGACAGGGATTCCGTTGCGTGCTTGGCTTATACCGGGATTTTTTTGTCACGCAACTCGGCTTGTAAGTAGTTTAAAATCACGGTATTCATCGAACGAATAATAATGTCTGTCAGGAGTTCCAGAAGTTCTATACTCTTTAGACGGCCGAGATGCAGAAGAGGAATTATTCCGTGAGATATTTCTTCCAGGATTGAATATCCGCGGATGCTGCGAACGTAGGAAGTCGTCTTGCGGCAGCAGCAGCGTTAGGATTCTCAGCATTCGCATTGCCGGGTAAATCGAGGTTCTTCGCTGCACCGGTTAGTTTTAATTGCTCCCGGGGATGAGAGAGAGCTGTTAATAGGGCCCCGCTTCGTAAGGATAGGCAATGAAAAGAAGAAGATACGTGAAACCGTCTAAAGTATTTCCAACGCTGGTCAACCAGCGGCGTTTATGATCAGCTCCGTTGTTGGCCCCGCTGCGTCTACCAACCCTGCACCTGCGCTATACACATTGTTCGACGAAGAATTTGATACCAGTTATTTTGTTCCTTGTTCTCGTCTGCAGAGGCTACAATGTCAACCCGCTCACTTTTGTTACGTCGCAAGACTCATATGAGGAAGAAAAAAGAAGAAAAAAAACGACATAAAGACGGAACACTGTTACGAGATTCCTTTATACTCCGGAGTCGTAAGTCGGCCCGCCCATAACATGATCAACGACGCTAATAACCTACCACTACCACCTCTGGGCTATAGGCATAAAAAAGCGAGACATTTCGGACGTTAACAATGACCGATGGTCTCTGCGTCAAGTCAGAGATATCGAGGGTCTTTGTCTCAATTAGGTATGTAAAGTACTACCGCCTAGTACGTAAGTTACTTCGAAGACGATCAAGTCCAAGCTTCAACGGTCTCGTAGTATTTGTGACGCTGCGTGCAGGAAGAGGGAATTTTGCTGACCAGCTATTCGGCCTGGTGTCAAACGGTTGCTACAGATCTGATCGCTGTTAGTCGTGGATGAATTTGTATGATCGAACGGTTATACAATACGACAAAGAGAGCGAGGAAAAGTTACGGCGCCTCTCACCGCGTCGGCATCGTCTCGAACACCCGTGGCTAGTCTTCAAGTGTTTAGCTCCTCGGGCACAGCTGATTGTGAGCCAAGCCTAGAAATTGAGGAATCTGAAAGTGGATAATTTGGTCATTTCGTGCCACGTAAGAGCACCTCGGTTGACCAGTGATGAAGCCGCTTCGCACAGAACGTAGAAAATTGATGATACTTGTTTCCCCCGACGCGTTGATGGAATGATAATAATAATAACAACAACAACAATAAAAATAACAATAACAATAATAATGATGATGGCTATCACTAATAACCCGAGTCGAACAAGACGCCGCCTTGCCGCGTAAAGGTTGATTCCTCGATTCAAGTTCGAGCTCGACTGTTCGCTTCGGATCTGCAGAATCTCATTCGACGCTGGCTGGCCAAAGGAAAGCGATACTCACCGGTTGAATCTTCGGTCGGTGCATTAGGTGTGTTTTCTTCAAGCGACACACTTACGATTAGAGAGAGAGAGAGACGTGAGGGGGACAGGAGAAGGGGGGGGGGGGGGGTGAGCAAGATCGAGCGATGGAAGGATATTCTCATGGCTTGAACCACAGTACGTGGTGTTTCTATACACTAGGACCAGGAATATTATAAATGTATAAACGAATTCTCAGGTAATTACCATCTTACCATCTTATAGTCGAGAGTTTACTTTCCTCCTAGGCTCACGTTGCAGGTGTTGTTTACCTAGATAGTTGATGCAGCGGCGCATGCGTTGCGTACCTGCTTGTTATACCTCCACGTGAACTGAACTTTTAATTCGACCTAGTTTCGAGCCTTTTCATTCTGCTCGATTCCATACGTGTTCCGCGCCTCCTTGTTCTTCAATTCTTATCTATCCTCTGTTTCAAGCGTACAATATTTTGCAACCGGTAGCTGCCAATTATTCCGCCAATTAGTGTATCTCCGCAGCAAACCTTGTGCCGTGCAGAAATCAGTCTTATTGTTAATTATTATAATGGACTCTGTAGGCATCGTTTCGAGTATGCTAATTGCTTATACATGCTTGATCGTAGCAGCTCGTATTTTGAGTAGATTAGAGCGCATTCCAGGCCGTCGAAGGGAACCTGCGGCGACTTTGCTTTTTGTTATTTTTACACGGTATTCTTCTTCAGACTTTTTCCGAAGATTAAAAGAAACTCCTGACAAGCAGGCGTTAGCCTGCACAAACGTTATTGTGACATATTTGAGCTGCTTTTGTCGATGCTTCTGACATAAAAAGATAACAGCGCCCCTCTAAAAGCGTCGCGACGCCCTTCGGGCGGGTCCAGATCCGACGTTCTCGATATATGTACATAGTTTATTAACGTTTTAACGACCCCATAAATCTCCTTCCCCTTCCTTCCTTCCTCCGCTCAAGACTGAGGTATACGTATAAAGCGCGACGACACGACGAATGCGGACGGCTACCGCAGCGCCAATCCGACGCCTTATTGAATTATTACAGATTAATTAAGGAACGATATTATTTATGTTTTGTTAATCTACTGCAATAATATACGCGGGTGGCTCGAATTACGTCCCTTGCAATATTTCCGCCTTTTATTCCGACTCTGCTTGAATAAAATTTAACAAGAAATTCCATTTCTCTCGCTACCACGTTACGTATGTATATTAATTTCCCGGGTACAAGTCTAGTGTCCTAAACATAAGGGTACGTGGTGAAATTTACGTATTTTTAATTTCACGCAATAAAACTTCATTATATCTTAATTGAATTGCTAGATTAGGGGTGTATTCGTCAATTAATCTTCGAACAGTGAGCGTTCAAGATTCATGCCATCTCCTGTCACGGGGGAACTCCCAGACTTTCCCGTACAGGAATCGACCGCTAGATCAGCGTTAGGGCGGTGGAAGAAGGAAAGAGAGGGAGGAAGAGAAATAAGGTACTACTCTTCTACTCACGTGCGTCCGCGTGAGAGAGATAACCGGGCCGGATAAAAGTCTCTGTAATATGAATATACCTGTACATATAGCACCGATTGCGCAAGATTTTATCGAATTAATAGTGTTTCGTCGGCTGTGTTTTTTTACCTCCGATCATCGCGGTATAGGCCGGGGTGATAAAATAAAGTAAACGCCCTCCTTCACCGATGTTTCTTGGCAAGGCAGCAGCCACGATATTGATCAATGATCTGCCGCGGCGTCCCGCCTCGAAGGGTCACCGCAGGGTCAATATTTTACTACTCTCGAGCGCCGCGGTGGATCATTATTTCATTTCTTCATTTAATCCTTCCGCCGTTTTTTGTGCCCCGACGACCGGCATTATTGTTATTGAACGAGATCGAGTTTTATGCGTACAAGCGAATGCCGATACGCGTCGAGAAAAAATTCCAGACTATTCCGCAGGTGGCCCCCGGATGGTACAATTTATTCGTGATTGAGAAACTCAATGCCAACGAGTTAATTCGAGCATGCTACGCTTTGCACCAGTAACACGATGCAGACTAGGTATTATTAATTGGAAAGATCGAAACCGAGGAGCAGAAAACAATGTTACCACATACACGCGTACCGATGCCTATTCGCGCTATACTATATGCATATACACATACATGTATACACGCGTTCATACGGATACACAGATTTATGGCCATTTCACTTAACCATTTGCTCGTCGACGAGCAATTATCCGCGCACCTGCACCACCTGCGGGAGCGGTGAATAATTGTGCCCATCTTTATTAATTGTTAACAATATTGTGCATACCCGATGACGAGGACTGGGTGCCATGAATATTTATCGAACCTCAAGTCGAGTCGAAATTTACGTAGGATTCTGGTGTTTCTTACCAATCTTTCAACTTACGCCAGCGAGGATCAATGCGGGAGACTAATTCGCGTATTAAGCAAGTTGGGTAGGTAGAAGAAGAGGAAGAAAAAATTATTCCGGCAACGTACATCTTGCGTCAAAATTTTTGACGACGCGATCGCGCAGGCAACCGTCTCCTCGCCTTTAACATTCGTCTCGCAAACGTTCAGGGGGCTTGAGAACCTGTCACGAAGGCTCTAACTCCAAACTGGTCATGTACGTACAGACACGACGTACGTACATACATACATGCATATGCACGTTATAGGCGTACGAACTTATCTTACATACGGTGTTGCTTTACTTTAAAACCTGCCGTCATGGAGAAAAATTCAGGTAGTGTTAATTAACCGACCGGAATGACGACACGTAACAGCTCTGGCTCTGTAAAGTGTAAATGTTCTAAGCTTCGGGGAACAACAACTCTCGTGTATAGAACGGCTAATTCTCGCTAGTCTTGCACCGTTTGTGGTGTAAGAACGGTTGGTACAGACACCGACGTGAATCCTACGATTATTGCCTTCGTCTTTGACATTATTTTCTTTCTCGACACGTCTTTAACCCGTATACTCGGCTCTGCCTTCCTCACCGCCTCTCGAGTTGCGTGCAAAGATCATAATTTACCGAGTTACACCGGAGTTCGTTGACTCCCGCGTTTACAGGGTAAGCGAAAAAAGGGAATGAATAAAAATGCCACCGGCACTTGTATACCGAAATTTAACCATCGTCTAATTACGCGTATATTCAAACAATACCCAGCGGAATAAATTGCCCGAGCCTATCGTAATTACTTTAGGTATACGCGGACAAAATCGCGCACCAAGCCTTGCTAGAATTTCTCCAGAGCCGGTTTCGCAGTCTTTCGGTTCACCCGGTGTAGTTGCGCGAAATCCTCCGCGCCTTCTAGATCGATGGGAATACTCGATAGACCGGAGAGGGAGCCGTTTCGGACAAATAATAGTATCCACACTGACGGCCAGATCTCCTTATAGCGGCTGGATTTGGTCATTCGATTGACCAACGATTTCCCACGGTGGATAGTTGACTCAACTGGTATTTAACACGTACCGTACGTAGTCCGATAATCGCGGTTTTCTGCACCGGCCTCTATCCTCGCGGCTTGGAACTTTGCACAAGGCATTGCATTAATTAGAACGCTTAAAGTATATTCATTAAGGGTGATTAATCGACTCGTACACGTCGCTATAATTTTGCTTCTTCTTTCATGTTACAGGTAAGCTTGCCGTTCGTTTGTAGGGAAAGAAAATTTTTGATGCCTTCGTCGTGGTAAGTTGAACCTTTACTAGCTGGTAGAATTCGAAAGACAAATTCAAAGAACAAGTAAAAATGAACAAAAACGATGCGTCACGCGGGGAATGTGTCGTCATGGACCATTTGAGCCGGAGATCGAGGATCCGGAGGAGAGGAGAGATAAAGCCTCGAGTCGTCTCTGGCGGGCAGTAACGACCTTGAACTCGGTGAGGACGGGGTTAAAATTTATTAACTAGAAATACCAGTTGGGAACGACGAACGTTGTCCTTCTTCGCTGACGTGCAGAAGTATAGAATAAAGAAAGAAGAAAAACACTCTCCGGTCAACCATCTCTCTAGAAGGGCACCCAGAGGTCACGGCTTCCATTTTTCAAAGGTATACGATTTCATTCCGAATCGCTGCTGCAAAGTGTACTTTTTTCACCCAACGTTCCTTAAATCCCGAATTTATTATCACCGACGATTCAAGGCGAGCTTCTTCAGAGGGCGAGGAGTCCCTGAGTTACCAAAAAATACCCGTCGGTATTTTATAAACGGGATCGTTAATCGGCTCGCGACAACGATCGCTAACGATTTGGAATTTCACATATCAGTACGTTGATTTTCCTACAAGATGACAACGACGACGACGACGATGGCGATACGCCGTTGTGGTTTCTAAAATTGAATTCAAACACCGTGAAAAGAACCTCGGCAAGAATTATACACCTTGCGGCATATTTTTCCCATCGATGTCAGACGTTGATATGAATCATTCTACACGTACGTACCTGTCCGACCACTACCGGCCTTGCTCCCCGCGCCCGGAATTCTTACACCGATTCTTTTTCTTTCTCTTCACCAATACGTCCCGCATATTTCTGCGTCACCTGCTGCAGCCCGCGCTGCAAGAGCTAAAAACATTTTTTGGGATGACTCCGTTTTGCACCGGCAACATTCTTCTATTCGTACATCTCATACTTTTGCTCTTGTAAACTGTGAAAAAGAAACGTGACCCTTTATAAGTGCACCGTGTACATAGTTATTGTATAATATTTCATGTTCAGTTCGCTTCGCCGTTTTTTCTTTTCCGGAAACATATGAGTTTTTGTAATTAAAAAACAATAGCTTTTTTTCTTCCATCACGAAAGTGTGCGAAATACGTTGAGCTACAAGGTACGCCGATGGCCGTAAGTAGGTACGACTGCCGCTTCTGGGTCTTCGTAAAGCCGCTTTTGCGGGGTTTCAAATCACGTAAGCGCAAGGTTGGTCCTTCGTCCGAATCGTGCCCGAAAATAAGCCGATCGGTATGATTTGTTCATGGTAACGGTGCCAGGATAGATAGCAAAATACTCGAAAATCACTCGGTTCGTTTGGTAAGTAATTCTGGCGTTGCTACGAACAAAAATAAAATATTATTTCCTAAGCTTTCATCGCCGACGATGGGAATTACTGTTACTTGCGTTTTACTTCGGCTTCGTTATTAAAGTCGTAACTCAAGTCTCCCTTTGACCAGCGTGAACCGGGTGGAGAAAAAACACCGTTTTCTAGGCTGTTAGACGCGGTGATGATTCTCGATGCTCAAGTAGCCCGTTGCGGCCGGTCTGCCGCTTCGCGTTTCCGCTGAGTCGTAACCGTACCTATCTGGAGATCGATGCGCGAGTATTACTCGTAGGAAATGCGTTCCTTCAAAGTAATTAATTTTTTCCTCGCTCTACAAGGTGTAATAATAGTCCGACAATTTTTATCCTTGGTCTTATTATCATCGTCGATCCAGTCCATCGGCTCTACCGGACGAGAAGCTTGTTCGTTTCGTCGATTTCTTAAAAATCTCTCCGCGACGCTCGGCTTCGCATCAACGCTATATATCAATACCACATCTGTAAATCGCATAGATTTATTCATCGTAATGCGAGGGATATAATATTATTTTCCAGCTAAGGAGGTTGGCATTCGACTACATTATACCTGTACGGTCATAGTTCCAGGAAATAATACGCGGAAACCGACGATTTATATACGTGAGAAAGATGTGATCTTGTGTGTGGCACTTGATGTAATAACGACTAATGGTCATTCCGTGAGAAATCTGGTATGTTGTACCTACCTCGGGACTTGCCATTCTGGTCTATAATACACAATCGACAATCGAGTGCGCCGATCTCATCGTGGCTGCAGCGGGGAAAAAGAGAAAATGATTTATCGGATTGGCCGAGGTCGCGCCGACGACGAACAGGCCGATAAGTCGGAGTTTTGCTTAATCGACCGCGCTTGCAGGGATTCTCAACGACACGTCGCTTCTCAAAATTGTACATAACACGGTGGATCGTAAGAAGATCGCAATGAATTTGTGAAAAAATTGCTTTTCGGACGCTTCACTGTCGATGTTTTATGTCAGAGAGATATTTTACTTGAAGAAAAAGGCACGTCGATCAGTGAAAGTATTAGCGTATTGTTAGTGAAACGAGTGGTAAAATTTCTCCACGTACAATAATCGCGCAATTTCTCATTTGATTACCGCAGACCAATTTTGTAATGGGATTGATTTGTAATCAGACGTCGAAACAGTTCCGATTGTACGACGCTAACGAGCGTCGGAATAGAACGAAATGATTATTCTTTACGCGAGTCTTTTGGGGAAGAGACGGTCGTTCAGCCGGGCTTTAAACGGCGTCGCGAAAAACTCGTAGGTACACGTCGCATTACCGGCCATTACTACCGGGTCTATTATAAAACAATTTGGGTGTGTTTCGCGGAGGTGGCGGAGGCACCGAGTAGGATCGAGAAGGGAAAAAAACTCTCGGACGAGCCTGGATAGGTACACAGCTATGCGTGCGACGGGCACGTTTCGTAATTTACTTGTCTTTAGGCGCACGTAGCTTAGCGGCAGGTATAATAAAGTGGAATCGTGGATCAGCCGGTAAGCAGAACGGAGTATATATGTAATACATAGATGCTAATGTAAAAGATCGAGTTTAAAAATCAACTTGCCAACCTACATCGACACTTCTGACTTCCATCGTCGCGCGTACTCCGTGCTATTTGACTTTATACAGCGAGAGATGTGAAATTAGTCGCGGCCATAGCGCCTAGGTAGGATATACCTACCTGCACTGCCTGCATATCTCGATTAATTCGTGCTGCACGTATCGCATAATTACACGGGCCCGGGTATCCTCGTGTTATACGTACGTCAGAAATCATCAACGTTGCGGGCCGGCCTTTAATGTCTGGCCATTTCGTTTCAAGGAAATTTTCTATACTCGGCACGTTTCTTATATTCGATGTCGGGCCGAAAAGGGTTGCGAGAGGCCCGCGGAAGCCGGAAGGTGACCTTGGCGGACGAGGCTCTGGATTAGAATCGCCGAGTCTCTTCGTTGCGGATGCATTTCCTACTGATGTTTCTTTTCTTCTTACGCTATGTTTCTTTCAATTCCATACTTTCGTTTTATACAAATATCTGCCTGAGCTCCGCTTCTTACGAATACTCTAGGGAATGGACGGAAAAAAAAAAAACAAGGTTTCTTCTTCGCCTCGGTGACGGTAGTTCCGAAACAATTCTCCGCGACCCGTTATCTTCCTGTGCGATTTTTGTTTTCTTTTAACCGCACTCCAGCTCGCCACGTTTCGGTTTCTAAACACCCGAGTACTTGATGACTGTCGACGCGTTAACTTTTATTAAAATGTAAAGAAACTCATTTTGAATTCGTCAAAAAAACATGCGATTGCAGTTTTCTTGCTGCAGAATTATCGTTCTGTCTCAGTATAATGCAGTGTAATAAAAATATCGTATTTCTAACCTGAAGTGCAAAAAATTTTAGAGTGGGATTGAAAATCCGAAATTAGAAAGTACCGAAAGTGCTGAATTCCGAAGTTTTTAGTAGAAAAAACTCAAATTAAAGAAATCAACCTTTGAGGAACATGGAAGTTTCGAATGGTCTGAAACCCGATGCTCAAAGTTCCGAGAGGGCATAACTTCGACAAGTTAAAGTTCCGAAAGTGCGAAAATAATAAAATTTAAAAGTCTGAAACATCCAAGTTCCGAATGATCGAATTTTTAGTTCTGTGAATTTTTGACTTGGTGAAATTTCACCATTTTTAGCTTTCTTTGCTTTGGACTTTCGATATTTTTACGTTCGGAGTCCTGGTCATTCTAATTTTCGGTTTTTATCATTTTTCACACCCACTCGTTCGGTAAGCTATGCTACGTCCGTATGTTTTAGTTTTCGAAAATTTGCTCTATAGAAACTTTATTTTTCGAAATGCTGCTCTATCGCAACTTGAATTTTCGAAATCTTGCAATTTGGAACTCTGAGCGGTCGGGTTTCCGACCATTCGAAACTTTCTCATTTCGTAAAAGTTTGATTTCGTTACTCCAAGTTTCACGACTAAATAATTCAGATACATAGGCGCTTTCGGAACTCATCAAATTTGGAACTTTAACCCCGCCCAGAATTTCTCCGTCCTGTTTCACACTAGCTACCTACCGCTTTTACTCTCTGCTTTTAACTCTCTTCCGATAAGCATCCTTGACATCGACTATGGAAACGACGAAAATAGAAGACGCAGATTATTCCGGTCCATTTGAGCGTCGGGCACAGCCTTCGAGCGCGAATCGAGTATCTTTACCCGTGCACACGTGTACCAATCGGATTTTGTTTACGGGATTTCAAAAGTCATTGCTACGGAGCCCGAGGCGTTGCCACGGAACTTCCCCTCGTGCAAGCATCAAAGTTTGTTGTTATATCAAGTTTTGTGAGTTTTCTCAGCCTCTCGTTTGTACGTTATTGTATATCCACCGCGCCAGAGGCCACCGCGAGTACCGTCGTATCGAAGGCGAAGATCTCACGGTCTATCACCGAAGCGCAGTTTATTCTTGTTTCTCAAATATCTCCGTGCACGTATCCATCGAAGATACTTTGTATACATCAGACACGTTATATCCTGTAGCTGCAGCCAGACAAGCAACAAGCAATTGTCATCGGGACCACCGCGGCACTGATAATTTTTATAAAAGCTCGAGTGACTTCAGTTTCTGCATCAGTGATCCTCAAAGGCGTCGTGGAAAAAGAAAAACAAAGCTGAGAGGATGAGAAACAAAATAGAAATAGTGAAACTCTGTCCCTCCTCAACACCCACCACCGGAGATAATAAGAACAGTGTCAAAATGCGTTCAACGCATAATGTGCCTGACTCGTACATTATTGTACGTGCAAGGTTTTCGGGAGAAGTTTGATTTGTGTAACGCAGATTAGGTATATACGGACGATCGCGAAGTACATCCTTCCCGCAAATTGATATAATTTACCTCTTGTCAGTGTTACACATTGCATCGTAATACAGCTGCGGACAAGTGTGTGCCCACTGGTGCAAGAAGCGGGGGAGTGAATCCTCGTGACGTAATTACTTTCCTTCTCCGCATTCTCCGTAAGGTATGGCGGACGTTCCAGCAGCGTGTCCCTGAGGGTTCCCGCCCACCGTGTGCAAAACAGTTTTTTGGAATATCTATAGGCCGGAAAATGTGGAACTGGTCGGACGATCGGTGGAGGAAAAAAAAAAAAAATGTATCACGCGAGAAGTTCGATAGATGTGTAGATTCGTTAAATTTGTTCACTAGTAAAACGATGTTCATTTCTTGGACCAATGAATTCACAGCTACGTACATACCGCTTATATCTCTACATTGGAATCAAACCGAGAAGAGAAATAGATCGCAACAGGGCGCAGCGGGATGACGGAGCAAGTAAAATGGCCGTTGCTGGTTCGTTCTGCGAAGTTGAACGCAGTTGCTGTGGCCGGACGAATCGGCATCCGGCTTCTGCCTTCTTTCATCTCTCATTAGCCGCTAGATTGCGCATTGTCCGCTTTAGAATAGTCGCAGATTACACCTAAAAAATAAAGTAAGAATCGAGAAAGGGGGAGAGGCGACGCCGCCGACTCGCAGAACCGATTTTGATTAATTTCTCGTCTGATCTGGAACCGGCCCCTCTTCTCAAGAACCATCATCATCACCATCATCATCATCATCATCGAGCGGCTGCAGCGATGATATCTTTACGGCGTGTAAAATACCGCAATTCGTTATACTGTGTCCACTCGAATTTCAACGAGGATCAGTAGCTGTTCAGCACGAAGAGTTTTACGTCCCTTTACACCGGTATAATCGGACCTACCTGCCTACGTACCGCATCGTCATATTCGCCGCAAGGAATTAGTTTGAACAAATTTCAGCGAAACTTCAACTAATTGTAAGCGAGCGGTCGCGGCGTCACACCATTGTCAACCCGTCGCATTTGCTCAAGTTGTAATTACATTTTCACTCCTCCCACACGCAGACCCCGGGTAGGGTGGGTATATTGGAGGATATAGAAATACCACTTTGAGAAGAGTTCGACGCCCCGTTTCCTGTGTAGGTACACATCCCGGCCCAATACATAATACGCATACCTTGTGCATCTCGAGCTGCAGCTGAGCTGCCGCAAGGACGTCGCATCGCACGGCGGCTGTGTGGGCATTATAGAAAGGCCGACGAACGCGTAGAGCTATGCATACCTACCTACCTACTTTCATTATCAAACACACACGGACCGGGTTCAAGGATCAGACTCTCCGCGAAGGAGCAGAGCAAGCGATGCGTCACGACGGAGCAGAGAATAAGAGTAGCGCCCCTCTAACCTCCATCGTGAGGTGCGGTTGAACCTTGTGCATGGGTTATTCATTCCGATGAAACTTTATTACTCTCCTCGGTGCGGCGACGGCGGCATCGTGCAGCCGAAGGGGGCTAATGCATAAATGCATCCGACTCGTATGTAGGTATCGCCTCGAAGAGGCGAATGACCCCAAACAATGCAAACGGTCGAGTCAACGTCAACATCACCGGCATCGACGACGAGTCCGGGCCGTCTACCCTCTCTTGTAGGTATCCTCTCCGTGTCAGCATCCACGGGTACATCGTATCTCGGACACGGATGCTGAAGAGATACGGGCGCGTAGAACCAAAGCGTGTACTTTGCGAAAAATTTACTCTCAACCGCCGCAGCTGCCCGCTCCGGGCAAAGCGTAGGTTGAGCTGTCGAGGTTTAGTGCCGTTTATAGGACGAGGTCGTTCCTTTCTTTCTTCCTTTCTTCTTCAGCGCGGCTGCATCGGATGCAGACGACGATGAACTGTAGTTGAGCCGCGGCGGTTTTTGGTCCATCGAACAAGGCCGTTAAGAGATCGCAGCGACGCGGAATTTTGTGGCCCCCGCAACGTAGGTGTAGAGATAAATCGAGTCCGGGAAGTGTGGTGGTGACGCCAAAGTACGCGCACCTATACGGTGCCTGGCTGACGAGAAAAATAGGACGAACCGGCTGCGGGACGAGGGAGTCTCTTCGGGGGTTAATTTATACAACCGCGACGTCGTTTGGTCGTCAAACGTTGCGCGAGTGTAAATAAATTCAATCAGCTGTAACCGCGTGTAGGGATAAGGTACGGATAAGGTACCTGTAATTGCCCGTTGCCCAACGCGACGTATTTTATGCCCGTCTGATGGTATTGCGACGCACCACCGGCACCACCATAGACACCTCAGCACGCGCAGGGATAACAGTGATTGTGTTTAACGGCCCGCAATTACAAGTGCATAAAATTGTTGCAAATATTTTACTTGCAGCCTTCGTAACTGCACACATCCCGGTTTAACTGCCGAGCTATAAGTTGCTTTTATCTAAGGTGCTCGTGCAGCTCCTCGGCCTAACAGAGTATCACATTTGGCGAGCGATTACCGTGCTGACATTCCGCAATCGCGGTCGCGGACCATGATTACGAAATTCTACGGCAAATTTGATCCGGAACGGTAGCGAAGCAAGGTTGAGCTTTTGGGGTGTCCGTACACGGAGGAAGGATTCGGTGAATACGCCACGTATGGTGATCATTAGATATCGTGGCAAAAATGTATTCACGATTCAAAGAAATATTATGTGATTCGACAAAAGAGAGGTCGATACAAATATTTGTATTATCAAGCGAAACCGCATTTATTTGAATTAACGAAACGTTTCTTTCGCCCCGTTGTATCGCTATATTTGATAAATATAACAAATTTTTCGTCTTGTATGCAGTTGTAAGCCTGGTACGGAAAGTATATATACAAGTTTATTCTTTCACACGTAATTATCGCAATGTTGCGATTGATTGCGCTGGGTACGTTCAACTACTGAATCTTACCACTGCCGAGTCCAAAAGCTCCTACCGATGTACAGGACAGTCTCGAAAGATGCGAAATCGTAAAATTATGGGGAAATATTATCAGCAAGCTGTAGCAGTCTGTCTTCCCGGTTAAGCGGTGCTAATTCAGTTTCGTTAACTGCATTCGGCAGAAGACAAGGTGTAACAAAACTCTGTTGTTCCTATCTGTTCGAGGAACGAACAAAAGACTTCTTTACATCTTAAAAAATATCCCTTCAGTATGCGCACGGAAATATTCCGCACACGGCGCCCTTCGGTGTAATATCGTTTGAACAATTTTCGCAACACGTCGAGATATTTTTTCAATATATACGAGGTATTTCGAGCCGGTGTAAAAAAGTTTCGCTCGGGGCCCCGGACCTTGATTCGTCCCTGGAAAGTGAACAGCTCGGTTGGCTAGCTTCGGCGTCAATGAAACAGAGCAGAACTTTGGTTGGGTGTTACGTATCGTTGCGTTTCGATCTGTTTCACCTGTCAGCAACCGATGCGAATATTTTTCGAAACTCGTCGTTCGGTCTAGGAAGCCGAAAAAAAAATCTGTTTCTCAATCGATTTCCCATCGAATCGAGTGACAGATTTTACACTCGGTTTCAGCACATTGAAATCATCAGAATCTATACGTATATTTTGTGAAATAAGTCCAAAGCAATATTTTGTGAAGTTGGTGGACATGTAGAGAACGTTTTTCGATTTCGTTCTAATATAAATAAATCGACCGTGTCGATTTTCTATCCAACAGTTCGAACTGGTATTGCGTAGGTATTAGAACTATGTGCAAGTCAATTGTACAGAAATTTTTCGTCAACAAATAATTTATGTACAGTACGAATATGATCATGATAGAATTAACTGGTACAACGCGCTCGAGCTCTCCTTCTTTTGCCGTTGCATAATAATCAACTTGCTGTAATAACGCCCTGTCGGTGAACGTTATTTTCGTGGGTTAAAATTTCCTTACTTTCATTCCCCTCGTCAAATTCATTGCACAATCATGACCTTACCTCCTGCCAGTCGTTATCCTTCGGCCGAGACGACGGAGGTAAGAAAATCATCAACGTTTCTTTCTCTTTCCCCGAAAAATTTACGCATCGTATATCATAATGATCAGTGTTATTAACATTTGATTGGTTTATTTGGGATCAAGGCCGCGGAAGACGTGTGTAGTTCTAATCAAATTGAATTATTCAAGGAATGTTGGCGGTCGTTCAGATCTCATCTAATTAGCTACAGCACGAAAATGAGGAAAAAAAGAAATGAGTTGGAAAAAAAGTCAACAAAATTAAGAAGAAAAAAAAAAAAAAAACATGTCGAGGCATAAAACATTTTCGGCTAGCCTTTGGCAGACAGGGAACCGAAATCTGCTGCACCGAGCGCCGCGTCAACAGCCGAGACGTATAACGTGTACGGGAGTAATCGCTTTTGTTGCCCACTTTTTTCGCCTTAATACTTGATCTTTGGCCATGCCGTATACGTATAAAAATTTTCGCCGTATGGGAGGTTGTTTAAATGAATATCAACGTTTGACCGGCTTCAGACGTTTCCGACATACATTCCGCATAATATATGCCGATTATACGAGCTGCTCCCCACAATTTCCATACATTCATACGTAGGAACTTGGCGGGGTATCGTGTGTTTGCCTAGTATTACGAAATTCAGGAATGTTGCCGCCTTGCAATAACTCGCCTTCTTACGCTGCTACACATATTCGTGTATCATATTACGTGTACCTACCGTTGTGAAACGCGGGTAAAGCGGCGTACGCCTAACCGTTTTTCTGTCCACAATCCGTTCTGCGCCGACCTTTTTTCGTCAAGGCAACTTTTCAACTTATTGATAGGTACGTGAATAATAATGTTCACTGCATAAGGGGGAGGGGAGACAAAATTTCTGTTAGCTTTGTCACGGTTTCGGCCGACGCATGGAGAGTGGAAGTTTTTAGATTTCTTATTTGGGAATACAATGAGAAAGAGCCGCAATACCTGCCTCTATCGAGTATCCGGAGGATGTCTGACGCATTAACGCGCCCGTAACCTGCACACTCGCTAGATAATGTCATAAGAAAATTTACGATCAGTCCGGGGAATTCCAGCGAGTATTGCTAATGGACCGGACCGCCTGCAGTGGTGAAATAGTGCCGCCAAGCTCCGGTGAACCCTTTTCAAATATTCACCATCCATTTTCAATTATAGTTTCTATGCAACAGTATATTGTGTGACGTGGGACAAAAGTTGGCAATCACACGAGCTGCGGTAGCCAATTTTTGGCACGATTTACACACGATAGTTTTTACAACAAGCGATCGAAAAGCGATAGGACTCCGCGTGGCAGTTTTGCGGAACGCGAGTGGCCAATTTCTTCTCCCCAAGGACGAAAGTCAAACAATCGTGACCTGTGCATGCGCAAATATAACTTTACAATTCATCGAAATGAAATTGGCCACTTTCGTCCAGCTAAACTGCTACACCGAGAGAAACTTTTAATTCCGGTTACCGCTCATTCCTTAACTATTTGCATTTTTTACCGCCATCGAAAAATATAGTTCTAGGTACAAAATAAGAATTACTTTTGTAGCCGTTACCAGAAAGTCTAGTATACGTTACTATTCTTTCTCATTACGATCACTGTTGCTACATTTTCTTGCAACCGTCGCGAAAATTTAATGCTTGTGCAACAATAAATTGATGTTAAACCCTTATTTAACCAAAGAAGTAGAGTAAACCGAAGAGACTGATTTTGCGTTGCAATTACCAAAAAAGGATCGACGATAGCGCAAAATGGTTACGAGTACCTCGTTTTTCGTAATACCAACAATATTCAAACAGTTTTTCAACGATACCCGTTTTACTCAATTTTTCTAGTTACTGTGACAAATGAAATTTTTCTCAGTGTACGCAAAGCGCCACTTTTTACGCGCGTGTGATAAAAATGTACATTTATCTCGTCTCTGCGAGGTATCGGGTAGGAGTAGAAAAAAGCTTGGAACATTCCGTGCTCTCAGAGCTTTCCATTACCAGATTTGATACACAATCCGAGGAGCGGCTGCCTCTGCCAGCGCCAATCAACTTGCCCCCTTTTAACGGGGCACCAGCCTTCGCCTTTTGGCTTTTGGTGAAGAACACACGTGTTCAAGGTCCGGTATAACGCTGGAAGTGAAATGCCTTACCCCGACACCATGTGGCTGGCACGTGTTTACATACTCTCGGCGCATCGGGGACGCCCGGGGCTCGAAATACACCGGCACGAAGGGTTCGTAGATATTTTCGTACCTCTGGGGCGATTATCTCAGCCCATGAGATTTCCAGCGGCTTTACGACTACCGAGTATAAGTCTGGATCCCGTCTCACCGAAGCTTTACGATGCTAATGTCAGGGCTAGGATCCTGCCTATGGGACACGAACATCGTCTGGCATGGTTCTCGATTTTCCCCGAAACTGTGCCTTACAATTGACGAGGAAAATCATATTCACGGTGGTCCTACAGGCCAGTCGGCATGACCTCGAGGAACAGGAGAATTGCTCTATTTTTCAGTCTTACATGAGAGAAAAAGAAAGTGTCTTCGCTGCTTTCTCACAGCTCCGTTCGAAGAAAGATCGTGAGCTGTAATCGCGGACTGCCAGAATTGACGGACAATACTTGTGAAATGATATTTACGGGCAACAGTTCTCTTTCCAGAGAAGTTTCGCCAACGCTTCATCGCTATTCCGAACACGGGGTAGAGGGTCGGAAATCTATAGCGTACCTATAGGATCTTATAGCGTATAGGTACTTATAATTATAGTATATCTCGTACTTTGCGGTCGAGCGTAATGATCATAAATTGCTCGTATAAACTATAAACACGCTGCAGTGGCGAATGGAATATGTTGGTTATCGATCCAGACAGAGAAGGATAAGAAATGAGATATACATACGCGATTCCCGTGAGATCTTGTCTCCCTCGCATTGATTTTATTATTATTATAGATTCTCTTTGTGTGAACCAGCCTTGAATTGATATGCTTACTTCATCTGAAATATCGGAGCCATCTTATTGTTAGACGTGCCGAATGAACAGAGGTGCAAATCTCACAGTTACTGTTTACAGCAGTAACGCAGACGAATCTTGTTGTCAGTATTTTTCGTTGAAATATTTTTCAATATTCAATCTTGAAGAAAAATCGTGACTATACGATGTGTCATTTCGGTGGAGAGCGCAAGGTTAGGTAACCAATATTTCATTCAAACGTACCCGGAAACGTGACGAGGTACGCTGCCGATGTAAGGTACTCCTGAATTGCCCCCGTAAAAGCTCGATTAAACAATTGTATGAGAAAAATGAGTGGTAGGATTCAGTTGGGATTCCAACTGATCGTGATTTCAGGGAGATGGAAAGAGGCGCAAAACGTTGAGAGTGCGGAGAATGCAACGGTACGTACACGCTCTGATACAGCGGGAATAACAACCTCCGAGTAAAACGTTGATAAAAACATGCGGAGGGAGAGACGGTCCTCCTCCCATGGCGTTCGCTTGGCTCCGTAATCCTCGTATACGCCGTCGTTCCGACTTCCTCGAAGCTGTACCTACGCCCGAGTGGTCCTGCACTCCTGGGTCCCGGTTCTCGACACTGGGACATGCCGCGCGGAAAGGACGATGAGACGGAGAGACGTGAGGGGGGGGGGGGGGGATGGAGGATGGAGCACGTCTCCGAGGGCATCGCCCTGACCGCGACCTAGCCACCGCGCAAGTCCCCAAGACTCGAAGCAGATCGTGGCTCGCGCATGCCTTCGGACTTCTTATTGTTAGACGCCGCCGCGGCAGACACCTTGACTCCGTAGTTTTAATAACTGTCCACGTGCGTCTGCTGCTGATGCTTGTATAGGTATTCAAGAAGCAAGGGATGTCCATCTCATCGTGAGACGTGACGACGGGGTTTGTCGCAGAATCTGTCTTTGCGTCGATTCAGTTATTTTTAGGTATTTTTGACTTTTTCTTGCCATTTGCATACTCATTTGAACCGAATTCTCTTCGGCCTTCCACACCATGGGTCTACGAGTCGTCCTACATCTCACGTTTCGTTCGACAGCTGTGCGAGAGATCCGGGATTTTCACGCTTTCTTCTAAGTTACAGGATCCCGTCTCGGGATATTCACCCGATGATTGACACTGCAACGGAGAAAGGGGAAAAAGACGGCGGGCAGCGATCGATTATACTTCTATTCGTGGCAACATACCGATGGGGTTCTATTCTCCCCCCAAGTCTGGGTATTGGTTATTGATCGGTCTTTGAAGCTATCCTGGTATTGAGTCCTCCGTGTTATTCAGCAGTATTAACACTGAACTCGGTCTTTTAATCGCATGGTATGGTAACCTGCTACCGTGGTCCCCACTCCAGAATTGCTCTCGTCATGTTTCTTACCGCAAAACGGTTAGAAACTCTGACAATGAGTGGTAACAAAGAGTACAACGAAGGTAGTAAAGTTGGAATAAAAGGATCCGCTTGAACTTTCTTTGTTCAAAGTCAACCAGCGTCTTCTTGATCAATTGTTCGACAGTTCTTGTCCCCGCTTGCCCCTTTGGCGAAATTCAACGCGTAGTGTATTTTCTCTATAACGGATTCTTCCGTAATCGAGCAGAACTCAGCGTGACTCGCACGCATTGTAAACAACCCACCTGCGGTCTTAGCTGCAGTGAACTTTCAAATTACGGTAACTCTCCTTCTTGAACCATTGCACAAGTCTTTTTCCTTACGCACTGCAGCGGTAATTGGCTTTGTGGCGACACGTACTTTCGACCTACTTGCCGAATCGAGTATTTCGGTAAGCTGTGACGTAAAACAAAGCTCGTGTGCACCTCGCGAATCGCATTAATCAGCCCCGGTATCCCTCACACGGTCAAAGTGAATTACAGTTACTCTCGATCCAAGTGGGCATCTCTGTGTCGAAGTTTGTTAGGTAGTTATTTTCGAGGGGGTCCATGTCGTTGAGATAATTTATGGTCCAAGTCACTCAAGTATACGTATACAACGGAGACGGGCAAAGCCGTCTCCACTTTACAGATAACACACGTGCATGCAGGTATGGTAATGGTTTCGGAATGACAAGCTCTGCTCCCGCGGACTTGCGAGTACCCCGGGGACTACTTAATACGCTTTCTTTTATTACCTATAAGCGTATAAAATCCTCCGAGGTCACAGTTCCTCGGACTACCAAGCTTCCTACTTCGGTTATGTATGCACCCTACGCAAGGCCCTGCTCGCTCGTAATTTTACCAAGCGGCACAACTTTATGCACACATATACCTTCCATAAAACTCCCAGAATGCTGGGCACGTCCGTTTTACGATCCGCTTGTCCGGATGTAGTGCCATTCGAACTTCGAAACGTCAAGCCGTCCCCGAGGAGGAAGATGACCGACACGTTTTCCCTGCCGCAGGAACAAATTGGTCAAATATTCTTTTCGAGCATGAGATAATGAATGAGATAAGTTGGAGTTTGCGCTGAGTGCTCAAGGAGTGCCGTTCGTTGTTTCGTCCTTCTCTTCACTTATCGCCCACGCACTGATCGATATCGCCCGCGCGCTGATCGATATCGCCCGAATACCTTGGACAAAGTCTTACCGTTTTACAATTCGAAATTGCCCAAGTGCACGAGGTGGTCTTTTTTTCTCCGATCATTTCGGTGACCCTGAACGCAAAGTGGATCAAATTTCTGCACTCTGCGGGATTCGAGTATCACCCGTATGCTACTGTATTTTTATTCTTTTCCCAATTCTTCGACGCAGCGTAGTTCGGATCGAATTTAATGATCGCAGCTGTGGCGAACTGCGGTTCCGCGGGAAGACAAATGCAACGACGAGCTAAGACTTATGAGCCCAGCTGATGGTAACTGACATAATTGCAGGCCTGTTGACGTTGAACGTGAAATTTCGCGTGATGATCTCAACGCGGTCTTTAAACCGCCTTCCGAAGTATATTTACGCTATATTTTTACGCGGCTGGTAAAGTGTTTTCCGTGAAATCGGTATCCAGCTTATAACTGTACAGAGGAAATCTAATTCTGAAAGTTAACGGTAGAGACATATCGAACTGCTGCTGCACTTGTCCCCTGCACCTGGAGACTTAAGAACTCTTATACCAACGATCTATATCTACGCTGCAAGATGTAGAACAAAACAGATGTCATCGTGTCAGTTTTTCAAAGCCATTTCGTAATAATAATATGTCGGGCTATGCGTCGTCGTAGTATGTATTCCACATATTGTTCACCTTCGAGTATACCTATTCACCGGAGTATGAGGGACGAAAATGTGATACGGTATGTGAATGTTGCATGATATTATTCAACACCGGGTGGTGGAATACAGTTAGAACAACAGTTCTGTAAATAGATGCAGCAGCGCAGGATTATGTTGTGGGATTTTTTCATCCGAGGTAGGAAAGGCTTCTAAGCGCCGAGGGTCCCAGAATCCCACTATCTCGGGAATCTCTGATCAGCCGGAGCATTCCTGGGTTGGCTGCAGAGCAGCGAAGAACTACGGCATCCACAGCATGCCAGTGACAGCTGCGAACAACCATAGGGTTTGTTCAAAAAGTAAGGTTACGAAGGAGAAACTTGTCGTTCAAGGAAACGCTACTCTAACGATAATTAAAATAATCATTCCTCCTTCTAGGATAAAAAATCAAACGAAATGAGCTTTGTGCAAGCTTGGATGCTGACAATGAAATGATGAATAATGGCTCTTCGTCAATCGGTTAACTTATCTCGAAAATCGTTTGACTATTTGACGTGAAACTCTCGTACCTCATTTGAATAGCCGGTCAAACTGCTTTGGGGGCTGCAAGGTTTACCACCTCGTATTTACTGTGAGACTATTCGGTAACTTTTCGCGTGAGATTTGATTTTTCAAGCTGTTTTAACTCCATCACGCACCTCCGTAAGCTCGTGGTATGATACATCTATGATTGACTGACGAGAGATTATGGTGTGAGCGAACAACGATACGATACCAATGTTGCGGAATAAAGAAATCCGTCGCACTTGACGGGAGGCCTCACCTGACGAACCTCTCGATCAAGTTCTGCTAACATTTTTTATCTCTCCTTTTTCTTTCAAACAGCGTAGGAATAATAAAAAAAGGGATATAGACTGCAGCGAGTACTTCGAAACCCGTTCGCAGTCGCGAGCGCAGGAAGGTCGGTGCCTTCTAATCAAGACTTGTCGTCTTTTGAACGGCTCGTAACAAGCCTTAACTGTCAACCCACGTAATCCTCCAATCTTAAGTAAGAGAACAACCTGGAATCTTACCGCACGGAAGCCTCAAGCAACTTCGTGCACTTCGCTGTTGACTCGATCCTGCGGTTCTATGTATTGTGAAACGTAGTCAAATTGCATATTGCCAACTCTATCAACTTTTAGTCGAAGAACGTTCAGCATCTTTCAATCCTGTGGCGTGCATGTTCTAGCGGAATTCAAGGGTTTCGCCTTACCGTGCAGGGTGGGTCAAAAGCCGTTTATCGTATAGCTGCAGATTACAGATACGCGTATTCAACTGGCGAGTGAGGTTTTGGTTTAATCTCTGATACTTCGGGACGTCAGGGTGATAATCGAAAAATATCACTATAGCACGCGAAGGGGCTTAGCCTCGTTCAGTGGTGCGATTCAAAATCGTTGAATCATCGAGCCTGACAAGTCCCTCAGACTCGAGACACTCGTCATTCAAATAACAAAATTACTCGCTCCAGTTACTGAGCCATCATCTTTACGAGCGGCAATTTCCATCTGATAGTTTCCACAGTTGACTAGACACTGAAACGATGCATCTGCTGCTGTTGTTAACTTATGCCTGCCCAGAAAGATCTCAATGTGTACCAAAGTGTGACACGCTCAGTTCTAGTTGATACTATACCAGGTACATGTACATGTTCCGTAACTGCGGCCACGGTAAATCTTTCAGAATTTGATGAACTATCGGTGAAATTCTCCGCATATGAAACGAGCATTTCCGTCGTTGGCGAGTTGTCAATCACCTGCTTGCGTGATCGTGATTATTCGATGTTCATCGAGTTTCAGTCCCGCGGGAATTACCAAGCTTGTATTCTCGTTATCCAAAGATCCACAAGTAACCAATCATGCGATAAATGGTGAAGAATCTGCCGGACCAAAGCTTCACACTACGTGGGGCACTATCCGGGGTCTGGAGTCTGAAGCGGTAATTTCCGCCTGTCGTTCCCACGACACACTCGCCTCTCCTAATGACCACTTGCACGTCTGTAACACTGAATTCCCCTTCGTGCACTAGGACTCTCCTCCTCCGTTGTTGGTGCCAGCTTATCTTCCTGTCTCGGTACACCAGGCAAAGGGCAAACACAAATTGGTCCTTCGGAGGGCTCGGATTACAAAAATCTGCCTCACCTTGGCGCAACCCGGCAGTGGAGCAATTAATTCTTTGAAGAAGACCAAAGCGTCTCAAGTCCTGCGTACCTAAGCATATCAAATTTGCACGTACTTTTTCAGGCTTCATCGTAGTTGTTGAATACAACCGAAAACACTTGACAGTTTCTCGCGCTCTCTCTCCGCTTCGCCGCGATCTAGAGAGATTGTATGCGAACTACTGCGCTAAGTATGTACTATGGGTACGTACTGACAATGTTTCGCATCTATCAAAGAAACAATGGTGGCCTTCTGAGCCCGGAGGCCCAAGGATAGCCTAGTAGTGCACAATTCAATCTTTTTTCACACTAATACAGCTTCGCAAGTCGCCGCTATTGCCTACTCAAGAAGCACAAGTGAAGGCATTTTCCCTTCACCTTCTAAGTGATGCATTTATCGGTCACACCTTCCTTCGCACCTCGATGGTGTGGTTGAGAGAACAGAAGTGCTTATGTTGAATATCTGAAATTACGCTTGTCTCCTTATGCATTCAGTACTAACGTTCGATGTCTAACATCACGCGCTGATAAGAAATCTTATACCAACATGTAAGATATAAAGACTGTCAGCTGATAAGACTGAATAAAATTGTGTACTCATTCGCAGTTCGACTTGAAGCTTACCTAGTACTTCACGTAATGCAATATTATCCCCCGTCACTTGATTAGTCATTGGTTATTTCCCTGCTCAACCTTCCTACGGGGATCTGAAAATTGTTAACAAATATGTTCTACGTTAAGAGTGTTACCTAACGTGATCCAATCAAAGGTGAGCTGATCATGATTATTTCGAATAATCTCATCCCGAGGCATACGTGATTGTTACAATAATTGCCCCGGTAGGTAGATACGGTGAATAACGAGAAATCGTACGAATTCCCGCTGTTTGTGTTACTGTAGCCGGCAATGTGTATGAAAAGTTACGTCCTGTTAGTCGGATTGATTTTTGATCGGAAATAAACGAGTTCGACCATTGCTGTTACGGACGTTTCTGTTACCTGTCGAGCTCGAACTCGTCGGCGTTAGGAATAACATTAGCACGGCGTGATTCGACCCTGTGCAAGTTTGCAGTCAACTTAGCCTTGGCAACTTTTTCCCCTTCCCTTTTACCAATCTCAACCACGCGAACAAATAAACGCTTTGGTTCGAAAATAGACGCTCGGGGACCGGATGCTACTGCGAATGTAGTGACCTGCAATAAAATTTGTAAATTACAGGCGTGGTTGTGGTTTTTGGCCTCAAGCAGCCAGCAGAAATACAGAGGCTGCAGTCATGCGAAACAATAACATACATCAACTGACGTCTTCTCTTCGTGCCTAACGAAAATTTTATAAAATTTGTATTTTTTAATACGGTTATTTGCATTCTGTTTGAGTTACGATCTTTGTCCATGCGTTGTTGATTAATGGAAAACTTACCAACTACGGACGAGATACTCGTTTTTTGTCAAAGGGGGAGCGGATCAAAGTCTACAGATGGACGGATAACAAGTTCTACTCCCGCTTAATTGCAGGCATAACAAACTATCAAACACACGCAACTGGTACTTGTTCTTTCCTACGCATAACTCTCGAATAATAATGTTGCAAGCAGAAGAAAAACAGAACACCCGACAGTATGTCGATAAGCCGATCAGACAGACGATTGGTCGGATGTAGCGCGTGTCAACCGAATTCATCACATCGTGCTAGTTTTCTCTGCGAAAACAAATAACAACAGGAACGCAATTTTTGAAAAATGTTAATTCGTTTAGAATGTTAACAAGAGAAGTAATTGACTCAGCAAATTTCGTGAAATTTCATTTGTTGAATAGTTGCTAAAAAATGTTTGTAAAATGGGGAATCAGACCCTGCTGACACTATGCGGATAGAAAAGATAATGTCCCCGTACAATTCAACGATTGAAATGTTTACGTTTTATTTTCACAGATTCCGATCGTAGGATGGATTCGTTGTTGGTGCAGGGAGCGCCGCGTTGAAGAGGGGCTCTTAAGAACTCTGTAGTGCGGGGTTCCTCAAGCTGCAGGTGTTTCAGCGTTCCCAATTCGGAGGACGGGAGGTTGGAATATCCAAGGAGTAAGTCGCGAGGATGCCAGCCTCTCAACCCGCCGCCTCGGAGCGGCGAACCGATAAAATGGTAAGGCTAATTGTCTCTGATGTTTTACTCGAACGTATCTGATCATAATTCTACAAGCATTACCAATCGTTCAGGGGGCATGCAAGGTTAGCTTACTGCAGTCTGTACCGATCTGGATAACCGCATAGGGAATAAACGCCTTGCGAGACTCGAATGTCCGGTCTAATAAAGTTAATCTAATTTGCTGACCGCTAAGTGCTCACTACAATAAAAGCGGACTTCTTTCATTCGTATAAATCCACACAGTTTTTTCTTCTCAATCAGAAGGCAATTGTATCTAGTCCCATATCTGTTTTCGTCTATACTTTGAAATACGTTTGACACGCGAGAATTTGTCCCCTCGTGATTACGAAAGCGTTTCAACAATCCATTCATTGCCGGGTGATTAAATCGAGGTGGGTGCTTTGTTGTTGAATTGTGATGTAAAAAGGTGAGGTAAAAAGTTGAAAAAAAATTAAAAATAAAAAAAAAAAACAACATCAGAACACGCGAAGGCTAGAAGAGTAACTTGGACAGTAGAATCGAACGAGTTCACCATTAGCACAATAGAATTTGTGGAAACGGCGTGTCGCTGCGGCAGATTGAAGCGTAGTTCCGTTTCCGGTTTGACATAGAAATGCGTAGGCATGATCTACTGCAGTAGAAAACATATTCACGATAACGAATATGTGTATGCTTGGCTTTCCCTGCGGATTATATTTTCTTACTTCCTACTCGACGAATATAACGGATGATGCAAGGTCAACGTACGTAACGTTGATTCCGAACATGCATCTTCTCAAATATTAACGACAGATACACTGCGCGGTTGATGTTACTTTTTCGGCAATTCTGAAACAACGGAAAATCTTGAAGACTCAGGCTTCTGGTGGAAAAACTCATGCTCAAATTAGGCACACAATTATAGGCCTGCCCAGATCGGGATAGATGAATTGTCACCCAGAATCCGGGGTTTAATGGGTATACGTCAAGGACATAGGTACCTACGTACGAGTACATTGTGATTCGCCAATAGAAACAACAGTTATCGTAACAGCATCGTAATAACAAAAGTAATAGTATAATCGTATACCGTTGATGATTGTTTTATAATAATTTCATATTATGTGCATAACAAAGCACGCGAGCAATTACGATTTAATTGAAATTAACGCGGTGATTGCACCAACTATTGGAAATAACTAGGCTGCCATACAACTGAGTGTACTCTACGTGTATAATAAACAGCGAAAGAATGCGAACCGTGAAATTATTTAATTATTGTAAAGATTGTTAAACAAGGTGTGTCTTCTAATTTCAATATAGTTCCATAGATAATACGCAGGATGAACGATGTAGAGTTCAGAGCATTGAAATAAGATTTAAACGTTTGAATGAATTGTATTTTAATGTATATCGATGTTACGATGATTTTAGATCACTCCGGAACCACCAAAGTTGAAGACGACCCTGAAAACACCTCCGAAGCAAGCCACGAATCCCTTGCAGTTCGTCAAAGTAGGGCCATGTGCACTTTACAGAACGGCGCAGGAACAACTGCAGAAGGTGGAGGAGGTGAAGAAAATAAAGCAGGAGGTGCGCGAGGATCCTGAAGATTGGCAATCGGTGAGACGAAATGGAATATTATATCATTGTCTATGGTTCTACTAGTTTATGGAGGACGTGAAAGTTTCAGAACTTCGGAAAATTTTTCATTTTATTCTAATTTTTTTTTCTCACTACTCATTACCAGATCAGATTGAATGTAACGAACACTTCTCCCAGTACATTCATTGTCTTGCATGTGAGATATTTCCGCCATTATATTGCTGGCCTCGCCGCAAGCAATCATTGCTGCAATTTGTTTGTAGGCTTGGAGAACACGAACATAAGCGTAACCCTAAATCGTTTTCGCGATCGTTTGTTTTAGAACCTGGACAATTGGAAGAGTAGCCGGAGGAAGCGTCAGGAGCACATCATCGAACGCGTGGTTGAGGTAAAGAAACTCGAACTCGTAGAACACGACAGGCAGCGACGCCGGAGTAAAACGTTCTCGGAGATGATGGAGGAGAGGGGCAATAGAGGAAGGAAAATGAGCGTCGGTCTAGCCGTCTATCACGAGGAAGACGCCAATGATTTTAGTGACCTCGGTATCGGAACCAGCAGTGGAAAAAGTTCCGTCAGCGGCGACACTCACGACGACGCGCACAGCGTGCTTGTGAGTAAAGTCTATTCACTAATCTATTCGTTTTCTCCTTTTTCTCTGCTTGTTTTCACTAATCTGACTGATGTGACATCTCTTCTGCAATTTTATTAATTTACGCGATCGTAGATTCTAAAAGCAAACACTACGACATTTATAATTGTTAATTCTAGCAAATGCCTCACTGCCCAACGGTCTAGCACACACTGCATTGATAGTCACGGCCAACGACAAATCATTGTCTCGTTTGTCCTAATCCACCTACTCCGAGACAAAATTTCTTGGGTGCTTTCTCTAACGCCGATGATTCCTTTTCATCGAGCGAAGAGTGTGAATCCAGTCCGTTGCTAACATTATGTCTTTAAATTTTTTTTCTTATTCGCAGAGCGACAGGGACAACGAGATCGAAAAAAATCACTCGGACGTGGACAACGCTGCGAGCGAGAACGGGAACAATCGCACAAACGCGACTACGTTTGAGAACGAATTTCACAATAATCGTAATCACAATCAGCAGGAGTATGACTCGGCGACAACCGCTACCGCGAGTTCTCCTGAGCCTGAGGAGTACACCTACGAAGGTGCGATTCGAGGGTACGTTTCGAGGGTTTCCCAGAATATACCCAGAAGATCTCTGGCCGAGCTGGACAACAAGGTTGAGTCGAGTAGCTCGACGTCGAAAGAGAAGGTTTCCAAAACGGAACTGAGCGACGAGACCAAGGGATCGCCAGTCGTCAAAGTAGACGTTCTGAAAAGGCGGGAGATCTTCGAGAAGGGATCGCAGCAGAGTTCCGATGGCAAGTCGAGCAGGCTATCGGGTGACTTTACCAGTTCAAAGTCCATCAAGGAGCGACTGTCGAATTTAGAAAAACAGAAGAACGATGGTGGAAGTCTGGACAAGAGCAACAAGAACTTGAACAGACTTTCCGGCGACATGAGTTCGATCCGCGAGCGACTGTCACACCTTGAGAAAAAGACGACCGAGCGCGAAATGAAGAATGCTAAGAAGTTGGTAATCGATAGCAACGGAGAGTTGGACAACGTTCGCCCTTTGAGGGAAAGACTATCAACCTTGGAGAGGTACTCGAGCGGCGACGAGTCCACCATCACGGCTGCAGGGGTGACAGTAACGAGCCGCGAATCTCGTCATAATGGCGATTTCTCTGTGACATCGATTAAGGATCGTCTCAGCGCACTGGACGCCGCAAGGAACAAGGAGGTCGACAAACGTACCGTGGCTAAGCACACCCTGGCCTACAGAGACAATGAGACGAGAATCGAAACGTCGACACCGAGCGAGAGAAGTTCTTCTCCAGATTCCGAGTATCGTGTTCCGAGGGCCCCGTTTCATCGCAGCCTCGATTCCCTGGACGCAGACGCATCCAGCGGACCGGACACTTTCGAACGAGTGCAAAGCCTCGAGGAGCTGGACTACACCCGACGTTATCCAGCCTCATCATCGTCCACTGAACTTTTGAACGACACCGATCGCGAGGACTCGGGAATACACACTGCCGACGTGAGCTGCTCGGTCAGTCAAGCCGACGAGCCGGTCGACGATGAAATAGTCTTTCCGGTTGGACGGCAAGAAATAATAGAGGAGAAGCCCGAACCGTCACCAAACGACCCTGAAACCGAACACACGCCGGAAAACGTCAAAGAGACGCACGTTGTGCAGCCTCCGACAGCCGAACCAGAGATAATTATTGCCAACAATCCGGAATCAGCAACACAAAAGGTAGGAATCTCGAGGGTCTTTCGTTGACGATTATGTTGCATTAATTATTTACTCATACGTACTGAATACATCGTTCAAAACAAATCTCACAATCAGGTGACGGTACTTTGAATTTTAAATTATATCGGCACCGTGTTGTGACCCTTCAGTGCTTCACGCGCCTTCACATCAATATTATACCGAAGACGAGATTTTTCTTGATCGAGCAACTTCTGGTTACGGGCTATTAACTTCTTTCTGTAAATATGATTTTCTTAGGAAACTGCTGAAACTTCTGGGGATCTGTCTACTAACAAATCTTGTCCTCCTCGGCCAATGGTAAAAATAACCACTAACACCACCAGCAGCGCACTTCCTGAACTTCCGACCTCCCCTCGACCGATTGTGTACCAAAGTCCAAGGGTCCCTCCTAGAAGAACACCTCCAGAAACACCCGCTCCGAAACCAAAACCCCCTTGCACCACGGATAACTTAAATTCGACGAGTATTTCTCAAAAAACAGCTACCGAACAGTCGCTGAATAATAACAATATCGAGGATCTGAGTGATACTCGGAGTCTATTACGGCCGGAAAGTGAAAGCCTGTCGGAGAATGATCGCGAACAAGATACGACAAAGTCTAACATTCTTCAGGCACTGGCGTTGAATGCTATGCCAAAAGCTAGCGGTTCCTTGACACCCACGCCTTCCCCGATCTCGATGCTACCTGCTTCCGATGCACCTGAGGTAGCAAAGGTCGCCACGTCTTTGAGATCGCCGTCCAAGATACCAACCCCTTTGCCGCGAAAAACGGTCAATTTCAAATCGTCGCCGACCTCCAGTCCCCCGAATACGCCAACGTCTTCGGACACGAACGCCCAGTCTAAACTGCCTACCGTGAAAGTCCGGAGTTACTTAGTCAAGTCTAACAATCCGTCACCGGAAGTAGAAGCGACCATAAATCGTTGCGCCTCACCGTTCCTCGACGAGATGTCCGCGAATGATTCGACCGTGTCTTCGGAGATGAACGAGAATCGTGAATCCCCAAAATCCCAAATTCCAGTGTCTATCCCACAGCCTTCCACTCCTCCGGCGGTGATAACCACCCTAAGGCAGAAATCATCGGGTGAGAGGCGGCAGACGGTGGTGGAAGTTTGCGAAAAGGTGTCGGTCCGGCAAGGCGAAGCCTTCATTTCTCCTCCGGTGACGCCGTTCATCACAGTCGCCCGGGTAGGAGACAACGAACACTACGAGGTTAGAATTGACGAACAAAATAGTACCGCTTTAAGAAAATACTAGTAGGTCTATCCTCTCTGTACATAAACATGTCGTGCGTAGGTACATTTGTCATGTACGTGTGTAACGGTAGGCTAGTGCCAGTAAACCGTGCTAGATGTATCCCCATGATTCACTGGCGCGAAAGGCTGTTGAAGAATCAGCAACAGCGTATACAAGAAACCCTCGTTTCCCCAATGTGTGGACATTATACATGTCGTATTAGGTCAAACGATCAGGCGACTCTCAACCGAGCGACCGACTAGGCATCGGCGAAACGCTTTTTTACATCAATTTGTTAGATATACTTCCAGTTGGAATTTATCGCACAGTGCCGGCTGCGAACAGGCTTAATTATTATTTCATAGGTCTAATTGCAGCGTTGCCTTGTACGCTCGTCGCCTGAGAATTTCACGAAAACAAATTGACCAACGAGTATTCTACAGCTGCTCTCTTTTGTAAATCGTCATTCACGTATTCTTACCCGCGAAGGAAATATTTTTCAAAAGCCGGAGTTGCCTGAAGGGAATTTTTAGTAAGACTGTTTTTTTGTTCTACGTCTTACATACCACTTGACTGTACGATCTCTTCAAGCATAATCACGTGAAAGTACAGAGAACTTGTGAGATGTTCCTTCTCACAGAAATATAGCGCCATGGAAGTAAGTGTTGTTTTCAGATTTTCGTTCTCTTGGCCTCCGATTGTTTAGGAACGGTCTGCCCATTAGTTGGGCGTCTCAAGTCTGTGATATCACTAAAATTACTCTGGCTACGCATTGCTTTCTAAAAGTTTCACAAATTTTCTGACGTGAGCTTAATCACTTTACCTCACTAGGGAGTTCCCTTAAATCACCCTAGTCACTGAAAAAAAAAATACTTGTTTCAATATTCTATTTCAGAGAGGAGCTATCACAGAATATAATAATCAAACTATGTAAATAAACGATACGAAAATTGATTATCGTCAAACGCACATTATACGAATATATGTACGTACCTACACCAGCGTAACGGTTGAATAAAATTTAAGTACTATCAAAAGGTTGTTTGACCAGCGTGGCTTGTGAAGTGAACCGACGTAATCGAACGAAGATGAATGATTTAAGTGATGTAAAATTAATGATAATAATTTTCCTACAGTACATGTATTATACAATGTTTTCACTGTCGCAATTTACACCTGTCAATCGCTTTGGTGATCATCTAATACTTCTGCCAACTATTGTTACTACTCTTATTTAGTAGATCCACTGTATAACATTGAATACATATAATTGCATTAATTTATTTTTAGGACAATTAACGGTTGATTGGATTGTATCGATGTTCCTTATATAAGGCATGGGCTACGATTGCGGAAGCAAAAAAAAAGGAACAAAAAGGATAGAGAAAATAAAAAAAGAAAAAAAAAAAAAGAATAAGGCATTGTCTTTACAGCAGACTTTGAACGACTTTTTGTCGCCATCCGCCACATTGGTTCGAATAGAACGCAATTGTCGTCCTCGTTCTCTAACCTTCTCTTACGAAATTCCCTGCACGCACTTGTGTAGCTAGTGTTACATAATTTATTGTTGTGTAATCTTCTAGAATACAAGACAAACGTTATTTGAGTACCTCTACGTACCACCGGGCTATTCTTTAACAGGGACTATATATTCGCACGTTTTATACAAGTGTAACCGTTCAACTTTATTTTTCTGCAACGACCACAAATGCCTCTTTCAATCTCGTGTTATGTGTAATAAAATAACATTGTAACAATGATAATAATAGTAATGTGAAGAAAACACAAGGAAATAAAACAGGGTCCCAGGCAAAGGGTTTTTACAATTCGCGTGAACTTAGACGCAGCTAGGCCTAAAACTTGTTCACGCAGAATCACGTCGCGTGGAAAATGATGTTAATTAGTTTTATATTATCCCCGGAGATGTATACGAGTTGTTGTCAACCTAGGTAATGCGTAGTGACAGGCGATAGTTGGTACGTTCACCCGCCTGATTCACTTATCAAGTCGTCACGCGCCACTAGTCACGGCACAATGAGGTGATAAAACCGACTTGAACTCTACAGTGCAGAGCGTACTCGTGATTATGAAGTGATCTTTCCGTCACTTTTATTTCCGCGATGTTGATCGTCGACTGGCAGACGAGCATTGTATAAACTAGAAATCAAGATTATATTCGAAATGGTACGGATATACGTAGAGAAGCCCCCCGGTGATCAGTAAGGTTGTTAAATAGTTGTTAATAATCGGTCGCCCCGTAACTGTACATCAATCTTATAATATAATAAAATTGCTACACGTATGCGATTAAAGATTTGAACAAAAAAAAAAAAAAACATTTCATTCAAAACGTACGAATTTCTCCCTTCGCTTGCCCGTGTTTGTCTCTGTATGTAGCAAATGTATCTCTACGTTTCTGCCTGTATCTTCATTTCCACGGAGGTATTTCTATTCCGTCTACTTGATTCTAAGATTGGGCTCTTCCTGAGGTAAGGAAATGGTTTAACTATTCTATAACATGTTTTCTGCTGGGGTGATTATATTTATCGATCCAGCCTTGTACTTACGTGTACGTAGACACAGCATGATCACAATTCAAACATTACTCGCAACTATTAAATTTCAACCTATCATTGGGATCGAAAACAGAAAGGAGTCGTGGGAATACGGTGTCCAAGACCAAGATAACGGCTGATTATTTCTTTCCAATTAAATGAATATCAAGGAACAGAAACTGCGTGTAACCAGTTGAAAATCCGACTGCTGCACGAAGTTTTATCGGCCTTGATATTCGTATAATTTTATCAAAGATAACAGTTACTCGTAACTTTGATCTTTCACCATCAGTGGGAAAGTATTACCTTTTTTCGACCCCAATAACAGATTGATACTACAATAAAAAAATGTTGTGCATCCCACGAGCAAAGTAGAATAACATTTAATGCTTACCTCGCAAAATACGCATAAAAAAAAAACCTTATTCCTGCAATTTATACATATACTTTATACAATACAGTCTTATTGCTTGGCATGACATATTCATTAATTAGTCTCTCGAAGCTTATGCATTGATAGCTTATCGCGTCAGTTTGCACTAAAGCTGCGCCAAATGTAACTTACAGATATTACGATTATCACATATTACCGAGTGAACGCTTCATGACCGCTTATCTTGTTTGTTGTAACTTCGCTTTTCATCTGTGGTCTGATATTCCCGTGTTCTCTTATTTTTACTTCCACAGTTTACTAAAAATATTCGTCCACATTATACAATCTCACCCTTGTTTTTCTCGACGGCCGTATTCTTTGTTCGATGCTAACCAAGCAACAACGTAATAATTCAATTTATTTTCATCTGCTCTCCTTGCTCTGAATTTTCATTTTCTGACTTCTCGTGTCTGAGGTAAAATCGAGTAGATTTTTCCGTCAATAGATTCATCGCGGACGTCGTTCAGTACAGAAATGATCATCGAACCACGTGGTATGAAACCAACTTTTCGGTCGATTTGCGTTGGTCCGAACGGGCCAGCAACCGTACATATATAATGCATACACTGACAATGACCCACTTCCGTCGATGTCTTCACCGTCGCCAATCTCACCTTAACCCGCCAAAGACCCGACGCGACGAGACAAACGCCTGCAATATCTAGATCCTAGGACATTCACACGTCGGAATGGAAGCTCTGTTTAATCGATGAAAGTACGAGACCTCGGAAGAGGTTATGCTTAAGCACGAAAATTCGTAAGAAATAAAAAAAGAAGTAAGGAAAAAAGATACTTAACAGCTTCGGATGTATGACGGCCCTGATTATCCAACCATCCTCACTTTTCGCGATTCGTACTCGGGTTTCGAACATTCATCGATTGAGTAATAACACCTCGTACGTAGTCATTTTCATGAATCATTCGATCTGAGAAACACACAAGTTGCGATTGTGTCGAACGCATGTCCTTCCTATATTTAATCTCTCAGAATAAATTCAGCGTCACAAAATTTGGAAAAAGGATGACTATTTCTATGCAATTTATGCGTCTCACAAGTTTCGGGCAATTGTGTCGCGTCTTGTCATCAACGAGGCCTGAGAGCTGCTCGATCTTTCGTTACGTACAATGGCGAAAATCTGCTGAGGACAAGAACTGGTGTTGCACAGAAATTTCGATGGAAGAGTTTTTAAAATTGTCGAAACTTTCGCGTCACATATTTGGCTGTATAAATAATCTTTAATAATTTTGAATATAATTCTGTGATTTTCTGTATTCAAATGAACACTCTCTATACTCCAATGAAGCGCGTGCGTGTAAAAATGTCGGCAACCTGACACCATGGAACTTATTCACAAATGTTTCATACGGTACAATCGATTTTACATTTAGGTTTGTGACGATATTCTCGTTCAAACCCCGTAGACGTTTGAACGAAGTAGGGGAAATATGAACCGATGTCATGTCGTCTCTATCATCGCACGGTAACCGAGAATCCTAGCCTCATGTTTAAAGCGGATGAAAGAAAAATAAAAATGCGTGAAAAATCTTACTACTCGAAGGAGAGAGCGTAGATTTGACCGTGAAGAACCGGCAGGCAGGCAGGCAGGCAGGCAGGCAGGCAGGAAAGCAGGCAGAGCATGGATTTATAGAGGCGCAGGGCCCCTTCTCTGTGGCCCAACAGAATAACGAAAGAACGAACATCTGCCTCCCAGACTCTCTGTCAGTCTGCCTTGGCGTGTCTATCGACACTCAGTCGTAGTTTTCGTCCATCACGCATGATCTCACCGTGAGAGCGGAGAGCTCTTCTGGACTTTGTAAACCGTAGGATGAGGTGCGCCTCTCCTCTCCGGCGTTATCTCTCCCGCGATTTACTCTGATAACGTTTCCGCGACTACGTTAACGGCATGCGATGGCTTACGGTGAGTTCAGTCAGTGTCTGAAACTTCTATTTTGCAGTGCCGCGCTGTGTGATTTGTTTTCTGCACGCTGGTTGCCCTCGCCCATAAGTAAAGAACCTTATTGTGCGCAGATTAATTTCTCACTTCTTGGTCTTGACGGTTAGTTGTTGCAGTTTCCGGGTCAATCGCGTGGACTACCTACTGCACGTTTACTATGGTAGGTAGCTTAGGTCGTCGAGAAATATTCTGAACCAGTTGTTAGAGTTACATTACTATTCAATGGAAAATTGGCGTTTGTTTGACGTACAGTGCTTATAAGTATGCAGGCGTTGGTTGAATGATCCTCAGTTTTATTTCACAACCAAATACAGTGTGACTTACAAGTATTTGGATTCTTTTATAGCTTCCGGCAACCTTTGAGTGACTAATTTTTCCTACATAGATTCATGCACCGTACCGTACATTGAACGTACGTAACTGTATTGGTAGACGGTGTTTGCACGCTTAGTGACATAAGAATTCGTTTCGTGCCTCTCGCTGTTGTTTCAGTTTCACACGCGCGGCCAAGCCTCCTTGAAAGATGTGCACCTCCGTTCCTGCAGTGTAAAACTATCCGCGTTAATTAATCATTGTTTTAAACGAGCGCGAGGCGCAACGCGATATCCGAGTATGTGAAACTTTCACGATGTGTCAAGGAAACGAATACTAATGTTATAATAGCATTGTTCGCATGAATTTCCAAGTATTGTGCTCAACTAAACCAGTATCTCCGCACATTTTGCATCCAGGAAACCTCCGCCTCTTTGGATATCGTCCAAGAATCGAACAGAGTCACCCCACCGGTTGAGATACCTCATCTCTCGCACGATCGCGATTTGCTACCGGAAGTTGACCATACGCAGAACGAACCGGCGAAGCTAGCAAGCGCTCCGGAAGCAGCTGCGTCGGAGGAAGTACCGCGACCTCTGACCTTAACGTTTGGCAAGGCATCGCTGACGGCCGAAGAGATGGAAATCCTAAGTCCCTTATCTCCTACGTCAAAGCAGGTGGGTCGGATCGCCGATGTGTACGAGGCCTGACAAGGTTATTGATTTGCCCGCCGAACCCTTTCAGAGCTATACGTATAACGAGTAACAGCCGATCACTTTGTTCGTGAATCTCCAAATCTACATTACATAACCTAAGGAGGCCATCGATCTCATTTGCACCGAAATCCTTATGAACCACGAATTACTCGTTCCAGATTTTGACCCTGAATCTCTCGAGCGACGAGGAAATCGTGACGAGTAGCCTCGCCTTTCCTCTCGGACCACCGACGAGCGTTGAACCTCCGAAAGAAAAGCCACCCCCACCACCGGCGGATCTCAGCGACGAGGAAGGCCTCCTGGTCGAGCCTCTGCGCCGACTGAATTCCACGAGAAGAATCAAAAAAGAGCTGCGCACGAGGCGATCGGACTTTCTAGGGATCGAAGGGGTGAGAATTTCTTTAAATTTCACACACTCGCTTTACCGATCTAACTTATGACTGGTAACAGGGTAACGATGAGGACTTGGAGCGAGAACTGACTATTGCAAAACCACCGGACATGGCAGCGATTCTTGCCGAGGAAAGACGCGTCGAGCAGCTTCACCGTCGTTCCTACGACACGGACAGCAACTACGAACAGGACTCGAGCCACGAGCGTGACTCCGGAGTCGAACTCGGTCATGCCGAGGATTGGAACAAGCAGACCATAAGCCCCGACATGTCGCAACACAGCCGACAGAGCAGTGAACCCTTCGGCGCCAGTGTGACATCCTCGGAGGAGGATGAGATTACGAAGAAGGAAAGGGAGATTATCGAGGTGCTGGAGAAGGAGGAGCAGTGGAGATACGGTAACACCGGGGAGGCAAACAGGTACGGCAGAGAAATCTTTCGTTCGATAAGTCATCTCCGTCGACTCACTGTGACTGTCTGAAGTACATGTGTTCGCATTCGCGATGTTTTTTCCCTCCGCAGTGATATTATAGGCGAGAAGCTGGCCCACAAGCTGCGCGAGCTGGAGGAAGAGAAGATGCAGCTGGAGCGTGAGCGTGCTCAAGAGGTGGAACTCCGCCGTCAGGAAGATACGTTGCGGAAAAATGAAGAGAATATTCGTAAGCAGGAAAAGGCGCTTCGTAAACGGGAAGCGGACACGGTGCGGCAGGAGGAAACCGCGGCCGCTATCGCTGAAGCGGAACGACGAACGGCTGAGACGCGTTGCGTCAACGAACAGGTCAAAGCCAAGGCAGAACCTGAGGAAAAAGAAAGGTGGAACGCTGAAACAAGACCCCAAGACTCTGAGGTACGATTGAGAACGATCGAAAATCAGATACGGGATCAAGAGGTAAGCCGTCGGTTTCTTATTTCACCTTCCGTTTCAAAGCGACCCCCCCCCCCCCCAGATTTGACTAAAGTGTTTTTCATGCATGGTCTCTTTCCTTGTACCACACTTTATTTGCAATGCGCACCATAATACGAACATTCACAAATGGTCTATCTTTTGATCCTTTGTAGAACAAGGCGCTGGGAACTGATTTGGGCGATTTGAGTTGCCACGAGGACGAGTATGCTTCTGGGGTAAGGAAATTTCCGCTGTCATAGTTTTGCTGTCTTCACTCCCCATGTTCCGTCACTGGAACCGATTACCTTGACCATATTCCACGAATTTTTCGCAGGAAGTACTTCGCGTGGAAAGGGAGCTTCTTCAGCTTGAACAAGAGGAGCTGAAGCGGCAGCGTAGCAACCTGGCATATCGTGAACAAAAGCAGCAGAAGCTCGCGGAGCAGCTGCGGGAGCAGTGGAAATCCATGCAGGACGTTGTGCAGGCACCGGTGAACACTCCGTCTATTCAATTCAAGGCCCTACCACCCGTCAATTACAGGTCCTCTATGCCAAACCTCGAAGATAGTCAGAGGCGAAAACTACCACCACCCCCGATACCACCGGCGAAACCCCTGAGACTGGTGGAACAGAGGCAACGTGACGTTACTATAAGGTGAGCTCGGCATCGACTGGGAATTTACTTGTTGTTCCGCGAGGTAGTTTTTTAGTCGATTAACGATCGAGTTACGGAACAAGCCTCCTCGCCGAGCTGTAGCCAGGGAAGACTGAGTAGAACACGCCAGCCTATAAGTATACATCGACGCTTAATTAATTCTGTTCAATTTCCGGCCAGGCGATCACGTAACACCGTGTTAAACGTAGATGCATTCAGCTGATATCCACGTCCGTGCCGTTGTGTAAAAGAATGAATCGGACTATTCGCTGACTATTGATTTACCTGTAGTTACTCATGACCGTGCATTTAGACAGCGACGAATGCGGGATCGATTTGAAAACGGTTTTTCTGATACTCCGCGATGTCGCGAATGAATTACAGGAGCAGCCGCATGCCGTCGGCAGATTCCATTCCACAACAGGTTGACGCGTCATTGCGTCACAGCGCCTCCGCAACTACTTTGTCGAATCATGCTGGACAGCAGATGACCAGGCAGACCCTGCAGGCTCTCAGCGCGGCGCCGAGGCCTCGCATCGTTCAAGGCGATCAGTGGGTGCAGCGGAGAAAAAGCGACGTCCCGAGAGGTGCCCAGGACATGAATTACCAGCACTGGCTCATCCAGGTGAGATTGTCGTTTATTTTGAATTTTTCTCTTATTTCAATCCGTAATCGTTGCCGCAGGGGGATCTTGCTGATCTGTATGATTGTTTCTGATTTTCAGGAGGCCGAACAGCGTCGTATAAACGAACAGAATCTGCGATCACCAAGAAAGGTTCAATCTTACGTTACGGGTACTTCGGTTCCGTACAGTATGCAATGTGCTTCGCTGAGAGTCCAGGACAACAAACCACTACCGGATTCCATAATACAAACGTTGACCCAAAGAGTGCAGAACCGAGCACAAGAGAAACCTCTACCTCCACGACGAAGGTATGACATATTACCTTGTATCACAAATATCTCCTTCGTAGTCGGAGAGCGTAGCCAGGAGGGTTGTTCTGCAGCTTTGTCCTCCGTGATAAAAGTGATAAACAGTTGATTAAAGCGGCTTCCTGATTGGTCCAAATAATGTTTGTCACTTTTTCAAGCGAGTACAAAGACAGAATAACCACCCAGTGACCTGCAGGTATACGATTTAATGGTACACGAAAACGAAGGCACGCTGCGTCAAGTTGATTTCATTCGTTGCATCCGTTCTGCCACATTAGATTAGAACACAGCTCGAGCCACGAGCATATATCTGCCCAACATCAAGCCCAACAACCGCTTCAGCCTCAGCAGCAAAGAGCTCAGCAACAAATAACGACGAACAGCGCAGAATCCCAAGAAAAGATGCTCAGCGTTAGTGGGAAGAAGAAATGTTCGCACTGTGGTGATGAACTCGGTACGGACATTACCTGATTCATATAGCTTGGATATTATATTTGTACCAATGTTGCAACGTCCCTCTCCTCTTGACGGGTCGAAATAATCTTCCCGCGCTACCTCCGTCATCAACTCGGTTACTTTGTAGATTTTACGAGCACTAGTGTTAATAAAAACTACACAATATTCTCGTCGTTGACAGGAGGTAGTACAGAAAATAGGTTTAGCGGCATGTGAGCATACCTATAGGGACTTGCTGACTCGTGTGAGTTTCGGCACTTTACGCTCGCAAGGAATCTCTATTTTTTGCGCACTTGCCACAAAAATAACCATTCCTGTTCTAACGACTTACTACCAATCGGTTTGTGCACAGGTCGTGGTGCCGCGATGATAATCGAAAGCTTGAGATTATTTTACCACATGGAATGCTTCAAGTGTTGTGTCTGTCACGTCCGTCTTGGCGACGGTCGCATGGGCACCGATGTACGTGTACGGAATCACAAACTCCACTGCCACAACTGCTACTCCAGTGACGATGGTATTCACACGTAAACTTACGCCACTTTAGCGATATGATAGCAATAACGATTCCTTTTCCGATAGCTGTGTCATTCGTTAGATTAATATCTATTATATGTAGTCTTTCCATCTTCTCTCCAGGTAACAATTACTGTGAGATCCACCGTGCGCGCGTTGTGAAATCACGAATGAGCAATACGAATTGTTGAGTAAATAAACCAACGAAGATAGGACGACTTCTAGTTTCTTACTTCGCATTTAATCTCATTCGTTTTCGCAACGCTGCCATCACGGTCTTACATACGTTCTATCGCTTTTCTTTAGTGTTAGTCCTATTTTCTCCCTTATCACATACTCACGTGGTTTTTCTTGTGTTGAATTTTCAGGTGTCAAATTCAGCTGTGTGTAGAAATTTGGGCTATGGATCTAAGCTGACTAACTTGAATATAGCGTGTTTCGGCTATATTTTATAAGGTGTAGTTCGCTACTTTGCTATTAAGTCCCTTGTTCGGCAGGGTTTATCGATATAAATTATAATAGCATAACATGAGTTCTCTCGCCCCCCTTTTTGTTCATTTCCTTGTCTCATTTTTTTCCCCCTTTTGTTTTTGTTTTTGATATTGTTGTAAATATCTGTCGCATATGTACGAATCCCTAGCAGAGGACTTTGATTTTTATTTTCTTCTACGTCAAGTGTTATATAAATATACTGTGTAGCTGAACACTGCTATAAAATATTCAATAGGTGTGTTACTGTTCTACCTATGTAGTACTATAATTATTAACATTAAAAATTAAAGTTTTGACGCAGTGTGTAACTACAGTTTTGTAAGAGAGAAATTGTTTTAAATATTGTTGAAACTAACCAATGTACATAGCGTGTATTTATGTAATTAGCTCAGTGATAATAATGCGTATCGTTAAGAATACGTCCCGACGAATCGGGAGATCGGCGGTCACAAAAAAGTACTGCGGTACAGAGACGAAATGTTGCAAGGCTGACGCTTCGGTTTCGTGTGAACGACTAAAATCGAGAGCGTACGAGGGTGTAAATCTTGTGTAATATAAGGAATGTGATATTTATGAAAGAAACATGCTGCTCAAAAAGAGTTGCGTAAGGACATAAAGAAATAAAGCTCAAGATTCTCGCTGAATGAATCGTGAAATTCAAAGTGTCGACGCGAGCTGTGTGTGAAAAATCAAATTCACCAATACTGTCGAGCGAAGAATCTGTTGACCGGGGAATTCCCTTATTAAATTACGCAGCATATAACGGGCGCGAGCTCTTTCACTAGGACGTGTCAGTACGTCACGCCCGGTTAACAGGTTAATACACCCTAGATGGTATGCATGTATTCAGATCTTCCATGAGTAGAATGTTGATTCGTGGGGAAAATATTGATACCCTCTGGCCGAGAACGCCTTTCCCTTCAAACTGTAATGACCGAAAGCTACCCTGATCCTGAGACACTCAGATCAAGAGCTCAATGACACGTGACCAATGTCATCGTTATTTTAATTAATATTACACTTACTATAATTATTATTGTGAAATATTGTAAGATACCTGTTTTATGTTATTATACAGCGTGTAATTTTATATTAACAAGAGAAATAAATGTTTAACTGTAGACCTCGAAGGTACCAGATAAGAAATGGCGGTAAATGCATGATTCTTTGGAGTCCCTGATCCTAGCTTTATTAGACTTTTTATGTAAATTTAAAGTTTGCGATACAAAAATAGACGGAGGCAGATGTAAACCGAACAAGAACTAGCTATTGACGTACCATTTTCAGGAGTACCAACGGATACTGTCGGAGAATTGATTTACAAAAGCATCATTCTTTGGGCCGCATCACATTAGAACTGACATTTTCTGAAATTCGGCCGAGTATTGTAAATAATTTCGAATATGTGAGTTACACATCCACACATGCGATATTCGGGTATCCTTTCATGGGATATTGATGGCGCATAGTCCCGAGTCGATCAGACTACGCATCCAGAAGAAACAACCAAAAAACAAAAAAATTTTGTCCTACTTTCGCAACGAATAATCCTGTAATTTTCAAAATGTGATATTTGAGTTTCTGAAATCGATAATAGTAAAATAAGACTCGTACAAATCAAGTCTAACGCAAAAAGTTTTTCGGCCCAAACTTCGCCAAGAAATTCGGGGCAATTTCTTTTGATTTTCGAAAGCATTTTAGTTCTTTATCGAAAATGCTCAAAACAATTTATGTTATGCATTAGCTGTACCGGGATAGTTGTCTGAGACATAGCGGTCAATGGTTTGGAGGTTGGAACCGCAAAACGAAGAATTTCTTGGTATACTTTTCATATTCCCTTGCCGGTTGGTTCCATAACGTTCTACATGATTTTTTTTTGTTTTCTAGGGGACCGATTAGTCTAGAAATTATAGTGCGGATTGAAAATCGTGAAAAACTTTGGGCCATGAAGAACGCAGAAAATGCAAAACTAACCCCTTTGCATTTTTTCGGTCACAGTTTCGCCGTTTTTGTATCAGTTAAGAAGCAAGGTTAACCTTGCGACCTGCGTATCTGGGTAACCTTCTTGACATCCGTAAGTCTGGTGCTCATGATTCTATGGTGCCTAATTGCGGGGATGTTGTGAAATTTCGTCGTGTTTTCTCAGCTGTTGGTTCCGCGATGTCACGGACGCCTTTCGGTTTTCTCAGGATCCTGCAATCAGCCTCGAAAGAGTCAAACAAAGTGATTCAAACACGAGCACATTTTGCCGTATAAATCGCAGGAAAGAATCATACTGGAAGAGTTATTTAACTCGGTTCTGGGAAAAAAAGTTGAGGTTCAGAATCACAGGATTGGGAAAGCTATCGCTTTGCAATTTGTGTGTCTAATGTTCGTGGACTTAAAAAAATACTGAGATCGATATATTCAAACCATATGCCGAAGTGATCTCACGACTTCACGTAATGAGAACAACACGTCAAGAGTCACGACTGAAATACAAATCATTTCGACCTGGTGTTCGAGAAGGTGAAGGAGAAAAAGTACAAATTCACGGTTAAAAAGTTTCGAAAATGCTTTATTCGATAAGCCTTAGGACGAGTACAAGTGTTCAGGTGTCAGTGTATAATACCATGAATAGATACCAGATACTATTGAAGTGAGACAGAATGAGGTGAAAAGGACATGATTAAACATTCGACAGGAAATTTAAGTGTTATGTAAAAAAAAAGATGAGCAATGGGGATTGTATTGAGCAAGATATGAGAAATAGTACTTAGGATGAGTATGGTTACAGTTGGTCAGTATAGCTTAAGTTCAAGCTAGCGTGCGCGCACAGGTGCGATGTACCTCTGCAAAATGCTGTCTGCATTGCACAATACTGTTCGTATTTGATGTGACTCTTGTATGAATAAAGAATTTGAAAATATTGACCAATCATTTCTTCATGTTGTACCTCCAGTTGGTCTTAATATGCAGTGTACGCCTTTATGCGAATCCACAGTGTCCCTATGGTCGAAACGATGTTTCTGTCAAAAGTTGCAGCGAAAAAACAGCGCATTTTATTCGTCATTTGTATGCTGTCGGTCCCACGCTCTTTTCGCTGCGTTTTGTCAGTTCCTGGGCGTCCAATTAGTTGGGAAAGAGTCACACAAATCAAATCCACGACCACAAATTTTCGGCTCCGAAAACAAAAAAAAAGTAAGGCTTTGCATTTCGGGCGAGAATTTTCGCGATTTTGTGAAGTGCTGAAATAAATTCTTCCATGCACTACTCCGGCGTAATTTTGCGATAAAAAGCAATTGGGCGCGATCCCTATACGCTGCGATCAACGCCTCGAAAGTGAAGGCCTGAAAACAAAAACCTGTGTCTTCGACATTTTCAGCAGGTGGCTTTTCCTTAGTAATTTCTCTCCTGTTGATCCTACGCTCTTTCCGCTGCCTTTTCTAAGTTCCTGGCGGTCCAATTAGTCAGGAAAGGGTTGTACAAATCGAATCTGGAACCGAAAATTTTTTGTTCGAAAAATGATAAAAAGAAGTAAGACTAACCCCTCTATATTTTTGACGAAGATTTTCGCGATTTTGGAAAGTGCTGAAATAAATTCTTTCTGGCACTATTCCGACGTAATTTTGCAAGAGAAATCGATTGAGCGCAGTCCCAATACGCAGCGATCAACGCATCAAAAGTAACAGCCAAAAAACGAAAATCTGAATTTTCGACATTTTTCAGCAGGTGCTTTTTCCGTCGTAATTTCTCTCCTGTTGATCCCACGCTGTTTTCGCTGCGCTTTCTGAGTTCCTGGGGCTCCAATTGGTCAGAAAAGGGTCATACAAATCGAATCGGAGACTAAAAGTTTTTCGCCCAAAAAAACAGCAAGGCTTACCCCTTTGTATTTTTGGCGAAAATATTCGCGATTTTGAAAAGTGCTGGAATAAATTATTTGCGGTGCTATTCGGACGTAATTTTGCAGGAGAAACTGATTGGGCGCAGTCCCAATACGCTGCGATCAACGCATCAAAAGGTGCAGCCAAAAAACGAAAACCTGTGATTTCGACACTTTTCAGCATGTGCTTTTTCCGTCGTAATTTCTCTCCTGTTGATCCCACGCTGTTTTCGCTGCGCTTTCTGAGTTCCTGGGGCTCCAATTTATCAGAAAAGGGTCACACAAATCGAATCAGAGACTAAAAGTTTTTCGCCCAAAAAAACAGCAAGGCTTACCCCTTTGTATTTTTGGCGAAAATTTTCGCGATTTTGAAAAGTGCTGGAATAAATTATTTGCGGTGCTATTCGGACGTAATTTTGCAGGAGAAACTGATTGGGCGCAGTCCCAATACGCTGCGATCAACGCATCAAAAGGTGCAGCCAAAAAACGAAAACCTGTGATTTCGACACTTTTCAGCATGTGCTTTTTCCGTCGTAATTTCTCTCCTGTTGATCCCACGCTGTTTTCGCTGCGCTTTCTGAGTTCCTGGGGCTCCAATTGGTCAGAAAAGGGTCATACAAATCGAATCGGAGACTAAAAGTTTTTCGCCCAAAAAAACAGCAAGGCTTACCCCTTTGTATTTTTGGCGAAAATATTCGCGATTTTGAAAAGTGCTGGAATAAATTATTTGCGGTGCTATTCGGACGTAATTTTGCAGGAGAAACTGATTGGGCGCAGTCCCAATACGCTGCGATCAACGCATCAAAAGGTGCAGCCAAAAAACGAAAACCTGTGATTTCGACACTTTTCAGCATGTGCTTTTTCCGTCGTAATTTCTCTCCTGTTGAACCCACGCTGTTTTCGCTGCGCTTTCTGAGTTCCTGGGGCTCCAATTTATCAGAAAAGGGTCACACAAATCGAATCGGAGACTGAAAGTTTTTCGCCCAAAAAAACAGCAAGGCTTACCCCTTTGTATTTTTGGCGAAAATTTTCGCGATTTTGAAAAGTGCTGGAATAAATTATTTGCGGTGCTATTCGGACGTAATTTTGCAGGAGAAACTGATTGGGCGCAGTCCCAATACGCTGCGATCAACGCATCAAAAGGTGCAGCCAAAAAACGAAAACCTGTGATTTCGACATTTTTCAGCAGGTGCTTTTTCCGTCGTAATTTCTCTCCTGTTGATCCCACGCTGTTTGCGCTGCGTTTTCTGAGTTCCTGGGGCTCCAATTGGTCAGAAAAGGGTCATACAAATCGAATCGGAGACTAAAAGTTTTTCGCCCAAAAAAACAGCAAGGCCCCTTTGTATTTTTGGCGAAAATTTTCGCGATTTTGAAAAGTGCTGGAATAAATTATTTGCGGTGCTATTCGGACGTAATTTTGCAGGAGAAACTGATTGGGCGCAGTCCCAATACGCTGCGATCAACGCATCAAAAGGTGCAGCCAAAAAACGAAAACCTGTGATTTCGACACTTTTCAGCATGTGCTTTTTCCGTCGTAATTTCTCTCCTGTTGATCCCACGCTGTTTTCGCTGCGCTTTCTGAGTTCCTGGGGCTCCAATTTATCAGAAAAGGGTCACACAAATCGAATCGGAGACTGAAAGTTTTTCGCCCAAAAAAACAGCAAGGCTTACCCCTTTGTATTTTTGGCGAAAATTTTCGCGATTTTGAAAAGTGCTGGAATAAATTATTTGCGGTGCTATTCGGACGTAATTTTGCAGGAGAAACTGATTGGGCGCAGTCCCAATACGCTGCGATCAACGCATCAAAAGGTGCAGCCAAAAAACGAAAACCTGTGATTTCGACATTTTTCAGCAGGTGCTTTTTCCGTCGTAATTTCTCTCCTGTTGATCCCACGCTGTTTTCGCTGCGCTTTCTGAGTTCCTGGGGCTCCAATTGGTCAGAAAAGGGTCATACAAATCGAATCGGAGACTAAAAGTTTTTCGCCCAAAAAAACAGCAAGGCTTACCCCTTTGTATTTTTGGCGAAAATATTCGCGATTTTGAAAAGTGCTGGAATAAATTATTTGCGGTGCTATTCGGACGTAATTTCGCGGGAGAAATCGATTGAGCGCAGTCCCAATACGCTGCGATCAACGCATCAAAAGGTGCAGCCAAAAAACGAAAACCTGTGATTTCGACACTTTTCAGCATGTGCTTTTTCCGTCGTAATTTCTCTCCTGTTGATCCCACGCTGTTTGCGCTGCGTTTTCTGAGTTCCTGGGGCTCCAATTGGTCAGAAAAGGGTCATACAAATCGAATCGGAGACTAAAAGTTTTTCGCCCAAAAAAACAGCAAGGCTTACCCCTTTGTATTTTTGGCGAAAATTTTCGCGATTTTGAAAAGTGCTGGAATAAATTATTTGCGGTGCTATTCGGACGTAATTTCGCAGGAGAAATCGATTGAGCGCAGTCCCAATACGCTGCGATCAACGCATCAAAAGGTGCAGCCAAAAAACGAAAACCTGTGATTTCGACATTTTTCAGCAGGTGCTTTTTCCGTCGTAATTTCTCTCCTGTTGATCCCACGCTGTTTTCGCTGCGCTTTCTGAGTTCCTGGGGCTCCTATTGGTCAGAAAAGGGTCATACAAATCGAATCGGAGACTGAAAGTTTTTCGCCCAAAAAAACAGCAAGGCTTACCCCTTTGTATTTTTGGCGAAAATTTTCGCGATTTTGAAAAGTGCTGGAATAAATTATTTGCGGTGCTATTCGGACGTAATTTTGCAGGAGAAACTGATTGGGCGCAGTCCCAATACGCTGCGATCAACGCATCAAAAGGTGCAGCCAAAAAACGAAAACCTGTGATTTCGACATTTTTCAGCAGGTGCTTTTTCCGTCGTAATTTCTCTCCTGTTGATCCCACGCTGTTTTCGCTGCGCTTTCTGAGTTCCTGGGGCTCCAATTGGTCAGAAAAGGGTCATACAAATCGAATCGGAGACTAAAAGTTTTTCGCCCAAAAAAACAGCAAGGCTTACCCCTTTGTATTTTTGGCGAAAATTTTCGCGATTTTGAAAAGTGCTGGAATAAATTATTTGCGGTGCTATTCGGACGTAATTTTGCAGGAGAAACTGATTGGGCGCAGTCCCAATACGCTGCGATCAACGCATCAAAAGGTGCAGCCAAAAAACGAAAACCTGTGATTTCGACATTTTTCAGCAGGTGCTTTTTCCGTCGTAATTTCTCTCCTGTTGATCCCACGCTGTTTTCGCTGCGCTTTCTGAGTTCCTGGGGCTCCAATTGGTCAGAAAAGGGTCATACAAATCGAATCGGAGACTAAAAGTTTTTCGCCCAAAAAAACAGCAAGGCTTACCCCTTTGTATTTTTGGCGAAAATTTTCGCGATTTTGAAAAGTGCTGGAATAAATTATTTGCGGTGCTATTCGGACGTAATTTTGCAGGAGAAACTGATTGGGCGCAGTCCCAATACGCTGCGATCAACGCATCAAAAGGTGCAGCCAAAAAACGAAAACCTGTGATTTCGACATTTTTCAGCAGGTGCTTTTTCCGTCGTAATTTCTCTCCTGTTGATCCCACGCTGTTTTCGCTGCGCTTTCTGAGTTCCTGGGGCTCCAATTGGTCAGAAAAGGGTCATACAAATCGAATCGGAGACTAAAAGTTTTTCGCCCAAAAAAACAGCAAGGCTTACCCCTTTGTATTTTTGGCGAAAATATTCGCGATTTTGAAAAGTGCTGGAATAAATTATTTGCGGTGCTATTCGGACGTAATTTCGCGGGAGAAATCGATTGAGCGCAGTCCCAATACGCTGCGATCAACGCATCAAAAGGTGCAGCCAAAAAACGAAAACCTGTGATTTCGACACTTTTCAGCATGTGCTTTTTCCGTCGTAATTTCTCTCCTGTTGATCCCACGCTGTTTGCGCTGCGTTTTCTGAGTTCCTGGGGCTCCAATTGGTCAGAAAAGGGTCATACAAATCGAATCGGAGACTAAAAGTTTTTCGCCCAAAAAAACAGCAAGGCTTACCCCTTTGTATTTTTGGCGAAAATTTTCGCGATTTTGAAAAGTGCTGGAATAAATTATTTGCGGTGCTATTCGGACGTAATTTCGCAGGAGAAATCGATTGAGCGCAGTCCCAATACGCTGCGATCAACGCATCAAAAGGTGCAGCCAAAAAACGAAAACCTGTGATTTCGACATTTTTCAGCAGGTGCTTTTTCCGTCGTAATTTCTCTCCTGTTGATCCCACGCTGTTTTCGCTGCGCTTTCTGAGTTCCTGGGGCTCCTATTGGTCAGAAAAGGGTCATACAAATCGAATCGGAGACTGAAAGTTTTTCGCCCAAAAAAACAGCAAGGCTTACCCCTTTGTATTTTTGGCGAAAATTTTCGCGATTTTGAAAAGTGCTGGAATAAATTATTTGCGGTGCTATTCGGACGTAATTTTGCAGGAGAAACTGATTGGGCGCAGTCCCAATACGCTGCGATCAACGCATCAAAAGGTGCAGCCAAAAAACGAAAACCTGTGATTTCGACATTTTTCAGCAGGTGCTTTTTCCGTCGTAATTTCTCTCCTGTTGATCCCACGCTGTTTTCGCTGCGCTTTCTGAGTTCCTGGGGCTCCAATTGGTCAGAAAAGGGTCATACAAATCGAATCGGAGACTAAAAGTTTTTCGCCCAAAAAAACAGCAAGGCTTACCCCTTTGTATTTTTGGCGAAAATTTTCGCGATTTTGAAAAGTGCTGGAATAAATTATTTGCGGTGCTATTCGGACGTAATTTTGCAGGAGAAACTGATTGGGCGCAGTCCCAATACGCTGCGATCAACGCATCAAAAGGTGCAGCCAAAAAACGAAAACCTGTGATTTCGACATTTTTCAGCAGGTGCTTTTTCCGTCGTAATTTCTCTCCTGTTGATCCCACGCTGTTTTCGCTGCGCTTTCTGAGTTCCTGGGGCTCCAATTGGTCAGAAAAGGGTCATACAAATCGAATCGGAGACTAAAAGTTTTTCGCCCAAAAAAACAGCAAGGCTTACCCCTTTGTATTTTTGGCGAAAATTTTCGCGATTTTGAAAAGTGCTGGAATAAATTATTTGCGGTGCTATTCGGACGTAATTTTGCAGGAGAAACTGATTGGGCGCAGTCCCAATACGCTGCGATCAACGCATCAAAAGGTGCAGCCAAAAAACGAAAACCTGTGATTTCGACATTTTTCAGCAGGTGCTTTTTCCGTCGTAATTTCTCTCCTGTTGATCCCACGCTGTTTTCGCTGCGCTTTCTGAGTTCCTGGGGCTCCAATTGGTCAGAAAAGGGTCATACAAATCGAATCGGAGACTAAAAGTTTTTCGCCCAAAAAAACAGCAAGGCTTACCCCTTTGTATTTTTGGCGAAAATTTTCGCGATTTTGAAAAGTGCTGGAATAAATTATTTGCGGTGCTATTCGGACGTAATTTTGCAGGAGAAACTGATTGGGCGCAGTCCCAATACGCTGCGATCAACGCATCAAAAGGTGCAGCCAAAAAACGAAAACCTGTGATTTCGACATTTTTCAGCAGGTGCTTTTTCCGTCGTAATTTCTCTCCTGTTGATCCCACGCTGTTTTCGCTGCGCTTTCTGAGTTCCTGGGGCTCCAATTGGTCAGAAAAGGGTCATACAAATCGAATCGGAGACTAAAAGTTTTTCGCCCAAAAAAACAGCAAGGCTTACCCCTTTGTATTTTTGGCGAAAATTTTCGCGATTTTGAAAAGTGCTGGAATAAATTATTTGCGGTGCTATTCGGACGTAATTTTGCAGGAGAAACTGATTGGGCGCAGTCCCAATACGCTGCGATCAACGCATCAAAAGGTGCAGCCAAAAAACGAAAACCTGTGATTTCGACATTTTTCAGCAGGTGCTTTTTCCGTCGTAATTTCTCTCCTGTTGATCCCACGCTGTTTTCGCTGCGCTTTCTGAGTTCCTGGGGCTCCAATTGGTCAGAAAAGGGTCATACAAATCGAATCGGAGACTAAAAGTTTTTCGCCCAAAAAAACAGCAAGGCTTACCCCTTTGTATTTTTGGCGAAAATTTTCGCGATTTTGAAAAGTGCTGGAATAAATTATTTGCGGTGCTATTCGGACGTAATTTTGCAGGAGAAACTGATTGGGCGCAGTCCCAATACGCTGCGATCAACGCATCAAAAGGTGCAGCCAAAAAACGAAAACCTGTGATTTCGACATTTTTCAGCAGGTGCTTTTTCCGTCGTAATTTCTCTCCTGTTGATCCCACGCTGTTTTCGCTGCGCTTTCTGAGTTCCTGGGGCTCCAATTGGTCAGAAAAGGGTCATACAAATCGAATCGGAGACTAAAAGTTTTTCGCCCAAAAAAACAGCAAGGCTTACCCCTTTGTATTTTTGGCGAAAATTTTCGCGATTTTGAAAAGTGCTGGAATAAATTATTTGCGGTGCTATTCGGACGTAATTTTGCAGGAGAAACTGATTGGGCGCAGTCCCAATACGCTGCGATCAACGCATCAAAAGGTGCAGCCAAAAAACGAAAACCTGTGATTTCGACATTTTTCAGCAGGTGCTTTTTCCGTCGTAATTTCTCTCCTGTTGATCCCACGCTGTTTGCGCTGCGTTTTCTGAGTTCCTGGGGCTCCAATTGGTCAGAAAAGGGTCATACAAATCGAATCGGAGACTAAAAGTTTTTCGCCCAAAAAAACAGCAAGGCCCCTTTGTATTTTTGGCGAAAATTTTCGCGATTTTGAAAAGTGCTGGAATAAATTATTTGCGGTGCTATTCGGACGTAATTTCGCAGGAGAAATCGATTGAGCGCAGTCCCAATACGCTGCGATCAACGCATCAAAAGGTGCAGCCAAAAAACGAAAACCTGTGATTTCGACACTTTTCAGCATGTGCTTTTTCCGTCGTAATTTCTCTCCTGTTGAACCCACGCTGTTTTCGCTGCGCTTTCTGAGTTCCTGGGGCTCCAATTTATCAGAAAAGGGTCACACAAATCGAATCGGAGACTGAAAGTTTTTCGCCCAAAAAAACAGCAAGGCTTACCCCTTTGTATTTTTGGCGAAAATTTTCGCGATTTTGAAAAGTGCTGGAATAAATTATTTGCGGTGCTATTCGGACGTAATTTTGCAGGAGAAACTGATTGGGCGCAGTCCCAATACGCTGCGATCAACGCATCAAAAGGTGCAGCCAAAAAACGAAAACCTGTGATTTCGACATTTTTCAGCAGGTGCTTTTTCCGTCGTAATTTCTCTCCTGTTGATCCCACGCTGTTTTCGCTGCGCTTTCTGAGTTCCTGGGGCTCCAATTGGTCAGAAAAGGGTCATACAAATCGAATCGGAGACTAAAAGTTTTTCGCCCAAAAAAACAGCAAGGCTTACCCCTTTGTATTTTTGGCGAAAATATTCGCGATTTTGAAAAGTGCTGGAATAAATTATTTGCGGTGCTATTCGGACGTAATTTCGCAGGAGAAATCGATTGAGCGCAGTCCCAATACGCTGCGATCAACGCATCAAAAGGTGCAACCAAAAAACGAAAACCTGTGATTTCGACACTTTTCAGCATGTGCTTTTTCCGTCGTAATTTCTCTCCTGTTGATCCCACGCTGTTTTCGCTGCGTTTTCTGAGTTCATGGGGCTCCAATTGGTCAGAAAAGGGTCATACAAATCGAATCGGAGACTAAAAGTTTTTCGCCCAAAAAAACAGCAAGGCTTACCCCTTTGTATTTTTGGCGAAAATATTCGCGATTTTGAAAAGTGCTGGAATAAATTATTTGCGGTGCTATTCGGACGTAATTTCGCAGGAGAAATCTATTGGTCGCAGTCCCAACACGCTGCGATCATTGTAAGAAAAGTTACAGCCGAATAACGATGAAGTTTACTTCGTCACCCGAATCAATCGCACAAGAAAAGATTTTTCACTCATAAATTAAATGAGGCAGATCCGGATTTTTGGCGAAAGTTTGATGATTCCCGAATATGCTGGAAAACATTCTTTGACGCACTGTGTCGACGTCATTGTGCGACAGAAATCGATTCAGCGCAGTTCGAAGACGCTGCGAGCAACAAATCAGTTACAGCCTAGTATTTCTCTGCTGGTGGTCACATCTCCATAATTGCTTCCCTGTTTGTCCTACACTCTACATTAGGGTGGGCCAAAAATAATGAGTATTTTTTTTTTACCTAATACTCTGAAAATCGGTTGCTAGATACCTCTAAAGAATTCTCACTAAATATGAGCTCTTAATTTTGATAACAAGGTCCTCCGCTTTACAATTTTGCATTTTTTCCTGAGTATTAGAAACAAACATTCATATCTCTTTGACAACTGTTCGTTCAAAAATATCTCTCCTCACATTCTTGTAGGAAATCGAACGCTCTACAAAAAAGGTCTCTTACAATTTTTTCGTAAACCTTACCGTTTAAAAGATATCAAAGCTTAAAGTTTGATTATCTTAAGAGAAATTTCTGTTTTGCTTATGAATTTTTTAACTCGCTTACAAAAAATTTTGATGAATTGCACAACTCATAGTTTTGTAGGAAATTAACTGCTCCACAAAATTGTGTCCTATGATTTGTCGATCAAGTTAAGCGTTTAAAAGATATTCATCGTCAAACTTCAATGCATACTAATTTGAACAGTTTTTGATGAATAATTCGAAAAATTTCAATTTAATTTATAAGTTTCATGAAAATTTATTCCAATGTGAGTTCCTAAGAAAAGAGAAATGTTTTAAACTATTTTTCTTTTTATTTTTTTAGTTCTATATAATATATATTTTTTAATTTTTAATTTTCAATATATATTTTTATACTATTTTTCTCTTTTCTTATGAACTCACATTGGAATAAATTTTCATGAAACTTTTAAATTAAATTGAAATTTTTCGAATTATTCATCAAAAACTGTTCAAAAGCGGAGGACCTTGTTATCAAAATTAAGAGCTCATATTTGGTGAGAATTCTTTAGAGGTATCTAGCAACCGATTTTCAGAGTATGAAGTAAAAAAAAATACTCATTTTTTTGGCCCACCCTACTCTACATGGTTCAATAGGTTCGCTAAGACAGGGCTGTGCAAATCGATTCTAAGACGAAAGTTTTCTATTTCAAAGAATTCGTCATACCAATTATATTTATAATAAATCTTTATTGATAATAATTCTGTTAACAATACATAGAACTTTTAGCAGTAAGAGTAGAGTCGAGCATCGTGTAGGCAATGGTATTATAAACATCTGCTTTCCCACTGGGTAAGTAATAACAACTTATTATAATAATAACAATTATAATTATAATAATTAACAATTATAATAATAATCCTCTACTAATTACAATTATGTTTGTCAGGCCAACTGTATCGGATTCTTCCGGAAATCTCTTTTTGGATGTTGAAAAATGCTGCCATCAATTTTCCAGCGTCGTATACTGACGTCATTCTGATGAGAGAAATCGAATGTGCGCAGTACAGAGTCGCCGCGCGCAGCGGATCAACAGTTACAAGTGATAAATGAACACATTTCCTTGTAATATCTCACCTGTTGATTAAACGATACTTTCAATGCATTACATGAATTCCTTGGGTCACCATGAGTCTAATGAGAGTCATTTAAATCGATCCGGGAGCGAAAAGTTTTCAGCCCATAAACAAGCAAGGTTAAATCGTTAATATTTTCTCAACTCCATTAGTACGGATCTTGAATAATGCTCGAATAAATTCATTCGTACACTATATCGACGTCATTTTGCGAGATTGAATGATTTCATGTTCAATGTGGCCGCGAGCAGAATATTCAAAGTTCTAAACAAAACCCGAAAGATTTCTCTGCAGTTCCGTTGTATTCTATCATTCCTCGGACCGATTATGATGTTCTAGATGCTTGCTTCGGTCCTCTTCCAGTTTAATTAGTCTGGAAGGGAAGGTACAATTAACACAGAAAAGCAAGTCTATTTCCCTACATTTCTTTATTTGACATTAGGTCGGTTTCGAAAAATCTCAAAACCAATCCTCAAGACCGTACATCCCCGTAATTCACCGAGGAAAATAGATTTCGCACAGTCAAGGGTCTCTGCGAACTTCCTGAGTAATCTACAATACCAACAATTCTCCAAGCATTCGTAGACTCTTTTCAATTTCTCCGCGAAAACGTTTACTGATGCGTCTGATTGTGGTATCACAGACCTAATTAATCACTATTTCACAAACTACCGAATGATATGGTTGAAATTCTTCACCCAAGCACGTCGAACCGAACGTGCCGATTTGACGCATACTCTTTAAAAATTATTCCATGTAATACAGTATAGAGTTGTAGGTTAAATACAAAATCACTAACAGATTTCTGTTTCGAGACGATCGTTCGAGGAGGCCGAGAAAAAACGAGTAAATCTTTTAAATACATTCGTCGTTCTTTGCCAGACCTGTAAAACTCACCTCACCTCCTCCCTACTAAACAAAGCCCATCTTTATGGAAATCATCGGTGCATAAAATCCGGACGTCAAAGAAACAGCGAAATCTTTTTAGCAGCAGCCTTTGAATACGAGACCGTCCACCCCATTTCTCATCATCTTACCACCCCTCGCTGCGCCTCTCTCGAAGTCAGATAGAGTCGCGATAAAGCCGGGTTCAAAGGCACGAAATTCCCTTTGTAAAGCAACAACGTTTGCCACCGACAATTTTTGCTCACTCTATTAAATCCAATGAAATTAGTCGGATCCTTCATCCTGCAAACAATAAGTAACAATAAGACATGTCTCGTCCTATTTGAAAAAATATTCGTATATGTATATGCGATGCGCCATCTGAATACCATAGAAGAAGATCGATATTTTGTACGACTACACGTTATTTTATATAAGGTTATTTTAGTCGTATACACTCACCCCGGAATACTTTTGCCCGCACATGGACCTCGAATCCTAGGTGTGTTGAATATCATATTCAGAATCGTTATATTTCCATTAATCATATTATAAAATATCTGTGAATCATCGAAACTGAATTAGACTTGGTGCGGATTTCTCTACCCAAAATTTATATTTTGTATACCTGTACATTACAGCTCGGCACGTCATACAGACAGCCGTCAATATTGAAATATATATATATATATGTATATTACATTAGGGTGGTCCTTATTTTGGGTAAGTCGGAATTTCAAACCTCTCCCCCCTTGCATATCACCCATTTGCCAAAAAAAAAATGTGTGCAAAGTTTAAGCCCAATCGGACAACGTTTACTCGTGGCCCAAGAGGGTCAAAGTTTAATATTGGAGCCAAATGGTAAAAACGAGCTTGAAGGCCTTAATTTAAGTAGAGCAGCGAAAAAAAATCGTAGCAGGCTATAATCCACAAGATTTCTAACTAAATTCACAACTAATTGAATGTACTGATACCGAGTTCCGCCAAAAATTTCTATGTCGAGTTGTAGATGTAAATACGTAGATTCTACAACATACGTACATCTACAAATACGTACATCTACAACTCGACATAGAAATTTTTGGCGGAACTCGGTATCAGTACATTCAATCAGTTGTGAATTTAATTAGAAATCTTGTGGATTATAGCCTGCTACGATTTTTTTTCGCTGGTCTACTTAAATAAAGGCCTTCAAGCTCGTTTTTACCATTTGGCTCCAATATTAAACTTTGACCCTCTTGGGCCACGGGTAAACGTTGTCCGATTGGGCTTAAACTTTGCACACATTTTTTTTTTGGCAAATGGGAGATATGCAAGGGGTGAGAGGTTTGAAATTCCGACTTACCCAAAATAAGGACCACCCTAATACACATATATACATCAAGGATAGAGGAATAAAAGCGATCAGTTTCAGTGTTTAGGTTGTATGATATTGTTCGCAAGCAAGGCGTTCGTATTATAATTTGTTCAGCGTCAGGACAAACCGAACGACGCGCGTTGGAAGGGATTGGCGAGTCGTCTACACGGTTATAAAATAATCGACCCATCATTGTTCGGATTCACAGACGGTCAAACTCACGCCACCGAAGCAACGATTCCCTGTCAAGAGATATTAAAGTTGATTGTTTATCGGGTCGTATTAACCGCACTCGCCCGATTAACCCAGCCAAATCCTCCCTCGTCGTTCGTCGGATGCACGCCGCTCTTTGTTATCCCTCTACCCGTTTGCCGAACTAGGTACGCACCTATATTTGTACACACAACGGTAAACTGAAGCATGTATGAACTGGCCACACGTTTACGTTGATAAATACCCGTCGTTCGTCGAATATCCACGGCTACCATACAACTACCATACAAGCATGGTGCAGTACCGCGGTGACGAAAATTTGACATTCTGAGCGGTATATTGGTGAACGGGAACGAAGGAAAAAACAAGCATATTCTGATCACTGTTCTTCAAATTTCACATTGATTATGGTCATTTCGTTTTTTTTTTTGTTCGTCAAATTAAAGTTCACCTACAGCCCCGTTCCTAAGCGTACATGCGCGACTTGTACCGCGTCCCGTTCCGTCTATTGATTTTCGGAAGGGGTGTGCCAGGGGTAGCAAAGCCAAAGGGTGGGTGACCCGTGGATGGCCTGACCGCCGCCGAGTCCATCTTCCCCTCCAACTCTCCGGAACTCTCTCCGAGTACGAGGTTCAGGATTCCTCGGAGGGATGAGATTGCGAGGAGCCTATAACGCTGTCTGTTGTTTGTCGATATTCCAAATGAAGAAGTGTGATAGGCGGCGATGGTCTCGCCGTTGGTTACCCCCGCGGAACAGAAAGCTGTTGGGAAGGGAAGAACACGAGCGAGAGAGAGAGAGAGAGTGAGCGTGAGGGGGGGGGGGGGTGGGGGGAGGGGGAGGAAAGAAACAACCAGCCGAAAGACGGCGAAGGAAAGCAGGGTTGACGATGCTCTGCGTATACTGCCGAGGGAGCTGTGAAACTGCGAGAAGCAAACGTGACTCTTTGGATATTAGCTCGGAGTTAACTCGGCTTGTGGTGAATCAGAATGATAAAGAGGAAGCTCCAGTGACGCTTCGGAAAATCTTGGACGTCACTCCGGCAATCAGACACAAGCCGATGATGATGGTGCGGTCGATTCATTGTATCCGACTTACGAGTACGATTTAGGAAAGCGTAGGTTTGCTCTACATTATGTAATTGCACAGAATTACTTGAGAATTGGGGGTAGGGTGAAAAAATCTCAAAAATCAAATTACCGACAGTTAATCATATGGAAAGATCGTAAATACGAAAATTTGTCTCGTAGAATAATAAAAATCAAGAACGCTACAATGTATAAATAAATTAATGCTGACTTTTTTTTAGGAATCGGCAAGATCCCGAAGGCCAAAATATTTAATTGCAAATATAACGAACAGTCACAAAGTCGAATTTTCAAATGTCAGACTCGTGATTTTTTGAAAACTTACGAATCCGAATTTATCAATAACTGCTGACCAAAGACGCGATCGGTCGAACCCCACTGAGACAAAATGGACAAAATACCGAAAGGTTGGAAGACGTCGGAAATACGTTTCATTCTCTCCAACATCACCAATTGCAGCTAATACATGGTGTTACGCTTGTAAAGAAACGCGAGGGCGCGAACGTGAATGTGGAACACGATTTAATGTCATAATGTATTTAATAAATTGAACTCACGTTGAAAAAGATGTACCGTTTAAATGTTATTAAAGATCTGTTGCCTATACCTTTGCGTTCTTTTTGCTCTTACGACACAGATATAATGAGATAATCTTGATAAAACTAGTATTTACTTGGTGAATTTGACAAATCCCGTATTCTCGGGATATTCGGTATTTCGTCCGTTCGAGATTCTGGTCTTTCTGCATTTTGCGGATCGAGATTTTGTTCCTTCTGAACTTTGATTTTCGACCAATAATTTTTTTCTCTTTAGGCTGCTTGAAGTATCAGCCGCTCTCAATTTTGAATTTCGGAACTTTCATTTTTCTATACCTTCACATTCTGTGCATTGTTTATTCGAAATGCCGATTGTTCGGAAAATGTTTTTTCGAATAAAACGAGCGTTCGGTTGAATAAAATTTCGGGAAAACACTTGTTCCAGCGGGTGATTTATCGAGAATCCCAATTTCGGTACACTGATCATTCGTTATTTTAAAATTCGTATCTCGAAAATTTCGGGTTTTCGACCAGCCGACTTTTGCGCCTTCGGTAATTTGTCCCCGACCAAGAATCCGATAATCAAGAGAAGTTTCCAAAAACTGGATAGATTTTACAGTTAGCAAACAGTATTCGCATGGTCGCCCGGACCGAAAGCACTTTAACGCACCTTTTGAATCCTTTAAACGCAATGAGATTATTTCCATTCCGTATAACTCCTGTAATAGTCAGCTGTAGCGTGAAAAAGCATGATTGCCAAAAGGCGGCATTCTTTCGAATTTTCAGCCCGCGGGTCAGCCACCCTGGCACTTAGTTTCGACGGCCAGTCGGGGTAAATGATAACTCGGCAAAAGACTGAGACGGAAATCCGGGGTAAGCTGCAAGGGTAACTAATGCTCAGCTAGTTTAGGTTGAGAACCGTCATGTCAGAGCCCTCCTTATCGAGCGCCTCTTTGGTATGATAATGTAATAAAATAAATGGAGGCTGGGGGTCTGAGGGCTGGCAGTCGGTGGCGGTGCTGCTTTTACTCCCATTTTCCATCCGGAACGGAGGGGATAAAATTTCAGCCGACGGGGGAACGGAGAGAGGTAGCGAGGAAGGAAGGAAGTAAGGATGGAAGGATGGAAGGATGGAAGGAAGGCAGGAAGGCATGTCCCGCAAACCTACGGTACGTACCCACACACTTAGACGTTACGCGTATACATGCCTTAGATATCCAAATACCACGTACACACGTACGTGTATTATATACATTGGGAATGGGAAATACAACAGGTCCTGCCGCCATTGCTGGGTCACGCTTCCACGGGAGTTTCAGCTCTGAAATTCTGCCAGCACGAAAGGGGCGGCGCGGCGTTTTGTTCGCGGAATCGGTGGAGAAACGGGTGCAAGCCAGGGGCGGCAAATGCAGAAACCCCGCCCTGGTGGACGCCAGTCGATATCCCAGACGCCACCCCATCGGTGTCCCCTAAACCGCCCCGACGCCACGCCGACGCCAAACGTGCCTCTGACGACGATACCTACTGTGTGAGCGCAATCTTTCGGTCGGCGTGTCAAGACAACAGCCGTCATCATGAAATGACGATGAAATTTGCGTGGTTTTTGAAAGAGCAATTAGCCATCGTTCTATCGACTATCTGCAAAGTGGCGCTCCTGGGATGGAAATGTAATTTGGCGCTTGCTTTTTAAAAGAAGAAAAAAAAAAATGTAGGAGTTTTTAAATTACTCATGTCTCTTTGTTTCCCGTGCCCGTAGCGTAATTTCCACACCAAGTGTGCGTTTACTGGTACCTGCAAAGGCGAACGCATCTGGTGCTATACGTGTGTGTACGTATAATATGTACCTACTGTTTAACCTCCTACTTTGACAAGTTAAGCAGCCTTTAAATCTCGCTCAGCCGAGACTGTAATTTATACGACGCCGCGTTGCTTATACCCAGGGGAACGGAATTTCACTGGTCTCCCCTTGGCGTGCAGAGCGAGGGCGGAGGCAAAACGTCCCAGGGATTACATAGCGATAAATATACAATCGGTGCATAGTTGAGGCGACATTAGAGGTGGATATACCCTCGGGCAGCCCCCGTCTACACGCTAATGGGTCGCACCTTATAATGCCAGTGTAATACCACTTACACGCGCGTCCATGCGAATCATGCCTCCTTCGTGAGAAAATTAAAAAAATGAAATTACGAGCAGGCAGTTCTTGCACGACGATCGTTTATTAAATTCTGGTCAACGTTACTGCATATTTGAGGTATAATTCACATGCCATTATACACCGTTATTCTGTATTTTTATTACAAAGAATATTACACCGCCGGGCAACACGATATTCACCCCCAGCTACATAGCATATAGTTTTACGATAACAATACCACGACACGGAGTGTGCGGGGCCACCGTGATTCCGTCAATTATGACCTAACCTTTGGCTTGACACATGCAGCCTTCAAGTCATGATACTTAACCCCTATACCTATGCATAGGCACCCCGCACGTAGATACAATCTGTGTAAATACAAGTAATATACGAGTGTGTATAATACATGTTTATACATATATAGAAGTTCGAAATTCATGACCAATGTGGTTATATATATTAAAAATGTTTCGTCGAAGTTGGTCATGGTAGAATATCCTTTTATTAATTACTTAAATGGTTCTGATGTTTCGATCGGCCACGTCCAAGCATCATCAGGCAATAATTATTGACAATCCTACGAGCGTAACGTGTTGTTCACAATAATTATTGCCTGAAGATGCTTGGACGTGGCCGATCGAAACATCAGAACCATTTAAGTAATTAATAAAACGATATTGACAAACTTCGACGAATCATTTTTATACATATATATATATGTATGTATATGTGTATTATACACAGTGATATATACTATATTATATATAATATTTTTATACATAATATATGCATAATATTACACGAATAAATAATGAATGATATAATAATGAGGAATAAATACTTACAAATGAATACATAAATATTTTGAATAGCTAACTTTTAATTCCTTGTAGATTAGATGCCTGCAGTTTTCGTTATACCTTCAAGTTTTTCTTGCATTAGGTACATCATTTCGTGTTTGACAACGATTTACGGATGAAAATGTTTATCAGCCTATATAATACATACAACATACTCGCTAGTTATATCAGAAGTGAATCGCACTCGTGCAGCCACGTGAAAACCACTATTACTCAATTGGGACTCGCGTCATTTTTCGTAGAAATCGCGAAACCCCGGGCGTGGCCAGGATCATAATCTTTGCTCTCTTTCCCCAATTCGTCAACAGGGATTGTTGGTCGAACATGTATCGACGATCGTTAAAGAGCCGGAGTAGGTGGACGAAAGATAACGGAGAAAATGCAAGTTCCAAACTCTGCACTTTAACAAGCCAAGTTCGGCCTAATTCTTATACATGTCGCAAAGAACTTTCTCCATAGGAGTGTTACCGATCGTTTTGTGGAAGTAGACCAGCTCAACCCTCGTCGCTGGAACGACTCGCAGAAGGGGCAGCAGAAGAAGGAGCCTTCCGAAGCGCGCCGGGTTTCCCGGATGCTGAGCTCTCGCGTGCTGCCCGAGCATAACTTGAGCCTGATCTTGAAGATTCTCTATTTGACTGGGGTCCTTGAGGCCGCGGGTTTCTGCAAGACAAAGTAAAAAGACTCTGGACTAATATCGAAACTCCTCGTGTCTGCCGACCATCGACCAGCCGATTGACGATAAAAATTGTCTCACCAGGTCGAAAGAGAACGATGGCTTTCATGCAGGCGAATTCCGCGGGGTCTACCATCATGGCTTTGTATCTGTGGAGGGTGTCATGCAGATGTCTGACGTCCGCGGAGACTTGGGTGGACTTCCCGACACCCGGGTAATGCAACCCCTGGTGGGATTGGAGCGGCGGTGAAAGCGTCAGGGCGGTAAGTTCGGCGGCACTGAAAAGCGGCGACGACTCCAGGGGCAAACACCACTGGACGGCGTTTAAGAGGAACAATTCCGACCATGCCTCCTCGAGCAGTATTACTTGATCGCGGAATGGTAGACTGGCAAAAGAAGGAAGATTCTTGGCCCACTTTACGGCCATGAAGAGCAATCTGGCACTCGTTTCGTAAACGGTCTCGACCGTCGTCGGCGAATAGAGGGCGGGAAGCACCGGCGGTAGCTGAGCGCATCCGCTGCGCTGTGGAACGACGGGTTCCTCGTTTGTCACGTCGATACTATCCTCCGAGCCGTTGCCTTTTAGGAGACGAGAATAATCAGGCATCAGACTTGAATCGGAACTGATCGAAAAGCGATAAGCTCAACTCACCGTCTTCGGCTTCCTGGCGCGGTGGTGTCGAAGCACTCGTTGAATTCGGGGTTGGCGCAATAGATGGCAGAGGTAGGGGTGCCGTGTACCTGGCCATCGCCAGTGACACCGGGGGTCTGAAAGAATTGGTGAAACTTTTTTTTACTCACAAAGTTGTAATGCCAGGGAAGAGGAGAAGAATTTGTTATACCGGCTCACGGGGGCGTGATCGATACTGTATGCACGGTGAGACGGGATGACGCATTCTGCACCGATACCTAATTCAATTTTCCACCGTCCCCAATCATTCGGCATAATACCTATATTACATCCTACCAACTCACGAGTACGAGAATCCAAGTATAAGATTCGTTTGTTTCTGGAGCAGTGATTTTGTTTGCTTAGCATGTATATACGTGATTTGATATTCCGCGTCGCAATAAATCATTGCGATTCTACCTGAAAATAGTACAACCGTTTTTTTTCTCCCAAATGTAACTAACAGCCGTTCAAATTTCCGAAACGAAAGTCTCTACGTTTAGATCCGCGACGTTTGCCGTTGATGCAAGTCCACGCTCGCCACCGAGTTCGGGTTAAAGGTGACTCAGGTAAGCTGTCAAATCGAAATAACCTCCATGGTTCAATTCTCTCGAATTTTTCGCGAGGGTATGAGAAACTTAACGAAGTTCAAACCTTCACCGCAGGGTACTGGAAGAAGCCACCACCTTGGAAGCGGCCCGTTGCTACCAAAATGACGGTAGCGTCTAGCAAAAACTTTGCTTCCTGCTACATGGACCTGTGCAAACAGCAGCGGCTCCGGCCGCTTCCGGTGATAAGCGTTACCCTGCCTCACAGTTTGGACTTTACAACGGACCGTGTAAAAATGGAAGACTGGGGACCGCTCTTGAACTCCCTGTCTCTCGATCACAGCCTAAAATCGGTGAGCGTGAGGAGCCGGTACCAGTGCCGAAAGCCCCTGGAGGAGGTCAACACGGAGAACAAGGCAAGAGCGACGGGGAAGGCGCCGGCTATTCTAACGCGGTTTTTGCTCGAATGGTTGTCTCACAGCGTGGGTCAGTGCGTGAGGAATTCGCCAGTGCTGACCAGCCTCGAGCTCGAGGGCATTCCTCTGCCTCCCGACTGCCTCGCCGTTCTCTGCGTCGGCCTGGCATCGACGAACACCCTCAAGCACTTCTCGCTGCAGAGGTGCCGCATCGGCGACGGTAGTTGCGAGCTGATATGCCGCACCGTCGCCGATGTCCAGAGCATAAGGTCCCTGAACCTCGGTCAGTGCGACCTGACGCATCGGAGCGGACCGACTCTCGCGGCAGCGCTTTCCAGGCAAAAGCTGATACTTTACCACGACACTTGGAAAGAATCGCTGCGGTATCGGGAACCGAATTTGGAGGCGATGCCGGGGCTGCGTCGTCTGACGCTGAACGGAAATCCGCAAATGGGAGACCTCGCGATTCGCGAAATAATCGAGGCGATACGAGACAGTCTATGGCTGAAGGCCCTCGACTTGCAGAATTGCGGGATCACCGAAAGCGCGGCCTGCCAATTCTTGGACCTTCTGAACAGCAACCTGACCCTGGCCGTTGTCGACCTGCGATTAAACGCTGTTCGAGAGCAAATTTTGTGGGAGATCTCCAATAAGCTCGAAGCCAACAATGGTGGCGCCTCTTCGGAATATCACTGGATGTGCTTGCCGCAAAATAGTAAGTCTGCGTCGGTGACCACCGCCCAGCGCTACCTCAATCCGGATCGAGGTGTCGCCGCAAAGACGACACTACCCAGGTCGAGACGCACGGTCAGCAGGCAGCCGAAAAGTCCGTGTCGCCAGGCAGCTCCTAAGAGGGCATCGACCGCGTCCTCGGTAGCCCGCCAGAGAATAGAAATCAAGCCGAGTAATAATCCTACACCGAGCCCGGCGAAGCCGGGGGACACCGAACGGCTAAAGATTGTGGAAAACCCCGAGCATCCCCGAGCTTCACTCCACCTCGACCTCCGCGCCGATCTCTGTCGTTCCTCGAACGCGGGAGGTGGAAATCCCGAAAGCGGGCGGGATGGCGAGAAGTTTGTCGAGGAACGTCCGGAATACATGGTGAAAAACGAAGCGAGCCCTCAGGTTGACGAGATATTTCGACAACTGATCGAGGCCAAGGCGCGACACGAGCAACTATTCGAGGAAACAAAGCGGAACGACCTGCTGCTAGCGGAGGAAAAGCTGCGACGAGAAATAGCCGAGGCGAAGCTGAGAGCGCTGAACGAAAACCTCGCGGATCTGGAGGCGACGCTGAAGACGAAGGAAGAGGAGACCCGCGGCTATCTTCTGATCAGCCAGCAGTCGTTGGACGAGATCTGCTTGACGTTCGATCGCCTCCTCGAGATGCTGGACAGCGTGACGAAAAATCCGAACACACCGCAGAGGAATACTGACGAGGAATCGGTCGATCGGGAAACGATAAAGCGGCATCTGGCTCACCTGGTCCGCAAGACCAAGTCCGAGAGCTTGTCACGCAACGTTTCCCCTGAAGCTAGGACACACGGACCAGCGGATAATTTGCGTCCCGAGATGATAAACAGAAAAACAACGAGGTCAGAGGCTAACCTTCGCTCGACCCTTCCTCCGATATCCGTTCCGATACACCTGGAGAAGAACATTGGCGACAGCCCCGATCTCATGTCCCCCCTGCGCGAAACGAGCCGCTTCGCAGATGCGAAACTCTACGATTCCCCTGGGCGACGAGCGCGGGCGATATTTGCCCAGATAGTGAGAGACGGATCACTTTCGACGATCGGCTCTCACGTTGGTTAACACCCTCGAGTCGAGGCACGAACGGTGAGAGGGCACAAGGGGAACGGTTCGAAAAATTGATGTGGCAAAGTGGCGGTCCAACGGGATCACAACAACGGAGGACAAGAATTAGCCAAATGTGAAACGTATGTGGAAAATTGAATATAGGATAGGGTTTTTTTTTTCTTTAAAATTTTAACAACCACCGGTATAATATATAATATATACTATGATAGTCCATACGGTATGGATTTGAAGAAAAAAAAAAAAAATTACTAAACGTTACCATTAAGGTATAACAGTTTCTACAAACATTTTACCGATTCTTTGTTAAGCAAATAATAAATGCTGTTGTTTTTCACGAATCGACGCATTGTAGGGACGACAAAAGAAACATCGGAGCGCCGCCCATAACTCGGGCTAGGCTGGCTCGTTTCAAGTTTACTTTACATTAGAGGAGATCGGGTTTTCGTTACTTTCAGTTGAGTTACTCGCCGCGTTAACCCCGAGCGTCACGACGACGTTCAAAGGTAATTTTTAACGACTAACACGTAAAATGATCCGTCGCAGTAGCTCTTCGACCGCGACCACGGCACACGCGACGTTGAGCATAATATCACTATCAGGATCAAAGATGATCTGAGGCTCAACCTCTAGCCTGCATACCTTATAATATCTAGACTTTGTATATCGCGTGCCTGACCAATCGGAGCGTGATTATCTATCTCTAGGCTTCATACACGCTGTTTAGACGGTAGCTTTAAGACGGCTAAGAGTCTCTGACCCCGGTTTGTGGATAGGCGTATAATACGAAACAGCAACAGACTCACCCAAACACTCCAACGGCCACAGCAGCTTCTCGAAGTGCTCGATCCTGTTCCATTTCGACGAGAGCTTCAGGTCTGATGGTGGCTGTGTTCCGTGGCTGTCTTTCATTCTGCACGGCTGCAACAAGCGTATTACTGACGTTATTGCCAATAATTACTGCAATAGAGAGATGACAGAGATGCGATTACGGCTGTGGTGATAATCGGCGTGTATATAACAGATATTATCATGTTCTGTACAAATATTGGGCGAAAATTTCGATGATTTTCTCTACGGGGTCAGTCAATCGACGCGAAATAAATATTGGATTGAGTCTCTGAGATATTTCCATGTCAAGTTTTATCGCCAGGGGTAACCGGCAAGAAACAAAATGCCGAGAACAGCCGCAACCAGACAAAACTTGACCCGACGGGGGGCTGGGAGGAGGGGGGCGACTGACGGAGCCTGCGGCCCCAGCTTCGCGGATATCGAGGTTCTGTCGATGACAGGCCTTCGTGTATCCGGAATCAGATCCATTGTTTCCATCCGATATTATGTAATTCCCTGCTCGCTTTTTCTCAACCCTCCGCCAATATCAGAAGCCTATCAGCTGAGGAGATTAATAATCATTTTATGGATATAATCCAACGTGGTGGCTCTTCGAATATGCAGTGTGTGTGTGTGTCTTTCCAAATTACCGTTACGAAAAAATGACACGTTACGATGTTCAACGATTAATATTCGATTTATAATAAACATCTCCCGAGAGAACGAAACTTTTACCAAAGTATTACCACCCCTGTAATTTGTGTTTTTTTTTTAAATCCTAAATTAATAACGTATGCTCCGAACATTCTAACGCGATGTACGCGATATAGGGTGTCGTTTGCGCGAACTAAACTGCACGACCGGCGCAATAACCACCGAGTTGATGTCATCCGAGCAAAGCGGTGGTGAGCATCGTTGCTTTCAGCCCTTTGTGCCAGTTTTTCGACACATTAAATTTCTCTCGCCCTTTTTTGTGCGTCTCCTCTTCCGCCGCAGGAGAGATAAACGCTCCTGATTTGCATGAGCTGGCCAGGCGGCAACCCTGCGGCTGCGAGGACTCCCCGTCGCGCTTCTAGCTCAAGTTTGTTTCCTCCAATTAACCCTTCGGGCAACGAGACACGCGACCATCGCTAACGAGTGGATTTTTCGCCAGCCTTAAGGGCGACGACTACGGCGAAGCGTGAGGAAATATATCTATGTACGCTCTGCATAGGTCCGCTACGTATTGACTGCCGCGGTGGTTGAATCGCGGTCGTGCTTAAATTGTTGCGCTTCGCTAATAGCTCCAGCATTCGTCACAGGCTAACGAACGAGTCCAAAGAACCAATGGCCAAATCGTTGAACGAAAACCTTTTACAACCGGAGATGTTACGCAGGCACGTCGAAGACTGCGGCCTTCGTTAGTCGTTGGTAAAGTCGCACCTAGACGCAAATATGAAATGGTTGATGGATGCGATATGCTGTAACGCTTTTTTGCTGAAACGAGTGTCGTTCAAGGGTTCGTGAGAAAGCGAAAGCCGAGGCATGCGGCCAATTCTACTCTTTGCCCGATTTCCCGATTTCCCAATTCACCCAACGATTCACCTCCTTACCCGAGACTTGAGGGGTCCGAATCCAATTTCTTCTCCGATATCCAACTTCGGCTATAAAAAAGTTACCGCCATTCGGCAGAGGAATGGCGCGGAATGAAACGAAGGGTGAAGAACGACGAGGGGGAGATGCGGGGCTGCCGAAATGGGGAAGAAAAAAAGAAAAAAAAATGAAAGAGACAACGCGCGCTCGGGTATCGAGACAATCTGATTTTGAGGAGAGGAATTTCGGAGTAATGCCTGCACCTGACTTGTGGAAGATCATCCGCTAAGACCGGGAATCGAGGATATTTTGTCCAATCTTCCGATTCGGAATTACTTAAATATTATTCTAACGTAGATTCATGCAATATTACTTACCATCTTTGTTCATCCCCATTTGTATGCATTTCTTAAGACGGCAGGCTTGGCACTGATTTCTATGAGCTTTGTCGACAATGCAGCTTCCAGTGTTCGCTTGACATCTGCATCGAAATAGACAAATTCATCAATTCGTTATGTTCCCTTATTAGGCTGGCTTCACAGTGTTCGAGTTCCGTAACGATTCATCCTCATTGCAAGGCGAAAGAAGGCTTCTGCACGTTGCTTGCTCACTATTACAGTTATATCACTCATTGTTAAGTTCAGTCAGAATAATCGATCAAATTCTAACGATAAGCCTCTCACGCTCCATGTGTCAAAACAATGTTTGCGTAATAATTAATCTCTATTCCGATATAAATTTCCCCGTCGTCCCCTACATCTTACTCAACACCAACAATTGTTCAAATTCGACCTAATTTTGAATTAAAACAACCGAGCCAGTCTAAGCCGCTAATTAAATTTTGTCATCCGGAAATTGGGACGAAGATGATCATCACCAGAAAATCCTAAACCCTTCGTCTTTTCTCCCCATTCTCACAAGTAGACGTCGAATTTGTGACTAAAAGTGTTATTTATTAGCTTACAAACATGCATGTTTGTTTGAGTATACTCTTATTTTGATTGGAAAGATTACTCGTTGTATAATTTAAATATTGTAATGCAACAATAAAAAGATATCTATAAGAGACGTTTTTATATTTTATAAATTTGCAGTTCTGTGAAGCTATTTGTTGGATTTTGCATCAGGCTTCGTTATACATGACGCGACACGCACGAAACTCTTATCACTGCTTTTTCCGACATTATGTTTCAAATTTCATTAAAATCTCCGATTAAAACAAAAAATACCTCCCAGAAACTAGTAATGTTTATGGATAAAAGAATGCAGATATTTTTGTCAGCGTATGATAAATTTTTCATCCGAGTTCACCTAGATACTAAATTTTAGGGGCTTCCCAAAACTGAACTCGATGCTGTTCACAACGAATCTGGGCAAATTAACTAAACTTTTTAGTTTTCTGTCGCTACAACACTTAGCTACAAAAAAGAGAGAGAGAGAAAATGCGAATTATTTTGAAAGGTTGATCTGGGATCAGTTCGGTTCGTGAGTATATTATGAAAAGTTGTAGGTACGCTAATACTGCCTAGCGATTCGGATAGGAAGCCTGGCAGATCTCAAGTGCCACGTTCCGCCGAGGCTCGAAAATTCGTTGCGCTCTGGATGTGAGTAGTCCTGACGCTCGGTGGCTCGTGCGGAAGAATTGGCGTTAAATTTCATTACTCTCGTTGTTGGGCTAACCTCGTTATCCCAGGGTGTTCGCGAGAGCCGAAGCGACCCGAGTTTTGTCCCTGGGGGAGCTGCGACGTACTCGTTCACGTCCTTACCTTCGTCCGCTTTTAATCCCGGAGTAAGTACATGTAGGTTGTACGACGGGTTCAACTCGACACATTGCAACATAATTTCAGCAGCATGCAAGGATATATGGATCCGGATTCTACGAGGGTGAAAGAAGCTTGTCCAGATTTTTTATTCGTTATTCAATGATTTTTCAAACACGAGGCATCACTTGGCGATTAACGTAGATATGGATTGAATAATTTTTGTGTCCTCATTAGGGCGATTTGAGCTAACGTCATTCGCGAAGTAGCGAACCTCTGTGATTCACGCGAGGGTAGTATCTTGTCCCGATACATAGGAGAAATGAGGAGGGATGTAGGAAGGCTCGTGGCGTGCTGGCATGGGGCCCACAAATTGATTTGCGTTCACACCCCGACGGGGACTCCCGCCCTTCACCTACTGTCACCTACCCTTCAGAACCACATCATACATTTATTTACCCATCTCTCTGTCCCGTTTTCGTTCCAGCCCATTCTCCGCTACACGTACATGTATGTACAACTTGTATTCTATCTTGCCGAGGCGTGCCGCCTTATTGTTTGCTGCATCAAGCCTCGCTCCGGCTACTCCGCCCAAACTAAACCACTGCCACTGCACGTGACTTTCTTTGCTTTTTTCCGTTTAATTGCCCCGCGCGTCGTTTATCGCCGGTATTATAAATCGAGGCCATGCCTCGTTTGGCTTTCAAAAATTTACGGGAGCGCGTGGGAATTATCATCAATTTTAGAGAAAGAAAAGATTTAGGATGAGCCATGCGAAGTGTTTGATTATTACCGGAAGCCGAAGTATTACAGTCGGGAATTTCCGTGTGAGCTTAGAGTAGGTGTAATATATTGATGAAAATTGACAACAAACCGGGTCCGAACAGGCAACAAAGCGCACCAATTATACCAAGCTCGGTTGTGCGCGGGGCGGGAGATAGTTTGGTAGGTAATCCAACGATTGCGGGGTATAAGCGTCGCGCGTCGCGTCGCGTCGGGACGCATCTGTCGTTCGGATATAACGGCGTCGACCGGCACCGTCACCCTCAACCGTCCCGGTAATTGGTTATCTGTGCGAAGGCTCTTCAGTCCTCAAATCTCCATTGCGGCAACGAACCGTGCCTTAACTTGTACTCTTCACTATCTATGCGCCATATGACTATGAACGAGAGGAGTCATAGGTATCCACCGCGAATTACGCGTATCGGCTTAATCTGCAAAATCCCCGTCGCGCACGACACAGATGCAAAATGTTGCAAATTGTCTGCAGTTGCCTGAATTACTTTATTAGGAGAGGAAATGGTTAAATAAATTAGAGAACAGTTTATATATATAGTGAAAGAAATTCTGTACGTCTGTCTTGTATGTTTATTCTGTAACGACTAACTTTTCATACACAAGACGTAAGTGTCAAGAAGAAGGTAAACATTGTATACCTTGTGTATATGTTCCGTGTAAGTGTGTTGTCTGTACGCGAGAGTGAATGTGTATGTGAATCTGTTTTGGCCTTTATGATTGTGTCGTTGACACTCTTATTCAACACAAAAGAGTCCGAGATGGCGTACACCTTCGTCTCCAGAGGATACCTACCTACCTATGACGATGGAGTTTCGTTCCCGAGGGGTGAACGGGTGGCAATGGTCGAAGCCGGGAGGTTGACTGATAAATGATTTGGAATGTGAATGAAAATGAGCTTGACTCGAATCCCGTATAAATCTGACGAAAGTGAGGTAAGATTTACCGGAGGAGATCCCATTCTGGTATTCGTTTTCCGGTCACGTTCAGGACGCGGTGGAGAAAATATTCATTTTTCAAACCGGACTTAATTTTCTACGGACTCGGGCGAAGGGTCGACGATCCTCCGTATATCGAGAGCATTGGCGCTGCTTTTGGCCTGCCTTACACGGCACCTTGAATCCTATGCCAACGCATACGTAGGTACCTACCAGGCTGAGGACACACAGTCGAATGCGTGCGTGCGCCACCGTGGCCCGTCGATCGAACTCACGGTTGAAAGGGATTCAATGGAGACGGATGGTGCCTCCCGAGGGACGGGTTGTTGGCTCGGCTGGCACGGGGATTCGATATGATACCGTGAGATGAGCACCATTGTTGCCGGCATTAGGATGATCCCGCTCGACTCTCGAGCCACATGGCTCCTCGCGTCTACGTATACGTACGTGTAACGCGGACTCAATTGAAGCGGTAGCTGGACAAATTGTTCTTCGACCTATAGGTAGTTATTCTATCTTGGACGCGATTGCAAAGTCGTGCCAAATTTCAGGGTATCGAGTTCCCGACCTTCGACGACGCGATACGCAATTATTGGCTGTAGGTAGGTTGTCGCGCTTGTAATTGCATGTAGAAAAATTCTCTGACCTGTAAATCAACTTGCGGCGCACGCTCCTCTTGAAGAAACCGCTGCACCCGTTGCAAGCGAGAATCCCGTAGTGTTTCCCTGAGCTGGTGTCGCCGCAGACGACGCATATCAGGCCCAGTGTCCGGGGCGGTTTGGCGCCGTGCTGAGGCTGCTGCTGTACCTGGCCCATCAAGTGAGGATGCCCGTTCCCAAGAGCTGTCAAGTACGGTGATCTCGGGGGAGGAAACTCCGATGGCATTCCTCGGCAAAGCGGCAGCGGACAGTCCTGGACACCCCGTGATGCGTAAGGGTCCAGGCTCGAGGCTGACCCGGTAGCGCCGAGGGGACTGTACCGCTCCGGAAGTCCCGGTGAAATAACGCTACTGTCACCCGAATCTGTAACGAAAATACCGGGTGCTTCCTTGAAACGTTAACACGCTGAACATTGGTCAATATGTTTATCGCCTACGGACATGGAACGTGGTGGAATTTCAAGCGGTCGCTTTCCCTAATCTCCCGACACTTCGTGTAATTGTATCAAGATTCGGAACGTCTGCTCCCAAAACACGTGCCCGTACATGTAGTCGTCACCCGCCGCGGATCCGTCAGATGTACGCTTGGATGGTTGTATGCATATCGCATAACTCCGACTATACATGCGAGTGTGTGTTCATCGCGGCGTTAGACAAACAGGCTGCCGCCTTCAAGACCTTCGATTCCTGCTGCCATTGTTGTTATTATTGTTGTTATTATTATTATTATTATTATTATTATCGTTGATGTTGTTGTTGTTATTATTATTATTAAACGAGTTCAAAAACGAGGTAACAGTTGCATAAACTGATCCTGTTGTGAGAAGACTACGCGACGCAGAGACACTCAACTCGACTAACGCAAAGTATATAGTAAAGTCATGTAAGAAACACCGGCGGGATGTCAGCTTGACTTCTGTCCTCGGTACCGCAGCATGTCAAGCATGTTTGTCGATTATTGGAAGCCATAGGTAAATAATTTTATGATTCAAATATACGTAGCCACACGACTGAAGTTACGGGAACGCTGAAACATCCACTGGATACCAAAACTGGGTAGATTAAAATACAACGTACAGAAATTCACGGTCAAAGAATTACCGCGTACATCATACGTACGCTCGTATCGGCATATTTTTCATACCCATGCATAATACATGTAGTTTTTTTTTTTCTCCGTCAATCAAGTTAATCAGTTAAGACCACTCTTACGAAGCAATTCATTTCCGCTGACCCGATCAGTCTGCCGCACCCCCTTTGGCGGGTAATCCCTAAATCTCTTTCTCGTGCTCGTTCAGCGACGTTCTCGACGTTAGTAACCCCATTGAAGAGTAGGAGCGTATAGGACCTCGTGAACCCCCGGTTGATTGCATTATAAGGAGTCTGTGCCATTCTATGTTGCTGGGGCGAGAAGGGGAGGAGGGAGGGGGGCCTTTACACCCCCTGTTCGCCAATTGCATAAGAATTAATTGCATTTATTTAATACACGTAAATATATAACGCCCGCACCTACAATCGTAGCACTTTGCCTAATATTATATACTAGCTGTAGCTATACATATAAGTGGTGAAATGCAGGGTACCAGCTACGCTGCAGAGAGGAAGAAAAACGGATGCCTGTTTATTTTCAGGTTATACAAGTGTACAGATGGGAATGGCTACAAGCTGCTGGTATAACGGAAAAATGCATGATAAAAAAAAAAAAAAAAAATATAAATTCGATCGCCTCAAAGGAAAATACGATGTACGCTGCAGTATTTGCAGCCGTTATAAAAGTGGGCGAATCTTTTTTTTTTGTCATATCTATTCTGATCCCAAGGGCTTACGCAGCTCTTGCGTTCAGACAACCGCATATCTCGCTATCTAATTTCATTCTCTTTCTCGGTAAACAATATTTACATCGGGAAATGGGGTTTTGGAAAAACCTCAAGAAGTACGAAGTAACGCTCCTTCCCATGAATATGTAGATTGTAGATATAACTATACAGATTTTTCCCCTACCGTCACGATCGGGGCACGACCCCAAGGATAAAATTATTCCAATCATTCCGAGAGTGCAGCTCGCAGCTACTATTGCCGGAGTTATTATATTCTCGCTGCTGATTTAACTCCGAAATTTGATGGGATTGTGTTTTGTATACGGTTGTTTAAGGGGCACGAAGAAAATCACAAGACCTCCTTTACTACTTACTTTACGCCAATTTTCCCCACCGCGGTGTTTATAATTCCGCTGGAATTATACTCTGCAGAACACTGAGCCCAAAGAACCAATCAATGTCAAATATCGCGATAATGTAAAACCTATTTTTCGCAATCATTTTTTACTTTTCCGCATACCTATCTTGACGTCATGTACCAAAATATGAAATCGTCTGGAATCCGCGTACCGAGACTGATCTTCCTCCGAAATTCCGTCGAATTGAAACTAAAGATTTTTCAGAATTTTCATGTCAGATGCGATTGAGAACGGAGTTGCCTGTTTGTAGCCAAAAGCCATGCGGGAGTTTAGACTCAGGGGGGTCGCAGGTGGCGTCCCGACGTCCCCCAGACTCCGAGGACTTTCGAGGCGCAGCAGCCACCACCATTGATATGCTAATGAAATTTAACGCTTACTCTTAAACCAGATGTGAGTTCTAGATTGTCGGGTCTCTGGCTTGGCGCCAGGGAAAAAATTGCATTTCATACTCGTTAAAAAGCGAGGCGCGTGCTTAATGGAACCGAACCACTCATCGGTTAGAAATCACACCGTTACAGTGATCAAGTGGTAGCTGGTAGTGATCGCTGGTCGGCGGATCCAAGTGGATCATTTCGTGGCGCTAATTCACGCGTATCAGCACCACATAAACGTTGCGATAACGATCACCGAATAAGACTGCGGAAGCTAGACAGGATAAGCACAAATTGAATGCGGTACAACGCGGTTGGTATTTGACAAGCTTCGCGCGTACTGCCACTCGTAACTTTTCGTCGAATCACGAGAATTCGATTACTCCAATGGCATCATCCGCATTCGATCCAAGATTTCATCTCCTCGATTCGTACAGCGCAGTACGGTATAAGGTCAGGGGAATTCAAATGACTTGGCGAGTGGACCGACGCTGATTTAGAATCATTCCGGATTCGTTATTAAAGCCAAGGCCGCATACGACGTGAATCGCACCTGTTAATTTCTCTTGACTCTATTCATCCGCGTAACGAATTGCCGTTTTTTCATACCCTCTTTTGCTTTTTGTACAAATATCAAAGACGGGTTACATATGGATGTGTATAATAACGTTGTATTGTACTTTATATACGTATATACGTGCATGTGACACGAAATTTGATGTTGACACAAAATGATGACATTCGATGGCTTAAGGTGAACGATTCTTGGGCTACCTAATACACGCATAAGTTATAATTTGATCATGATCGTTTCTTGCCGCGGGATTCGCTTATACTGCACAGCTGCTTGTCGATGAATTCTGTGCTCGACGCTTGTATCTTTGTCCGAGGTGTCTGTGCGTATGTGTAATTCGAATATTCGTTCAAGTACGCAGTTGTGCAGCTATTCGGAACCACCACTTGGTAAAATATTTGTAATATACATAATATGTTTAATATTACGTATTATACTCAGTGTTCGTAATACACAAATATGAATCAGTGAATAGTTACCAACTAGCTTCGAACCATCGCACAAAAGTATTCCTGGTATTCATACGCTGTTAATAACTGTAAATCATTGACCATACTTACTGATTTAATCAATTTTCAACGAATATTCGCTTTGCACTCCGCACTTGCATTGTAAGCTTCGCTGCGACTAGCTTGTAAAAATATTGAAAAATAATACGCCACGACGATCCAATAACATTGAAACCTAATACCAATTCAATCGTCGATTCTGTACTCGATTTAATTATCAGACGTTATTACGGGAAATTTAAGTTTTCACGCATCGTTTCGCCCACCTTGAGAGCAATTTAATGGATCCCTTGTAGATTTGGATCGCAGGTAGGTTACACTCCGCGTCTCTTGCCGTCGGAGCGACCAAACCCACCGTACAAATAAACGAATTGTTCGAGACTCAGGTTATAGGTAGGTATTTTGTAAATAGACGAACCTCGCCTTAGGCTTAAAGGACTTCCCGGACTTCGTGGATGTTCCGGACTGCTAGCGTGGTGGAGTTGTTGCGACTGGCCAAGATGATCTCCGGCGGTACCGACGGCCGTCGCTCCATTCATTACGCCGTGGCGCCTGGACTAAGCACTTTTCTGCAAATAAATACGTAATAATTGTGCGTAACAACGAGCAGCCAATAGCTATAACCTATAGACAGTGCTGTTTTCTGGTCGTGTAATGAAAATTGTCAAAGACAAAAGAATTTCCTGTAAGAAATTAATTTACCTAAAGATGTAGAATTGTTTTGTGAATTATTTAAGAAGAATTCCCGACGACTCGATCAGTGTAGCATAATTTCAAGGCAATTAAATATCTTGTATGGACGCTGTGCCCACTGATATGGTATTCTAAAATTGAAAATCAGAGAGCGGACCACGTCAACGCAGTCGAATCGAGGCATCGAAAGATCAAATCTGGATCGAAGCACTGTTATACTGAACTTACTGTTAATATCGGCACGTGTGTGTCACTGATTTGGAGACGAACTCGCGTGTACACTCAACGAAAATACAGTTTTCCCGGCACTGGAGAATATACGGATCTTCAACTTGACGCTGAAATTTGACAGCGATGACGATGACGATTGACTGACGTGGCCGGGTCCGCCTGATCTGATAACAACCGACGACTGACCGTCTGCGTGGTAGCTGACGGAGGAGATGCGAAAGCAACGGGCGACGCGACGTGTACCGCGGATTGGTCCGGGTCTACTTTTGAAGGCGGGATCAGGTGCCACTGTGGGAAAAACAAGAAAAACGGATCCGAGGATTTAACCTATAGCGGCTACGTTTGATGTGGCGGCGGCGGGCGTCTCGACGCCTGCGCTTCTCGCCGGTTCCCTCTTCTGGGGGACTAGACTGGGAGCTGGGGCTTGGTCCAGGGACAGCCTCCCTCCACTTCCTCGGCTATAGCGCGGCAATAATTGTTGATCGTTGCCTGCAAATAAAAGGACGGAGAATTGAAGACGGAGAAGGGATAACAGAGAACGCGGAACGGTGGATGGAGAGCTTTGGAGTGTGGAGTGTGGAGGATGGAGCATGGAGGATGGTGGACGTTGTCGGACCCAAGATGGAGGGAGAATGAAAGATGAAGAGCACGGAATGAGGCTTCGCGTTCACTAATGCCGTCGGTGCTTTGAAGCCTTGAGAAGACCGAGGATACCAAGTTAAACTTCGTATACGCATATTGGACCGAGATGGCAACTTACCTTCCAATTCCTGCACACTGTATCCGAGCTTATTGTTAGAATAATTGAACGCATCGCGTATCACATACCTATAGTGTAGTTACGTATTTGTAATACCCTTTGTCGGAGACACTGGGATTTATTCCTAGAGTAATTAAGAAGATTAGCACCATGTGACCTGATGCTTTTTCATCAGCTATCTTCAAATGGGTTGTTGCAGGTAATTCGACTTCTTGAAGACCATAGGTACCTACTTGCGGAAGAGCAGTAAGTGTTGTGTATTATATCTATATACCGCAGAGGAGTAATAACCGTGCAAGCTGAAGCAACCATCTGTTACTTCCTTCTCAATGAGGTCGACGGATTATATTTAGCACTGTACAATTGAAACTACGCTGCTAACCAAAATACCGTCATACGCGTTTACGTTCTAGCGCCGTGAGATTTGATGGCCTGTGTAATACGTTATGACGACTATGTTCCATTCAACGCTATTGCGCGAAACGACGCCTTAAGGCACCGGATTTTGAGGCCATGATTTCGTTTCAGGAGACTATAAACTGCAGCACGGAGAAAAAAATTTGATTCGATTTTTGCCGGAGACCAGGGAATGCATATTTTAATTGGTGGTCGATAGTTTGCCACAGAGAGGGAGAGAGAGAGAAAATTTAACAAACAAGCGGAGAATCTCTGCTCGGCTGCGACTGCCGCCATGCCGGCTCTTCGAGCTCTGGCCAGGACGGGATCGCTGGTTGCGGGGGTGTTGAGCGTCGCCACAACCTTGGTTGTCTCGTCGTGCCACGCCCCATTTCATAGGAGCAACCAATGACGGTGAAGCGTCGCGATGCTACACTCCGCCAATAGGATTACCCTCTGACCCGGCGTTTCGCCAGCTGCTGACTGCATCCCAACCAACACTCTGCCCAAGACCCGGGCAACTCTGCAGGTAAGCAGGGGGCGAATCTCGGTGTCAGCTGCTACGGGCGGAGACGCGACCGACTTTTGAGTTGGAAAAAGATGAGGACTTCGCAAAGAAGGAGGAAAAATAAAAAGCACACCGATGGGAAAAATTGAGTGAAATTTTTGTACTCGCATTATAGATATCCGGAACTTAGAAATACCCCTTTACATTATACATCCTGCTGGAAATCACGGTTGTTGAGAATTACGAACTAGGCGACTAATTATAATGGTCTGTAGATATCGTAGAGCATGAACTTCATTCGGACAGCGATAGTAGACGAGTCCATTTACCACTTCCAGCTTGAGTACTTCACTTGCGACGCGATCGAAAAGTGAACGGTTGCCAATTTTCTTACCCTGAGATCCTATGTTTGAAAAAGAATCAAATGAGTTACGTACCAACCACCCCTGACTTTTGCTGTGTACCTGATGGTTATCCTAATTAGGAACGGATCAGGATAGTGTTCCGTACAGTTCATCGAACCACTGAGTATGGATCATCTTTCCCAGAATGAGTCCGCACATACGTCGATCTCGATATATCTTGTTATATGATCTTTGATTTGATCTCCCAAGGAATCCCAAAGCTAATCGTAGACGGATCACTGTTTTCACAATGTCAAGCGCTGCACTGCATCTCTGGAAAATAAAGCGCAGAAAGGGTCGGGTCAGTGAAAGTATTGTTGGTCGTATTTCTAATTGGAATTAAAAATTGGACAGGGTAGCCCACAGTGATCAAAGTATTTGATATTATAGCCTCAAAACGCCAGGGTATGTTGTCGCAAACGTTCTTGTTATGTCGTAATATGTGTCACCTGCAAAATTATTGTATCGAGAGGTCAATTCAATAGCACTTATTTTGATACGTGACGATCAAGTTATTACCTCCCTTATTCCGTATTCATGTTGTTATGGCACCATTATATTATTGTTACATCGGTTACACGGATGAACAAAATTAGATACTCTAGTAAAGACGTTGAAAATTGTATTGTAGACGGATAGAGAGTATCGATTCACAGAGAGGTAGCTTCTGCGAGTCGGTATGGTATACGTTGCCAATATCGTAAATTATGATACGCTCAACTCCATCCATAGTTCGGGTGTACCTGAATTGTGATACGATCCAAATTTGACTAATGATTCCTTCACCAATTGGTTCATTTTATGCGTGAGCACCAATGCTATACTACATTAACTCACCTACAGAGTTGAGTATGTCGTATGATGAAATTTGAAAACCTGACATGGTTGGAAACAGCTAGCCACCGGCGGTGGATAATATCACATATTTGATATTTGCACAGTGATAGATTTTATTCGTTCATAGTTTGTTTTTCGTTCATTATTATTATTATTACGACTATGATTTGATCGAGAACTATTAGGTATATACGATTCACAGAAATTTAATACTTGCTTGTGAAAAAGATTCACAATCAGTAATAAACAAACGCGCGCAATGTTATCCGCAAGAGGGTTTATCAGCCGTGTTCAAGGTTTGTCATAACGCGGGAGCTGCCTTATCAACCCAATGGTTATTCGCCATAGGAGTCGATAAGGAAGAACATTGCGAAACACCAGTTGCATTTCGAAAGTCATGGGCAGTGTTTTCCTTGGGTGGCTCCATTGATAGAATCAAATATTTATCGAACGAGATTCCTACTTGAAACTCGCAATAATTTACGAAAAATGAGATACAATTTTACGTAATCCCAAGAACAGATTAATAGGCGAAATGTTCGCGTAATTCCTTCCATTCCGGGAAAGAGCTTGTGCCTGGTGTTAATTACTCAGATTCAACGTTATTTTATTACCTACGCGGTGAAGATAAAATTATACACTGAGAAAGTATTCGTGTTAACAAAATTTTGGTTTTGTGTCAGCCCGTAATTTTGTGAAAACGATAGCAGAAAGTTTGCAATTTTGTTGCACCATGAAAGAAGCATTATTAATCAGGTAGTTTTGAATTTAGTCTAACCGTGAAATACAACTGTGATTAACTGTATCGATTTTTTCATGTTCACAAGTTGAATTAAGTTTGTAATCAGTAATTTGAGCTTATAAAAAAAAAATAAGAAATCTAATCTTACTAGTGGCTGCTCAAATTCTGTTACACCGATCCTAATTACCCCAAACACAAATATACGTACATAGTTCAGCGAGAATTCCGTGCTCAAATTCACAGGTGAAAAAGGATATTTCAATGATTATTCAAATAATGGCCACGGGTCACCGGATGATTGTAAAAACTCGCGAATCGAGAGTCAATGTCAAATATTGTAGCGAACTTGGTAAGGTTCGGGCGCGCACACACATGTAGTTCCCTACCATCTCCGCGGCGCATGTGAATGTGTAACGCGGCCCCGATATCCCTCCGCAATAATGCAACAGGTTCGCGCTCTTCCGAATATTCGCTCGATTTTCCAAATCTCTTGTCAGATTCTTTATGACTCGTGCCTTCGCTTCGCGTCGTGACGAAACCGGGATTGCGTGGCTACTTACGTTCAATTTCATCGACTGTATTAGTTGCTTCGCTCCTGCATGGTTACAGCAACGGAGGAAGCAGGGGCTTCTTTTGTTTTTCGAAAATCTCTTCACGTTTCAACGCGGCATGCCCGTTCTTATTTCTCTAAGGTAAATAGATTCGCACTCTGTGTCCTAAGTAGAAGTTGAAATATCTATCCGATAGTTGCAACGGCAATGATAATCGGTTGTGCAGCTGTGCAGTATTACCAATTGCTCCGCCGTACGCGGGAGTGCGGGAGAGGGAGGAGGTATAAATCCGGCGTTGACGGTTGACGATCGGGTGAATCCGCCATTTTGTTATTTGTAACGGTCGTTTTCTCGCGGGCCGGGCGATCACAGAGACTTTTCTCCCGGTAATTATGGCAAGTTTTCCGTGCCGGGACGTTTCATGAGGAAGGATTGACGTCGCGGTGTGCAACGATTCTTGCCTGCTTGCCACTTTTCGACACTATAATCTGAATCCCTTGACGTGACAAAGATTTTTCGATAGCGGGAATCTGCGACAAATGCATCAACGGCGGTTACAGTCTCCCACCGCCTTGGCGAGTGAAAACACTTTGGTATTAGTCGTATTTGCTGGTGTTTTCCTGCCACGCAGTACGGATGTAATGCAGAAAATAGCTTCTATCCCATTGGGTTTAAACTAAGTACGAGTCCCGCCGTTGTGAGTAGCTGTTGTTATGATTATAATCTGCGATAGAAGGTGAGAAGACTTGGGTGATTCTCGAAACAATCGCTGTGAGTATGTGTTCGAATTATTGTCAATCGTAACTTTCCGAAACGTGATTGTACGTACCTACGCTGAGAATGCTGTAGGTGAAGGTATGCACAATTTTTAACTAGCCAGATTTATTCGCTCGCATGCTGGTACTCGCCATTTTCTTTCGTAGACGCTTCCGTAACTGTAACGCTTGGACCGCAGATCCTAACCTTCTTTCGTCTGCATAAGATTCTTTGATCACGGCGCGAACGTTCTCCGCACTAGTAATTGTACGTCGTATTGTCCTGCGTACCTAGACGGCATTCAGATCGCGAGGAAACTCCGGGTGTATGATGAACATTGCCTACATGCAATGTCACCGGCGCGAAATGCATTCGAGCGGCGAAAATTATAATCGCGCCGGTACGTAAACCTGCAATATTATATCTATGTTCCGGAGAACGTATGTACCTGACGCGCGCGTATGCATCACAATCTAGGAAAAGATGGTATTTAACAATTTGAGTGCAGATTTGTGTATTAAAATTCTACCGATAGCCCAGGAGAGTATTTAATATTGTAGTGTAGAAGTTTTTTCAAAAAATCCAACACGACCTAGGAGGGTATTTAATATTTTAGTGTACAAGTTTGTTTAAAAAATCCAACATGACCCAGGAGGGTATTTAATATTTTAGTGTAGAGGTTTGTTTAAAAAATCAAACACAACCCAGGAGGGTATTTAATATTTTAGTGTAGAGGTTTGTTTAAGAAATCCAACATGACCCAGGAGGGTATTTTTGGGGTTAGTGGTCGGGTGATTGAGGTAGATGACACTGGTTTACTTTAAACCCAGAAGAATTATTTATTACAAAATACTTGATTAAGTTACGAAGAAAATGAATGATGTGATGTGATGTTGAATGCGCGCTGGCAGAGTTGATGAGCGCGGGTGACGGTTGAGAGGGCACGTCAGTCACTGTTGAGTGTCAGAGAGAGTGTCCGTCAGTCACTGTTGAGTGTCAGAGAGAGTGTCCGAGTCTTGTGTCTGCGCTGTGTCCGTGCATCGGTTTTATGCACGAGGAAACAGTTAGGAAGTAGGTGGATGGAAGGGATTTCTTGTCTGTGATAGGACGAAAAGGTACAAAGGAGATGACATGCAGAAAATATGGGGAAAACCCAGTAATTAGAAAAACGTGCCTAAAATGCGCATGCACGATCAAGTCATAAAACTTGGATCTGCATGCGGGCGGTCGAGTTGTAAAACTCGAGACGCGCGGCGGCGTCGGTTGTAAAGGCTAGGGTACCGAATTGCGGTGCAATAATTTAGGATTAGGGGAAATATGGATTTTTAAATGAATTTTGGATTTTTGGGATTTGTCACGTCCGGTTGTAATTTTCTGTCCAATTTTATGAGGCGAAGCCGCCACAGTACCCCCCTGCCAGTGATGAAGTCGCGATTAAATATGTTAATTGAATCCAGCTTGGTAGCGTTCGGTGAATCTGACTCGCCGCTTGGTCCGGTGATTGTTGTTCTCGTTCTGGCTTCTCTGGGTTTGAGCCGATGGTGCTGAACTGCTTGGCATTGGAGATTCGATCCCTTGTGGCTGTGGAGCTGTTTGGGGCTGCGAATCTGTTGGCTGCGGTGGAGCTTGTTGTGTAGTTCGTTCAGCAGTTGATTGAAGAGAAGCGTCTTGGTCACCTTCGTGTAGAATGTAAGCTGGTTTCAGACGATCAATGGATACAGTGATCTCTTTTCCTTTGTTGTTGATTACGAAGTCCTTGGTGCCGCGACTGATGACAGGATAAGGGCCATCGTATGGATTCTCAAGTGCGTTCTTGATAGCGTCGTGACGCAAGAGAACGTGGCTTGTTGTTCGCAAGTCCTTGAAAACGAAGATTTTGCGTTGACCATGCCGAATGACTGGAGTTGGTTGCAATTCTTGCATTCTTCGTCGAAGGTCTTTGACGTAACTGCTTGTATCTTCGGATTGTTGAGGTGTCGATGCAATGAATTCTCCTGGTAAACGAAGTGGTTCACCGTAGACCAATTCTGCGGATGTCGCTTGAATGTCCTCTCGCCAGGCTGCTCTTATTCCGAGTAGCACTATTGGGAGGCTGCGGGTCCATTGGTTGTTTTCATGACACCGTATTGCTGCTTTGAGTTGTCTATGAAAACGCTCAACCATTCCGTTACTTTCGGGATGGTACCCTGTCGTACGTAGGCGTTGATTGCCTGAAAGTCGATTAATTTCGGTGAAAAGTTTCGACTCGAATTGCCGGCCTTGATCCGTGGTTACGCGATCAGCAGGTCCGAAACGGCAAATCCATCCATCGTAGAATGCACGTCCAACGGTTTCAGCTTCTTGGTCCGGTATTGGAAAAGCTTCTGGCCAGCGGGTGAATCGATCGACACATGTAAGACAGTATTTCATACCTTCTGACAATGGCATGATAATAATGTCGATGTGCACATGTTTGAAACGTCCGGAAGGTGCTTGGAAGTCCTGGATTGGTGATTTCACGTGGCGTGTAATCTTTGAACGTTGGCAGTTAATGCATGCTCTGGCCCATTCTCTGCAGTCGACTTTCATTTTCGGCCATACATAACGTTGAGTTATGAGCTTGACCGAAGCTTTTACGCCTGGATGTGCGAGATTGTGCACAGAATTGAAGGCTGCTCTCCTGAAGGGCGCGGTGAGAAATGGTCGCGCTTTTTTCGTTGAGAGGTCGCAGAAAATGGTGGCATTCGTTCCTGGAACTTGTATTTGTTTGAGCTGCAGTGGAGAGTCTGGAGATAAGTATTTCTTCAGTTCCTCGTCATCTTGCTGTGAGGCTTCGAGAAGAATGTAGTCCAGAGGTTGCGAAACTGCTTCGATGCGCGAGAGTGCGTCGGCTACAACGTTGTCTTTTCCGGACACGTGTTGGATGTCCGTGGAAAACTGTCCGATGAAGTCGAGATGTCGTGATTGTCGCGGAGAAGCTTTATCTAACTTTTGTCTAAAAGCATAGATTAAAGGCTTGTGATCCGTAAAAATTTGAAATTCGCGTCCTTCCAACATGTATCGGAAATACTTGATTGCCAAGTAGATTGCGAGGAGTTCTCGATCAAAGGCGCTGTATTTCTTTTCGGCTGGACTAAATTTCTTAGAAAAGAAACCTAGTGGCTGCCAATTTCCATCGACGAGTTGCATCAATGTTGCTCCAGCAGCGTTGTCCGATGCATCACATACTAGTTTGAGTGGCGCTCCTGCTTCAGTATGTGCAAGAAGAGTGGCTTTCGCGAGATCTTCTTTGGTTCTCTCGAAGGCGATGGTAGCTGCTGGTGTCCAGTTGACTTTTGCCTTGCCCTTGATGTTGTTTTGTAACAAATCATTGAGTGGAGCTTGCGTTTCTGCGGCTTTGGGCAGGCAAATTCTGTAAAAATTTACCATGCCAAGGAATTTCCTGAGTGCTTTGGCTGTGTCGGGCTGTGAATAATCGCGAATGATTTTCACGCGGTCTTCCAGTGGCTGAATTCCATGGGCTGACACTCTGAATCCAAGAAAGTTAACTTCTTCTTCGCCGAGAACACATTTGAATGGATTGACGACGACGCCGTATTGCTGTAACCTAGTGAAGAGAATGTTGAGATGCTCGAGATGTTGCTCTTCGTCTTCTGAGGCTATGAGGATGTCGTCGATGTATGGGAAGCAGAAGTCTAGTCCACGGGTAACTTCGTCCATGAATCTTTGGAAAGTTTGAGCTGCATTCCGAAGGCCAAACGTCATGTACGGAAACTCAAATAATCCGAATGGAGTGATGATGGCGTTTTTCGGGATATCGTCTTCGTAGACGGGCAGCTGGTTGAAAGCGCGCATCAAGTCGACGACGGAAAAGCGCTTTTTCCCTCTGAGTAGACCTGCGAAATCTCTGATGTGTCTCACCGGGTATCGATCAGGAATTGTTCTCGCGTTCAGTCCGCGATAGTCGCCGCAAGGTCGCCAATCATTGTTTGCCTTTGGAACGAGATGAAGAGGTGCCGCCCAGCTGCTAGATGACGGGCGCGCTGTTCCAAGTTTTACCATCGCGTCAAATTGTTTCTGAGCGATAGAGAGACGATCCGGTGCAAGGCGTCGAGCTTTGCAAGCGACGGGCGGGCCTGGTGTTGTCTCGATGTGATGCCGAGTTTGGTGCTTGACCTGGGGAGCGCGTCCGTCCGGTCGCGTAATCTCCGGGAAGCTTGCAAGTAGCTGATGATACTTCGATGCGCCGGTGATAACTTTCACGCTGGGAATGATGCACTGAAAAAATTTACCTTGTGAAGTTAGCTTAGTTTCTTTGTCGATGAGTTGGCCTCCTTGAATGTCGACTAGAAGTCCGAAGTGAGACAGGAAATCTGCGCCGATGATTGGCTTGGAGACGTCGGCTATGATGAATCTCCATAGGAATTCTCGTCGTAATCCAAGGTTGAGAGACTGTGTTGTTGTGCCGTATGTGTGAATTGTAGAACCGTTTGCTGCTGCAAGTTCGTAGGTTGATTTCTTGTGCGGTCCTCGAGCGAGCGTTCGTGGATAGACGCACAAGTCAGCACCTGTGTCGATGAGGTATCGTATTTTTGTGTCGTAGTCGGTAATGAAGAGGCGGCGTGGTTTTGGGCAGGGATCGCCGACCGCCATCAGCGAGTGCCCTGTGCGTTTCCCTGGAAATCACATGGAGGCGTGCACTTCTTCGCTTTTTTTCCGTACCTGCGATGATACCAGCAAAGTTTCTCATCGTCCTCATGATCAGAGTCATCAGATTGTCGTTTTCTGGATTTTGAGCGACTACGTGAGCGAGAGCGTGAGGAATTGAATGCTCCTTTTAGTGCGTTGATCTCTTCTCGTAGAGTGAGAGTTAGCTGAGCGATTTTGATACTTAACAATGTATCAAGTGATTCGTTCGGCTGCTGCACGGCTGCGATATTACGGCCTGAAGATGTTCCTCTTATGGCTTCCATGACTGAATCAGCGAGATCGGCTACATCATTGAGTTCGGCATTCTTTTGAGTGGCGAGCACTGCTTGGACTTGTGTCGGTAGGCCTTGTAGCCAGAGTTGTCGAATGACATTCGAAGGAAACTCTGCTCCTGCGAGATCGCGTAGATGCCGTAGGTATTGCGATGGTTTGCGGTCTCCGATCTCCTGGTGTTCGAGTAGTTGACGAGTTTTTACTTCTTGAGATGATCCCATGCGTTTGATGAGCTCGTTCTTCAGTGTTGTGTAAGGATTTTCACTGTCGTTTGTGTTAGAGCTTTTGATCCAGTTGCAGTTTGTTCGTTGATTGGCGGGGGTGTCATCTTGAGAATTTTCACTTGTTATGCAAAAAAAAAATCACTTCAAACACACTATCCTTTTTAATACGGGGTCACCACTTTGGGGTTAGTGGTCGGGTGATTGAGGTAGATGACACTGGTTTACTTTAAACCCAGAAGAATTATTTATTACAAAATACTTGATTAAGTTACGAAGAAAATGAATGATGTGATGTGATGTTGAATGCGCGCTGGCAGAGTTGATGAGCGCGGGTGACGGTTGAGAGGGCACGTCAGTCACTGTTGAGTGTCAGAGAGAGTGTCCGTCAGTCACTGTTGAGTGTCAGAGAGAGTGTCCGAGTCTTGTGTCTGCGCTGTGTCCGTGCATCGGTTTTATGCACGAGGAAACAGTTAGGAAGTAGGTGGATGGAAGGGATTTCTTGTCTGTGATAGGACGAAAAGGTACAAAGGAGATGACATGCAGAAAATATGGGGAAAACCCAGTAATTAGAAAAACGTGCCTAAAATGCGCATGCACGATCAAGTCATAAAACTTGGATCTGCATGCGGGCGGTCGAGTTGTAAAACTCGAGACGCGCGGCGGCGTCGGTTGTAAAGGCTAGGGTACCGAATTGCGGTGCAATAATTTAGGATTAGGGGAAATATGGATTTTTAAATGAATTTTGGATTTTTGGGATTTGTCACGTCCGGTTGTAATTTTCTGTCCAATTTTATGAGGCGAAGCCGCCACATATTTAATATTTTAGTGTACAAGTTTGTTCAAAAATCCAACATGGCCCAGGAGGGTATTTAATCTTTTAGTGTAGAGGTTTGTTTAAAAAATCAAACACAACCCAGGAGGGTATTTAATATTTTAGTGTAGAGGTTTGTTTAAAAAATCCAACATGACCCAGGAGGGTATTTAATATTTTAGTGTAAAAGTTTTCTCAAAAAATCCAACACGACCCAGGAGGGTATTTAATATTTTAGTGTAGAGGTTTGTTTAAAAAATCCAACATGACCCAGGAGGGTATTTAATATTTTAGTGTAGAGGTTTGTTTAAAAAATCCAACATGACCCAGGAGGGTATTTAATATTTTAGTGTAAAAGTTTTCTCAAAAAATCCAACACGACCCAGGAGGGTATTTAATATTTTAGTGTACAAGTTTGTTTAAAAATCCAACACGACCCAGGAGGGTATTTAATATTTTAGTGTAGAGGTTTGTTTAAAAATCCAACACGACCCAGGAGGGTATTTAATATTTTAGTGTAGAGGTTTGTTTAAAAAATCCAACATGACCCAGGAGGGTATTTAATATTTTAGTGTAGAGGTTTGTTTAAAAAATCCAACATGACCCAGGAGGGTATTTAATATTTTAGTGTAAAAGTTTTCTCAAAAAATCCAACACGACCCAGGAGGGTATTTAATATTTTAGTGTACAAGTTTGTTTAAAAATCCAACATGACCCAGGAGGGTATTTAATATTTTAGTGTAGAGGTTTGTTTAAAAAATCCAACATGACCCAGGAGGGTGATTAATATTTTAGTGCAAAAGTTTTCTCAAAAAATCCAACACGACCCAGGAGGGTATTTAATATTTTAGTGTACAAGTTTGTTTAAAAATCCAACATGACCCAGGAGGGTATTTAATATTTTAGTGTAGAGGTTTGTTTAAAAAATCCAACATGACCCAGGAGGGTATTTAATATTTTAGTGTAAAAGTTTTCTCAAAAAATCCAACACGACCCAGGAGGAAGGGTATTTAATATTTTAGTGTACAGGTTTGCTTAAAAAATCCAACACGACGCAGGAAGGCATTTGATATTTTAGTGTCGTAATTATTCTTAATAATTTCGCTGACAACTCAAGAGAGTATTCGATATTCTTGTCCAAATTTTTGCTTCAGGAAGTCGCCGGCTATCCAGGAGGATATCTAATATTTTTTTGTTAGTGCAGTGTTATTTTCCTCTATAAATTTACCGACAACCCGGAATGGTGTTCAAAGTTTCGGTGTATTATTTACTTTGTAAAATTTCGCAGTCAAGTCTTTTTTTGTTTCTTGTTCTTCTAAAGACGTCAAGAACCCAGGTGGTCATTCAATACATTCCAGTCCAGTGCAGTGATTTTTTTTTGTATTCAAATTTACCAACAATCCAGGGTACTGCCATAATTTTATGAATAATTGAATACGTTATTTGTGGCATTCCAATTTTATTCTCAAACAGGTGATACCTGGTAGTATCATACCTATGTACGAGATATCGATCGGATCAAGTCCCCACTCCGTGTTCTTGTACGTACTCTTCTACTTATACCTTGTGCTCACAGTTCCCGTAAGATTTTCTACACAAAATTCAATAAATACGTATCTCGTGAACTTTCTGTGATTACATGGAGTAATTAAATCCCTGCGGATGTTTGTGAATATGAGAGTTAGAAATATGATTATGAATTATGGCGGTACCCAAACCAAAATGTGGAGTGTAATATCATGACGAGTGTAGACTCACCTTTGCTGCTGGCGTCTTCCCGAGGGACCGCGCGTTGGATATTGTCATGGTTTCTGTAACAAGCGCAGCAGTGCGACTGAATCGTCTGAACCAAGGTCGCGGTGTTTTCCTGACCGTCCTGCTGTAAACGACGTTGGTGAGGTGCTGTAAAGTCAACAAGCAAAAGAAGAAGAGGGCCGGTGAGCTTCGCATGCTATTAATTTCCTCGGTTTACCTGCCAGAACTCCCTTTAAGCATAATTAGCAGCGCTGGCAGAAAAAGCCGTTGTAATGTATCCATTTCTCCCTTCTTTCTCTATCGCAGGTAGCGTGGCGGTAACAATGATTCTGCACATTATTGTACTCCTACCAGTTTGCTAAATATGATTTTGGGGTCCACTCAATCAGCCATAATATCGTATTTCGACAGTCGTATTTGCTGCCTTAATAAAATTTTTTGCTCTTCTGTTGACCCAAATAAAATTCAGTAATATTTTTTTTTTTTAATAGAATTATTCCATGTATGAAATACAGTAAAATCAAGTATTAGGATGTGAATAATCCGTTCCTTCCCTACAGGTTGAAATCGGTAAGTTTGAACCACGGTGTGAGTGATCTACGATGCCTGCCTGTATTTGAATGACGGTCGCTCTTCTAAATAATCAGGTGCCACGTAGGTGAATACCGAACAGAGGTGGGGGTAGGCAGGGTTTCGCGTAGGTATATAAGAAGCGGGTCGTATGCTCGAGTGTACTGTAGTGTGTGTTGTGCATGTTTATCATAAGTTGTATGTAATCACACTCGCGCCGCTGGCTGGGGATCAAGACGTGGGGTAGGCAGGCGGGGACGCGATACTTTTATTCCACAGCGTCAAATGGTTATAAAGTTGGCACTATTTATACCACAGATTTGGATAGTAACTTCATATCTTCATCATAGTCGGCAGAGCCAAACAAACTTGTAACGGAATTGCAATCCCTGCACCGTTAAAAGTTCCTTACGTATAAATAAAATCGCATCCCACTTGAGACAGTGGTAATTAAGCAGCAAGAGCCAACCTTTGAACCATTTGAATGAGCGAAATGCTTCTCGCCCGCCTCTGTGCTACGTGGGGTACGGAGGGGTGGCGGATGCTAAGCTTGAAGACGTCGCGTCGAAGAGGACCGCCGGCCGCCATGCTACCGATTCTTCCGCTTTCTCTCTTCTTTTCTCTTTCATTAGTTCATTTACTTTACTCAACTAAAAATTTATTAATATTTCCTGATTTTCTCCAACACTGTGCTTTTAATGTATATCATTGTCTTCTTTTCAGCTTTGTGTGTTTATTACACATTCACTTCGTTTTCATATATAAGTGGATGATGTATGTTTTTGTATTTTTCAAATTCTCATTCGTCGCTGAAGATATTGAGTTGGCAAAATATTATAATTTCATGTTTTTGTTTCTGCACCGAGACTTCTTTCTTTCGATTATATTTTCTACGCATCAGACATCACATTTTTATCATCTCAAAATTCTAATCCATACAGTAGGTACCTCCAACCTAACGTTGAATTTCTTTGACGCGTTATCCAGTAAGAAGCTTGGTAAATTAACCGTATAATATGTGAAAAATAAGTTTTTTTTGCTATGATGGTACTACGATGTAGATGCAAGGTTGATTAAATAAAAGTCCACGATGTCGAATTAAAAAGTGGAAATAAACAAAGAACTTCCAATTTTACTGACACCGGATTACACGAGATTCTTCATACGCGCGCATTATATTTAGCCATTAATAAGGCGAAGGTGTCATCTGCTAACCCGATCGCGATGCTTTCCCCCGTTCTCATCTTAAATTGCAGATATCAATTCTTCACAATACCCAAAGTTCTGGAAGGTGAAAATAATGACGATATGATGTTTTAAACTCAAGAGCAAAACAAAATAGTGAACGTATGAACGAACGTATAACCCAGTGTTCTATCACGTGATTCTCCTATTTTACGTACATACGTATCTACCTGCAGTATTACAGTATACATACCATTCAAACGTTTTGAATAAAATCAAATGCTGGAAGTGACTAGAAGAGCCACATTTAATCAGCAAAGTAGTAACGATACATTTGTATAATTTGATTATCGTAACGCTTCGATCACCTTATGGGACAGCAATTATTGTTGGTTTGTCGGTAACGGTAGAAAATTACTGTACCGAGGCCCCCCGTGCACCGTTCTCCGTCTGGTTGTACCAGCTTCGAACGGCCCCATTTAGCTACCTGTCTTTCTTCATATTCTACTTTTCCTTCATGACGGTTTTTGGCAATCTTCGGTCAACGCCTGCTTGAAGGTACATCTATCGTGAATACCGCGTGATAGTTCCGTAACATGGCCGTAGGAATCATATCAGGGCCCCCCGGCCCCGCCACAGCTGTTGATTAGATCGCAACGAACCTAGTGGCGACTAGTGAACACAAAAATTGCTTCAATAAGCGACATACCCCCTCCAATGGAGTTTCCCGACCTGTATATAAGACCGTGGATGCATCCATGGATGATCCATGGCCGAAGCTTGCGACACGGATAGGCGTGCGTCGGCTTTGCGAATGAGCCAAGAACCACAGCGCAGTCGGTACAGCACAACAAACGTAACGCTCCGCTAGTTCCCTCTGGTCAGTGAGTTGCGTCGTTAAGCCGCGATAAAGAAGAGGAAGTTAAAAATCAAAACAAAAGAACGTGCGCAGTTAGTAGCAGTGGAACGTCCAAGTCAAGTTTAAGTGCCCCGACACAAAAACGCTTTTGTAACTGATTTTGATTATAGTAAAAGTCTTTAAAATCCGATCTATCGATTGCCTGTCATTTCTTTGGCGGTCATTTGCAACTGGATTTAGTCGACATACAGTGCAACATTTACTCGTATCAGTTCTACGTCGTCACTCGCCGATATCCTGCACGAATTGATTTTGTTACTGTCGAACTTTTGTCCGTATTATTTCCGAAGAAAGACTAAACACTATGTGGAGACCCTTTGAGCCTGGAAGCTCACCGGTAGACTGGTGTGAAGGGAACTACAGCATATCTCCGAGTATCGCTGAATTTATGAATACAGTATGTAAATGTACACCATGTGCTTACACACGCCCGACATGGGAATCCTAAAATGCCACACTCCTTTGTTCGCATAGTTGAGAGTATTCCAAGAGTTTTTGATATAGTAATTGTTAATTCATTCGTTAAGAGTAAGAATAGTAGTTGACGTCAAACCCTCTATTCCACGCACCATTAATTATAAAATTATTTTACCATAGTTGAGAATAGCGTCGAAGTCTCGGCAATATACAATGGACAATGAAATATCTCCTTTTTTCTCTAATTGTGATACAACCTGTAGTATCGGCCTTGTTGACTCAGATACTCCAACTCCTTTGTTCCGCATGATGGAACTTGATTAACTCATTACTCATTAGTAATAATGATTTTGCAGTTTAGCAATGTGGTGTTTCTACTGCTGCCTCCGGTTCTGATGCATCTCTTTAGAGATTACGGGAGATTCGTCAATCCTGGAATTCATATCATCTGGTTTCTCTTGATGATCGTCGGCGCCAGTAGTGCATATTTTCACGCAACATTATCTCTCATAGGTACAGTTAACACAGAATATTTTAAGAAATGCATTATACGAGACGCTGCGTCGGGGTTGAGGGTCTCTTAAATTCTCACCTTCGTATATTTCTTTTAGGGCAACTGTTGGACGAACTTGCAATATTATGGGTATACATGGCTGGATTCTGCATGTTTTTTCCAAGGAGATATTTTCCTAACGTATTCAAAAATAATAGAAAGAAATTCTCAATATTTGCAATATTGTCGACGGTAATCGCCACAGGTTTGGCCGTTGTACATCCGTTTGTAAATGCATTCGCACTAATGACTCTCTGCATTCCTGCATTTGGGTTTATGGTCATTGAATTGAAGAGGTGAATTCTCAATTTATATCCTATTATCATATTACACCTTTCTCATATCGTCAACCTAATCACATTAATATATTTTCAAATAGCATATCATTAAGAAACTGTTGGGAAACTTTGCTCGTCGACACATTTTAATAACAATAGTTGATTTATGTCAGTAGTTTTTTTATGTCATCCCTCTGAGTCAGATTCAGTTGAGACAGAAGCAATGGTTGCGAGAAATTGAATCAACTGTTCCGGAGGCTTCGCATTATTTCGTCTCTGATAGTTGAATTAGGACTGGACAAAGATGCAAATCGTGGGCGAAATCTATGACAGATTTACAAATTTACATTCTTTAGTTCATGATGAATGTAAAAAACCTCTCCATTATTATGTCTTATTCGCGTTGGCTTATACTGTAAGGTTTTGGTAAAGCAGGGCTGTCTTAATTATTCGAGAGGGCTTTGTATAAATTACTCGACCTAATTGTGTTAACGTTCATTGATTGTGAGTGGCTCTCGTTGGCAAATTCCCCTGGTGAAACTCATCTCCAGCATTATTCAACGATCATTTCTAAATAGGGATTATCATGCATCTTTCTTAGTGTGGTAAGGATATGTAACTAAGGGTATATTTTTTCAGGACGAAATCTGTTAGAGTTTATCGTCTCGGTGTTCGATGTGGTGCTATTTGGATTTTGGCAGTAACCTGTTGGCTCAACGATCGATTGTTCTGTGATACTTGGCTGAACTTGAATTTTCCTTATCTTCATGCGCTCTGGCATTTGTTTATTTTTATTGCAAGTTACACAGCCGCTGTATTGTTTGCTTACTTTTCTGTGACGGAAGAGAAACCTCATCAATCTCCGATATTAAAATATTGGCCCAGGAATGATTTTGAATTGGGAATACCTTATGTCACTATAAGAAGTTACATCAAGGTAGACAGTAATACCAATATATAATGCAATCAATCGACGATATATTATTTAAAACTTGCTTTCTATTACTCTAGTAGACCGATACTATCAGTATTCAATTTTCTTGTTAAAATTTATTTTATAAGAAATTCAGTAACAGCTAGAGTTGTTTAATCGTCGTCATTTGAAATATGTTAATTCAGTCCATAAGTTTCACTTGGTTAAAGTATGCAAAGATGCTACATGTTTGACACGGTTATGTTATTAAAATATCCTCACGAGTTTCATCATTGTAGTTTGTCGAATATCAAATATCTTTTCAATTATTCATCAATTGAGTGAATCCTGATGTTTATTCACGAATAGCAGTTATTCGGTAAAGTTAAATGTAAATTCGTTTACGTGATATGATGACAAAATTTAGTAGCATATAGTAGTTACCATAAAATATGTGCTGGCTTGAAAATTAACCAATATTTTGAAACGTGAATTTTTATACCGATCGTTTTTAATATGAAACAAATTTCGATTCATCAACAGATAGAGACTGAGATTACTTAAAATAATAATAATAATAATAATAATAATAATAATAACAACAACAATTTTAATAATACTACTTTCTAATAATAATAATAATAATAATAATAATAATAATAATAATGATGATGATGATAAGATAAACTTAATATGAATTTATAAACTCATATTTTTCTAGATGAGTGTAATGCAAGGTGCAGTTACTTTATCAATTTGAAATGAGCTTTTAGAAATGTAATAATCAGCGAAATTGCTGTCGGAAATTTTTTATACCTGCGACTGATTGTTGAGGATTACAAAGATTTTATGTGCGCAATTGTATTTTACACGCATTTATAGGTAAATAGACTCGAAAACAGCATTTTATGAGCATTCGAGCATGTGATAGAAGTATATACCAAAAATATACAACATATGTAAAGCTATATGATAATACAGTATAATTGTTACATGTAGCATACTTATATGACGTATAACACTAATCGTAAGTGCGAACAATTGGAATACGAAATAGATGTAATGCTAAATTCGGAATGTAATAGTACGTATACTATTTTTCCTATTAAGTTGCGCAGAGTCCGACCAGTACAATTATTTTGAATAATTGAAACGTATAGAACGGCGGCGTCGGGGTGCTGGGCGGGCCAAAACAAAAAAACAAATTATAGAACTATTATAAATTTATTAAATTAAGAAAAATCTGATTTATTTATTATTTTAAATTATTATTAATATTTATCGTAACGTGACAATTTACAAAACGAAACGGTATATTTTAACGAACTTCAAAGTATCGCTCGCACGCGTTAACGCTAAGAGAGTGCCGCAGAGATGGCGCGCGCGTATATACCTTGGAATCGCTCGTATACTCTTATACATTCCCGCACGCTCAGCTACATCCCCGTTCGCTCAGTTGCATTCCCGCACGTTTTTGTCAACGTGTGGGAAAGTGGTACTTTGCGAACGCAAATGCATGCGCAAAATCGAACTTTGCGCAAGATAATAGGAAAAATTTCTTAATATCATTGATTAAGTAATAACGTACTTAAATTGTTGATCTGTGATTACTGTAATGTTCTCGAAAATATATTATTTCATATGCACATAGGCATATGCGCCCCTTTATAAAACGAACTCTTATCGGTTGGCTCCAATAATTATTCGCCTCTATAAATTACAATATTTTTATCAGTTTCATATATTTTTACCTCATACAATAAATCAGGTTTGGGCATTTCTTTCTTCAATTCATCGAAGACAAAAATAGCTACATTCTCTGTTGTTGAAACAACGTGCTTGAAATACGGCACATCTTTATCCAAATTTTTATGATCTAATTTATCCATCAACACATTTTTCATATAAATTTTCAAATCGGAAATATTCATTACCATTCCAGTTTTTTCATCCACAGGACCTCGCACTGTGACCTCCACTGAAAAAAGAAAAAAAACATGAGTTGTGGATCGAAATTTTTTAATTACGCATTGAACAACTACAGTAATAATTATAGTACTTCAAGCAGATGCGTATGTTTTTTACCGGTGTAATTGTGTCCGTGCCCCCAAAAATTGTTACACTTTCCGTAAACTGCTGCGTTCTGCTCGTCGGTCAAGTGTGGGCTTAAAAAATTTCCACGTTATTAATTAGTCGCATGCGTGCTTAATTATTGCGTCATCATTCATTTTTATATTATCGAATACCTATGAAGGCGATGGCAAGCAGATATTGTTTCTTTCCTGGTCAAATACACAACCGGCACTTGCGTCATGTCCTATTTATTTTAGATCGATATTATTACTTATTATCGCACGTGACAACACGTTAAAGATGCTGAAGATTTGTAAGGAAAGTTCAAGGTGGCCTATGGCTGATTGAAAAAATGATCTGCGTATGTACAGTAGGTACATATGCTTATACACGTATACGATTTACTTTTTATTATTTCGCTGGCATTCCCGACGTCGCAATATCCTGCAGTTGATTGATCTTGCTAAATCTGATTTCACAGTAATTACAACAGCGTTCGAATATTACATTAATATAGGCTAGAATTGGGTAACTAAGTAGATACAGCTGGCGATTCACAGCTAGTTTTATTCACCGACTCTTTGCCGCCATGATGGAAAAAGTAGAGCTAGAGACCTCTGGCCGAAGCCCGTCGGTAAGCCGTAAGAATATCGTCATCCCGTACGTATGTACCATATATCGGTCTATGTACATACATAAACCAAACTTTGGACTTGCGTATCAACTTTGCCACCGTGCTCCACTTCTTGCAACGCACAACAGTCGAGTGAGAAGTATTGCAAACTGAGGCATATTTGGCAAACCTTATTTTCGTCAACCGTTGGAATAATTTCAAAATGTTTGTCAACTGTTCCCGTACGATCAGACACAAAACTCAGGTGAGCCAAACTTCAATGAAAATTGATAATTGATCAGTGCACAATTTCAAGTAGGTTGTATTAAATTTTTAGCTTCCCCTATCTTTACTACAATACTTATATAACAATTTTCTATTATGTTAATTTGATTGCTCATCACGAGATTGATGTAATAAGCGAACCGTATCTCTTTACTCAATTACCTGATATGTTAAAATAATGTTTGGTTGTTTGAGAATCTAGGAGTTGGCCAACTTTTATGTGAATTATCATCTTTCAGCTGAACAGTTTTTTGCAAAGATATCAATCGACTTTGGTAATTGCTGAGCATAATAACGAGGCTCTGTCGACGATAACCCAAAATGCATTAACCGCAGCCAGGCAAATCGGTGGGGATATCACTGTCTTGGTTGCTGGCACAAAGTGCGGGCCAGTAGCGGAGGCTGTATCCAAAGCTAACGGCGTAGCTAAGGTTTTGATTGCCGAGAACGACGCCTTCAAGGGATTCGTCCCTGAAGCCATAACACCGCTGATATTAGCTACCCAAAAACAGTTCAACTTCAGCCACATTCTCGCAGGTGCTACGGCATTTGGAAAGGCTTTGCTGCCAAGAGTGGGTAGACAAATAGTGAATAATTGCAGATACGAACAATATCCAGTCAGGGTGTTCGATAACTGAAGTTTGACTGTATAAATTTTAGGTAGCCGCCAAACTAGATGTTTCCCCGGTGAGTGATATAATCGGTGTTAAATCGCCAGACACATTTGTGAGAACAATATATGCGGGCAATGCTATACAAACTGTGAAAGCTAAGGACAGCGTCAAAGTTGTTTCTATTCGAGGGACTTCTTTCGAGGCAGCGCCTCTAGAAGGAGGGAGCGCCAAGCTAGAGCCAGCACCAGCGGGTGATTATAAGTCTAATTCGGTCGAGTTTGTAAAGCAAGAACTGACAAAGTCCGACAGACCAGCGCTCGCTTCTGCCAAAATTGTCATCTCTGGTGGGCGTGGGTTAAAATCCGGAGAAAACTTCCAGCTTCTGTACACGCTTGCCGATAAAATGAACGCAGCCGTTGGTGCTTCTCGTGCCGCAGTTGATGCTGGATTTGTACCGAATGACTTGCAAGTTGGACAGACTGGGAAAATTGTAGCGCCGGTGAGCTTACACAGATGTTCTGTTGAGATAATATTCCAATTTGAAAAAATTATACTCCATCCCAGATTGCTGAGCGATAGATAATGTTTGATTTAGTATGAAATCGATAAGACTTGGGAGGCGTCAAATCTATGAAAACGGTTTTACTTGCAGGACCTCTATGTCGCCGTGGGTATCTCCGGAGCGATTCAGCATCTTGCGGGAATGAAAGATTCAAAAACAATCGTAGCGATAAATAAAGATCCGGAAGCTCCGATTTTCCAAGTCGCTGATTACGGCTTGGTAGCAGATTTGTTCAAAGTGGTACCAGAGCTTACCGAGAAGGTGTAAATTACGCAGATACTAACGGCGTTGTTTCAAAAAAGGAAATCAAAATATCTTCCATAGGATTCGGTCATTAAACAAAGTTATCTAAGTCTTGTATATTTCAAAAAGCTACCAAGTTTCCGTGTGAGTACTATTTTGACAAGCGCTGTCTCTTATAGTAATTCCTATAATATTATTACATATCGTATCAAATAATATTTACACATTGATATGATTATCCCATGTTTTCTCGTGAGAAACGATGACTGGTAATTCGAGAAATAGTTGTGAGAACTCGAGCTCCTTTTGCAAATGCGTATCTTAACAAAATGGAAGATTACTTTATCATATAATAATGTAAATCATTCTTATACATACTTTTCGCTACAAAGTTGTGATTGAATGCGTTTATATAGTATGTCCAAATGTACAAAGATTATTCTCAACTTTTATACTTGAAGCTAAGAATTTGTTAAATGCTGTAAAATAACTGACGAAAAAAATCTAGGTATATTATTTTAATAAATCTTTATCCGTCATGCAATTTCTATGGCATTGTTAGAAACTACGTAGAACTTTTACGAACGTAGAATTTCATCAGTGACAGGCAATGACCGGTTTGATATTTATTTCCATAAGCTTGGACACTTAGAACCACACGGTATATGCAAGCACAACGAAAAGAATAGACGTCGAGGAGATGGTAGGTAAGAGATAGAAGTCGGTAGGCAGAGGAAAGCAAAACAACGCGGGAGAAAAATTCTGCATGCGGATTGCGAAGGTCGTCTTTGTTAAAGTACGTTGCACTTATGCCGCATCATTGTCGTAGTTCCCCGTATATCGTATATGCACAGGCATACGTGTATTCCGCTCAAGCGCGTGCGCAAGGGGAGGGAGAATAAAATGTAACACGAAATTGCGAAAAGAGCTTGCAATATGTTCGCAAGTTATCATTTTCTACCCAGTAGTCGAATCAAATGAAACTTGATCAACAAACGCGATCGGAACAATGTGCGTATTTACAAATTGGCAAGTCAAACCTCTAAAGCTCTCAGTTTGCAATACTACAAATTTTTCAACCTCTGTTACTACTCTTTAAAACTCTGTAGTAATAAATAAATGAACAAGCAAACCGTCCGGAGAGAAGTTGGAGAAGGTTAAACACGAGGCAGAAATCTCTTGTCAATGCCGTCCAGTTTGCAGATTTGCCAATGCTCTCACGCATTTCAATGCACATATATGTACCACACGCGCACTGTCTTGCGCTTTGTACGTGTTGCGCACAATGACGAACAAATTTAAGGTGGTGACTCGTGGATAACGTTAGGTAGTCGTGTTTAAATGAAAGGGAAAGCGCAGTTTGTGAATCGAGTCTCAGAACGAAGTTGAAGCCCGGTGCTCCTGCAACTGGCACCTGCGCAGTTCTACGACGCAGGTCGCAGTTCTAGTCCCGGGTGATTGAAAGTCGGCTGACTTATTCGATTTATGGTAGGTACACGTGGTTTATCCGTTTCGCCTATTTCTATTTCTATTCTTCCTCTCAGTCTTCACTCATCTCCACCTTCGACCTAACGTCCTCACCCCATTGTCAAAAGTTCATATCCGCATGCGTGGTTAAAAATATTGCGATTAATTATAAAAAAAAAACATTTTAGTGTGAACTATGATTCTACGTGTAGGTAGACGAAAATTTTTGGTCAAGTCATAGAAACAGATTTGCTTCTTGGTTAGGTGTGTGCTTTGACCCGCTCTCGAGTGTCGAAGTTTTGAATAATCGCAGCTTTTCTTCAGTCATCCTTGAATGCAACTAATGTTTGTTTTAGAACGCTTTACTGCAATCTGGGTAATTCAGCCGGGGAAATTTTCTAAATCTTCGCTTTTGTTTCACTCGCCGCTGCGTAGATCGCTTGTGCCAAACAGGTTTTTATTCCCCAAGGTCGTGCGGCTTCCTATCTTCCTCGCGTGTTTTTCACTGTATTGTTATTTTTGCCGAGTTGATGGCGCGGATGTATCTCGTTCCGATTACATCAGTTTAAATGTTGACGAAACGCTGGACCTAATACTGATTCAGGTTCGGAGGTCATCCGTAATCATTTTTTAAACACAAAAGTCTCTCGCAACTTTGTGCTCATCTCACAAATTCATACCACAGCCGTCACTTCAGTCGTGAAAAAGTTTAGCAGTTTCGGATAACCTGCACGATTGTAATTCATCGCTATTGAAAGTAAGTCAGTGAAGTTGGTGGCCTTGTACTCTCAACGTGATGTAATTTCAAAGTGTGTCAGTTTGACTCGGCGTTGATGCTGCAGTTTGAAATTGAGTTTGAAATCGTCCCTCGCCTCGTGTCATTATTCGATAACCGTAAATTCCGATTCGCTTTGTTCGTATATACGTACATAACTCTCTTGACTGTCTCCCGACAATGCATGCGGTCAAGTTAACGAGATTGCGGCAAAGAAAGTGAAATTTTTCCAACGTTTGCGCAATCGACCCGTAATAGGTCTATTATTTAACTTGGGATTGTTGTAAAGTTGATCAAATACAGTGCTCTACCTGTTTGTCAGCTTACTCATCTCTCCGTCGTACAGGTATCCCGTCGAAAATAACAGCATTACTCTATACTTGCGAGAGGCCCAAACAATTCGAGCCAGTTCATGTCAAGCGTAACAGGTGCAATAACATCTACTTTGCATTGTCGAGTGTGTGTCTTACCCCGGTAAAATTGACGTCACGTTATTAATTGCAACACAAGTTGTGAAATTTACATAACGCGGAAGCTGGAATATCTTTCATTTAGCTTGTGATTCTTGCCAGAAATTATTTGAAACACCGAAGCGACTTCCATTACGTCTTTTATACTCTTCTATTCGTTCTCGTACATTGCATATGCCGTAAAAAAGTGAAAACAACTCCGAATATTGTAGGTACCTGTGTGTGTCTGTGGTATTTCAAGTGAGTTGTTCTTCCGATGCTTCATAATTTTAGGAAATTTGTAAGGTATGACGAACCAGCTGCACCTCCCATTATTTCCACTCACATTTTAGTCAAGTTTCATATTCTCGTGTAGGTAGACGAGAAAAATGCGATAGCTCACTTGAAAATTACGACAACAATTTAAAGTAATTATTATGTTGTTACTGCAGATTCAAAATGATTAAAATTTGTTGTAAATTGTTTCAGAATTGATTAAAATTGGATAGGAGAATATTTCAGTGGACAATGAACCGGAGGAACTTGTATAAACGGTAAAATACATAGAAACGGCTGTGAAAATTTAGACGTCGTCGCCCAGTTGAACGGAGACGTCAGAGCATCATATCGCATTTAATGACACCGAGCAACAGGGGCGGGGGGAGGGGAGGGAGTCCTTTAAACGTCAACGGTGAAGATTAGTGGTAGGAATTAAGAGTGGTAGGATAAATAAGGATCAAAATAAGCAGCGAAACAGTACATATCTACGACAATCAAAATGCTCGAGCCAGTGATAGGAATATCTCCAATTTGGTGGCTACTAGCTTACGCTAGCGTCTTGTTATTACTATCACCTTTGGTTTTACTTGTAGTATTGTTTTTGCCAAATTTACCGATTCTTGTGCTGAGAAGAATGTGTTACATACCCGTGGAGCCGATATAACCATTTCACTGAAGCTATAAGCGATCCCGAATGGAAACAAGCCTTCAGTGTAGGTATCCACCGGATTCCTAGATACACATACTGAGTTTTTCAATAGATTGACGAAATCTGCAGTAAACTCTGCTCTCTGCTGTCCCTGGACGTTGAAGAAAGTGGCGTTAACTCGATCTGCATTCAAGATAGAATCGTACGCGATAATCCATGTAATACAAGATAGGTTTGATATTACTGCACTTAATATTAAACGTTTGTACAGAGATTATGTAAATATTCGTGTAAGATATTGCTAACTCCAGTTAAAGATAAAAAAAAACGAAGAAAATATATTTGTGTAAAATAAATCATTTACTGAAGATCAAACGAGCAACAATACTACCTGTTTCATCTTTGGAAGGGGTCGATCTTTTTTTGAGTATATCTCAGGAAACGATTACGAGTGATTCACGACGACCTCGGAAGTGATTTAAAACGGGTTTGTAAATGCATTTTTTTCGGATCTTTCGAGTATGCGTCATATCCTGGTATGCACGATGCATGACATATATCAATATATCTGTACCCATAAATTGTATACCTCTGTATGCGGATTTTCAATATCGATTCTCGCTTTGTCACTTCGCATTTACGGTCAATTCTTTCAACGCGTTATAACCGGCCGAACCGGATCGCCAAGAGTCGTAAAATTATTTTTCACGTATCATCGCGTGGCCGTAACTCGGGGACAGTGAACCACGCTCGCATATACCACAGGCCGTGATGGCCAAGCTAACCTCATCGTCCGCTACCGAATGGAATATCAACTAGCCTGATATTATTAGAGCAGAATTTTAAGAGCCATTTAGAGATTCAGAATCTCCGAATCGGTATTTGCGAAATTTTTCGAATGTTTCGATTTCGTATGCACGAAGCAAGCCGTCGGAAATATATTAATAATATGATGATTGATAACAGGCGAGAATAGGTAATTTACGGGACCACTGCTATGTAGTTTTAGCCTTCAGCCGTATTAAAATTCAATTATTCAAGGTGACCGCTGTCTCTTCCGTGTTCTACTATTAAAGATTCGGTTGTAAACAGATGCATGCTACTGGTTGAAAAGTGAATTCCGATCGCCGTAAACCGGACACCGTCTCATTTCCGACACCGTATTTGCAGTCGCTGACTTCGTCTAGCTTTAATTCTATCTTATTCACAATAACTACGGATAATTGTCTACTTGCATTTTCTTTATGTCGAATTAAACTGAGACTGGATTTTCAGCTTTCTTGTGCCTTGATCGTGTACGATTCCTTTTGCATGATCGATAGTATAATTAATATCAGATGATAGTTGAATAAATATTTGTCAAAGATTATTTGGTCGTATATTACACGATGTTGGAGGAATATCGTTACAACCTTTGTCGTGCATAATTTTCTCAAATCTTACATCCTCCATTCGCAACGATTACGTTCCTCTATTTTCCCCGGCGGTGTAACGAATTGAAGGAGCAGAAGCCGCAGCTTCTTCATACCCCTGCAGAAGGAATGTTTTCTCAACGCCTAGAGTACCCGTGATGCCCGCATACCGGGTGATGACCATTCGAACGATACGCAGCCTCGAGTCGATCTTCCAACAGCAGATCAAGTCTCGAGATGTATCGAAGGTGTACCGGCCGTTTTACGGTTCCAAATCTGCCTCCTCGCACTTCGGGAAGAAACTGCTTGCCTCTTGATGAGAAACTCCGCCAATAATAGACGCGTGAAAGGCTTCGAATTATCGAATTTTTAGATCTCCGTCGATAAGTTCGAGCGTCGACGAAACAACGAACTGGATTTTCCCACTACGTAACTATTTTCTCTACGAGTCGATGTTGCTCGCGATATGAGATCTATATAAGATTGTGGATGTACGAGGCGAAGACTGATGTAAGATGAGGAGGAATCGGAGTACAGAGAGCGAGGCGAACAAAGTCGCATGGATATTTTGTACGTATTCCGAAGGTACTTTCGCCGGGTTCGCGGACAAGGTGCCCATACGTATGCATACGAATACATATGTATAAGTATATATGTTGGCCGAGCGTATGTATAGTAGTGGGAGATCGGTGGGACTTGAATCGCGGGTTTCTTGAGGCATATATATGGTAGGGAGCCATGCAGTTCTCTTGCTACTCGGCGCGTTCTCAGCCTCTTGGATCTCCGCCGGAGCGTTGTGATATCCGATCAATTTAACCAACTTTGCACTACCGGATCGTCAGCCTGAATAAAAAAGTGAGAAGGTGAGTCAGTTTGTGATTCAAATATCTGCCACTCGAGCTTGGGACGCTCGTCTGCCGACCATTCCTTTACGCGTGTCGACGAAAGTAGGAAATCTGTAATGACAGAAGAAGGGAAATACCATTTTACTGCTGTTCCTGCGTATTGTTGTGCGGTGCTTTGAAAGTTAAATCGATTTTCCCGCGTTGTTCTCTCCCCCCCTCACCACCCCTGCAGGGTTGAAACGAAAGTGAAGCCGGTAAAATTTTTCATTTTCGCCGTCAAAGTGGCCCTTTGCAGATGCCAATTGTTTATTTTCCGTAGTTTTATTAAAAATCAAAAGCCCCCGATTTCTCTCAAACACGAGCGCGTAACTCTGAAACTCTACCAACATACCGGTGCATGACTACCATGCGAAATGCTTCCAAGTCCGTGACTGAATTTTTCTCGACAAGAATACAAGGAGAGAGAGAGAGAGAGAGAGAGAGAGAGAGAGAGAGAGAGAGAGAGAGAGAGAGAGAGAGAGAGAGAGAGAACTTGCCACATAGTTACACAGCTGCAGGCTGTATTAAAATTCAATGCACGTACAAAGGTGATACGAAAATTACAACCGTTTGCAACTAACGGTTCGCTTCAGCGATTAAGAGATACCTGTATTATTTAACGATGATTTATATTCACGCTAGGACTTATTTCTTTCGCAAAATTAAATCTATTCTACGGGTGTGGGTTTATGTGGGTGTTGCCACGAACCATTAACTTTGGATCTAGCTGTAGTTATGAAAAGCTGTATCATTCGGGATAAGATCTACATTCACCTGACATTGAGGTCCATTAATGATACGTGTAAACCAGTTTGAATTTTTCCAATCAATCGCATTGTCCAACTAGACAGCGGTATAATATCCTTGCTCCGGCAATGACAATTTTTTATTCACATTTTTTCATAAACTTTTTTCATCTCTCTTACACAAGGTCCTATCAGCTTCCCGTATCTTTGCTGTTCCGTTTTTATGCCTTTTCGCGCGTTGAAGGAGTTTCTTGTGCACCTCGTTAATGACCCAGCTAAACTATTACAAGTGTAAATTTTTTTCTCACCTAATTGGTAGATCATTTTCACGCGGTGTTTGCAACCTCTCAAAGTCATGGCATATACACAACTCCTGTCCTCCGCGCTCGTGAAAGCTAGATCCAGCCGAGCAGATTAGAGCGGTATATAGTTTATCGATTGTTCGTTTAGTTTTCGAGGAGAAGTCAGAACGGTTAAACGAACCCTTGCTGTACAATGGAGATAAAAACTTGCCGTGTGAATAAATCCGGAATCTGTCGATTCTGTCCTCTAGATGAAACTACTACTCACCTTACTGGGCGCAACGACAATCCTGGCCGATCCGGAACCTGGACTCCTCCGTGTCCCCAGGGTGTACAACGCCTTGGTGACGAGCAATCAAAATCTCTCGCCGTCGAGGGCGTTCCCAGTGATTCAGCCCGTCGTTCACACGACCGCCGTCGGCTACGTGCCGCCGTTCTACTACACTCAGTTTGCCCCACAATATCCGGGTCCGGAAGCGGGCCGGCTGCCCCAAGAATTACTTCCGGCGAACGGAGCTGGACCCGACGAGGGTACACCGTCGAAGGCCGCGGCCGGGGCCGAAACGAGGACCGGTAGTTCCGGGACGGAGCGGAACTTGGGATCAGCCGAAGACGAGACCCGGAAAAGGAAAGCGGGCGCCGAGCACTCGCTCAGATTCTATCCGAATTATCATTCGCTCTACTACGACCCGTACTTTTATTCCTACAACAGTTTCAACGCCCGCGTCGCTCCGAGTCCGTACATTTTCGACTATCAGCCACCAGCGTTGGCCCCCGCACTTTCCCCCCAGGGAGCCTACCGGGGGCAGCAGCTGCTCAGCCCCCGGTTACCGGTAGCCGGCCCTGAAGCCCTTGGGAAAAATGGAGCCGAGGAAAAGATTCCCGACGTACCACCGCCGCCGGTGCCAACCTCATCCTCGAACAAGTCGTAATGTCGAAAAGCGGGGGCGTATTATAAGTGAATTCTAAGAATAAACTGCGATATACGTACATTAGGGTGGTCCTTATTTGGGGGTCGGAAAAATTTTCATAGGGACGCCTCTCAAATCTGTTCCAAATCATTCATAAACAAATCTGTGTAAAGTTCCAAGCCTCTGCGTCAATTGGAAAACGTGCCTCTAAGCTCCGAAAATTTTTAATGTAAAATACATGTAGTTTTTATAACCAGCTATTTCGATTCGTATGATTTTGCATAATAAATTAAGGCACTGATTTGAAACTTGGCATTGCTGTTGCTTATAATGAATATGTATATAAATTCTTATAATTATAGGAACAAGCTGTGAAAATATCAAATTTTTATAATTTTTGTTCCCTTACGTATAAGCCTAATAAAAGTGATGCTATTAAGCTTCTATATAAAAAGAAGTTCATTAAAAAATTATGATAAAATATTGAAATTTTCAAGGTTTGTTTCTATCATCACAAGAAACAACTCTGTCCTTCATTTATACCGAAGTCATACAAAACGAAATAACTTGTTGTAAAAACTACATGTATTTTACATTTAAAACTTTCAAAGCTTAGAGGTACGTGTTCCAGTTCACGTAGAGGCTTGAAAATTTACACAGATTTTTTTTAATGATTTACAGATTTGCGGGACGTCCCAAAGAAAATTCTTCCGAACCCCAAATAAGGGCCACCCCAATATGCACGTTTACATTACATATATTACTTTTCAATGGAAAGGTACGAGTGTGCCCCTAGTGCACATCGTTAGGTCAGGAACTAAGGAGCCTGGATACGTAGATTATTACTAACGTATATATTACAACCTTGTGACTGTCTTTATATAAATGAATAGACGTAGGTCAGTGTGTTTTAATTTTTTTGAATCTTCTGCAAAATGTATACAACACCAAGCTTTTCTCGTTCGCCTCATTGGTATCATCATTATTACTTTCATTTTCTATTTTCACTGATAACTGGTGCTCTCGTGAAATTTCTCACTGCTTACGCCCCAGACTTTCATAATGTACGAAAACCCTTCGCCATGAAATCCTCTGACACGTAATTTAGCAAAATTATGAGCCGGACCGCCGGAATGTAGGCTGACTATTCCCCTCGTTTGATTATAACGCAGGGCTTCGACACAGGTTATGTACACGGGGCCTTCTGTGTCCATTCCGAATACAGCGTCAACTGCGGAAGGTCCTCTGTTTCTCAAGAATATGTTATGCTGATAAAATAGAATTCCCTCGCATTCTCCCCATCTGTAGTCGTGCGGGCATTCCTCGCACCATTCCGACTCCCTGGCGCCCTGAGAATCAGAAAAATCATCCATTTCATTTTCTTACCGATTCGATTTCACTTCAAGCTCAGGTCGCGTGCGTAACGGCCATAGGTAAAAACATGATAATACAATCGATACCCACGCCGATTTCTGCTGTTCCAGACATCGTAGAATCCGTCATATTACGATTTTTCATGTCCTGGTCAACGTTGGCTGGAACATCGTCTATCCTCTTGATGGAACTCACGGCACCGTTGATCGCGACAATTTCGTGGGTAGAATTTCTGTACACCATCGTGTCAGTCTTGACGTTTTCTATACTCTTTGTCACGTGCACCTCCGGGGAAGTCTCTACCTTGACCATGGAACCCTGGGAGGCCAAAGCCTGACTCGAATTGTCCGACTGACCATTGGCTGAAATAACAACGGTGTTAGGTCGAGTGAATGTCTTGTCTGTCGCCGGTGTTTCCCATTGAAAAATACTCTCCAGCTCTTCGGAGGTCGACTCGTTTCCCCTCGACGAAGCTGTGAGATGAGCTCCGAGGTCGACGATCAGAGTTTCATTGTCGCGTTTTTGCTTCAGAGAATTTCTCTCCGATACCACAAGATCGATATCATTATTTTCCAAAAGGCGAGGTGTCGCGACTGTTGGTGACGAATCTTCGTCGAAATATAGATTGAAGTCACTTGAATTCTTCAGAGTTCCCTCTTCGATTGGATCGGTGAAAGATCCCTTGCTCTCCGGAGTCGCTGTTTGGGTGTCGTTGAAATTTATATCAGGAATAGTCGAGTGATATCGATTGGCCAAATTCACCTTACCTCTCAGGTCAGCACCGTTATTCGGAACCGGGAAAACTGTCGAAGCAAGGTCGGGAGAATACGTGACTACAATCGGGGGACGGGGCGTATCCTCGGCCCGACCGCGATCTTGAGTGAAGTCATTTCTTTCCGTATGAACTTGCACCTTCGCCTCCTTGGCTCTTTTCGCCTCGGCTATCAACTTTTCCGCCCTCTCGCGTCTCTTCGTAATCTCATTTTTTTGCAAGTTGAACTTGTCCATGATCGCCTTCCTCTGGGCGTAGTAGCTACTCATGTAATCTTTCGACGTCGAAACGTTCCGGGTAACCATTTCCTTGCCCTCTCTCCGGAATCTCGCGATTAAGGGATGATTTGGCTTCTCCGGCGTGGACCTCGTCTCTTCGGGTCTCATTGTCAGCATGAAAGCACGTCTAAAGTCGCAACCCACCGCCTCAGTCCCGGTGTTTCTTGAATACTTCCTCTCTTTTAGAGCATTATCGCAAATCCGATTGGGCTCGTTCACGGTTGTACTTACAGATTTTGCGAAAAAATCGTCAGCCCTTTTATCGCCCTCCGTCACGACACTTCTCGAAGATACGCCGGAGAGAGTTGAAGCGAAAATGATTATTAGAAAAAAGTATAGTCCGCGATAGTCTGGCGTGCGGAATTTCACGCCTTCTGGATCTTCCGACAACATTCCGAAATAATCGTTGATCTTGAACGTGTCAAACCGCACCGCCTGTCGAACACTGTGCTTCTAAAACGACACTCTCTTGAAAACGAATGCGAGAACTTTATACGGCATGCGGCACTCCGATAGATGGAATTAACTGAGACGATATCGCTATCTGTCGTGCTACCAACCGACCTTTGAACCGCATCGAAACTATAATATATTCAATGTTAGGTCTACGACACTTGATTGACGCGAGCTGTGTTCTTTTCTTCTGAGTTGTCTTAGCGTTCCCGATAAGGGCAGAAGGTTTCACGGTCAAATTAATATTACAACCGACTGCGAACGCAGCTCGAGCATTTTTGGATCACTTATGACCCCAGCTTCTTTATTATACCTCTTCAAATGAAAGATTTTGTCTCATTCTGCCAAAGACACGTCTCATTAAAAACCCGTACCGTCGGCTTGGAATGTACATCACTGAACAAAAGATAGTGTCAGGTTAAGCGTTTTTGCTGCCGATATTTATTGTTTTATTCAAAGCTTGGGTATGACTATGAATGTACATACACAATATATGATAAGAAAATTTGAGGTGAAGTTTTTCACTCGGCTTCTATGATAACGGAGTCATTTTCATCAGAGACCTCCACGCTACTCGCCGCGCTGGCTGCTTCGCCGAGAGGATCGTATCCCGGTTCAACTTTTTCGTCCAACTTCTCTATACCACCGCCGTCATTGTTTTCGTCATCGTCGTTGTCGTCGTAATCTACAGGTTTAATCGGCGGCCGAGGTGTTCCTGGTTTTGGAACATATTCCGGGACTGATGGTTTCGACCCAGCCGGATACAGCTAAACACGTAAAGTGAAGTAACGTTAGTATCACGATTGATTTCATTTATTTACTAATCTTTCACCCCTCTTATCATTCCTTTCAACTAGCGAATAAAACCGGCATGCAACAAAAATCGTTCGATGCTGTGTGAAATCTTACCGGGGAGTAGGGAAATCGGAAATCGTAGACTGGCGTTCCATAATAATTATAAATTGTTGGAACATGTGCTATAGTAGGTCTACCATTTGCAAATACGGCCATTGGTACAGTCCTGACGGCTGTGTTAATCTGAAAATAACAAACCAACGCGGGGATGTTTGCGTGTGTTTTTTCAGTAAATTAATATATGGTTAATGTCGACGGTTGATCGAATAAATGCACGACACCAACCGGGATCACCCTATTGCTTTCCAACTGTTTGTGTTCCGTGATATTTCTTTCGAAATGTTCCAACCCCAAACGGGAGATTAATGGCGATTAACGAATCCGTTATCGAGTAACGTGATGGAGATCGCGAAGTTGTGTCAAGTATTTCGACACTTCAGTGGTTTGAATTCGTTACCTGAGGGACGTTATAAAGAAAGTATTGTTGAGAAGGGTTGGCGTCCAGCGTAGTCACATCCAGACGTTGGGTAGGAAACTCTGTACGATGCGCCGAGATCAAATTCGGATAATGCAGAGGGCCTGCGGGAACCAGGGCTGTCGCGGATGATCCGATAAGTGTCAGTAAGATAATCACCTGCTCGAGGATACGAAAATATTACCATACATTTTCCTTCATCTTAAATAACATGTTATACATTTTCAAAAATTCATTTCATCCACCTATTATTTCGGAGAATGATCTGACGTTATACGAGTGTATGTTCGTTTGTTTCTATTTGCAAGCCTCTGAATATTCTACTGCTACGGGACAATTTAATCTGGATGCTCTCGGTTGTCTGCGCATAATAATCCATTATTCATTATTCATTGTCTCTCTACACTGATCGTTGTGAGTAATGGTGGACAAAATAACGTGACTCAACTGACCGTATAACGACATATACCTGCAGCGCATTTATGATCACGTTTGAAGACCCCACCTTCTCGAAAACAAATATAAAAATTAAACAATGCAAGATGAAAATTCACCAGCCAAGACCGTTGTCAAAAGTCTAACGTTAAAATGTAACGGCATTTTGCTTTGCGATTCGTAGGCTGCATCAACGTATCGCCAATTTTGATAGGTAATCAGGTAGCATTGTTAACGACGTGGGTAGGTGCGCCTAGAAATTCTTAGCTGATATAAATTCAGCGCACTACGCAGCACTAAAATTGACAGCTTGAAGAATTGGGTAACGAAAATTGAACGGACATAATAACATGTACACGCATACTGAAGAATTGGTCTTACAGATCTGTCTGATTATAATAGGAAAAACTCTGTCGCCAATTCGAGGGGTCACTTGAAACCACATTCTGATCAAAGTTGCGCGATTAGTCGGTTATGCTACCCCGATTATCAACAGAAAGAAATTACCTAATCGTGAGTGTAAGAGCTGAAAAGTTGACTCACCTTCATAGCGACGGCTTTCGTCTAAAGGACCGGTAACTATATCAGACTAACTCGAAATTAAGAATGCGGGAGGGCTTATATATTGTTGGTGGGTCCGCCATCCCCCACTTTTCTGCTCATCACGGGAGGCTGCTTTGTATTCCGGGTGACACTCTGTTCAAACTAACTTTTTCGTAGCACCAAAAATAGTAGACAAGAAGTGTAAACAACCGTGCGAGTTTTCTATCTATCGTAAGGCGCCCTCAACGGAGATTGGTAAGAGACCACGTTCACCTTCGACACTCTGTATGCATGTACTTACCCCTTGATTTGACACATTTTTCTCACACACTTTGTCAGACAGTTCAATCGTTATTTTCTCTTCTAGTCATCTTCCAATGCTACGATCAACGCCGATAATTTGTTTCCAAGTTACCCTGAACCCAGCATGGTTCTAAAATACTACACTAAAAAATTTTGCGTATACGCTCATTACTCATCCGAACCGGTTTGCAGTGGAGAAAGATCATATTTTGATTAGAGTATCTTGAGCATTGGGTGCGGCACTCATCCTGGTTCGCCGTGATTCGGTGCTTGAATGGAATTTGCATTTGCTTCATAATAATATTTATTGTGATTTATTGACACGGTATTTATCGTGCACATTTTTTCCCCCTATTTAGTCGCCCATTACCAGCGGCTTTGTGGGAGCGGACTACTTTTTTTTTTTGACGCTATTTAAGCTATTGCAGTGAAGAACGCATCGTATGGTTATCCTATCGACATTTCATACGGATAAAAATAGAACTGCATTTATGTACATGAAAAGTAATTATAAACGTAATAACGAGGGTCGCATATGCTCAAGTGTTGATGATTTTTCTACAACGATAACCGTACTTTTGGCAATATCCGGCAGTACGTCTTTCCGCTGTTCGGCAATAGCAATAATCATCATTCTACTTTGGCACATAGACCGGGGCGCGTGTTGGGTTGCATGCCGCAGGCTGATTAAACATTTCAGAAGGGAACTCGCGCGTAAGTGCAGCTTAACGAACCTCCGGTCGAATTGGAACACTGGAATCGGAACTGCCGCCCTGACGGGACGTTAATCGACGTATCAAGATTGGTGAATTTCGTCGGAAATCGGGAACTTGTCGAACGAAATATCTGTGCGCGTATAATATTATTGTTAAAGTGGAAGATCGTAGTTGGCAATATTTATGTTACCCGTTACTGTATTTTTTTTCTGACTCGGTTCTATCAAAAATAGAATGCAATATGATAAAATAAAATTCTAATAATTTATTAATCATTTGTTGTACTTGAACACGTGAAACGCACTGTGAACTCGCGTGTTTCATAATTTTCAACACTTGTACCGATTGTAAAGTACAGCAGAGACGGGTCAGTGAAAATGCCGAGGTCAAGGGACGCGCGTCCTACTTCCTATCACCAAAAGCCTCCTATTACGCGAATGAAGCAAAAGCTTTGTAGACGAATCGAGATGCTGGAAGCGGAAGAGATCAAATACAGGATTGATAACGAACGAGAAATAATAAACATTAGCAGATACCTCGGAGGTGGCTGGTAGGTACGACTTGCAGAAATCTACTTCCAACATTACGTACAGGTGACAAGTCACCTAGCTTTGTTTCATTTCGGCTGTCGAAGGATAAACTATTCCAACCTAAATTTCTCCATTCAGAGTTAATCCGATCACTCGTAACGACCATGGTTGTCAATGTAATGCGTCGAACATGTGATGATAACTCGAAGTATACTTCCTTCGTTCTTCTCGCCAGCTCCGTTCCAGATCTTCGAATTTACCTTCGATAAAGCGAATTCATGACAGTTCTGGTAACTCAGCGTGGACATGTGACAGTCGGAACGAAGCGAAGTACTTCAGGGATCGTGCTGAATGAGTCGTATCGTTGTTCTTTTCGGCAGAATCGATTCGGTTGGTGATTGATTAATAATAGCACCTTCGCGTCGTTTGCATTATTAGATTCGGTGTGAAATTTACAATTCTATACTATCTTTATTGGTTATGATGTCGCTTCGAGAAATCGCATACCTCGTATTCCGCTGACGAGCTCAAACGCTTTCTTCGTCGATTAATTAAGCTGGACCCGAATGACTGGTTCAAGACGTCGAGTTTGTAGCCCGACCCTATTAGAACCTGATTCGGTTGTAAATTTTGCCACTGTGGTTTGAGCGTAGTCTCGATACAACGGCGATCTTTGGAAGTTGATGACAGAACTTGACATTCTTATCCAGGAATAAACAACGTAATGCAAACGATAATGGTCTAAATTAGATGCCGAAATTGGGTGGCTGGCGAATCTCTGCCTGTGTTCGCAGGCTCTAGCTGTGGCTTTCCTCAAGGTAGAGTGAAAGTAGTTTGTACACGACTTGAGTTGAATTAACCTAAGCATATGCGCTCGTTTTGAATAATTTTCGACACTCTGCGGTACGGCTGACCATTAATCTATCTTCAGTCAAAGTATTTCCCAGTTCTGTAAATCGGGGACAAAAAAAAACTCGGACTTTTTTTTTAATGTTTTATTTCCAAATATTGACACGGCCTTTAGACAAAATACGAATCTAGAATTGTTATTCGTTTGAAAGAACCGCTAAATTTCAATCAATACTCGACGCTCGACTGCCTTCGGGTATGTTCGGCCAAGTTCGCTTCTTCTTCGCGTCAATTTATCCACCCTGCGCGTTGATCATCAACAAGTGCCAGGTGGCAGGTACCCTTTGTCTGCGAGTTCGCAATTTATTCGACTGTTGTACGAATTTTCAAGCCTATACATTTTTATCGACACGTGTGTGATAATCATCGAATTTTTCGTTTATGCGAATCAGTGCGGATAAAATTGCAAGATCGTTGATGCGCTTTACAATTGGTGTTTGGACCGTGTTGAACCGTTCCTGCAGAGACGAAACAATTATTCAAAACAATAAATTACCAGAATAATCATTCATTCTGCGAATACTGTTTGCAACGTTAAGAACTTGCTTGTAATTCTTCTCAGTCGGTTTATATTTATTTGAGATCTGAGAAGCAGGAGGAGGACACTTAGGTACTAATAAAAGTGTTAGCTATACTTCCGACAAGTTTTTTTTCCGTACTTCAACGTTAAGTACGCACTGATGTTTGTCGCGTCAATAGTGATGTTGTGGTGATGCAGACATATTAGTTTCGTTTCCACAGTAAATAGTCCACCTGCCAAATATTTCGTAAAAACTTCCACCTGTCGTTGAGATGTGAAAAATAATTATGCACGACAGTCCGAATTTATTCGAGTTGATATACGGAGTAATCCAACCGCGCCGTACTCAAACTCAAATTACCTAAATCCAAAAGCCTGCCAGTGCCAACTTATTAATAATATCAGATATAGCGTTATTCGAATTATTAGACATCGATGTTTGATCGCTGATTTTCTTTACAGTACGGCATTCACAGCTTTTCTTTTTTTTTTTAAACATCAATGAAATTCCGAATGACTTTGTACTTCGTCACGGTTAATCCGCGTTGCGTTATTCACGGACGACAGACGAACTACATTCCTTGCGTACTTATGAATGCACATGTTGCTCGGGAAAGTGATAATTTTTCGAAAGACGCGTTCTAATAATAGGCACACCGCCGGTCGCGTGTGCAGTTGGGATTTAAACATAGTTTTGGCAGCACAAAACGTCAAACCGCCTCTGACCGAGGAGGCGCGAGGTCGCCGTGTGATTCCCTTGCTCGCTTACCTCCCGGATAAAAACATCCGCGTTGCCGTTTTATTGGCTTATCGGACTCGACGTAATCGAAGCACGGAATAGATAGAAAGTCAAAATAATGACGATAATAATGGCACTGCGATACGTATGCACTTCCGTATCATCGGTACTCTTTTAACGTCGCATTTACCCACAACAAGCAAACTCTTTTTAATTCAATCGACTACTTCCAGATTTTTTACTGTGATCGGTTAGCAGTACCATTAGAATCACCAACCGTACGTCTCTTGTCTTCTTTTATGCCACCGGACTGTTTGCCTTTCGCAAGGTGGTTCTCCCGAATGTATTCTTAGCCGATGTATAAACTAGATCGTTGAGAAATGCGAACTTTCCGTGAAAGAAGTCAGTCCGACTAGCCACTTTATTGTCTGTTCGACGTATTCCTGTCTGTTGAACAATTGGCCGATACACGTCAAGATAAGTTCATTGTACTCGGTCAACGATATTTTACAAGTACGTGAAATTGCTCGAAAATATTGCGGTTTAGTTGAGTGACTCGGATGTGAAATGAAGGAAACTTGCGGCAAAGGGCCTGCGGAGATTAAAGAAAATCAACAGCCCATGGAGTTCGTGGAGTTTCTCGAAGACGCCGAAGAACCCGAAGATGAGTAAATATCCGATTGAAGGATCAAATTAATTTAATATAATGAAATAAACCTTAAGGTCGGGAGTGCATTTGTCATTAGGAGCCTCGCTGGTTTTTATCTCGATTTATTTTACAAAGCCAATGATTGTTTCGAGTCAAATTTTTATACATCGTCTTGGTGGTCAAAGTTTGAGTAGAATCGACCCAGATGAACAATTTTACTCTAATAGTCACGATGATCACAGAATACCTCATAATCATTACGCTTATGGGGAATAGTTTGTCGCGATTCGTAGGTGATGCACGTCACGTCAATTCACGTACCTTTATATTAAAACGATGAGGTCAATTTTGGCAAATAGCCAAGGACCTTTCATTGATGTTTATTCTGCGTATAGCCATTAATGCTTCTCTAGTGGTACGATCCGCTTTGCCTAGTAAACTTGGATGAAAAATTATTATTACTTGTTCGCCTGGCTCAGAGTTTGTCAAGATTTTTTGTTGGGTGGAAATCTCGTCTCAATTTATAGCGTCAATTCACAAGTATACCGAGAATGACCACGTTTCTCTTTTTCTAGCACGATGACAGCCAGCAACAAGACGATGGACGAAGCTGTAAGCGATGCGCTTATAGAAAAATTAAGAATTTGTGCGTTCAAGCCGCAGGAAAGTACGGAAACTGTTCGATCGGTGGCTGCCAAGTTACACGCACAACTCACATCTTCGGGTATAAATTAACATTTTTAAAAAGAAATTAGCGCCCGTCTGCACCGTTGTTTACGATGGTTACGATTCACATTATTTCACTGGGGTGAGATTTCTCTTTTCAAAGGAGATACAAAATTTGTCTCGAGTGATTTTGAATCTAGCATATAAAGACGTTTGCACGATCTGTTAGACGCGGGGCTGAATTAATTACCAATTCTCATGAACCTTGACTCGCTGCGGTGGTAATAAGCTACAAAGATTTGTTCAATTCGTTATTACTGCCGCATAGCGTGCCCGAGAAACGTTTTAAGCATGCCTTCCTTATCTCGTTGCCTACCGACCCAACTTCTTAAAGCGCGCCAAACTGATGCCAGAAATTAGATGTAGTGCAGCACTAGAAAGTTTTTCATTTCCTCTTCCGCAGCCAATTCCAGTTCATCTCGTTTTCTTCCTTTTCATCATTTTGTTTATTATTTATTTTTTTTTTTTTTTTTCATTCACGCCAATTGGATATATGTGTAATGGATTCGTTGTCTGTCACTGATCTTCTCCTTGGCTCAACGACAAGTCGGTGAAATGGGCCACTTTTTTCCTCCAAATGATCACTCCTATCGGGAAATCTGAAATTATTTTTAAAAATCAGTCCTCGTCAGTGAAACTCTCATGTTTTTGTTGTTACGCAACTATTTTGTAATCACGACGGATTATATCCTGGCAAAAATCCAGAAATCCATGAGTCTGGCAGTGTGTCAGGTTGTTGCTAAAATTGGTTGTTGCCAAGTAGCAATTTCATATTAAATTTATACCTCTTGTACACGGTATTTTGCACAATTTGCGAACACGCGTTCGTACTCGCTGTCGTAATTAGAAATTAATCTTACTATTTCCGCACGTGTACGAAAACCTTGCTGAGAGAAAAAAAAAAAAAATCCCTGCCTTATTTGCATTATCTGGGAAGATATTAGACGATGATGGGGTTTTGGCCGCAGTTTCGTTGTTAGATATTCGTGCAATATTGGTTTCAATTGAATTAACCAGTGTTGAAAATAGATCATTTTGATTTCCAAAGTGTCGGAGAAGTTCGATTACCTGTCACCACGTGACCTGTACTACCCGCGCATGATATACTATATTCCGTGCGTCGATGCTTTGACCTAGATTTGCTTCACTCTAACCTGAAATCGTTGATTACCAATTTGTCTTTTACTGACCGACTTTTTTGAGGGAGCTAGGTATTTTTATCACCGACAAAAAAACTTCTCGATACTCGCCAAATTTTGGCAACAATGTTAAGTCTGTCTTAGTTTGCGATGATCCATTGTTTGTAAAAAACATCCACAGAGCGCCGTACCAGAGAACGAACCTTGGAAAAACTGTGGCGAAAAAATTCCAACACAATCGAGATACTTGTGAAGATTTTGGAGGTAACATACATTTTCTATAAATTGACGTTTTCCTTTTTTTTTTAATAAAATTTCAAACGGTGCAATACCCTTGGAAATACCAAACAGGTTGCACAGTTTGTAGGCGACACTCCCAGCAACAATCTATCGCCATAAAAATACAATTTAGATACCGTCGCGTCGTCTAAGGGCCATAAAACGATTATTTCAAATACGTTCGGATACGTATACCTACCAACGTTCGGCGCTGTGATATTGAGGCCAGACGCAAAAACCGTTCGTCGATTCAAGCCTCTCGCGTTATAATATCATCGGTCAGCGAACTAGAGTTAGATCGGTGCACTAGAAACAGTTCACTCTGAAAATATATCGACTCTCGTCTCTGGACCGAGAACATCACTTTCGATATCAATTTTCCCAAATCCCTACTTGAAAAGAGTCAAACTACACCATAGAATAATTTGTCTTGGGTATCGGAGTCTCGTGCGTGGGTAGAGATATATACAAGAGCGCACTGAACTCTCTCTGTCTAAAAATAAATGTCTCTCGCATATGCTTTTGGCAAAGATTGATTTCATTTGAGCTTTCAACTACGAGAAAGGTACTTATACTTCTAGACAATTTTCCCCATGCAGTTTGAGGTGAAAGTTATGAAATTTGCAATTCGTGGCAGATGCCAATTATTATTTCTCGTAGTTTTGAATCGAAGCGATCATAAGAGAGAGAATAAAAGAAAAATATCCAGAAAAAATTGAGAAATCAACCAAATAGAATGATATTTACAAAATACTCCGACGGTATAAAATTTCACCTATTATTAAATATTTTTAATTCTATAATTTGATTAATCATAAAAAAAAAAAAAAAAAAAAAAAAAACAATTGCCGCCACTTGCAGCTATCCAAACGTTGAAAAAGTACTGTTTCACTTTATGTGGGGAAGGGGACAAACAGTGAGGAGCTTCATTTTTCTTTTTTTATATGAGAAAAACCCTTGCTAGAATTTTGAAAATATTCAATTTTACACTTTGGAATTGTTTATAATAATTCTGATTCAATTTCGATCTCTTACATTCCAAAAAAAAAGGAAATCACACAGTTTGCGTCGTCAGTAACAGACGTCGGAATGTTTCTTGTGACGGATAATACGAGGTAACATATGTACCTAGTAAAAATTAGATTATATCGGCGCGGTGCGTCTCTGGGAAAGTTGTTTCCGCGGAAATGGATATTACTTGACCCTAGAGGAACTTTCGCAAAAAAAATTTTTGGCCCCTGTGATTCTTTATTAAAAAACAAAGAAAATGAGATCCTACAGGACCTCAACGATATAATGCACCCGAGAGATGAAATTTAAAAGATTGGGGCGTTTTTTCACCCCCCTTTACCGGAATGGATGAGAGAAAAAAAAAAAATAACGTAACCGTTTTAGGGTCAATTCTGTACATCCTAGGCTGGTGAAAACCTTGGAGACCATTGCCGCCCGCCAAACAAACGTGCGTTCGATAAAAACCGGTACAGTGGTATGGGTACAGTTTCATGCAGCAGTTTGTCAGCAGCGGTATGCACGACATGCGACACGTGTCCGCGGCCAATAATAGAAGTTTTACGTTATCCGATAGTCGGAGGAGATCCCCGGGGATACAAAATTGATGCCGAACTTACCAATCTTCCAAGTACCTATCTCAAATACCCGTCCATTTAATTTCGACAAAATTCTAAAAATCGCTTCAACGTTACACGATGACGGTGCAACGTGCGCGTCGTTTAGCTTGCCTATGGCGAAGGCGCGAAGGAAGAGAGCGAGTCATTTATGATTTTAGTCTTGTTTCAAGAGCCTTCCCCCGTTCCTCTCGTTATTTTTCCAGAGCTGCAAGGACAACGTGGCAAACTGCAGCGTCGCTGGTATTCTCCACGAATGTATATCCCCGAGAATCGGAAAGGCCAAGTCGAGCGGGTCGAAGAATCGTAGTGCAATAAGTAAGGGAAACGCAACTGCTGCTGATAAATCAACGTAGCGGATTTTGACAGGTGTTGAGTCTAACGCGTTTCTGCCTACCTGTGTTTCAGGGAATAACAGCAGGTTGGCTATTTCCCAGCTGATAAACTTGGGTGGTACCCAAGTTCTGATACGCTTACTGAACGCCCTGCAACACAGAGAGACGATAATGACCGAGGTTCTCGTACAGGAGCTTCTGCGGATACTGGGACAGGTATTGAAGCTTTCAAGCAGCGTATCACGAGTTTGTGTCGTCACGAAAAGACTTGTGATTGCGTCTGTCGTTATTTAGGTTGCTCAAAAAGATCAAAAATTCTCGACAAAAGTGAAGATGCTCAATTCGACGAAAATGTTTCACTCGTTGTTGAAAGTAAACTACAACAACAGCCGAACTCTGTTCCCTTTATTACTGATGATCAAAAGTCTGGCTAAGAACTGTAAGTTTGAAATGATTTGCTCCCGATTAAAATTATACATTTTTCTCGGGTGACGTAGCAAGACGATCAAATCTACCAAACGTCTTTCTGTTACTTTCAGCATTTTCCCTTCAGATATTGGTGAAAGATGGGATCGTCCCTACTTTGGAGAAAACGTTTGTCTGCGTCGGCTACTCTCCTCATTTAAAACTGAGAACATTGCTAGAGTGTTTCAAATATTTTACGGTCAGCAGTACGTGAATGATGTAGCAAAATATCGTGATCTCGACTATCAAATTGTGTCGATGCTTGTTCGATTTTCACCCACAGGCTTCAATAAATTTTTCAGAACTCTGCTGTACAAAGTTCGTCAAGATAGGTTTGGTCCACCTTTTAATGCGGCTCTTCGACAGGTGGGAGAGGTTCGATGGGCCAATTCGGCTGAAAATTTCCAACTACTGTCTGAACACACTGCAGCATCTCTGCGTAATAAGTAAGAACAATTTTCCACTGTTACTTGTCTCTCGTATCCACTTGTCGATTGATCTACACCTTTCGCTCGTGTTGATTTAGAGTCGGGGAGGAAGGCAATAAAGTCAAACGGTGGGCTACAACTTCTTTATAGCTTCTGCACAAATTGTCCCGAAGAGAAATCTTACGATTGCCTATTGTCACGCGTTTGTGGCATAATAAATCAGTGCCTCGAGAAGAAGGAACTACCGGTGCCTGAAATGTCACCTGTCAGGTAATCCTGAGCCAAACGATGCGTATCTTACGCCTCGGCTACTTCTTCCTTTTTTCGTCGTCGTAGATGAGAATTCAAAAAATTCTTCACCTCACATTTTCTTATCGAAATTTGCATTTCTTTCTTCCGTGGACAATAGATTCATTTTACCAGAAATAACTGCGAGGCTGACAAACGGTACGGAAAGCGGAAGCGATGCTGACAGTCAGGTTAACAGCGTGGCGTCTCTTGGGAGGGTATACAGCGACGTGGACTCGTGTGACGATGAGGAAAGTGATAACTCTCCACAAACCAAACAGAGTACCCTTCGTACCGGCAATGATATCGATGAAAATAAATTCTTCTCCGGGGTCGTAAATTTCCAAAGATCGGAGGAAGATCTTCTTGCGTAAGCGATAAAATTACGAACTATAAAATAGGGCAAATACGATGGGAACAACAATGGAATAAATAAGTAAATAAATAATAGAACAAAAATGCGACTTGCCCGGTGCCGAAATTCGTATTCCGTTGTAGGTACAACTGTTTCTTTCGAGAACTTGGCACTCTTCAAAATCAATTATCCACAAGAAACAAACTGGATAAATCTAAAGCGACGTGCGTCGACGGTTTTGCCAAAGTTAGCAAGACCGGTGCCAATGTCCAGGGTCACGCCAGTGGCAAAGGTTTGCGAACATTTGCAGACTTGTCGTCGCATATGACAGACCAACACGCCTACTGCGTGGTAGCCAGCACGGTAAAGAGCGTGATAAGCTTTGTCAAAGTTGCCTATCCAGATTTAGTCGGAGGCGAGGGTCTTGGCAAAGCGGCCCCGCTTAACAACAAGGATCGCAAGGTGTGTAGATCGAAACTGCTGACGTGCGTCGATCGGGGACTTCATCCGGCGGCATTGATGCAAGAAACAGCCTACGATCTCGATCAATTGGCTGCGAACTTCTCGTCGCAAGAGGACCGGGGATCGTCTCAGCGTCTCCTCTGTAACTGGGATGAGAAAATAATCGGGAAGCGGAGCAGCGACTCGAAGCGGTTGCAGTTCGAGTCGCGGTTCGAAAGCGGAAATCTGAGAAAAGCTGTGCAGGTGAATATTAGTTACGCCATCTTTGGAAACAGAGTGGAGCGAGGTGGTGGTTCATACAGCTTGTGAGATATGTCGGCGTTGGACGGTATCGACAATCAACCGTCAGAGTTGGCTTGCTTCAACCTATCCCCGCTCTCCTCATGTTTCTCGTAACAGAAACACCTGACGAGTTATAATTATTTTCATGACTGCAGATAAGCCCTCGCGAGTACGACCTCATATTGACACCGGATGTGAACAGCGGGTCAAGGCATCAGTGGTTTTATTTCGAGGTTTCGAACATGGAGGGAAACTCTCCGTACACCTTCAATATAATAAATTGCGAGAAAGCAAATTCGCAGTTCAATTTTGGAATGAAGCCAATACTGTTCAGTGTGAGAGAAGCGCAACTTGGGAGGCCCGGGTGGGTAAGAACCGGTTCCGATATTTGCTACTACAGGAATTGCTATCAGAGGCCTACCAAGGAGAAGAACTACTTGACGACGTCCTTCACCGTCACCTTCCCCCACGCCTACGACGTTTGCTACCTGGCTTACCATTTTCCTTACACCTACAGCCAGATGATGGCCAACATTTGGAAGTGGTCGAAGAACCTCTCGCCGTCGGGTATTTATTTTCGCGCGGAGCCACTCTGTAATACCCTGAACGATAACGAGAATCCTGTGTTAACCATCACCGCGCCGGAGTCGAAGAGTAATCCCATACAGGCGAGTCTGACCATCCGACGCACCGAATACGGGATAATTTCTATTAGGGTTAATTTAGAATCGATTTTCAGAACCGGAAAATCATATTCCTCACGTCGAGAGTGCATCCGGGTGAGAGCAACGCCTCGTGGGTGATGCACGGTACCCTCGTAGCGCTTTTGGCCAGCTCAACTTACGCTAGCAGCTTGAGGGATGATTACGTGTTTAAAGTTGTTCCGATGTTGAATAGCGACGGTGTTATCAACGGTTGGTAAGTCTGCAACCAACTTCAGCCAATCGACGCAGATGTTTCGAACACTTGCTTCGGTTCTTTTTTGCGGTAAATATCATCGTGTTGTGAATGATGACATTCGTAAGACGAACGAAAATTACTTTCTGTTCGTAATGCCATTCTGATGCGGATCTGATGAATTTTACGGCAATAAGTTTTACTGCCGTAAGTCGATATATTTGAACGTCGCTGCGAAATGGAATTTATTGAGAAAAACATGACAACAAACGGTTAGGCAATCATCTGTTGAGGTTTCATAGAAATGTAGTAATACCTTTATTGATTTACAGTCATACAAAATTCTCATTCGCAACATTATAGGTACAGTATAATTATGAATAAACGTATACAATTTAAGAAGAGTTTTCTTAGAGGCTAAGGTAATTTTGACTAATCGAACTGTCTGTGTCAATGAATTGATACGTTCGGATGACAGAAACGTTTTTGTCGCATCGATCAAGTTTGAAAACTTGTACAGGGAATCTCCGGCGAAACGGCAAACGTAAAAGTTGTGCGCGTGTGGCTCGGAGGCTGCCCTCTCGCCAGAGATTCCTTGTATAATATAAAACTATATTTGAAAATATTCTCTCAAGCGATTGGAAACGTTCCGCCTTGCAAACGTATCTCAATCGATGAATAAACGACACGTGAGAGCGATTACAATCGCAAGTGTTTCAGGCACCCGTTGACCAACACCAAAACTAATTACCGTAAGTGTAATTATAATTACTCGTCACTACGCCATAGCTGAGAATGATTTGATTCCAATGCCGTAGATCCCAGGTGAATTTAATGTATTTCATACGGTTTGTCTGCTCTTTCGTTTTCATTTTTCATTCATTCGTTCACCTCCCGTGACTATCGGTCGTGTGACACATACGAGGATGTGCGATGGTAGTAGAATAGGTTAAAAAACAAACTTGAATTAGAAAAAGTACGAAAATAAGGAAACAATGAGAATAAAATGTGTCATCGCATCTGCGAGTATCGCGAACCTTACGTTCCAAACCGGATCCGCCTACGAATCAACAGCATTTCGATAGTAATAAGTGAAAACCCAAAGACAAATGACAAACGGATTATAAGCACTTTCCCGGATACAATGTATACACTGCCAGTAAAATCCTTGAACATTTTTCGTTCGTTTCACTTTGACTTCCTTCGCACTTAAAATCTATGTAATAAAACGGTCGACGATTCAAATTTTTTCAAGTCTTAATCTAGGCATACAATTAATTGGACGGAGGGTCTAGTACCTTGCCATTCGAGCGTACCTTGATATTGTACCTGTACCCTGGTTCCGCTTCCGGCAAAATGGTGCTCGAGTCGTCGTCCAGCTGTTTGAGGGGCGCACCGGGCTCGTCTTGGATCGGCTGATCGTTGACGTAGTCCTGCTGGGAGTTGTCGTAGGGGCCGATGGTGCGCGCGTCCTCCAGCGCGTTGTTCGGCAGCTCGGTTTCCGCGACCTCGTAGTCCTCGGAGTTTTCTGCCTGCGCCGAAGCCGGACGGACCTCACGGGTTTCGAGGCCGTCGAATGCAGGGTCTTTTCTAGTAGCGAACAAGCTGGCGATATCTGGGATGTGGTCAGGCCCGGTGTGTTTCTCGGCGCTGGCCATATCCTCATCATCCTCCTCCCCCTGATCCTCGACGATGTCGCTTTTCGAAATTCTCTCCGAGGTCTCGGTGTTGGGGTCGAAGTCGGACGTGGAAGCGGAAGCGGGAACAGCCGTTACCAGTCTATTAACGATAGGATCTTCGGACACCTTCTCTTCTGATTCAGTGTCCGATGTTGAAGCGTTTTCCTCCGTGATTGCTTTGTCTTCGATTTTATCTTCCACGGCTGCCGGCGCGGCAGTTGTGGTCGTCGTGTACGGCCGGCGATTTCTGCAATACGAAACAGGTGCAAATCGTTGATTCGATTCTCGTCCCGTCGCTAATTACTCAAAGCTTTCATTTATTAGTACAATCAGAGCTTCAACCCGCGTGTTAAACTACCCTTGCGTGCACATATCACCACAGTATCACCGTAGAAAGAAATCGTATTACGAATATGTTCAACTGATTCTGAGGGGTTGACTTAATGAAAGTTGGCAAGTAGATAGTTGCAGATTACATGGCATTCTTGCTGGTTGACTTCCTTTCAGGTTGCGCTAAAGAGATCGGCCGCGTTTCTCTACGTGAGAGGTTGTTTTTGCGTATCTAAATACATGTCTCACCTCTTACCCCTGTGTCGCCGAGACTGGAATGCTGCCGTAGTTGTAGTAGTAGCATCTCGTTTGTTCGCATATGAAATCCTTGAAGAGGGTGCAGTCCTCGGTTACCCATTCCAACGTCGGCGCCTTCATAACGACGCACAAATCGGCACTTCCGTTCTCACCGCTAAACATTTGAGACAAGTTTTTTTCCTCAAATTATTTTACAACTATCTCTTGGACTTTGTTCGTTCACAAAACAAGTGCTCTTCTCTTTCAGAGGAAAAAAGCGTTTGCTCGCGTGCGTTTTTATCTTACCTTTCCCTCGCTATTCTTTGAGGCTCTGTTCCTCGAGGCACGTAGGTCTCGCTGCGTCCCGGAAGTTTTCGCATGTAATCAAAGGTCGAATTGAAGGGCAGGCCGGTGCTCATCCACAGCATCATGTCGGTTCCGAGCTTGTTGCCCGATGTCCAGAAATCAAATTTGGTGTAACCGGCGTTTTGCAAGTACTGCGTCATTGTGTCCGCCTTTTCTTTTGTTTCAAAAGAAATCAACTGAAGCCCCAACGACCGGCAGTACTGATAAGCCAAGAAGTAGTTCAGTTCAAGACTGTACGGGTTCATTCTCGACACGTAATACTGCACTCCATCGAGTTGAATGGTCGTGATCCTTTGCGCTGAAACGATAAAAAACACAAAAAAAAAAAAAAAAAAAAAAACAAATGAAATAATAATTTTTAAAAATTGAACAATAGCGAGGAATCAATTGTCCGAATGGATCGGTACCTACTCGTTTGACTTGACGTTGGTTAATAAAGAAAGGTGAAAAGAGATCTTTCCGGGAATAGTAATTCCGTGAAACTGAAATTGTCGCCAGTTCCCATTGTACGCGTATACCGCTCGTCCCTTTTAGTTTCCCGTAGCATATTTTCTTAATATATTCACGCCGCATTCATTGCTACGGGTGTGAATGACGGTTGCGCCGTGCACACACAACGCGCACGTGTTTGCTTGAAACGATCCCAGGCTATAGCTGCTGGCTGGCTACCAAAGCTGTCGTTTCGAACCGTCATCTTCGACGTGCGTGGTATGCGTACACGGGGTATCATCAGAAGAAAAATTCATCCTTACCTAACCCGTGATTAGAAATTTGAAGGGGTATTCAACAACGCAGGGTTGCAATCAATACATGAAAATCGTAGGCATTCGTTCGATGCTATTGGTATCCGGAATTACGACTGCGGTCAGTCGGCAGAAAACTTCACTCAATTTCAACCAGATTTTCATTCAACGAGTTGAATTGAACTGCTGCAGACAGAGCGAGCGGACACTTGTACAATGTGTCCGCGTTGAATTCTTACAGTCCGTTATAAAAATTGATATAAGTCTCTTTATAACTGTATCCGAGTAACCTGCGTTCATCGATCAACCGTCGACATGTACGCGTCAACGCCACGCGCGTTACGGGTGCCATCATTTCCATCACACTTCCTAATTCAGATCGAGCTTTATAACCGTTACGTACAACTTCGTAATCGTTAATCGTGCCTAGCCTACCTTGCGTAACTCATTATTTTCAGATAGATTTATAAATGCATCGCGTACACTTCTCCTCGCTTCTACACCAGCAAAACTTTTCCTTTCCTACTCGTCGGTATACGGTATACACGTAGACACGACACTTAATTGTTCCATTGAACTTGTCGTCGGAGTTGCAGGTTATACGCCTGGCAATAACGCGCTCGTTGATGTTTCATTGACTCCAATTCGTTCTATCTCCAGTCGAGCAGCGCAGCTGGGGAACATTTTTCACAGCGGTACTTACAAATGATACGTTCATTAGGGGACTACTGTATTCACATCGACGATATTTCGAAATAAGAAATTCTCCTTATCGCGTCGATGTAAGAGAGAGAGAGAGAAAAAAAAAATAACAACAACTGTGTAATTGAAATTAAATGTCGTCGAATGATACGTTATAGTTCACAACCGATCGTTTATTCACAGTTTCTTGACCCAAGTTTGATGTGTAAACAAGTGCAGGCAGGGAAATTTCTCGGGTAAAGGTGTTGCCTTCGAGTAGCTACCTCACCATTCCCGGCGATTCCGCTGTACACTGAAATTATACATGTACAATACGTCCGTCTGCATTCAACAAAATTCTTATCCACGGATCAAGGGACAAATTTAGTTTATGCAACCGGGCAGGGATTATTGTGCCCGTATTCCGTATATACCCGGTAAGTTGCTAGAAGAAAAAAAGTACCCCGAGGCAAAGCGGCAGGACAAAAAGTAAATGTACAAACACAAAAAGAGGGTAAGTCGAAGCGTTTGCCGAGCGCGAGTCGAAACTTCGTGCCCTCGGGGGAAGTGTTACTCTGGTCTAGAAATGCGAACAAGTTCCCAAGCGTGTAGATCGTGGAACAGGTAGAGCAGGTGGTAAATGACCTGATGACCTTGAGCCAACGTATACGTCGTGGTAGGCGCGCAAGAAATTGAACGAGGGTACGTGGGAACCGCCGTTGTACTTTTTTCTTACTTTGTCTCTTCAACTTTGAACTCTGCGGTTCGTATTTTGATTTTAAATTTTGTCGAGCTGGAATCCAGTTGGACTTGGAAAATTTGGTAAGCTTTCGTCATCGCTCGGCGGATGCTTAGAATCGCGTTCGGCTCTTTGCAATCAACGGACCGCGTGGTCGTCAACACCCAGTTGTGCACAAGTAGGCAAGCCGCGGAACATTGAGAAATCGTATAACCAATTCAACCCGATTGCTTGTAAGCACGTATTTCCTGACCGTTTCGATACGATCGCTGCTTAATTGTACGTTCAACTAGCGTATTCTACTCATCCGCCGTAGCTTCCGAACCAGATATTAATTTCGAATTGACGTAAATCTTTCTGCATAAATAGGACTTGAATATATGCACCTATCTAGGTACAGGCGCCGTCTTTTTCTACGTTCATTTCTGTTTCTTTAGTTTCTTCTGGCAATAAAAATAAGAAGCAACGGTATCAAATCTACAGATGAAGCAATTTTTTGGTTATTTTAATTGATTCAAGAAATTCATTAATTTTACGAGCTGAGAGTATAAAAATGTTCGAAACAGTAGCAAAATTAAGCAATCGGCACGAACCAGAAGTGAGCGATAATTTTTTGTCGCGTTATGCATTCAATGAGTACCAGCAAAGTTTCAACGGGCTTGATCGTAGAAATGTTATGAAAAAATTGATATAAAACGGCGATTAAAGTTAAGAAGAGTAAATTATCGTATATTACAAGACTTCCCGTCGTATCTCTCAGACCGATATAATAAGTGATTACTGGAAATAAGTGGGAAAAATTGAAGAGTAATTGATTATCGGTACTCACCCGAAGTGCAAGCAGCCGCGGCGATGATTAGGAAGAGGGCGATCTTCATCGTGGTTATATGTTTAATACGACTTCCGGTATAGTTCCCGAGGTAAAATTCGAGGGACGTTGGTGTCAGGGTCGCGTTGTCGAACTGGCGTAGCGCTGCGTCGACGGTCCTCTTAAGAGTCCTCCGTCGGCTCGGCCGCCACGCTCGACGTCCGTCGAGGAAGGGTGGTGGGGGTCACCCGCCGCCGATGATGATTCACGAAGCAACGCCGAGTCGGCTAGAAGATGGTCAATTCCTCCGGCCGAGGAAGAGAGCTGGGTGGATTCGCCCCGGTGTTTTTCAGGGCCGTTATTTTGCCATCGAAACGACGGTGGAACCGTGTCACGACGTGAACGCCACCGTTAGCAGCGGGGCGGTAAATTATCACGAGGGATCGGATCGCGGTGGCGTTTCACCCTCTCGGGGCGTCAGAGTCGCCTGAATAAATTGATGCCGGTGAAGCGGTCGCGATTTCTTTCCTAGAGCTGTAAGCGCTGCGGGCCTCCCGGGGTAGCTTTTACCGTGAAATTACCTCGTCGCGGATGACGGGCGCGTTTTCCAACATCTCCTCCGCTCTTCGGGCTCCGATCATCGTTCCGAAAAAGACTCGGACGACGGGACCGCAGCGATTCTTTTGTCTCGTTGTTGGTACCGAGCCGCGGAGCTCGTTACATCTACTCTGGGTGAAAATTTCATCCTCGTCGTCGTGACTCGTCGACTGGTTTCGTCGAGCGCCGCCGGGCTGACGGTGAAGAAGGTACACCACGCCACGCATTCCTTAACACGCTGCGGCGGAGACCCTGCACGATATCGGGAGAAGCCTCGTGCAGACGCTCGCTTGATCTCGGATATAGCGGGGACTCCGCGGTTGACGTGTAGGCCGAAGGGGTCCAGAGGGCAGCGGGTGTGTACGCGAATAGCGAGGGGAAGAGGCAGGCGAGCCGCGGAGATGAGGAGAGCAGAGGAGAGTAGCGGAGAGGAGAGTAGCGGAGAGGAGAGGAGAGGAGAGGAGAGGAGAGGAGAGGAGAGGAGAGGAGAGGAGAGGAGAAGAGAAGAGAAAAGCGGGCGCCCGCTAGAGAAGCAGCTTCTCAGCACACGGCGAGCTCCCGAGCATCGGGCCGTGCCGCCGTGAGTACTTTGTTTTTGCAAAATAGAGGAGCAAAAAGAAAGAAAAAATCCGCGAGGGGGTTCGATTCTTGACCAGGTCTATTTCAGGCTGCCCGCTCCTGCTGCTTCTGATACTCCTGCGCTGCTCACGGGAGCCTCGGTAAGGCGTATTCCCGAGCTCTTGGCCTTAGCCGAAGGTTGAAAAGACGGCGACTCCTCGACTCGACCTTTCCTTGGTATACGCTGGGCCCCGAGATCAACCTAGGGCACGCAGTGATCCTCATTTCAAGGTTTCTCATCGAGCCTGCAGCCTACTCGCGGAGTGCGAACACGACCCTTGGACGTACGACGTTGAAAGTCACCCAGCTCTGCTCTTTTCTACGACGTTTCATTCATTTTCTCCGCTCTTCCCAGAGCCTTTACTCTGCGAATTTATAGCGTAGGCCCATTACATTTGTCGCAGGGCGTTTACCGTTAATTATCAGAACCGATGAGAAAACGTAAAGTAAAAGATAACGATAACGGTTACCTTCTGCCACCCAATACCGGAGCCGGTTTTCCTAGATCTTACTCGATCCAGTTTTTTCATATCGTCTGTTACTTCAGCCTCTAGTTTCCTCTTTGGATCATTTCCAATCTTCTACCTTGATTCGGCGAACGCTCGCTACAATCATCGTCAGGTTAATGAGATAACGTCGACAAGCTGCGTATAAACATTAGTTGCAAAATTTTACATGCTTCGCCCGCGATGAGTATCCATCGACATGACGTGCGAACAATATTTTCAAACATGCGAACCCCTCTCGAAGTAGTTGGGAACGTATCCTTCACCTTTCCGAGCCTCTTAGCTCCGTGAGAGTCTCTCCTGCGCAGGCACGCGAAGAAGAATCCCCCCTCACACCACCTCAATTAAGGACTCGAGTGGCGCGTTATGCACATGCCGCTTCACAGATATATTTAGATACTTGCCTCCTTACACTCGGCTAATACGACTATCAAAACCAGATCGTTCGCGATATCCCGCTGAGCAAATGGGGCCCGACGTACCCCTTTCGCTTTAAATCACTGTCACGTGTTAATAACACGCGAAGGGGAAACTTTCGGTGTCTATACTCACGTACACGCGGCAAAGCCGCCGTGTCAACTCGACTGACCGCAGCGTTTCATTTTATCAACAAGCCGTCATACGTACCTACACAGCCTGTAAACGTGGCATAAGATAATGATCCGCGTGTGCGTGAAACCGCGAGATATTCGTACATTGAAAAGATTGTTCAACCCCTTCGACTACCTGTATGCTCCGGTTGGTAGATTTCTTAACGCAAGGGTCGATAGTCCGCTGACGCAGATGAGAATTAGACGCAAAAACCAAGAGTCGTTCGATTATTCTCCAAGGATGAGTTACGTGAGCCTTTGTCCAGCGTCATGCTGAGACGGTTCTGAGGATTTTTACAATTAGAGTTTCTTCCCTCGGCATTCTACATTGCATGAACTTGTTTCGCATGGTTAATTAAGGAGTCGTTAAAAGTTTCTACGAGTTTGCATCGGTTCTATATATAGGATAGTTTTATGTTTTGCTGCTCGATCTTTGTGTTCCACTCTTCCCCCTTCTTCGTAATCTTTTTCACAGAATACTTACGCCGGCCTCAGATCAGCTCAGCTCCGCTCGACTCCCCGAGTCTTCGTACTGGATTATAGCTTCTCGGTAGTGTAGCGCATTGTTCTTGGTAGTGTGCGTGTGTCGAGTCACATGTTTGTGTGCATGCAGAGTCCTAAACTGCGACCCTGGAATAGCCAGACCCCTACATAACCAACCTGAAATGGACAAACTTTGCCACGAAACCTTTGGTCCCTTTGGCAGCCCTTCTGTCTCAATAGTTTTTACTTTCATCCTTCATTTTTTGTTGCTCTTGCTTTTCTTTTTTTCTCCTTTGACGACGCCTTTTCCCACTTACTTCACTCTCGGTCCCTTTCTTGGTGGCAGCATCAGGCCAAAGAACAAAAAAATAACGTCCAACAGAAATGCCTACCTATATGGATGCATGTACTGTAATAATGCATACGTGTACGTAAAAGTTGCGGGTGGAATCCCAACTAACCGTGACAATGACGAAATTAGTCAGTGGTTAACGGAAAATGCTGCTGGAATAACAAACTGGAAGAGTTGCGCTGTTTGTAATAACGCCGGCATTTCATTTCTTCGATCTTTTTTCACCCATGGTGAAAATTAGCTATCCGTTGTACCCGAGTGCCTGAAATTTTCTCGAAACAAGCAATAAAATCTTGACTACGCTTCATTCCGTCCAATATTCGTTTCCGCCCTGAGGCAAGTGAGCTTTGTAAAAAAAAAAAAAAAGAAAAAAAAACGTGTTGGTCGACGGTGCAAAAGTTCTGAAGGAGTGAGTCTCGTCTCAATAGTTGAGCTTGAACGGACCTCGTAAAAAATAGGCGGGCGGGGAGAATGTTATCCCAAAATCGTTGCGAGGGGAAACGAACATTGAGATCTGAGAGTAGTGTAAATTTACACTACGAAGCCTAAACTGAACGATGTCTTCGCATTCGAGCATTGGTCGATTTCCTCATTCTTTTCGTTTTCCTTGTTCCCTCTCCTGTGCAAAGTACACATCATTCGTTCCCCATTATCGTTCGTTTACTAGACTCGAAATGCGTGGATAATGGGATATGTAGTAGCGCTTACTCAAAAATTGAATATCAAGTCAATATGAGCCTTTTGGTGTAAAAACCACCTACCTCGAGTTAAGTTCTGATTTAAAAAACACGAATGAAGTATCAATTATAAGGGACTTATAGGCGTTCCAATGAAATATTTGATAACTTCTGGCTTTGATCAACGAGTTCTATCTCGTTCCGTTACAATGAGGGCCTTAAAGTCATTGTTCTCACCATACGAATTAGTTAAATCGTTAGAAGTAGCAATAAAGAGTCAAGTCCATTATTCAAAGAATACTTACGCAGGGCCACTCGACAAACACGTTCACTTTTTTTGAAATTCCTAGACCTGCCCTGTAACAACTAGTTGGTTCGTTTACTCAAACTCTCTTAAAATAATACGTAACAAATCCAACCCCTTTCCAAAACCAAATTCGTATCTCTTCCATGTCCTTTACGTCTATTTTTCGACTAGTATTAATTCTTCGCGAGTGTAAGTTCACGAGAGAACAATGCCTGACGGTTCGACAACGTGCAGCGTCGCACGTACATCGTGCAGGAGTCTCAGCGCGCATGCGCACGGAAAATATTTTACAAAAATAAGTTGTGAATCATTATAAGACTCGATTTACGTCTTTTTAAATGCATGTAGAATCTGATTACGTATAGTTGAAAGTAGAAATAAATTAACTCGAGTTAGGTTGCTGTTATTGCATCCAACAGCTCATCACTGTGGGCATCCTGACGCTCGAAGCGGCTAATTCGTCATTCGAACTCTCATCCGCCGGTGTCTAGAATCTGGAAGAAAACAAAAAGTCAAATCAGTTCTAATGGTTGAATAATTATATGCCCGTTGGGGGAAGTAGAGTGAATTCTTTCGTCCCGCTTGGGTGCGATTCGTTGATTTTTGTCTACTCAATACCGTTCGTCGGTATTCGGCAGTGTTTGGCCAGGCGTGTGCTCCGCCAGTCTTTACGCTCGTCAAAAGCTCCACGAGCGTAACTCTTCGAATCTCACACACCCGCGGGTCTCTTTTCCCGCTGCCTTCGACGAGAATTAGGGGTTTGGGTTCCCGCGCAGGTTCCCCGTTCGACTCGAGGGTATTTGTCCAGAAGGATGGCGGTGCCGGATGGTGGACGGTTTCGACAACCAAAGGTGGGCCCGCCAAGCCATGGATGACGGATGACGCGGGACTTTCACAAAATATATCGACCAGCACCGGGCGCAACGCCGACGATGCACGGAGAGATTTAAGCGAGCAACGAACGAAGCGAGTCCTCGCGCACTCTACGAGCCTCTCTGGACGATTTCTCGGTCGGAACGGGCAGGAGACGTCTTGCCGGTCAAGGCTCCTGCCAACCGAGTCATTGACATTGGGGCGCGCGGCACGGACGAGCCGACGTCGACGCGAAAGGGCCGCTGCCTCGCCATGACGAATTCACCTACCAATTCGCTAATCGCCGAATTACAAATGCCAATCGTTATTATCGACAAAAATATTTCACCGCAATACGCAAATCAAAGTGAACCAGTGGAAATCGGGAGCGATTGTATGTCTTTGAATGTCCCCGCGCTCACGGCGTAATGGTCGAGACAACGTTTCGCCTTATAGGTATGGCTGTCACTTATTCGTACGCGTGATCGGTCGCCGATTCTTTACAATTACCGCTAAACAGATGCGCCCGACGGTAGGCGTATTTAGACTGAATTTAACATATTGAAATGAAAGAAAACAGCCCCAGATCATCCCGGCAAATTTAATGCTCGGCTATTCCTGATTGCGCGTTTCGTGCCTCGACCGAGTTAATTGATGGCTGCTTACAAGTTTGACAGGAGAGGAAATAACCTTCGAGCATTCCGAAGATAACGGGACTTTGTCGCTCGCGGCGCATTATTCGATCAAAGACAATGAACTCTGAAGGATGGACGGACGTCTATACTTCGTGTGGCAATCGCTAACGGTCGATTTTTAGATCAATTATACCAACTGACCGCTGAACAAAAAGAGAACGCTCCGATCTTAGAGTGAAAAACACATTCCCGAAAAATTCGGCAGCTGTATAGTTTCTCAAAGGCGCCTCGACACCGCGTGAACTTATCGTCGAATTTAGTTATTATGACATTTCTTCACACTCTGGTAGATAAAATTTTCGATTACTTTCTTCGTCTTCTCTCACATATACGTATTTGTTCAATTCGTAAGACCAGGCTGTTTGAGAACCGTATCCTATTTTCTTTCCGCACGGGTCGCGTATCGTTTCCGAACGGTCGTAGAATCGATTAAAAAGAGATTCAAACTTGCGTAAGGCTACCACGTAACCTAAGCCATGCCTAGCAAACGTCAGCACAATATTCTATCCTAGTATTGGTATGCGCGACGCGGACTTGTCACTTCCTGCGGGTCGATTTCCGGCCGCCGGAAATATCCTTGCAACTACACATGAATCCTTAAACGACGCAACTGATCAGACGTCGACAAACGGCGTCTCTGATGATTTGTAACAACCGATGAACCCCCGCAATTCCATACTGACTATTAAAATCCCATGCCGTTAGTCGCCTCGCTGATTCCTACAACGTAGGCTCCTTGTCGCCATGGTTCGCATTCTAACCCTGTAGCGTGGGTGAAAGATCAGACATAGCATGCGCGGCAGACGTATTTTTCTTCTCGACACGACCGTGGTACGAGAAATACGTCGCAGCGTCGATCCTTGTTTTCATTTTTTCAGCAATCGTTACGGCTTGACAACCGAAGACTTGAACAGACGATGGAGCAATCCAAACAAAATTCTACACCCCGTCATATTCCACACCAAAGGTCTGATGGAATACTGCACCAGAGTCCTTCAGAAACCACCCCACGTATTCGTTGATTATCACGGACATTCCCGTCGGAAAAACGTATTCTTATTCGGCTGTAGTCGGTCCGGCTCGTGGAGCGCGGCTGACAGAGCCAAGCCCGACCAGCCTGTGCAGTATTTGGTAAGGTCGATGCAGCATTGAAAATTAAGCCTTATCTTACCGATGTCGTTTATCGTTCCGCAGATGCTGCCGCATTTGATGCAGAAGATATCACCGGCCTTTGCTCTGCCTCTGTGCTCCTTCAAAGTTGAGAGAAGCAAGGAATCCACTGCCAGAGTTACGGTGTGGCGTCAATTAGGCGTTGCTAGGTCGGATATATATGTACATGTACTCGTATCATAGCGATGCGAAGACACGCTTACGCCGAATAATTTTTCGAGCTCTCTTCTTACGATTTTTGTTATACTTATACACGATTTGTAGAAGCTACACCATGGAGAGCAGCTTCTGCGGTTGCGACCAGGGTTCCCTGGCTGGTTTTCATCTCGATACCGAACATCTCCGAGATATCGGCCAAGATTTTTGTCAGGCCTTGTCGATGATGAAAGACGGCGGTGACGAATGGACCGTTGACAAGTGAGTGTCCCAAGAATGAAAAAATTCTCTGCTCTCATTGACGAATGAGTGTTTGTGTTTAAACTAGAAGTGAAACAAGAATATTAAAATCAGCTAACGTGCATTTTGAGAGACGAATGGTGTGGGGATCAATTCAAACCGGAACGAGTGCTGATCGTAACCGGTGACAAACATTATTTTGCTTGACAGTATGTTTTGCTGGAAATTTCCCATTTATTTTTTCTTATTTATAATCACACCGACTCTAATATTTACTTGAACGCAGATTGGGAATGGAGTCCTGTTGTCCTCTTAAGTGCATTCTGAAAGAGTCAAAGAGGCTGCAGAAATGCATTCAGGATAAACAAGCTAAGCACCATATTTTCGGAATTTCTTAGGCCGAAAAAAATGTCGTTTCAATTGAACGAAACTCAAGGCAAGAACTTTGTTTCATTTTCATATCGCCACTGCGCTGCCTCGTTACCTAACGCTTGAATCTTTGGCATCAAAACGATGCGCGTCTCGCTTTCTAACGACGTATTAACCAACGCAAAGATAAAATGTAGCAGCAACATTATCATTTCACTTGCGTATTTTGTAATTTGTGGAATTGTCTTACTCTGTTCGAATTTTCGTTCTTAATCCCGTTATGCGAAGGTCAAATTGAAGGCTGAATACGTAACAGATCGATGAATGATCAGCATCTACTACAGCAATGACTCCTACACGGGCAATCGCTGCTATGTCTTGTTCAATTCCGCGATCGTAACTTCCGGAACGCTGTTTCCGTTAGAGTTTCCGTTACCTTCTTCACTGTCACCTTACAATTTTTAATCGTAGGATTTGCAGGAGTAGGAAGTTAAATTTTCGCGATTTCTTGAAGTGACAATTCGATATCTACTACTGGCTGAAGGATGAGGTTATTTGGGAGAATGTAAAATAAAGGGACTACTCCGCGAAATACTGAAAAATTATTTACTTTGCGAAGTGTGTAAAAAGCTTCCCATCTCGTGAGATCCGGAAAGAACGGGCTATTTTGTCTGTAGTCGAAGAAGGCATTACGGAGACATTTTATTTGTTTTAATAATGCTGTAGTAGTGATATTGACGTTAGGAATCGCACCTGTTTGAAAGTTCCGTTTAAGCCATCAAATTAGTTTCCTATATCATTAACATAATAACGGAATTTACAAATTAAATACGTGAGCAAGTATGTGTCAATTATATGTGCATTAGGATGGTCTTTAATAGGGTTGTTTTAGAATTTGCATCCTCCCAGGGGCTCAAACGCTTTCAAATACATGCAAAGAAATTCCCTTTCAATTTGAGCTTTTTACATCAATTCTAACAATAAGATAGTCCGCTCTGCGATCGATGTATCTCATGGAAATAACATGGCAAACACTTTTTTCTCAGTATTTATTTTACTGTAAGAGTAATAATGCTTACAAAAATCTGTAACTGCGAGGTTTTAGTGGGTATTACAGTGCTGCTGTCCGAAAAAAAAAAAATACAGATCATCATACCAGGCAATCAAAACGAATTGCACTTCTTCGAAATAACAAAGAGTCAGATTTCGGGGGTGTGCAATTCGTCGAGATTGCCCGGTAGAATGATGTATATTTTTTCAGATAGTAGCAGTATAATACCCACTAAAAACTCGCTGTTATAGATTTTTTTGCACATTATTAATCTTACAATACAAAATTAATAATACTAATAATATTTAATAAACAACTTTTTCGATAGTTAGCAGCACCACAAATTTCGACTGAAGTAGTTGAGCAAACAAATCGTGAATAGAGCAAAAGAAAAAGGCATATGACAAGCAACTAAATTTCGAACGAAAAAAAATCAATATTTTGAAAGTGGCTGTGCTAACTTAACGGACTTCTCTAAATTCGTCTCGTTATCAAAATACAAACTATGATATTGTATTTTCCAGGCTTACCGTAGAAGTAGGTGGTGCAGACGAAGAAAGTGGCATGGTAGACGAAATCTCATCAAGTTGTCCTTCGGACGAGTCCGAGTTGGACGATTAGGTTCGCAACCCGCACCCGCATCTAATCATTCGCTGGAATTTACCGGCTGTCATTCTGTTGTTCCTATAATTTCTCACATCAAAATTTTATTGGATGGTGTAAAAAAAAAAAAAAAAAAAAAAAAAAATTAGCAGCAACGAATCTAGTGAAAAGCAGTCATCCGAATGACGAATCATTGATGCAGAAAGTGCTATCGACGTTGCACGTGTGCGGAGTGAATGGTGTCGACGAGCGAGGGTTGCTCCACCGTCTTCCGGAAAACAATCTTCCAAATCCTCGTATGTTCCAGTAGATATCGCATATCTATGGGAACGGTATAGTACAAGACGAAGGGGAAAAACTGTGTGTACTTATGTACGAGTCCAATTTTGTTTCTTGTGCGTGTTTTATCCATAACACGATTGTATTTTTAACTGGCTGTACACATAGGGTATATATATCATAAATGTTGGACATGATACTGTAATCGAGTTTCAATTTGGTTTCTAGGTATTCTAAAATCTAATGTGTATAAATAATTATAGACAACCTTAATTCTTATCGAATTAAAAATATTTCAAAAAGAGGAAAATTTCATGCCGGTATTTTTTTTACATATGCAAGAAAGAATTATTTATAAACCATACTAGGGGTGAACTGACTCTGAATACCTTCAAGGCAATACGAGTTACCGGTACCTAATAATTACAATTGATAGTCTCGCAACTTTTACTTTGACTCAATTTATAATGAACTTATGCCAGTCTTTAATCGCACGTGTCGGTCTCAAGTACTTGTCATCAACTGATGTAGTGTATATATTATCGAAAAATCAGACTTCAATACATGCGATTTCGTTTATCAGGATAAATCCAAATAATACATCGATAATTATAACTGATAGTAACCACGGGCTGCTGTGTTTCAACGTTGTTGAAGTCTGAGGAAAAATAAGTCTTGAGGATCTTTCCTCAACATCGGTGGATTAAACTAAACTATAATTGAGTATTTGTCGAGCGATTACTTTTACACCACCGCTCCCTACCTACCGTTTACCATATGTATGTATGTATAATATAGGTACATTTTTCCAGTTATTATCAAACTGGTCATATAGTATACGTGATATTCGAAAGAAGACAAGTCGCCTTGATAATTTCCTACAGCCTTGAACACAAAATAGACGAAGAAAGAAAAATTAAAAAAAAAACTGCTAATGTTTCGTGCGTATTCGTTTCAAACGCTGTCCCGTATGTTATTGACTTTGATTTTGATCTGCTCGTATGTGACCCAAAGAACAATGTTCCACGACACAAGACGGGCGAAACTCGGTACGAAGCCCTTGTAGAAGGCCATGGGGCCCTCCTGCGTGAACATTCGAACCGCTGCGTCGAGGGCTCCCTTGTATTCACCAGGAGCGCTGTTCATGTACCGCGTTTTGACGACGTCCACGGGGCTCGCTGCCAAGGTGGTGCAGAGACCAGCTGCCATAGCCGCTGTCAAATGACAGGGTATCCCGTCTCTGAGGATCCCAGAGTGTATGATCACGTCCTTGATAACGTCGTAGCATACGATCTCGGCAACGTTGACGATGGCGTTCCGCGACATGTTCGGAAGTGTTCCTGTGAATAATGAGAGAGCCAAAGATAAGTGAAATGATTATCGTTGTTGGCTTCTCGCTGTAAGAAATCGAATGCCGGCGAGAAACGAAATTCCGATAGCTTCGCACCTTTCCACAGGCCTCGTGTTCCTTCTTTCAGCGCGATGCTCCTGTAGGCTTGCAGCGTCGACGTGTATCGAACTTGCCCAGTATTTGATCCCAGATTTCCGGCTTGAAGTCGGACCTTGACAACGTCGGTTGGCTGCGCAAAAAGTACCGCCAGTGCTCCAGTGGTGATGCCAGCCGCGACGCGAGTCCCTATGTTTAGGGAATCGCTCCGTCCGGCCTTCTTACCTGTTGAAAGTGAAAGAAATCTTACGTTACACTTGTTGAACTATTTCAATGAAACGAAGCTGACGATTTGAAAAATGAGTCTTGTCAAGTTCCAACGAGAGCTTGTTGATTTTTTTATCTTTTTTTTTTTTCTTTCAACTGTCAGCAGTTCGGTTTGGCTTAGAGTTCTGCACATCACTCGGGATTTTGAAATGAAAAAACCAGCACGTAGCTGGTGAACTTCTACGTTTCACTGATCTGCCTCTCTCTACCCTTCTTGCAATCCCGTACGTTGCATCGTGAATCTAGTTTTACACATTGCCGTACTTGAAATATTAATACGGTGGCGGTAAGAAGGCAACAGCGATCGCCGCACATTCCAGAGAGGTGCTCCCCTCGGATGCTGGTGTTATTTTTGGCTTTTCGCAATCGTGCCCAAGAGCGGCCGATATCCTAGACAAACGGATCGTATTGCGCAGGGCAAAAAGTTTCAGAACACCTTTGTGGATCGTGAGGTGACGCTTGTAAGAATGCACAAAGGGAGCAGATACGCCGCGGTTACTACAAGACCAATTCAAACTCGGAACGACGGAAGAGCGTGGTGAAATGATTTTGTGCGATCGATCGGTCGCTGAACGACGATTTCATTGTCAGCAAGTGGGTTCTGTAGCAGAACAACTTTACAGATCAACAACTCTTCCGTCATTCCCCTGCAATTTCGTACCGGACGTTTGACAACAACTTATTCTCGAAATTTTATTCGCTCGTCACTTTGCCGTAGGTATGATACAGCTGTATCGTTTATCAACATAAACTCATAAGGTTAGTATGCGCGCTGATATGATGCGTTAGTTACGTAATCAATTATGTGAGTGTGTTTTTTTTTGAAGTACCGTCGATGATTCCAGCGTAGAAAGACTTGACGGTGTCGTAGAGGCCCAATCGAACACTTGCAAAACACATCTGTCGCTGTAGACCGGCGGAAAGACCTCCGTACAGGCTCCTGCAACCACCCTCGCTCAAACTGACGCTCTAAACTCTAACAATTCGCACCTCGTGCGGTTGCCCTTCACATGCCGCCAATACTTCACAATGTTTATCAACTCTACTATCGATTCCATCCGGCGTGCAATTCATAAATCATTAATTCAGATTATCATCATAACCGTTACACCGAGATCTAGCTTTCATTTTTTATTCATTTATTCATTATGCAGAACATGGGTGCATACCTACGGTTGATTGTTCGAGGCAACTTAACAACATTAAAGTACCTACTAATGAATGTCTAACTAGGGGCAACTGATTGTGAGTGTCCCCTTAAAGGAGACGATACGTTGCCTCTACTATCTTCTGCGTTTAACGAGTTGCAGACACTCCGGCGCAGCTTTTGCCAATCAAATTTTCTGTTGCGTCAAACCGTTTTTACTTAATTGTAAGAAATTGAAGTTGAATAATCGTTTGCAGAATGTGGCAAGAAATGGCACTGCAAAAAAACTTTAATTTTTTTTTTTTTTTTTTCCATTTCTACTTTACCACTAAGAGCCGTCTGTCGTTTAATTTCCGTTCCGTAACTCGACACGCAGTTATACTTGTTAAAAAAAACGTCAAACAAGTAAACAAATTAATTAATCATTCAAGTTGAATTTGTTGAATTAATGCCGACGGAAAGGTTACCAAACTGATGAACTGTCATTTGATTGTCCGTGTGACCCGTCTGTGTAAAAAAAAAAAACTGTAGGTTCTCTCATAATTGGCGCGTCGGACAGGTAAATGAGAATGTCCAGTATCGTCCTGACGTCATAGCGTGAAGTACAGAGGTAGTAAATAAACTAGGTGACGCTATGTCGCAACAGGACTATCGGAGAAACATAAAATTAGGTTTGAAAGTTTGTAGCTGTCGTAAAGCCGTACCTTGCTCCTTCGGTTCTTACGATGTTACCCATCGTCTGCAACAATCCTGGCTGTGCGGCTCTTACGGCAAGGACGGATCCTTCGGTCGATGCCAGTAACAAGGCTCGTCCTTCTCCTGCGATCTAGAAGTAACAATCGGTATTGGTCACAGCATGGAAATATATGAAACAGCTAGCGCGAAGTTGTGAAAAATCTGTCGATAGTAACCTGCATCCTGACTTTCGTCGTGTCCAGTGGAAAAGTAGCCAAGTCCGCCACGCAGGCTGCGGTTCCTGCCGTAAGTAGTTTCATGCCCAGAGACATGTCATTTTGCGCGTCTGGTTTCATATTCTTCGTATTTATTATAGACGTTTGTTACTGTTGAGATTGGATCGTTTGTGATCGGTATTGCCCTTGATACTTTTGCCTTTCGAATTGTACCACGTACAGAGAAGTCGGAGTGATAAGGTCGACTACTTCAACGTTGATCCACCTCGACGATTAGTTAAAAGTTAAGTTAAATTTTATTTACACTATTTACAAGTCCGCCCGCGGGACCAACTCTTCAGATTCCCATTAATGTGTATTCCTTCGCACTCTCCTTCTTCGTTTCCTCGAGTTAGAAATTCTTCGGCTCAAATTCCCTGAAGTGGTCCGGATATGCGTGCAGCCCCTCTGTCCTCGGGCAATCGTGCTTCACTTCCCTGTCGTCGAGTTCTTTGTACATACTATTCTCCTGCAATTTGGAAGATTGAAGTAAATTATCGCACAGTTTCGAGGCTTGAACGATAACAGTTGCCTTTATTAATTATAGTTAGTAGAGGATATTGCTTGTCGATCTAATATAATCAAGCGAACCCGCAACAAATTACTGGAAATAGATAATGACGAGAAAGCTCAGACGACATTTTCAAGCAACGGCATGAGGTTAGATTTTAAATAACTTCGTGTGCAGTTGGATATGGGCCAACAAACTGTGCATGCTCCGTCACAATCGGGCCGGAGATATACCTATTATATACGCACTTATATAGAAACAACGTGACGACAATGATAGAGGGCTTCAAAATAGCAGCGTAATATGCGGTAGATCGTATAAGCCGAGGGTAATAGGACACGTGAGACACGTACTCGTTTCCATTTATAAAAACATGTAGTAAGTTCACTTGTGTGTAATGATCCAGATCGGCGCAAGTTATGCAGTGACATTCAGGATATTTACAGCCGCCCGTTGGTATTTGTTACTCCGATTGTGAGTATAGATACTTCACAGAGAAATAATGAAAAGCATAAATTACTGTCGAGCCGTTGCACATATTGTGATTTGCTCAAGTCCATTTCCTGCCTTTGTTTACTAGTCCGCGCACTTTGAATCTCGCCGGATTTGTTACCGCGTCATCTTACACAACGCCTCGGGAGTCACCGATCGTTTTCGTTCCTACATACGGGGTGTTTCGAATTAACCGATAACGTCGAGACCTGTAGATGTAGGAGCAGGGTCAGGCGGGCCGTTGTGAGTCTTTGCAGTTCATTGACGTTGTTCGACAAGTTGTAATCGATATTATAGACATGTTGTAGCGTTCAATGCGCACAAGGAAGGTTTTATTTGACAATATGTAACAAATAACGGGGTATCCTAATAAAAACAGGGTACCTCAGAAAACTCTGCGAGGTGTGTACAGAACTACGGATGCACTTACCGTAGAGTCTTACGAGTCACCCTTGTTCTGCACGGTGAGAAGCCCGTATTTCATTAGGACACGCCGATATCTATAACTGCCGTCTGCATAAATTTGCTAGAAAATGAGGGTAATGCGATATTGACATTTCGAACGGGAAATACGACTCGCATCAGATAAAAACTGCAGATAATCAGATAAAAGCACTACGCTGAAAGTTAAGTTTTCTCTTGGACTTACTTTCGTACCTATATTCACTTAATTTTATAAAGCTATCATTTGCGCAGGTCTGTATTAATCTTTCCCCCAGATTGATCCACAAATCTTGTACACTCACGATTGGCCCCAAATTTTGTTGCCGTGGCATATATCATTTCTCTATCTTCGATTGATTTGAGAGTCGAGGCTGTATACTTGCAATTATAGTGTAGCACGTGTATCAATTAGGTGCAGCGTGAGAAAATTCGTGAAATAGAGAAGAATTTGCGCGACAAACCGGTAAAATCTTTTCATAACCAGGCAAAAACACGAGATGGAAATCGAAATAATACATTAATTATTTATGATACACTCGTCATTTATGACGCACATTCGACCCGAAATTTATTTCCGTCTACGTAACGGCATCGCGTGATCCTTGAACAGTACAGAGAAAAAAACCAATGACAGATCATTATTATTATCGTTGTTATTATAATTTGAGAATATTTCTTTAAATTTATACAATTTAAAAGAAAATAAGCGCAGTGCACAGAGTTTGTTCGATTGTAATAACTAGTGTCGCAGGTAAAAATTTGTACCATGTAAAATACGCATTAGCAAATAACTTTGCATTTCAACAAAAAGCATCGTGTAGCGCTATCCCGCATCGGTTGGGACGTATTTCATACCCCTTCTTTCCAAGCGATTGGATATTTCTTTGTCACACGTTTCATTCGCGCGACGAAGGTTAAATAGCTATCATTTATCGCCTTTGGCATCGTACATGCACGCGTGCATATGTTTCGTTAGATATCTAAGGCAGGTATACAAGGTGTCGCGGAAAGCATTTTCCATGTTAGTTTGCATTGTTTGACTAGCGAGTTAGATGTATATAGGTAACCAGACGTAACGGAACTTCGCAGCGGTGCGGTTTTACATAATCTTCGACCTCGGTATTCGAAAGTTCACCCAACCTTACAGAAAGCTATTCTACGAAAGTCTATATATCAGTAGTTTGAATAATTTCTGCTTGCCTTTGTGTAAAATTGTGTTTGCACCGCGGTCCTGAATCATTGAAATTTAACCGAAACAAATCGATACCGCTCATACCTATGTACAGCTGCATACCCTAGCCTTATGTCCTAGCCACCTACGCGCAATACGGAAATGAGAATAAGAAGACTCGAGATGCTCGCGCACCACGCAGAGATACATTTTTCAATATTTGCCCGACCAACGGAGAAGATGTTGGTCACATGAAAATTCGCTGAATTCGTTCGAAAATTATTTGCCGCATTACATAAATCAGATTACCACAGCAGAGCCGACTGCAACGATCGTCCCACACTTCGTATATATTAGTAAATCCATAGTACTATTCTAGAGTGTCACGTTGCAGTGACAGTTCTCCGATTTTTAAATAGATTCGCGGATTGATAATACCAACAAACGATTATATGCACGAAATTCACTTTAAATGAAGTACGATTAACCTGGTTTATGCAGATGCTGAAAAATTAATGAAAAACGTTGAAACTATTCCGATCGGTGGAAAAATATTTGCGATGCCATGTATAAGTATAGAGTAAGCTGTGTATATTGCCACATCTCGTACCCGAGATAAATCTAATCTAGATAAAACGCGTTTAGCACTCGGAGGAAAATATTCCCCGGCGATTTTTACTCACCAAGTTGACAGTGGGTGAACAACAACACTACTGAGCCGATCTTACGGCATACCCTTGCTTATATCGATGGCGCGGCCAATCGGCCGTTTCCGCCACTTGTCTCCAGCCAATGGGGAGCGGTGCACTCGCAGTGCTCACTTTTGATAGTGAGAAACTGCGCGTTTTCACGCGCAGATCGATACCTGCTCACCAGGCGGCAGGGGGACGATTCTGTACACATACAATGGTATATCTGCACGCTGTCATATTTCGGGAGAAACCTGTCCATACCCATGTACATACATGCTCACGTGCGACTGCACATAGGTATGTGATGCCTGCTCACCTAGATGCAGGTGTTTCAAAACGCCCACTTTTCCGGCCAATAACGAGAAGCTTAGACCACAGCTTAAGACGGCCGGTTGAATGTGTTGATCCGGGTGTGATAATAATCGAAACACGGGGATCAAGCGACAGTCATTAAGCACGTTGTACACTTTGAATTATAATTAACCACCTGGCAAATGCATAAAAGATGGCCCTCTGCCAAGGTGAAGATGTGGCGCGACGCGTTTGTTCTCCTGATCCCTCGCATCGTTCGTAATTCAAAATTCATCGTCGAAAAGCTCTGAATGATGATGTGAAATTTGAATAATCCGACCCCCCTTAATATCCTATCGTAGGTGCACGGCGTTAAATAGCTCCGGACTGTTAAAACCGGAGGGCCAACCGCGTGCGTCTAGCGGACAGTCGACAGAGTTGCTCCTGGGACCAATATCTTATCTCTCGTTTAAATAGACATAGGTATAGCTGTAGGAATGCTTGAAATTGCATACACATATTCACATAGCTGCATTATAGACGAAATACGTCTCGAGTGTAACGGCGACGCCTTGATCACCTATACAATTAGTAAATCTATACCGTTCGTTCGTCTTTTGAATTGAACCAAGTTCAAGTGTCTCGATCAATTGACCGTTGCGTATCGAGTCGGTAGAGCGGTGGAAATTTTACGAATGGCCTCACGTGCCGTCGCAGCGGGTAGGGTTCCGCTGATTTGGACGTTCGGAAAGTTTGGCGTAGCGCTCAAATCTCAGAGACGAATCTGAGACCAAAATCCCGCAAACTATATGCAGCCGTGTTACTCTCAACGACAATAATATACGGGCATAGGACGAACTGAAGTTGACGAAACGGAAAGTTTTCAATTTTATAATCGTTTTCTGACCTAGGGCCAGACGTACAGTTTCCATTCTGTGGCTCGGGTAACCTCTCTTCGTCCGTTGTGGGGCCATCGAGCCGGCCCGATTTCGATGGAAAGTTTCGGAATACCTCGACGTTGCCTCTAGACCCGGAGTTCAGTCGTTACTGCTGTAAGTTGTCTGATTTCTGAACCAATACCGTCGGACCGCTGAAAGATGTTATCACAAGACGCGATACTGTAAAATTTTTTTGGCGCAAACTCAGCTCATTAGTTAACCATACCATTTGTATGAGTATTTTCAATGTTGCCCTTCGACGGAAGTTGGTTATACCTCCACACGTGCTCGTGTAGGTGATGGAGGTGAGACGGTACGACCATTGCTTCTTGTTCGCGATGGGAGTAAAATTTACAGTGGTAAGACGGTAAAACCGGTCCTGCACCGCGTTAACTTGGAGCATATCGCTACGCAAAGATCTAAGTCGTACAATAATTGATAAGAATGTAAACACAACGAACGAGTCCCGTCTCCATTTCAATAGTTTTCTAGTCGTACTTTGGCACAATCTAACCGCACACTTATTCACGAGATATGCATACGTACAATGTATAATATACCTATACTAGGATAGGTACAGAGATATCGTGGTTTACCGATGTTTGTCGTGCCTAACGGACAGCTGACTACACAGTAAACAATTCTGGCCCACAATAGTTATTTGAAATTGCGTGAGAACTGTACTTCGTTAGAGCGACTTATCCACCTTTGTCTGGTCGTCGCGCAGAGAGATATTCACTTGAAATTGACTCTAATCAAATGCCTAGACCTACTCGGTTAAGCAGCAGGTTCACTTTGCAAGGAGCATTTGTGCGTGGATCGTTTTGCAGTCGCCGAATCGCATTTGCATTCTGATTTTTATCTTTTCAAACATTTGATCTCCAAATGTCTTGGCTGCGCCCATGATCGCGCGAAGGATTTCCGAAAGAAAAAATAATTGGCCCATGAGGGGATCGAACCCGCGACCTTCGCGTTATTAGCACGACGCTCTAACCAACTGAGCTAATGGGCCAGTTGAGAGTAGGAAAATAATAATATAAAATCCAAGCAACTAAAAAAAACGTCGCTAAATTTGTGAATTGCTTACTCATACGTAACCGCGTATATTAATTATCATTCTGGCCGTCGTTTCATCAAGTATTAAATAATTTTTTCTATTTCGGGAACATGTATGCACCCATATTGTCTATTGGAGAAAATGATTTTTCGAGAGTAATTACCGCGAAGTAGAAGCCTGCGCGTATACTCGTATGTAATTATTTGTTTACGGTTGTTCAATAGCGAAGCCACGTGGCATTGATTTCCGTGTTCAGTTTTACGTCGCTGTCATCAAAATACGCTCAAATTACGACTAATGTAACATAGCAGATGTGCAGCTAAATTTTTGCAAAATCCTTAATTTTACTTTATGATTGTGCTTGTAAACAAACATCAAGTTATCCCAGTCCTATTTATAGGAAAATGCATTTTAATAATGTTCAATTTTTGTGACTGCCTGTGTAGAATCAAATGATGAGCTGAATATGTCAACGTGTTATGGGTAGAACGAAAGTAGAACCGAAAGAGTGCTTTGTATAGTCTGGTATATATTTTTTAAAGCTACTACGCTTACATAATGACTATGATCTTGAAATAGCTGAAACAGTTATGTCGCAATTCATTCGACGCGTTCAAAGTACTACGAGACGTCATTACCCTATTAGAATAAATCGGTGAATAATCATCAATCCACGAAACAAGTGTCAAGTCCATGACCGTGTATGATTTTACATGATAAGCTTAAGACAACATCTTTGTCAAAAGAGAAGAAATCAGAAGCCAAGAGGCTGCTGAAGAAGAATATGTGAAATAAGCAAAGTAATTGATTTCCATGCGAGTATCACTTTCACTTCAAACAGATACGTGTTCGCTGGCAGCTATATGGGAATAAAGAATTATATTGCGAATGTCACGATACTAATGCATAATGCACCGATACTCGTTAAGTTTTTCTCTTCTCTTGTCAAACAAGATCCGTTACTTTGTCCCAGGCTCTGTATAGGTACCTGAAATCCGTCTCAACTCGTCACGTGACGAATGCGCCAGTTGGTGGATTGGGCGAGAGATGTCGCTCGTGCTGAATATTTGTAGGTACGCTTGGATCGAGAAACTTCAGGTACTGTCCTTCGGCTATGCTTTCAAAAAGAGTAGACCAATTCAGCGTTACAACTTGAAGAGCAGTATCTGAATAGCCTGAGAAATGGTTCGTCGTTACATCGCACAGCTTCTATAGATTGGTATATACCTTTGGGTATCTGTATATTCACCGCTGTGGGACTCGATGGGAGATTCGCACGATACGCTGTACCTCAACGATCATTGGGATTTCAAAGGCAAGGAGTAACATCTTAGGCGTAAAGTAACACTGCGTAAAGTTCCTCGCATGTAAACAAAATTTGAATTGATCCGTTTCGAACAATTTATGACCTATCATCTCAACGCGACGTAGAAAGTATCATAAATGTTTATAAATTGTAGATTTTGAAAGAAGTTTACCACAAATGTTCAAGTCTTTGTTCTCTCTCCTTTTATGAGCTTCTCCGTGAGAGTTATGTTGAAAAAAAAATCGGTTTCAGTTTTGGGTAGATAGGGAAAGATTGTATCAAGGGAGTCGTCAATTTTGAATCTGTCATAGTGTCACCTTTATTTTGAAAGGTTTTCTCTCTAAACCGCGTATCGACAATCCATAACCTAGAAATTCCGTGTCGCCAGAAGCTGCACGCAGCGATTGCCGTGGTGTACGGAGCACAGAAGTCGCCACTGTCGCTGTACGGCTTGACAGACGTGATCATCGGCTTGGAAAAATCTCGAAAATTGTGTCCCCTGTCGTTTTTATCAGCTAGATAGTTCGTTTCACTTGAGCTTATTTACATCACCACGGCAAACGGTGTCTTGAACAAAGATGACTGATGAGCGGCCCATGTCAGCATATATGGAGAGAGTAAGTTCTTTCGCCTTAGTTTCAATCGATGTTTATTGTATTCCAGTTTTGATGTTCCTTTTTTTTCCTTTTTTTTCTTCACAGATCTAATGTCAAGCTAATTTGGCAGTAGGATGTGATTAATTTTATTTGCTGTGCATGCAATCGGAAAAAGTTCTTCTCTACTTGTTTCAAACAAAAAGATTTTATTTCAATATGAAACTTTCGATTAGGCTTATTTAATTCAATCGAAATTTACTTCAAACCGATAAGTTCATGGCTTTGAGCAAAAAAACTTTCTCATAGGTTTATATTCAAATAGAACTATTTTCTGGATGTAATGGGCCGTGATTTGTTTTCAGCCTTATTGAAAATATAAATAAATTTTCTTTGGACTCACCCCGTGTTTTCATATATTGATCTTGATATCAAAGTTGCGTTGCCGTCTACGTATAATTATAGGTAATTTGATATCCAAGATCACATTTTCGATCACAAGCATCTTATTTTATTCTGGAATTTCGCATGCTAGTATAATTGGATATTTTGATAGTAACACCGTTGGAGTTAGAAGTATGAAAATTCTCGTCAATTTGGTTTAGCACTTATCCGTCAACTGTTTTACCAACAGTTTTCAAACCGAATAAATATAGTGAATTTTTGCAATGTGCAACGTTGTAGGGAAATTTATCACACGAGGATTTAAGATTCCTATTTTTCCGAAAAAGAATACCTATCTGTCGAACGAAATGAAATGTCATCTCACATTCATCTCGGAACTATATCTACGTATTAGTTAGACCAAAGCCACGAAGTAATTGCTGCTTCGAATACATAGAGATGTAATAAGTTGCCATTTGTTCGGCTCGTAATTGTCATTTCAGAAGTGAGAATAAATACGGCCAACGGATAGACATATAACTGTACCGACAAAAGATTATTGGATATACCATAAAATCTTGATCGAACATCCGCTATCCTAAGCGCGCGTAATCTTGGCTTGGAAAAAATATGGCGGTCCGCTTGTGCCAATCGAATGCGAGGCGTACTCGTCCACGAGACACCGTGAGCATGCCTGAGCTTGCCTCTTATCTGTTGGTTACGTCGAGCGTAACACGTGATTCACGTATATTGTCGATGCTGACAAAATGCGGTTACGCCGAGCGACAGTTGATCATTCGCACGGTGTGGTATATCGCCTACTCTAACAAATTATAGGATTGATTATTGGTACTTGTGAAACAGAGTCGAATGTCGGACCGAAAGGCGGACAGGCCCGTTGTGTTGCACTAGCCTGTTGGCGGTATTCTATCGCGGTAGAGGTATAAAAAAAAAAAAAAAAAAAAAAAAAAAAAAAAAAAACACGAAGATGACCGAGACATCCTCCAAATGCAACCATGCATACAAGCGATGCATCGATTATCCGGAAAGTTCTACGGAGAATCTTAGTTTGTTCGATGATTGGGACGAGGTTATTCCAATATTATTATTTATAATATAATTATAAATCGTTTCGAATGTCCAGACGATTTATTCCTCGCAAATGTTTTTCACCGTCCACTTCTACTGCGCACATCGAGTACCTAATCAATATTACGTGAGCTTCACGATACACCGCGCAATACATACCTGCATGAAATCCTTGCGTAACACCGTTCGTCGATGGTGCCAGTCAGTGTTCCGAAAAACTTTTCAATTGAAAAAATAGATCAGATCTTGAACGACTAGTGGTATCGCGGTAAAAAAAGGCCGAGCCGAGTTGTTGTTTACACTATTGTTGTTATCATTTTTCAGAGAACTCGATCGGCTAAAAAGGCTGCGCTGTCCCTGGAGAACGGTGTCCAATCTTTTTTAAAGTACTTCGACCCCGAGAGAAGCGAACGGGAAAAACGCAAGCTTAACCGTCGACTCTATCCCGGAGCTAAGAAACACGTTTTGTACGATGAAAAAGGGATTTTCTTCCAAACTGGGGAAGATCTGTGCGATTGTTTGGAACGCAGTTGCCTTGGATGTCACTTCCCGTGTCCTAAATGCAAATCTACCAAGTGTGGACACGAGTGCAGGCAAGGCTCTATACACTTGAATGCAAATTACATTGGCTGACACAGCGATATTTTAATTCTTTGTTATGACATAAAAACGCTCGTCACCTCATTTCCAGGTCAAACAGAAAATGGGCTTACGAATCGATTGAAAATGAAGGAAGCGATGTCGTCATCAGGAATCCAGTTTTGAAAGATTGAGTTATTCAACGCTGCAATCTGACATAAGGCCGGCTTACATACGATATTCTCGTATACGTTTTCGTTCGCAACAATTTATCATTTGTGATACGACACTTTTGTCAACTTTACCTAATTCTTCCTTCTGCCTGTTCGCCCTCGCGAGTTTCCAATTTTTTTTTTTTATCACGAATAATTTGTGAACAATTTGTTTTAAGTCCAGAATCACTATACCGTAGCAAATATGCATACCGATCGATGTTTCCATCTAACTCATATCGACAGGTATGTGACGCAAATGACGATTAATTTTGATGGCAAGACAATTGAATAAAATTTGTTCGCCTTATCCGCGATCAAAACAATTGTATTAAGAATATAATTTTTATAGTGATAAACTATATGTGTATATTATACATTTATATATAAATAAATATATATATATATATATATATATTTATATATATATATATATATTTTCACAGTAGAGCTGATATACCAAATGCGTTTACTGGCATAACACGGTGAATACAAATAATTTCAAACATATTGCACGTAACAAATAACTTTCAAGTTCTGCTCTCGCGACATGTATCTTGCGTGATAAATAATGTTTAAGCTTCTATCGAGAACAAAACGTTTCCCTCTGACTTTCCCAATTATCGACGCCACGCCACCTTTACGTACATACGCCTGCATACGGCGGTATAATATTCGTAATCTTGCGTGTGACGATTTACCATGGCAGCCGTAGTCTTACAATTAATGGCCAACTCATATCTCGCCATCGTTATGCAACGTATTATCAAAAACAGCAATAATCTGATGTGTCAACTTTATCAAGACATATTATCACGTTATGTTTCTTCCAAGTGTCGTCGTACGGAAAAACGGTAGGTACTTGGCTGCGCATCATTCTTCTCCACTGTCGTCTCGACATCTTCCCGTGATATTTTGATCGTTTTCCCAATTTCCGAATATCTAGACCTTCCCGTATCTCTCCGCAGCATCGTATCCGGTATTGTTGAACTGTCTTAAATGGATCTGTGGACAAATATCGTACCATCGTCAAACAGACGTAAAGAATCAAATCTCAAATTAGCGCTGATGCTATTTTTCTTTACTTGGAGGTGTAGATTGACTTCTGGCGATCGGCTAAGGTATGGAAAGTTCCCTCCGCTCTTAAGGTGGGCAAGTTTAGCGTTTGGATAACATTTGTAAGTCTCTTCCCTGACTACGTTCGACAACGCGTACTCGTCGAATACGTCGATTATTGTTATCGGGAGATGTGATATTTTTTGTGGCTGGACGTAGCAGCTGACGCAGTTCATTGTTAGGCGAGAGGCCAACTCCGGCTGGGTCAAGCTTTCCAACTGCAAGAATCAATTCAAGGATAAGTAATCGGTGCACCCTAAATTTGAATCAGTGAAAATCCACCAATTCCCAGTTACAAGTATATCGCGGGAAAAATTCAATGCACATACCTACACTGATGATTCAGTGACTTTTCACTGATATTTCACTGATTTTCAGTGTACAGACACTGTTTTTGTTTTCCAGTGGTTTGCTTATAACTGGGGATTTGTGGATTTATAACACTGATTCAAACACAGAGAGTACTATTACCGAACCACTTGTACCGCTCATCCGCCACTCAATTAAAACACTTGTCATGAAATTATTCTCAAGTACTCGACTTGATTGAAAAGCACATATTTTTCTATTAACTATGCAACTCTTTAAAAATGATGCCTATAAAAGCATACGGACCCGTTCGACCATGAAATCAATGGCGTCAACGATCTCCGGGTCGGCCTTTTGAGCAGCGAAGTTTCCCATCACCATTTTCTTCAGTACTAGAGAAGGCAGTATCCAAAATCTGTAATGCAAGGAAAACCAAACGCGTTAGATACAATTGGCGGATTCAAGGATTGCGCTATTTTGATATAGATTTTCATCAATGCCTGAAGGCGCGGGCGGGCAGGGGGACGTGTCATTGCTTAACGTATCAGAAAAGGCACAATCGTACATGACCTTGGTAATTATCTGCTTTCACGTTGTAGGTAGAACCTGCACTTCGATTCAATATCTAACTTACACGGCAGCAGAATCGTTATAGCTGAATACAGATGTGTCCGTGAAGGTGTTGCACAGGACCATGGACTGGACCCGTGGGCAATGAGAATTGACTTCTGCAAATTTTTGCGCGAGGAAACCACCTAGATATGAAAACAAAAATCTGTATTGTGGCAGCATGATTATTTCGTAGTCATATGTTTATGATCCGGTTCGTATTTATTCGTCGAGTTGTCTGGCAATAATAATATGCTCGTATACAGATGGGCGGAAGTAACATGAAAGGAATGCAGTCTCTGGTTGGATAAAAAATACAGCGAGTAGATAACAAGAAATTGGGGCTGGGCGCCAAGACGTTATCGTGAATAAAAATACAAAGAGGTCAGACTCTATTCCATCGAACTTAAAATTGCGATTCTGCTTACCGAGAGACGCTCCGTACAAATGTACCCTGTCGAGTTCCATGTAATCGAGGAGTTTTCTGAAACCTTCGCACCATTCTTTCACGTTCCAATACACCGGTGGTTCCGCCTATGAGAGAAATAAATAATGTTATACCGATTCTTTCCCATAGGCTGATGAAGTCGTCGGAAATATTGTGGTAACATGCAATGATTGACATTGCGAGTTGGATTATAAATAACATATGTGTACGTATCGCCGTTGGATTGGTTTTCGCGATAATTTTACACGCATGGATGTGTGCGTCCTTACATTCAGGCGATTGAGGTGACGTTTCGAATATCAGTGAAGACCTTTCTGCGCTGGTGAGAGAAACGTTCCTAAACTATCAATTTCTGTATGGAATACCTATATCATATGCCTGGCAGTCATATTTTTGTAACAATAAAATACGATGAGCTTTTTCATTAGATTTATTGTAATAGATATTCAGCCTTGAATTATATCAATGTTGCTGCATCCGTGATAAATGAATATTCACAGCGAAAAAAAAAAAAACTTCCAAAATTGCCAACAAAACGCAAAACAGGGTGACGACCTGTTATCTTCGAGTTGCCTTTAAATATCTATCTGCGATATTTGTCATCAGAAATGAATTGAATGAATATGTTCGTTACACTGTAAACATTATATTATGTCCGTCGTGTCATCGGTTTTGTGTTCATTGTTTGTAAACTTACAGCGATAACGCGATATCCTTTGGCGGCCAATCCCATGATTTGCTTGAAGAAAATATCCGCAGTTCCGCTGACCGGGGGAAGACAGATTAATGGACATCTCACAGTTTTTGGCCCCGAATCGTAGACCTTCCATCCCTGAAATATGAAAAAAGCAAAATATCTTAACTGTCCGAACACTTGTTTGTCAAGCTGAAGCAAAAGATTTGATACACGCCCGCCATTAATGATTAAATAGTTTCAAAAGAGTCATGATTTCAATGCACGTTCGAAAATACATCCTGCAAGTATGGCCGTTCCATTCATGGATAAACACCCATTTACGTGTGTACGTGTATAACGTACGTGCAAGCAGGTACTTACCTTCGTACCGTCCGAATCGACAACAATTTTTCTCAGAGGGATCGAACTGCGAAAGCTCAGGTATTCCTGGGATTGCGACAGCTCGCTGATGCAAGCCATATCATCAACCGTCGTCTCAATACTACTGCGAGAACGACGAGCGGGAAATGAATAGGCGCTTGCGATGCAGGTGAACAATTATGTGGCAAAGGAATGTAGTTCACCGACTCACAGAATAGGCCAAGTTCTTTTGGGAGTCGGCCGCTTCCATAATCACTGTCAGTACTGTACACTTGACCCACTCGTGAGATTGCGAACTCGTGTGGTCACAGCGAATCATTTACGACGACAACAACTACACAACGACGCTGACGACGCGCGTGTGAGGAATATCCCTGTTTTCGACGTTACTTCGAGGGAAATCGCTTCAGCTAACCTTTGCTCGTCTATTCGAGTGTGGCTAACTTCCGTAGGGAAAGTCCTGGAATGAGCTTGTAATTGAAAATGTTGATATTTTTCGGAAACCCTTGTGACGAAACTGCACTTGGATAGCTTCAGAAAATGAACGATCGTGGTTGCCTCGAATAACGGCAGACTCGACTGTACGATACGTTTTCCATCTTTATCTCACGCTTTCAACTGGTCGATACTCTCTCCTACGTGCAAAATTATACCAGGGCGCATGCGCGGAAGCGATAGCACCGTCGACAGATGTGCAGAGTTCAAAACCCCGGCGATTGGGCATGGCGTGCGACAATAATCAACTGAATCCCGATTCTAACCAAGTCGGTCCACCACGTGTATCTGTGGCCAGGCATAAACATGGCGCATTCAAGTTTATCGTTAACATCGTGCAACAAGTGCTCGGACATGGCGGAGGAATTTCTGAAACAAGACTGTATTACGCTGCCTGGTTTTTCCTGCAGCTACGGTCGATAGCGCAGGGATTGCGACCAACCGTTGGACGGTAATGGCCAAGAAAAATCCCGACCGATGTCAATAGGTTTGTACAACCGACGTACACGGCGGCGCCCGTAGACGCATCTGGCTCGATCAAACAGAAATTGGATCAAAGATTTCGTTGAGGGAGCCGTCCTGTTTTCATAAAATGGACATGTCACCAGTCTTTCACTAATATAGATACCCGCAACGAAAAATACTGACAAATATCGACGAGAGCATCAACGTAATCCTACCTTCGGTGTGCCGTAGAAATTAATAGCATATACCCATCCGGGAGCGAGAACCAATTCTCAAGCGTACTACAAGTGAATTGAAAGATGGAAAACTATCATCCCTTCTCGGGCAAAGTTGGAATTATTTCCGAGAAATCCCTTGGCCCTCGTTTCTGACCATTCCAGGCGTCGTATATATACATGTAGTCGACTTGTTTTCTCCTTGTGCAGTGTGAAAGCTTCGCGAGCATGCGCGCAGGTGTCCAGCAGCTTCCATATCGCGGAGGCTGTAGGAGCGTAGAGGGTTCGGTGGTAGGGATGTATTAGCGAACCTGCCACTCACGCCCGCCTGCGGAAAGCGGGCGTGCAGGTTGATTTTTTCATCCCTGACACACCGAGCTGGAATTCGTTTAATTTCGCTACGGAGCGAATAGAATTTCACCCTGTTTCGATAATTGATGGATGGGATCGTGCGGGGAACTCGCGTATTGCTTTGCCCCTTTGCCGAACCCACCACTGCCCCTGTTTATCTAGTACCGATGTATACATTTGTCTACCTATGCCCGCTCGTCGCAATAAAAGTCTTCCAGACATCTTCATTATTATACCTTGTACGCGACATTTACGTTATTCGCATCAGCGGCGTGATACGTACACTTATTATCTCGAGCGATCTGTATCGAATACCTTAGACACTGCCTATTCTCGAATCTCTCTCTCTGCAAACTCCTTGATTGGCTCTCGAGACTGTAGTCAGAGATTATTTTTTCATTCACCAAATCTGAAAACTCGCGCGTAACCGCCTTAATAATAAATCGGCGGATTATTCTCTCCAAGCAATTATTGCACATCACTATAACGAGGCCTGATCGGCCTAAATCTTTCACAAGATAAATATAATTGACGCAAGTGTTGCAGTTTGTACAGTATGTAAGCAATGTAAAAATCCACGCTACTGGTTAATCGAGTTCTGAAATGCGTTGATTGTCGCATATCGAAAGTAATCGTGTACTCGTCAAACGATTGTAGAGTTGAGCTGCTCCGCTATACCGGTAGAATTTCAACACCATTTCTGGCGCTACTTATCAAATGGGTAGAATAAGTGAGATAATGTTTGTTCGTTCATCTGATACGACCAAAAATATGTGATTGTACGCTTGGTACTGCACATATATACATCTGCGTGGCAGCTATACACAGCCTTGTACAGGATACGTCTGGTGTCCGGAGTCTGGATAACCATTAATCTTGCACTGTACAATTACGATTCTTGATGCCGATCGACGACACCTCCCTATTCATCGGGGTAATTAATGAATCAGCGTCGATATACTTCACCGTGTCCAATTTAATAACGGTTCTCCACTTTGCACGATGTGCCCTACAGCTTTAGAGAAAATTATTTGACAATGGTAACGAAAGAGCTGTTACGATATTTAAAACAAGGCGAGGTACCCGCCCAAAGTCAGATTCGATCGTCCAGCGTTAACACGTCAGGCTGCCACATCGGTTGTAGTATGTTCGAGTAAAATGATTCGTAGAGTAGACTTGTAGGCCCGGTCAACTGATGGTTGGAAAAGATTGTGCCGAAGCTCGCAAGTTCTTCGAAAACATTGTCTGCAATTACGTTGCGGTCTATCGCGTATCGCGTACCTACGCGGATGGAAACTAAACGGATGCTGATAGAAAACGTCGCGGCTTACCGTTCTGTTCGCAATCCCAAGGCTGGTGATCGTAAAGAAAATTACTTGCGGTAGCCGCTATTCATCCGGGTCGTCGGAAAGTACTTCGATTCACTTTGCAACAATCGTCGCCGCACTGAGCCATTGTCGGTGCGTTTGAAAACATAAGCAATTGGTTCGAAAGACTACGGCGTATGCACCCCTTGCTCTCTATACCGGTGAATAAACGACGTCATTTCACACACATGGGGGGTGTTGTTGATTGCAGCTGTACCGAATGTGATGAGAAAACGCGCCGAGTAGGTAGACGATTAGCTCCTTGACCCTCGCCGAACCCGTTACGGCACTATGTTAAAATGAAAATCACTACCGAGGAAGCGACGCTCTGGAGAATATCTCTCATTGTCGGATCTGGAGGGATGAGACGGAAGGAGCACCTCCGATTGTTTCTTACCGAGCCGCGCAAGCCACAGCATCTTCCGCACCTCGAATACGGAAGTGTCAAGCTGGTATTTCCGGTTGATTCGGCCCGCTAACGAGCGACACACCGCAAAAAGGGAAGACTGCAGGCGCGAGTGTTGTTTCGCCGCGAGGGTTGCGGGATCGGGAGGGTAGTTTGAACCGAGAGTTCATTGTTGAGCCGTTCGACCGTACCAGCCAATCTGCTCATCTCAATTTACACAATAATGGATCGCCTCGACAATGTGATTTTGTCACTTCGTCTCCGCGCGGCCGCTTAAATAGCAAAGTTGTTGCCAAATTAGTCGAAAACCGTTGCCTGCGGAGTCCCGGAGAGCCCCCTTAGTGCTCCAGTGCATACACCTATAATATGCTTCACAGCCTCCGTACTTGTGTCTGCAAAAGCGTGATGCTCCAAATGTTCCTAGATTATCATGGATCAATCAACTTTCCGATACTTTCTTTCCTAAACCGCACTCAGTCTTTTTCTCTCTTTTCAATATGAGCCTTTCAAGCCGTTTTCCACTTACTTGACGCTCGTTTGACCCAGCTCACCCGTCTGCCGATATAAAATATGTTACACCGCGGTAACTCCTTCGACAACAAGTAGGTAACATCTATTCGCGGTAATAGAAAATAAATGACCATTTTATGTCATGCGTCGGAAAAAAAGTACTATTTGGTCATGGCAAAAGTCCGTACCTACGTGGATATATCGTTGCTTGCCCGCTGCATTATAGAACGACGTGGATATAAATATGTGTGGCAAAGCGTTGTGGACCGCAATTAAAAACCTTACAACACACCGAGTGTACCTACCAATCGATTCGCGAATAGAAAATACTTACCTGTCTTTTACGACCAGTTTATCAATTAGCTGTTTTCTATACGACACTTATATACATAAAATTTATACGAACGTTCACCGCAGGGCGTCAAGGTATGCGCATTACTCTGGGTATGCACTTTTATGCATTAAAATTTACCTACCATGTTGAGTATAGTCACGGTATATATGCACTTCAAATAATTTACGAGGTCCAATGACTATCTTTGAAAACCGTGTATAATTGCGACGAGGGTCTTGATTGGCCTTCGTCAGATTTTAGCTCTATGTTGCGAGTATAGGTGAAACTGAGAGTGACATTTCCCAGAAGGTTAACTAAAACCGTCCCTCACGCCGCTGCCCCTTCGAAGGCTCTGCCTGACTCGAAGTTTCATGCGCAGACAAGCCGAGTAGGTACACATTCTCTCTTATTGTGGAAATTTTTTTCGCGTGCCCGTACTGGTGAATTTCTACGCGGCTTGCGATACACAGGTATCCGACTATAATACGAGAATGAGGAACTTATTGAACAAATAGCAGATTTGTGTTCCTTGGAAACTAGAGCTTTGATTTACAGCATTACGATTCCATGATAGTTACCATAGGTTTGGGATTCTCAAATCTCAGATTACGGGACTGCCGGTAGTTTCTTAAGCCTGAAATGAACATTTTGAGATCCCCGGTTGGAACCTATACATTAACTTAACACACATGTATGCGCGTGTATCCGTCTGTCCTGCATTCGTTTCCTTTATGCGATACACACACCGAACATTGGAGGTATGTAACAACAACCCGATACACGTGCACCCACACCGTATAGCCTCGGTTCTTAATTTCTCTATGCTTTTTTTCTCACTAATTTTTTATGTGCTTCCAATATTTTACGACCCGTTCTCTGGTTCGAAAACCTTCGCGGCACGACCCTCTCCGAACCCCACGTGGGCTGGCCGTTGATGTTATAGAAAAGCCTGCTACAGCATTTAGGCACGACGTAGTAACCGCAGCATGGAATTATGATGCTTCTTTGGAATTTATCTGGAAATATACTCCAACCCCGTTCACAGGCGATCCAACGACAGCCACAAAGGGGTCAGCTGTGTAGAATTGGGTATGGCTGGATAACGCTCTCGGTGCATTGCGTATTGAACACGCTTAAATAATCGCATTACTCGTCATACCCGAACCCCGTACTGTTAATGCGTGTAACCCGTTGCCACGATAATTGAGACACGCATTACTCAAGTTACACTTGCTTGTACCCAACGCTGAACTCAGCCCCGATATTGCCCGTATCTATGTAAAACGTTGTCAACCGAATTTCTCTGTTTGAATTTCTCTTCCATCGTCTTAAACATTTTATCACTGCCGCATTTCAACGGGTACGCTATATACATCTTCGAACCATGCGCCTATGTTCGCGCATGAACCTACATTAGTTACAGACACTGTAAGATGCGAACCCATGCATGGTTTCTTTCATACCCACTGTCATCCACCGAATTGCCACCTATAAACAGCTGTCTCATTTTTCATTCAAATTACAACTTCTATACCTATGAAACTTTTCGTGCACACTGAACCGTAACGATACTACTCACCTTTCGGTCTACTCACAATGTTCAGTTGCTTGCAATCACTGTTACAGCAGTATTTCAATTAGTTTCCACTCCCCATTGTTTGCCTAGCTATTTTGTAAACGTTAATCTTCAATCATACTTTACATTAAATCCTCATGCTTTCTATGGTTTTTGAATCTTGCAATTGCCAATTTCTTTTCACACGGCTTCTGAATTCCAATCGGTACTTAACATTACATGAATTCAGTTGTAAGATCCGAATGTGAACGTAATATTAGTTGTAGCTCTTATTAGGGAGCGTTTCGCTCCATGCAGGGTATTATTAATGAACGCCATTGCTCCCCTCCCCCATTCTCTCACTCCGCTAATCGCAAGCGGCCGAAAACATTGACAATTTCATACAGACGGTATACTCGGGTCAGCGTGATTATCGAATATCGATAGAAGAACGAATAAGGCTAGGTGTATCCTCGCCGGTCGGGTTTGAAGACGTTCACGGAGAGCGAGCATGAGAATTGTCAATCGAGGTGCTAAGAAACAAGAAGACGAGCGTCGCTTTTCTCCCCGTTCCGTCGATACCACACAAACGATCGCCGCCTGTATACAAGGAGGAAAAAACGGTGTACGTGCACACCTGTAGCTGATGCTGCCCGCTGTAGGCGCGGCTATGCAAACATCCTCGTGTCTTTGGTGAAGACCGACCGTTCCACCACCGGTGCGACTAGTTAAATCCGCTTAAATGTAGGTAGGTGTACCTACGTGTGGGTATTATACACACGGACGTAACGTGTACGCTACACATACGTGCATTCACCTCTGTGCCGCACGTCTAGTACGTCAGGAATACATATGCCGGTGGTTAACATACCTGGTACCTAAATACCTCATGGATCGCGCGACCAGAGGTGTCGCTGGAAAGGTATGAAATGCCAATATTTTACATAGGTACGTGTAGTACGAGCGTGAGTCGATAGGCACAGACGCGGCATATGTGCGAAATCAAATAACCAATGCCAGGAATTTCGAACCAAACCCGCATCAACTGCGTCGTTATGCCTGCACGTCGTTGTTACAAAGAAAATTACGCTAGTGAATATCCGCGTGATCTTGGAATTCGATTATTTCGCTGGATTTGATTTTTCATCAATTCTCTCGTAACCCCTTGCAGTGTATAGAATAACCACAATATACCTGGCCGGAGAGCAGCATATAGCTTTCACTAGAAAGAATGAATTAACGGTCCATGGTCTAATCAGCAATTCGGAGTACCCGGCTTCCCGTTGCTGTTGGAATTTTTGAAACGAACTTTCATAAGTTGAAAAAAAAGTTGACAGTGAGCCGAAGCGTAAAGTCAAAAAAATTGTTCGTCTCACCGGCCTCCATATCCACGAATCCCCCAGCCCGTCGTAACTGAGGTTAAGAAACAATTCTTCAGTGTAAGACAATGTTGTCGATTCGTTAAGTTCGTTGCAAATATTGACGTCAATGTTTAAACGATGTATTTCGTACCGTATCCAAGGCATAAGGTACCCGGCTGAATTCACAGAATTTGCACTTGAATTTGCAGCTCCGTGCGCTGGTCGACCTGCCCACTCCTTCGAGTCTCGCACGTGCTGCAATTAGGAGTAATTTTCGCGGCAAGTTGGCTGGTCGCCATCTTCGTACACGTGGGGTGACTCCGCTGAATGCCAGTGTACCAACCCATACGTAAGCGTGATTGCTCAGCATGGGGAGTGTTCTGGGAAACGGCTTGTCCAATGTGAATCGGATGAATCGGATGGCGCAACGTGGAAATCATTGTTAACCAGTTCTCGTCTTCGAAATTTGATTCAAGAAAACTTCTGGTGTACAATGTCACCGGTACACGCATACGTGTCGGCAAGCCTCGTGCTGTAACATACGTGCAGCACTAAACGGCCGGGTGAAGAAGGGAGAGCGGATAGGAGAGCGTTGCACGGTCCTTTCTCAACCCGAAGTTGACCACTGCACCTTGAAGGAAGGAGCAGACCCTGCACTCGTGCAGTGGAGCGGTAGAGATGGTGGCGCGATGCAGCGAGCGAGATATGCCAGCGAGTTCGAGGTGCTGGCTTCGAGATCAAACAGCCGTTCGGGTGTTAACGACTTCTTCGCGAAGAACCGAAGCACTAAAGTTTAATGCAGTTTACCGGTATGGCGGTATATATACACCTCGTATACTCGCGGCACCGTCCATCCCTCGCCTTCTCCACCGTTCTGTCTCGTTTCTCGAGTATATCCTGCAATCATTTTTCTTTGAACACGTCCGCCATTTTCCGTACCCCGCATTTATCGCAACTGCATGTTCCTACATCTCCGCAAATACTCGTAATACTTCCACTTACTTACTTACAATAATCGGGCAAGAACGAAAAAAAAAAGAAAATAAAACGGACGATTACACCGTATTTGCGACGACGATGACTCGGACGCGATACGCTGCTTGCCTGTGCGACAACGTTACGTTATTATCTGTTTGTTGGATACCGTGTGAAATCATTCAAGTTTTACGGTGATAAACTGGTTCATATGTCGGTTGGAGATCACGAAAAAGACTCTCTCAGCAGCTCTCTCTCTCTCTCTCGCTTCAGAATCGAACCATCGGCGAATGACTCGAAAATTTAAATATCAGCAAGGCTACTTACAATTATTTTCCCACACGTGATTAGATCGTAGTCTTCGCATTATCCGCTATTATATGTTTGTTCGTCATTCATGCACCGTCAAGTCGGTAGGTCATTTATTACGATGTGTCCTAACTCTGCAGACAATGAGGAATTCATTTTCTTCAAGTAATCGGTTGGTGGAAGCTGCATGTGTTTGCGGTCCTCTACATCCGTTGAGAGTTTAACCCTTTACGGCTGTAGCATATTTCTAAATTCTACACCGATTTCAAAAGTCAATCGGGCTTCCCGAAGTTCCAAGTATTCTGTTTTGATAAACGATACTAGGATCCCCATAAGCGGCATGGATCTTCCATGACGTCCTTCAACGATTGACATAACGGTATAATTTCACGTCGTTCGCCATTTTCTCAGCGATCAGAGACATCGAATCAACCGCATAACCCGCACCAATGATCACTGAATACAAATGATATAATCCCGTGATCATGGACGACACGGCAATTAACAAATTCTCGAGATAATCAACAATAACGTATATAAATTTTAATTATTTATTTAAAAACGAACTAGCAACGAGCACCTGCCTACTTCCGTCCGTCGGTGCTCTCGACGATACATCGTAATACAGTTACCGAGAGGATCGACTGAGGTTTGAATAAAAGATCTAGCTATACGTATATCCCGGGTGTAATTAGTGGCTATTTCAATATTCGACAAGACGACGACGTGTGAATTGAATAGAACGGCTTTACGTTGCATAATCACGCCCCCCACGGCACGGGTGTATGTCGTATGTACATTATATACATTATAATATACATGTTATTAATGCCGAATGATGAAAGAATGAATAGTATCGGCAATTATGAGCTCCGCGTGGTATGTGAATCGGTGAATGTCTTTGATACTTAACAGTCACGTCGAATCGTGCGAAAACGACGCGTGAATCGCGCTAATCGCGCGTGACTAGCGGGGTTTCGTGGCTTTTACGGTATCTGCAGAGGCACCTCTTGCACCTACGGGCGACCGTTCCGATTCGTCCCCTGGTATCACGTGGCGCCGGGTGCCGGCCAATTGCCGGTCTCTTATTCCGGCTCTGTGACCCCGAAGAACCCGGCACGATATCGCAATCTTTCGAGTAGAATTCATCCGTGCACGTTGAAGCTGGCGTCTGGAAAAAAATTTCTCTCGTTTCATGGAATTTCACGAGGGTCGAGGTACGGTCGTCGTTAGGGTTATTTAATCATCAACATTGGGAATATCGGAAAATCGTGCGTCGCGCCGGCGGGAATTCCCCATACCTGCAACACCGAAGCCCGAAGGTACATACGTATCAGCTAGGGTGATCCATAAAGGTGTGGAATTACAGTATGGTGATTTGAAAAATGCAAAGGCAGCTCCAAGTTGTAGATCACGTGCACCCGAGGTAGGCGTGCCTCGTGGGAGTATTCGAGAAGGAAACGCCCCCGGTGAACGCGCCCCACCACGAGCAAGATACGAACTAATCGTAAGGAACGGAAGTGGGGCCTTCCCGAACGAGCCTTTACAAAGCTCAGATCGCCAGAGGACGCGAACGTGCGCGCGCCTACTGTAGTGTTGGTTTCGATAAACGCTTGTCGCACCGCTGCCACCGCATACCCCTGTGCCTGGATTGACGTTGCGAAGAGTCTGTCGCTGTCGTATAAACGCTGTTGCAGTGTGTCGTGGTGAACGTTGATTAATTATTACAATACCGAGAATTCCCGATACGAACCGTGCGGCTAAAAGCAGTGCTCGACGTCACCGCAGCCCGTTGCTCGGCACAGAGTAAATTTGACAGCTCCGTTCGAACCACGGCGTCATTGCGATCTTTTTCGATTACACCGATAGTCAAACGAACCGTGTGTGCCTACGTTTTGTTTTCGAATCATCCGGTTCGAGCGACGAAACGTTCGAAAAACGGCAAATCGGCCGCAGTGGCGTTCTGTCTTCTATGCAATTACGGCGGTTACACCCCGGAGATAGATACAACTATATCTGTAAACGCGGAGACGGTATAGAGACGCAGGCGTGTAATAATATGACAAATGTATCAACGTAGAGAAGACAGTGTGCAGTGTGTGTTTCCCGCGGACGACTCGGCATAGCTGTGCAGAAAGTAAAGGATTATCACCTGTGAGTAACGGGGCAGCGCTGACGCCAATCCGAATGTACACCTTGACGAGTATTCGCCGGTCTCTCGCTCGACGGCCGACTAGCTCTCGATTTTTTATCCATGCACGTCGTCGGTCTTCTCACCAGCATTTATCAGCGTCTGTCGCGTTCGTTGAAAACCCACGACGTCGCGTTCACTCTCTCGTCTCTGCGAACGTAGCGTGATCGACCTGTCATCGATTTACCTATTTATATCATTCACATGCGACTAAGTGCGTATTCAAAGATAATGCGCGCGATGAAATGAACGGGAGATTTGACGAGTTTGTGACAAACGATTTGTACAAATCGCGAAACGGACGAATGATGAACGAATGAATTGAAAGAATTATAAAAGATCGCGGTTTGCAAATACGCGTGTCTAGAGGAAAGCGCAACGCACCCACGTGGACCGTCGACCGCATCCCTATCACGGCGTTTAGACTCATCGTCCATCCGCGTTGACGTCGACCGATCGCACACTTTGCTGGCACTCGATACCCGGGAAACGGGAAAGCAAAAATAGAAACGATCGTATCAATAATAGCAACAATACCAATTATTATAACGACAAGAATAACGAGAACAGCAAGATTAATAATAATCAAGGAAAGGAAGAAGCGGAAGAAGAAGAAAAAACGAACCTGGGCCAGTGCAGTACGCGAGTTGTTTATATTTCTAACCCTACAGTAGCGTGGCGAAGGGTTTTCGTGGCCCTTTTGACCGCGCGCCGGTTAAGCCGTCAAAATTCGGGTTAAGAACAGAGAACCGTTGCCATCGTACGCGATGGAGATATCGGACGAGTTTCAGGAAATGGGGAATCCCGGTGGAGGAGTAGCCATGGCCAACATCGCGATCAACCATCACCACCACCCGCCCGACAGTCCCATGGTGAGTCCCATCTCTTTTTCTCTCTCTTTCTCTCTTTGTCTCTTTTTCTCAACCATGCCCTTCCGCGTTGTTGTACACTTTTACAACAATCGATCGCTACGGCACGTCTGTCGCTGACCAACCTAACGCCAGTCTAATGATTATTCACTTCCCTTCGCTCACATTCGTGCCATCTTTGAAACTCTGACAGCCTATTAGTCATCGATTGATTTTCGCGGAAGGCTCGGACCGGGCAATTAACCGTTCTCCGTCCCTTGGCTCTCTGCCTGTACACACAACCATATATTTGGCCTTTCGATAAGTATCAGAAATGCGCCCATAAAATATTACAGGCATAGAGGGAAAGTAATACCGATTTGTAGGAATTACTTGGCAAATTAATGAGGCCCGGTAAGGAGCGATGAGGAACCATCGAGCCAAGGAATAATTACGGGGTGGTTCGCCGTTCTCATTCCGAGCAACGTCGGAATCTCACTTTATACTTGCGGATTTGGCTTAGGCTTAAGGCTTCGGTGCTCTGTGAGCATATCGAGGACACTTTTTGCCAAACGCGGTATCACAATACACGGGCATGCACATACGCGTACCGCGGACCTGGGCATGTCTGAGCAGGTAATATTACGTGTAACCTCTAACGCCTGGGTATGAGGTACGACGCACCGACAGACGGCTTCAAAAGATTAAAATCAAAGTATGTAAGATTGATTGACAACCGACGAGAGACGGAGCGTTAATTTTTACAGGTTTTTATATGTATACGTAGACGCACGTACGTTGATTCGAGCTTTTATTTATACTCGAAGGAGATTGTATTGTACCCGTTGACATTCGCACCGTCCTCGTGTAATACGTACGCGCATAATGTTCTTATTCTCAGCAGTGCCGAAGTTGTTTTGACGCGAGAAACTCTGGTCAAAGTGTCGCGGAGTGTATATATATATATATATATACATATATATATGTATATATATATATATGTATATCGGCTCAAGGAATTGTACATGCTCTGTACTCGTATTATGCCTCCAGATTATTATACACACACCTATATGTAGGCGACGGTACGGATTCCTGCTCACACCTCGTACCGTATTACAGGTACACACATGTACGTACATACAGGATGCGATGTTCAATCTTTATTTATATTCCTCGCGTTGTGCGCGCGTGTGCGTAGGTACGTGCTGCACGTACGGCTGTTTCTCCTCGCGTCAGAAATCGCATTAACAATTCCGTATGAATTCTAAACAATTTTCGTCGACCGCACGATTCTCGCCGGGCGTACCTAACGCAGCTTAAGTCTAGTTATACTTATGTGTATATTATACATTATATAAAGTACGGTAGAGTGCGAAGTTCGAGTCAGCCAGCCGGGACGAGTGCGTCTTGAATTTCGTACCTATTTAGCGACTCCGGTCTAAGTGGAAAATAGGTTGTTATCCTTAGATCGAGCGGCGGGTGATATTAGCTGTGTACGAAGGATCCATTCAACACCCACACATCGGTAGGCAATCAATCTTTGTATTATCCGACAATGACTCGGCGTGTCAACCGCATCTCACTAGCCCCGGTATAAACACCTTGTACCTGACTGTGTGTACAATTACACCGGTTATTCCTTCATCCTAATAGTTTTTTTTAAAGCAAAACCGAACCCGGCCAGCATTGATCACGCACGTGTGTCTCGACCCGGCCTGCAGGTCCGTTTCTCCACGTCTGTTATTTTTTTATGTGCAACAGTGCACGGATGACTTGTCAGAAATTATATCTTTACGCCGTAACGTATCACCTGTTATATCTGACCGAATCATCATTTCCATAATAAGGAACCTTGTTTTTTTCTGAACAGATAACAACAAACAGTCTGTCGATATGTCAGGCAGTCGGCCCGATGTGCGTTTGGCACAGATCGAGACGTAACTGTTAACAGCTTCTAGGAAAATATTTCGTCGAACTCAATCAAGCCCTACCCGAACGGCGTACGTGCATGTGTCCGCATTTTCGCGAGCCTTGCACATTTTCTCCGGTGCCGCGCAAGGGTCAGAATTTTATCTTGAAACGCGGTGACCCAGGTATTTGTTATACGTAGGTACGTACGTACCTACCTACCTACCTACCTACCCGTCTTATCTCGTATCGGAAGCTGCTCGGATCGCGTATCTGCAGGCTGTCCGGGCTCCCCAGCTTCGGAGAGTGCGATAAGACGACGCGACGCTGCAACGCGGAGAGAGGAAAACAGGGTCGAAACTTATACAGTGCTATCTGGAATATTGTCGTATCTTGGAATACCATTTTTGCCGGTGGTAGAAATTTCTTTATCGGAAGAGACGCGAACCGTGCCGAACCACCCGCGGGGTTTGTCTAGCTGGCGGTCGGCTCGAGGAGGCAGAGTAGAGATAGCCGCTAAAAAATATCTGGGATGATCTTCTTGAGCCGATTCGCCACACCCTTCGGGATATTTACATGTATTATTTCTACCGCTCCAGCCTGCCGGGTGACCCTCCAGCGATTGCAAAGACTAATGTCTCGCTGTTATAAGTTTCACGCTTGTTGCTAAAAATTCAGTCATGTCTCGTTGCGAGAAGCAGGAACGATTTGTACCAGTCCTTTGACCAGTAGCGTTGTAAGATTCTCTCGTTACTCCGGTGAATTTCGGCGTTAATACTACTCGGACGAAGGTGTAGGAAGGGTAAGGGATCATTTTCCATATGTATAATAATTAATGTACGTATATAAAAATACACAACATATACATCTATATGTTTGTATATATAGCGGGCTGTTTCCACGCGCAGACTCTCGAGTAGGGGGAGGCTAAACGGGGTGCGGGATAGCGAATGCATAATAACGTAGTGACGCGCACATTATAGGCGGGGATATCCCCTCGACCAATGATAGAACAAGAACTCGGCTACCTTCTCTGTATTCGTAGATGGCAAATAAATAAGTTCCACAGGCACACGATCGTGCGTTGCCTGTGATGAGTGTGCGCACGCACCCACACGCACGCACGCACGCACACACGCACACACACACACACACACACACACACACGGGCGCGCGCGCGCGCGATCACGTGAGAATACCTAGCTGTGCTCACTCTTTGGCGCCCTTTTACATCCAGCTATACCGTATACATACCTACCTCGCGGTTATATTATACCTGCCATCAGCGGGAAGCGAGTGCCGCGGACATCGCACCCGTTCATTTAACTTCGCGGTGTATATTTCAGAAGCGAACGTCAGGAAGTCGGTTACCTGTAATTTCTGCTTGTAAAGAGTAATCGGTATTGATGCCATTTCATTTTTTACCTTCATGTTATACGTATACGTTTATGTAAAGTTTTTTTGCGACCACGGTAATAAACGGTTTCGAATAAAAATATCCAGCCTCGTAATTTCCCCGATATTCTAATAAAATATTTATGCATTGATTTATTTCCCTTCTCGGAATCGTGTTTCGTAAAATTGTAGAGTCAAAAACTGATTCAGAAAATTACGTTTTGGGATTGGGTAAATTTACCAAATGTGGCGATCAAATATGGTAGAATGTGGTAGAAGAATATTCATTGATTTCAAGGAAAATATAGGTGCATCGTTCGATTTAAAATAAATATTGATTAGAATAATAATTTCTATTGCCAAGTGAAACTACACTGAGAAAAGAGTCTTGTTATAGCGAACAGGACTCATTTACTGTTAGCAAATCGTATATTTCAGTATGGCGAAATAAATATTTAGTTATGGATAAGAAATCGCGCATTTGTGTATACTTCTTTGTGCGAAATGAAGATTTGTTAACAGTTGATAAGTCATCTGTTACATCAGAAACAGTATCCTGTTGTATAAAACAATCGACCGCGATGTTCAACTAATTAAATATTGGTACCGAATGATTATTTATTAACAGTTAATCAGTCGTCTATCGTATGGAAAATCCTATTTAGCGATTTCAAATTACATACTTGTTGCTTCGTTGCCGTACTACGGATATGGCCGCTGTCACTTTTTCCAAACCGACTCATTTTGAATCTGTCGCAAAGCGCACGTCGTTCTTGGGAGATGAACGTTACGTACCGTGCGTTTGAATCGAATCGGCGAGACGAACGTCCGAATGTTCACGTGTGAGTTGGAAATAAATCTTATATTGCACGCTCCTAACCTCAAACATAATTTCGCATGTCACGATCAGGAATTTATGAATAAAAACACACTGCACTGTATGACATTTAAATGTTGGAAGAGGCTCGAGTAAGCCCCAAGATCGTAATATCAGCTCCATAACATTACTGTTGCATTGCCGCACTGGCTTTTATTATAAATCAACCTCGGCTCGGCCTACGAACTGCGTGCAAAATGTAAAAAATGTACTTGAAACGTGCGATTGGTGGGCTCTGTATAAACTTCGAATCCTCAAATAAGATTTGTTAACTGTCAATAAATCTTCATTTGGGATAACACGGTGTGAAATTCTTTACAATTAGTGCTAATTTTATGGTAAGGGAAAGTACGTTTTCAATAATTTCACGTATTTTAGCGGTGGGTTAATGTTCTATTTGCTTCGAGTACTAGAAAATTTCGACTGTCGTTGTAACAACGCACATATTTATTACGCGTTAGTAAGTTTTTCAACAGTTGAAAAATGGTCCCTGAAAATAGTCAACGAAATTTATTTTATTTATTATGACGAGACTCTTTTCTCAGTGTAGATTTATTTGAATTACGAAAATATCTGTACCACAACACTCGATTGTCACGTATTAAGTAAAATGAACAAATGTTTGTGTGCTCCGTAGCAAACGACAGAGTTTCAGTCCGAAACGGATAGTGCAAAAAGTGAATTACATAAGAAAATAAAATGAAACGATGGCTAACCGTAAAGAAAAGAATTTAAGCTGTAGGTGTATGCCGTATGACGAAATGGAAATGTCCTCTTATGTTTTCTCCCAAATACCTCACGTAAAAACAAAATAGCATCGTTGAATAACTACCCGATAGGTAGTTTGCCATTTTGATTAGTACTTGAAATTACGAAATCGAGAATAGCCGTGAAACTAAATAAATTTGCATATCAAATGAGGTTACTAATGGGGATGAATGTTCAACCCTTATATTGCGATATCTAGTGATTAGATTTTAACGAGTTTTGCATAAACATTCGTCAAATGCAATAATTCTGTGCCTATTCTGAATAAGGAGCGACCAAGGGCAGTATCACCTAGGTACAAGGTATACCTATGTGTATAATGTGGATACACGTAAATACATCTATGTTCTATGTTGTATCTATACATGTGTATATATATATATATATATATATATTGTGTATATATGTATATATATATATGTGTGCGATAGATGTAATTACACTCATGCACACACACGCACACGCACACGTATAATGGCGAGAAGAGACTGCAGGCTGCAGCAGTTCGCATTCATTCGACCATTTTACGATCGCCATATAAAAGTCTGGTAATTAGATTTTGGAGGCAATTTCCTGCCAGGTCTCTCGGTCCTTCAGCCCCTTGCCCCCCCCCCCCACACAGGTGGCCGACGAATCGCGATGCACATCCAAGACGGACAATCCATTCCGTCGCATCCTTTAGGTACCTTGGTTTACCTTTAGCACGCTAATCGAGAGGAGAAAGATAATATCTTGCGTCAGCTACGTAATATTATTAGATACATCTTTGAACCGTACCCCAAATTTACTTATCCAAAAATCAGCCGCACAGTTGGTACGCGGTCACCCCTGTCAGTTACTCGACAGCTCGGCCAAAGTCGTCCGAGTTTTTAAATACATACCTGCCCGCGTAATATGCACGGGTGTACGAATACCGTGAGATTACGGAAAAATCTGAAAAATTAATGCAAGTGGCGCGAACTCGGGGTGAGTTGGGTAAGATCGTAACCCGCAGCACCGAGTTCTTTCAAGCTTCGCCCTGAAATATGACATTCACCCGCAACATGCCTGACAGCGCTATAAGGTGATTTGCATTCATCCAAGTACAGATTACAGAAAAGTAGCCGAGTAGCGCAGGCGCGTTTGGTCAATCTTACGTGGCGCGTCTCATTCAACGGCTGGCTCGAAAGTGGGAATTGATACGGTTGGACGGCGGGTCTAGGTCTTTGCGCGGTCGCGTACTTGAACGGGTCGTCGCCGCCGCTCTGGCGGGGCGAGGGGCGGGGGTCGGGGAAAGTCGTATGTGCGCAAACGAAGCGACGTTTTGCCATTGGTCGTCCGGTCGGTCGTAGGCCACGCCTCTCGTGATTCAGCTACGAGTCGCGCCAAAGAGTCGCTGCCCCCGCGAGCCAACGATATACGAGTCTTAACACGCGTACGTCGAGTATGAGTACGTACACATGTATACCTAGGTTGGGTTCTACCTACCACGCGTACCACCCTCGGCGAGAGTGAGAGATGGAGAAAAATGAGAGGGAGAGAGAAGTGGGAAATCCGATGTCGACCTTGTCGTATCATCTACATTTCGTCCACCTGATCGTACCGATTGAGATATGTTGCATAGTTACTCGAGTTGCGGGTCCAGGGGCTCAGTTAATTTCGCTTTTCACATTTGGGAAGTTTAGTTACCCAATCGGAATGCTTGGATGGTGGGAAATGGGAAAAGTGATAGGTATTACATAATCGACCCCCTGGTTACACGGTGTACACTTTGTCCGTTCGGTTTAGTCGCACCCTTCGCTTAAAGTTTCCTGGCTAATTTGAAATTCTCAATATCATGCTGAAAACATTTGGTTCGACTCTTTATACCTACACTTTGATAATTGTTAGCAAATTCAATGTTTTTGTACGTGAATACACTTTCTACATGACGTCACTGTTTGCGATGTAGGGTGCGACTGTACCGATGAGATCAAATTTACTTATCTATTCTAAACTGTAGGTTCGCATATATATATATATATATATATATATATGCACTGGGTAAAGAGTGCAGTGTTGGAACCAAAATAGATTGCATTGACAAACCGAAGTCTCTTCGCACAAGCATTGATACTTTTCTTTAGCGAAATGCAATAGTGTTGTTGACGCTGGTGTTGTCGTCGTTTGGGGTGATGTTCGAAAAGTCGAATCGCCATACGGCAGAGGGGTTAAAATATTGAATTTTTATAGAGCCACAATTTTATTCGTAGAATTTCGAGGTACAGTACAATACACAAAAGTGAAACATCGGCACGTCAAAATTTTGACAATACCGTATTTTAGCTTTTTAATATGTTTCTTTTATATATTTCGACGTTCTGCACTTTAGAATTCTCTGAAATAGATTTTCGTGCTTTCGAAACTTCGATAATGCGACCTTCGCAAGATGTGAACATTTTAATTTTTGACCCAAGTGCGAGCTTTTAGGATCAGCAGGACGAAATATTGCGCAAACCGATCAAGTAAGGAGAATAAGTATAACTAGGAGTATAACCGAGTATATATGTATATATATATATAATAATGATTGCCTGATTGCACCGGAAAATAGGACCTGACATTTTCTCAATATGTCTTACACGTCGACTCCGTTCTACACACAACCAATTATGCCTGCATCGGTCCGCTCGGTGTAATCCGAGAGCGCGATGACGGAAGAAAGCTTGCCGCAGTTCGATCTGTAATTTGTTAATCCGCTCTTAGTTCTTAACTTGTTAGGTATAACGCAGAGGACAAGCGCGGGGCGGTCGTGCTCTTTCGTGTAAATTCGTTATCACGTGGTTCGGACTGACGTGACACGTTAAATGATAACCGGCAATAATGTTTAACACCAACTACACGGCTACCGTCGTAGACAAGTCGAGGATTACCCAACGAACGATCAAAGCTCATTAAATTTGGATTGTCGTTTTTAGGGCAACTATGCCGACCCCCGGACTACTGCACTTTACTCTGCAGAGTCTATGCATATTCTCCCACAAGCTGCAGGCAGAGACACGGACCAGCTGACGTACCTGTACCAACACAATTGACGCGAGTAGATATTATGAAGAGCTTGCGAGCTTGTCGCAAAAGTACCAGGCGGAGGTGAGTTGTTAAATCGACGATTAGACCTCGCGGGGGTTGAACGCTGGCGTTGAAGTACGGTCGGATTCAGGTCCGTGTCTACGGTGAGGGTTCGGTACCTGTCTACGTATAATATACCTAGGCAAAGCCGCCGAGCCTTAACCAAGCCTAACCTAAGCCAACCCAACCCACCCCGACCCGACTCGATCCGACCCAACCCAACCCAACCCAACCCAACCTAACCAAACCCAACTCAACTCAACTACCCCGAGGTGGGCATTAAGTGACGCTTACAAGGTGGCTTCTGAACACCCAACAAGCATCGATTTGTGTCGGGTATAGTTCGGTGACGGAATTGTGACGGTTGTTCAGGTTGAATGGTTTCGAAAGATGAGCTCCAGGTATAGCGCCGTTATAGCGCCAGGATTATTCTCTCGCAGGGTGTTCCTCTTTGCTGGGATGCGGCTAAGGTCTTGAGGTTCTCGTTGAGCAAAGACCGTCCCTCGTAGGAATGAGCGGATGTACACGGGAAAAGCGAGGAATTTACAGATTCGGCCGTCGGTTGATTTATCGAGGCTCCAACCTTTGCGAGGAATCGAGTCCCGCGACGGCGAGTAATATGATTGCGTATTATATAACAGAGACGTTAAATCGTAGTTACCCGCGCAGTGTGCCGCATGCAGGAGCGTGGGTAGGTATAAAATGTGGACGGAACTCTTCGGTTCCACCTACCTCGTACGGGTGGGTATAGATAGCCGCAGCGCGATGAGGAGATTTTTATTTTCGGTTGAATATTCAATTTGATACGCGAGCGAGTCTTTCACCATGTCCTAAGTAAACTGCGTGTGAAAGCCGAAGCATCGGTCAAAGAGAGATGTCGGAATGAAACGGGTTCTGAAACTCGTGCAAACAGTACGGGGATAGGTACGTGCGGAGGCTCGGGGCTTGAGACTTCATCGAAGCGACGGCCTTGTTGACTCTTCAACTTTACTCGCTTTATTTCGTGTTATTCCTTTACTCTTCGACTCGACGTCGTTGTCCCCGTACGTCGTTGGCTCATCTCGGTTCTCGGTCGCTGCTATGGTTCTCGGTTCGTCGCGGCTCGTCGCCGAGTGAGGAGGACCAGGCCAGTCTTCTTCTCCAGACTCCGCAGGTCATCGACTCCTTTTACACCTTTACCTTAGGGACGCCGGGTGAGAGGGGGCTTCGAGGAACCCCGCGCTCATTACGGCCTCGCGGGAGAGACGCGCGTCTTACTCTCCTCCTACCGCATCCGCGAAGATCAACCCGGAAACGAACATCGGCGCGCAACCCGCACCGGCTATGCGGACGGATTATTTGTCATCGATTCGAACCTCTCGGGCCTCGGAGAGAAATCGCTCGCTGTTTCCTGTCAAACAATCGTCCAACGCGCTGCAGCGCGGCTTTCAGGTATTATTATATTCTCACGTGTTGGCGATTCGCCGGACCGGCACTGCGGTTTATGCATACAACGAATCGGAGACTGGAAATTCCATTCCCATTCCAATTCCCATTCCCATTCCCATTCCCATTCTCGTTAATGTCCCGCGTTTGTCAGTTATTATCAATTCTTCGAACAAGTTGGGGATCCTGGAATACTACAAGCCCTGCAATTAGCGATTACGTCTGCGGTATGGACGTGTGACGTCAAGTTCCGTGCAGGTTAGCGATGCCGATGTATCGCACCTTCGGCGTGTCCCGCAAACTGGATATCAAACTGCAGTACCTCGGCAATTTTCCTGCGCGTAGATAATGCGAGAAGCAACGGAATCGAAAGAATAAAATATTCGTAGAGCATATTCGATGATAATTGAATACGAAGGAAGAAACGGAATGTCCGGAGCCACGGAACGCGAAATGGCGAGCGGGCGAGCGGCGTATGTAATGATGCAAAATTACTCTTATTAATAATTTTATGGAACTAAATAATCGCCGGACCGACTATACGCTTCGCAAGAAACTCCGGGTAACAATAAAACAGCGAACGTATGCTTTGTAATAGTGACTTGTGCAAGCCGTGCATTTTACATTTTATAGGTAAATGCTAGGGCATGCAGGCCTCGACTACCGACAACTATAATTCACAACTATCTCCGCTGCCTCGTGGCGCCGTTGGTGCGTTTCACCTACACGACGGTGCCGATGCGGAGTGTCCGTGGCTCAGCGCCTGCATGTCGTACCTACAACCTGGCTGGGTCGTACCTTCCGTACCTGCACCACACGGTATGTTAGGTGAGGCGACGTTATGGTCGTGCGTTTACGTACGACGTACCCACACACTCAAAGTCAGGCCAGTGTAACACTGTCTGCGTATCATTATTGTTGTTTATGCATATAGCGAGCTAACCTAGATGCAATCTCGCGCAATTATTTTTACGACTCTGCCAAGGTTTTATATCTCTACACCGATTTACTAGTTTCTAGATTCAACTCCGTGATCTACCGCTTGCGGCCGTGCAATTAAGAATCTATCCCTAATCCTTTGAGGAAATTTTGCCAACGCACGATCGTTATCGTAAGATCGTAACGCGACGGCCTAAGTATATGACTAGACGAACGATTTACGCGTGCACGGCAGTCTGCGCAAGCAGATACGCGGGACTCGGGCGATATCGACGGACTGCAGCTTAGGCATCGCTCAGGTTTTAACTGACGACTCTGTTATACACATGTAACTTGCCAGTTACTAGCTGCAAACCTTTGGATTTTCACAGTATGTTCGTTTGCTGGCTTTTTCCCCTCTGGGCCACTTCCTCGGTCTCTCTCTCTCTCTCTCTCTCTCTCTCTCTCTCTCTCTCTCTCTCTCTCTCTCTCTCTCTCTCTCTCTCTCTCTCTCTCTCTCTCTCTCTCTCTCTCTCTCTCTCTCTCTCTCTCTCTCTCTCTCTCTCTCTCGGGGGGAAAAACTCGAGATTTGAGTGATGCGATATTTTTCTTTCTCTGAATTAATTTAAATTAATTCGTACAATTTAACTTTTTTTTCTTGTTTCGATTTTTTTTTCTGTATTTTGACAAATTTATCTATCTCAACGCAATTCATTTCAATTAATGAAATTACATTTTTTTTTTACAATTTTCGACAAGTCTCGATAATTCACTCTGAAACGAATGATTTCCAAAAAATTTAAATTCATTACTTTGTATTGTGTGTTAATTAAAATAAATTTTTTTTTAATCGAACCTAATATTCTTAATTCAATTCAGTTTTTTCTCCGTCTGAACTGATAATTGTGGCACAAATCCAAAGTAATTCAAATTAACTTGACTTAATTTCCCACAAGTTAATTATTTCTCACAATCAGTTAATTTTTGATAATTCAGGCGAATTAGAATTAATTCACAAACCTATTGTCACATCAATTCAGCCAGTTATTTTCCCTTCGCTCACTTTCTCTTTTTCTCACTGTCCATCTTTCTTCACCCCCTCCCCCCCTCTCTCTCTCTCTCTGTGTATTTTTGGCATTCTTTACCCTTAGCTGTTAAGTCTTCTCCCATTCTGTCAACTCTTAAAACTAGATTGTTCGCTCGTTTGCTTGAAATCGAAATTTTAGTCACAACATATTAATCAGAAATATTGACATCTAGGAGGCGTTGCGTTGTGAACTGCGATATCACCAGTGTCTGTTGGAAACTAGGTTCTAACTACATGAAAATCTGTTATGTGAGAGAGCTAGCATATAATTAATAACGCTTTAGTGTAATACATGCAATTCTTTGTTCCAGCTAGGTTTAAGTCTGAAAATTCTTGGATACTCAGCGCTTTCGAGTAGTTGTCCATATAATACTTAAGAACTTATATCGAAAAAATCTATTTCATGTTTACTTATTTTGTTATTAAACGGACATATGTCGCACTTTATAATTTGCCCCAAGGTTGAACCAGGGCAATAGTAAACTTTCCATCCATCTATCTCACTCTTTCTCTCTCTCTTTCGCTCTTTCTCTCTCTCCTTCGCTCTTTTCTTCTTTACAGTGTCACAACATTTTTATTTCGAAACTGTGCACAGCTTTCTGCGGTTCGAACCTTTGCGAGCCTCTTTCGCAGGTAGTCTCGTCAACCCGGAGTGGCTTTCTATTCTGGGAAATGCGGAAAGCAGAATGAATAAATTCCGATGCGACCAAACTAGCCGAATACGAGAGTACGAAAAATCATTTTCCAACGACGTTTGGAAATACTGGCGTGAACAAGCCGCGTTTAAAAGTAATCTCGTCAAACTCTCTCTTCTTCGAAAATCACTATCAGCTGATACATATCAAGTTCTCGCGCGTATCCGCAGCTTGGATAATTTCTCCTACGAGTTTCGGTACACTCGTATAGTTTGAATTTAGAAAAGGATACGCTGAAATATTCCTCGCCAGCGCGAAAATGGCGACCTTTGATTCGTTCGTTGTCAGCACCTGCGACAAGAACAATGCTACAGGTTGCGAGGATTACGCGTGTAAGCAAGAGACGGTAAATTATGACGTTGACGAGTCGAAGGGAGAAATGAACTCGATAGAATTGCGAAGGAGAAGACGTCTAGAATGTGAGATGATTGTCGGGAACGGAAGTGAGGAAACTAGGTTGCCGGAAAATCATTCCACTCCTAGTAAAATCGGGTAGGTTATAAGGCAGGCATAGTCGAGGCTGGAGGAGAGCATGCGGTCGGCACGTGCTACGGGAGTCGGTTTTATACCGGGGGCTATTCTCCGGAGTCCCCGGGACCGGGACCGGGTCGTGGGCATCCTCCGACAAAATTCTCGGGGTTCTCAACCGTGGTGGTTGCTAAGGGCTACCGGGCGTATAACGGACCAGGCAGCGCTCGACCCCCCGCCGAGAGAGGGTCTCCGGGACGAACTCGGCTCCGACCCCGCGTCCCGTCCTCCGGGGACCCGAGAATATAACAATGAGTCCGGCCGGGCCGATCCACGTCGGGGTTGTAGATCCGATATGGTCGATAAGCGGACAATCGTTCGGTAATATACCCGGTATGCGTATACGCAAATATGCGCCTATATATGTATATATGTTTGTGTGCACACGTATCAGAGATATCCGTGCAGACCCTGTTATCTCGGGACGGAATCGTCATCGGAGGTCGTATTATGAAAAGGCGGCGCCAAAGTTCTGGGTTCTAGACGGTACGAGGTAACGGTACCCTGCGCAGACCTTCGCTATTTCTCAGTTATAGATATTCCATGCCAATTGTTTCACCATCCCGCCTTACCCGCAAACCGCGTCTCCAAACTTGGAACACCCTGCGCACCCTGCAACAATTACATATCTTATCGTATACAATATTTTATTTCCAGCGAGAGAGCCTGGCGCGAATCTTCTCATTCAACATTTTTCTTAGGGGGTTATTGTTATACCGGTGTACTACTACCGCAGTACGGGACCGGTGATAAGGTTGCGGGAAAGTTTACAGCAGCCGAGGTACGAGTATTCGAACAATCGTGATGCTCGATTTCGACAAATGCATTTCGAGTTGCGTCACCGCAGCAGCGGCGCAGTAATGCGGCGGTGATTGTATTATTAGCAGAGACATCACGCCGGGAATACAATTAGCAATAAATTAGCATAGGCATCAGCGTCGTTCAATAGCGAAGTCTTCCATGCTGTAGGCAATGAATGCCTGAGCCTGACAATAGTTTTATCGACCACAAATTAATATAACGTAACGACTGGTGCGCCCCGGAAAAATATCACGCTACATATACTTTATACCGTGGAAAGAGACAACAAAGTCCGACTGCCAACTCGCGGGTCGCGTATACAGCGTGCATTCGCGAGTCCACGAACGCCGGGCGATATTTCGAGTCAAGAGAGAGGATTTGTTGGAACAAGTGACAGAAATATTTTGCTGCCTCTCGGCATAAGCTAGCACATTGTCAGGCCGGTGAAGATCAGGTAGGCGCAGCAGTAAGTATAGGTGGAGCAGGGAGGAACCAATGGATTGGTGTTGGCTCGAGGCAAAAAGTTAATCGTCGAATGTGAATTATTTTAGTATCAATAACGAACCGGTGGATGGAAATTCTCGTGCTATTTCGATTGCCCTTTCATAAAACGTCATTATGATGAACTGTAGAGGTTTCTGCAAAGTTCCATCGACTCGTAAAAGCGTCCCATAACTCGCTCGGCGTTATGGCTTACGCCCTATACTCTCGTATACGTACGCACTCTTGTACTCGTCTCGTACTCTTATAGACGTCGCTTCGGCTCGTCGCGCCTCGCGTCTCTTCTCTTCTTCCCTCTCTTTCGCTCTCTCGCTCTCTCTCTCTCTCTCTTTTCTTTCTTTTCTCGCTTCTCTCTCTCTCTCTCTCTCTCTCTCTCTCTCTCTCTCTCTCTCTCTCTCTCTCTCTCTCTCTCTCTCTCTCTCTCTCTCTCTCTCTCTCTCTCTCTCTCTCTCTCTCTCTCGCTCTGGCACTCGCAGCGCTGTTTGCACGTACGTCTGAGCTACACATTCGAATACTTACAGCCTTCTTGTTCTTCACCTTCTCTTCCTTCTTCTTCTTCTTCTTCTTCTTCTTCTTCTTCTTCTTCTTCTTTTTCCACACATCCACGTACATTGCGCGAACTACAAAGTAGAAATGCCTACCTACGTCGCTCCGTTTCTATCGCTGTATGAGTAAATATGCATGGACCCCCAACACGATTGCAGCCCGGTACATGTATACACTTTTATTGGCTCCGGGGCTATGTTATTAGACGTTATTATATTCGCGTATGGATAGAGGAATGTACATTGTACGGGGTGTCTTATTTAAATTGAAACGAGCCATTATCTTCTCAACTGCTCGATACTAAACGATCGAAAGATTTGCTCAAGATTAAATATACTTTTCACCCACGATTCTTTGTATCGAGTAAGGTTCGAATATGCGTCCATTTTAGACTCAAATTACCTTTGAAACGGAATAATTTTTACGTCTAGCCGACAACAGTTTTATTTGGCGAGTCTTGGTCGCCGCCCAGTGACATCGAATCGGTTTCGGCTGTAGCAAAATATCTGCTATTGAGGCACCCAGCCAGCTTTGCGAACATTGGTAAAAACTTGAATGACCCTTCGGAACCCAACAATCAAAGTAACGACGCCATGCGATCGAACAACTTCGTTTTCGCCAAGCGCCACATTTTGCATGTACGGTATAAACTCGTTTACGAAAAAATGCCTACCAGAATATAACAGAGGCTTGGAAAAGGTGTTTAAGGGGTATGATACGCGATTCGATTGTCACGTTACGAATAAAAAACTTTACGAGCTCAAGGAGCCGATGACTAACTCAATTTGTCGCATTATTGGTATCGGCTAATATGCGACGAAGGGGTTCTGCCCACCGGAGGTGGTATGCATTACCGACAGAATCCGTATAACTGTTTCTCGTTTGATATTACCGGATGACCGAGTCGTCCGAGTCTCGCTGTATACGTGGTGCGAAAAATAAGTATCAAAACTCCCTGCCAGTTTTACGCGGATACCTACTCTCTCCGAGGTTGCCAGACGCACGGGGATGCAGTTCGCATGTGAGTTAAGCATCTCGACTACGTACGCGGCCGACCGACGATCTCCTTTTTTTTTTTTTATTTTTTTTTGCATTGAAACTTTGACTATTTTCATTCCAACGGTTTTGGTGTAGTCAACGGTTCGATACGGTCGTGAGGTCGTTCTTTTTTAAAATCGATAGGCTCCGGCAACGTTGTTAATTAATAATATATCATATCCAGGCAACGGTCACGCGCCGCGTACACTTGGACGGTTTCGTACAAATGACACGCCACGCGGTTCCTCAAGACGACGGGGTGTTTATTTCCACCGGAAGTAAGAGCGATACGTTTTATCCCCCTTGGAGACGAGTAAAGCTTCGCCCACACGTGCTAAGGAGACCGCGCACGCGGTGCCAAAGCTTCTTCGTTCGTTCCGGGTGTTCGTGGCGGGCACCCTGCAACTCCGGACTATTGATGTGAGAAATGCCTTACGAGTAAGTCCCTTGTGCGGTACCACACAGCCCAAGGTTCGTATAGAGCGTAGCTTTGTATACCGACAAGACCCTAAGACGGCCGTAAGTCTGTGGCGAGAAGCCCCAACTGTGCGATATCTTATTTCTATCTCGTTTACGCTTATATATCGATACCCACCATCCTCCCATCCTCCCTTCCTCCCGCGCCGCCACGCGGACCACCGTCTTACGCTACACGGGCTATTAGAAGCTGAACCAACTCTCAGGAATCGACAAACGGATAAGCTCCTTTCAATTCGTCACGAATTCTATGGCACGGTCACGGGGTCATGGCGCAGAAGCTCTCGAATCGTCCAAGATTTCGTCACGGGATCGTTTGATTACCTATTTGAAATTCGAACCCCTATCGCGCAGAATAAATATTATCGCTCAATTACCGGAGTACCGAGTTTGAATGCAGCGAAATCCAGTTGGCCCTCGATGTTACGTCGAACAGAGTTGTTCTTCGTTGAGCGGGGATGATTTTCGTTCCCCCCTCCTCCGAGAGAGTTCCTCAAGCGTTTAGTCGCATAAATTGAGCCGTCACAGCTACAACAGGTGAAACAGAATCGTGTCCGTATATAGTAGCTGCGCCATAGGTGTGGGTGAAAGTTAAATGGCAGAAGGGCGTCTCACGGCAGGTGCAGATCGGTACGGTTAACGTTCGGCACAAAATCTGGCTCGGTTGCGGTTCGGCTCTACAGGCTCAGGCTCAAAGGGTCCCGCGAACGCGCCGCTGTCACAGACAGGCAGACCGGCCCTCGGCGCGGGGGAGGTTGCGTTGCGTCGTGCCTCCGCTTTCGCGGTAAAGGGTTCAAGAGTCAGCATGTGCGTGAGGCGTGAGGCGAAAGGAAGCGACAAAGGTGCAACGGCAAAGCGTACCGCCGTGTTTCACACAGGATTTACGCCCCGCCGTTTATTACTGTTATACGGGACTGTAAATAAGACCATTAACCGTAATATGGTTGACAATCAAACCACTTTGGAGAGAGTTGAAAGAACTTGAGAGAGACTCGTACCGCCGCTTCGCGCCGCGCTCGATTCGAACCAAGAATATTCTCTCACAATCGGGGTAACGCATCAGAAAGTCACCGGGACCCGAAAGCTCGATTATTATACATCGGGCGCATCGTCGTGCGATCTGCACTTGTTTTAAACTTGACGATGTATTGAAAAGATTTTGGCATCGCCTTGTACGCCACAGCCTAGCAATGGCACGGCGCCCTCGCCCGCAGCAGGCACTCATATATATATATATATATATATATATACCCGCGAGTTCCTAAAAATGTACCAGATTTCACGCTCGGACGCTTGGTGTGGAGTAATAAAAATTAAACCGGCATAATGAAGGGCCGTTGTGTCACGCCAAGCGTCAAACCGTAATTGAAAATTCGAGTCACTCGATGACCGGATGGAGTATAATCAAAAATGCCAACGTAACGAAACGAGCCTCGCGCTCCTGGAGTTTTAGCGACCGGGAAAGTAACGGCGTGGAGCTGCTCACTTGCGTATGCCTAACCGAGTGTTTTTCTCATTTTTGTGCAAATAAAACCTGGGCGCTACGTCGACTTTTTCGTTCGCTCGCGATTCGGTCGAACGAAATCAAATACGTGTCCAGTTGCCGATTTGAGAACGGTGAATGGAACACTGTAACTGGCAGTTATGCGTCAACAATATTCATTTTCACCGCTTTTCGTTACAACCTCTGAGTCACTCGAGGATCTTGGCCAGATGACGTCAGAGTGCCCGGTGCTGCTAGACGCCACGCGTCTTTGGCACTGTGACGTCACTCCCCCGGTGGCCCTACCTGTTCTCACCCCCCCCCCCCCCCCCCCCTCCTCCCTCGGCTTCCCGACGTGTACCTTTCGAGAGTAGCGTTCGAACATCGGCGAGAGTACATTCCAGGATTCGGTCAACGCCGTCGACCACCTCGTTCGGCCATTCTTACACAATTAGTCCTTTCCGACTAAGGAAGCACGATTCCCCAAACCTCGTCGGACCCCGGCGACGACCTCCCGTTGCGAGGAAACGCTCTTCCACAGAGCCTTTAGAAAATGAGGCACATCTTTTCCCGGTAATCGTCTCAAGGTCCAGTATTTCTCATTCTCTCTTTCTTTGTACGAACACCGTAATGTACGTTGAATCCGATCGCCTCCCTCTCTCTCTCTCTCTCTCTTTTATTTTTATCTCATCAATCTCATTTATCTTTATTTATCTTTATTTCTATTTTCCTCGAGAGTAAGTGCGTCTTGTGCGCTCTCTCGTAAAACTTTTTATATATGTGAAAACCTATTTTCCTTCTTATTCTTTAATACTTATATTTACTGTTTTACTCTTTACTTTTAAATTTGAAGCTTCCACGATCGCCTGTAACCTTTTTACTAAATTTTTCTGTATCGTTTTTTTTTTGCACGGTGCTCTTAGGGGACCTCAGTCCCAGAGCACGAAATAAAAAGCTCTCTCTCTCTCTCTCTCTCTCTTTAGAGCATTATTATTATTATTATCACGAGTCTTGCGTTATTTACTACCTGCTCTATTGTAAATTACGATTAAGTTAATATTAAGATGAATACTGTGATTCTTCTCCTTTTGATAATGTATTTTTGTACTCATGGGCACACGGCCCTGGTATAATAAAACTTGATTCTATTCTATTCTATTCTCGCTCTTTCTCTCTTTCGTTTCGGATCAGAGGCTACGATACCCTCCGCGGGAAACATAAATGTTCCTCGCAAGTCTCGTAAACGAAGATCCTCATTACGGATTTCGAGTCTATAAAATTAGACGCGATCGGCGGCGGACAGTGCGCCTTACTCGATTGCTGTAGCTACCTGAAGCTCATAGCAGAGGCTGGACGTTACAATCGCGTCGACGACTTAAAGTGCCTCGGCCTTGGGGAGGTGGTAGATAAAAAGAGCCGTAGCTGCGGCGAGTCTGACCTAGCTTAACAAGGGACAGTCGAACGTTACGCTCTGTCGTCGGGTGAGGAACTGGCATTGTAAAGTTCGAGACGTAGCGAAGCGTCGAGTGGGTGGCAATAAAGAAAGTTGAACGAATGCGCATCCCTCACGCAGAGCTCTCCTCTAATCTCTGGCAAGGAGTCAGGGGTGTTGCGTCGAGGGCCACGCAGGCATGCGGCGGAAGGATTGCTCGCTGTAGGTATCGTCGGGTATTGTGACCGGCAATAAAATCTTTTTTTCAATGAATATATAAAAATAATTGTAAAAAAAAAAAACCGAAAAAACAAACGAAAAAGGTAAGAAAACAGCAATATTATCCGCCAAGGATAATAAATAGTTTTGGATGGACGGATGGACGGATGGATGGATATGTGCGTGACCGTTGGTTGAGGTTACGTCGTCCATAAATCAGTTGACAGGCATGCGAGACGACGGCGACGAATACGACGAGGCGTCGTCCACTCCGGCAACGAATCCTAAATCGTAAATTATAAAACTCGCGGAATACTCAACCATCGAATCACATACATATTCGTATGTCACATGCATGTGTGTCGCGCGCGTGTAATAAGACGATGCGCGAGTATGTGCGGACGACACGTATACATTCCGCATATCGATATCAGCGTATATGTGTTACATTATATACGCGTTAAACCCTGCAGGTATGCCTGTTTGAATAGAAACACGTATACCTACGCTGGCGATCGTGCCGCGGCTGCAGATAGAGTTTCCCTAACAAACAGTTCCAAAGTCCATACCGATTATTTGTTTAGCTTGCCGATAAATTTATGCACATTTTATGCCTCGGGCCTGTTTTTCATATCAGCTGTGCTACTCTGTCCTTTCCCGCTCGATTATATCGGATCTCATTCACGTCCCGATTGATAATAATCGATGTCGCGGTATGCCTACAGTTTCCGACGTACAACTTGAGAAACGTCCGCTTTGCGTTACTTTTCCATTACAAACGTATTGCGACAACGTACCTACGCGATCTTGGGCTGCGAACGAAGACGAGCAAACGGTTTCAAATAAGAAATTCGACCGACAGCTGCACGCGCGTGACGGCTAAACTTTATTTTCAGCTGAAATTGTTGACGGTTAGAAATTTGATGGTGAATCGCAGGAAAGTATAGGGAATGGATCGTTCGACTGGGAAGGAGCCTTGGAACGCGACAAATTCGAAATTTTTTTCTTCAAATTTTTGTAATTTAAATTTGTTCCTCCGTTTCGCCGTTCCGCATGGAGAAGGGAGGGGAAGGGACGGGCGAAAGGTCCATCTTATACAGCAATAAGGCATGCGGCAGGCATTAAGAGATGGCGCGATTTTGAATCCCGAAAAGGCGAACCGCCCCGTCTTGTCACGCTCCGTGCGCGATACAGCCGCGAATTTCCCCGAAACCGGCAAATATTATACGGAATTATACGGAGAGTCGGGAGTATAGATTTGGCCAAGGTATTCGTGTGGGTATAATTAAATTAATCTGCCGGTAGGTCAGCGAGCGAGCGATGCAGAGCGCGGACTCGGAGACTCGGAGACTCGGTCGCGGCTGCTGAGGTTATACCCACATACCCGCATTTATACGTGGGTGTAGGGAAGAGTGATGATCCGTGTATCCAGTGTATCCCTGTTTTATTTTTAAAAATTTATTATAAAATTGCTCTCTCATTCGTTCAGGTAGCGAAGAAGGCACCGCCGGCTACCGTTTCTGCTGCCTGATCCAAGTAGTTGTCTGCATTCTCGCAACACGCGATAGTCTCTCGAACACGCTAACTATAAATCTCACCAGGCGACCAAATTATTCCCAACTAATCACACGTCTACATTCACCGATATAAATTATTATAATTTTACCCCCAAACAATAAGAACGCGATGAGAATTTTGTTGTCGATTCCACTACTAGGTCAATTATCTGTAACCCCAGACATCCCTTTTCTCGGAAATTAACTTAATTAAACATATCTGCAGATTCGCGGATGATGTATACACAATACACACGTACAACCCGTACAGCTCAAATTTTTTATTCACTCTACACCCCTCCCTCTTTATTCTCAGAGAGTCTCATCATCGTTCTCGCCGGTATACAACAGACGTCTTTTCGCAATATACATATATTAAAACGACCGTTTCATTTCGTTTGTTGCAAATTTTTGCAAATCGCGACGTATGCCTGCAATGTCGACGCAAATATTATACACGGTATAATAAGTGTCTAACGAAGACGGGATTCGGTTTGAAAATTTTGTAATACCTTTTCCCTCCGGGGCCGGGGGTTGATCCTACGGAGGGCTCGGCTTTCGTGTCTAATTTTAACGTCGCTGTCTCGACTCTCTTCGCCCCTGTGTTACACCGTAGAGGCCGAATTCCCCATCAACTCTGGCTTCTCAAGTTCGTTGTTCCGAAGTCCAGAAGCTGAAAAATGCTTTGCGCCGAATATAATAACCCGGTGAGCTATGACGTATATTTTTTTCCTTCTCCGTGGCAATCGCTGGAAATTTATAGAAACGATGTGGAATTCGAGCCTTGTGACGTCTGTAATAATCTTATCGAAATCGGGAACTAGGAGCCTAACGAACTTCGAACACTGTGCTGTTTAATTCTTCTTCCATTTCAGGCATACGACGATTCGAAGTGTTATCTCTTCGTATCAGATACCGCGGTCTGGAAAAGAAAAAAGTGCCACTCGAACTGTTTCGGAGTCGCCGGTCTGGATTGTCGCAGGAAAAAATACGCATATTATGCACGATGTTTTTAGGAAGCAATATAACGTGTACCCGGTGGGTTTTCTCTTCGTTATTGGGTGGCGAACGGGCCGTGAAACGCTCGCGATCGAGTTGCCGTGTTGTTGTCGGTGGGGAATAAGCTGTAAGTAGCGGTTACCCTCTCGATACGAACGCGGATCGGGAGGCGCCCTCGGAGGTGCCTGATGCGAGACCGAGGAGGAAAGTGCAAGATGGATATAGACGCTGCTTGGCGGAGCGAAGGAGCGAGTGTAGCCGGCTTAGATCTGTGACGTGTTTAGGCTTCGTCGTGGGGAGGCTGCGGGAGATCTTCGAACACGTGTGCAACTCGAAAAGTTTTTAAGTGTCGCGTACGCACCAGGCACGCGTCCTCGAGAACCAACACGCTCGCAGCAAACTCTTCTTGTACCTATAACTCAGCTTCTCAAGGTCAAGGTCTGCAGCCTTTCGAGCGCAGCTGTACTTTTTACGTATATTTTACACCCGCGTAGGTGGATCTCTACACGCCGAACCTACGAATGCCCCCGCGGTCTACTCCGTCCTCAACGTTCTTCAACCTCTGACGAATACAACGGCGAAAATCGGGGCTTCGGGTTGAATACTGGCCACTTTCCTGGACGATCTAGACGTTTTTTTAACAAAAACTCGGATCTGGTCCGATGTGTATATCCGATGCGTTCTTCTCGTTGAAATACGAGTCAGGTGATCGCAGATTCGAATGTTCGAGGCGTGCCTCAGTCGTCTGTCAACGCATCGCACCGTATCGTCGCTCTACTAAATTTTTTTCCTAACGGTTTTACTTGGTCTTAAAAATTTTTAACACTTCAGCTCCCGGACTCCCTTCGTAACGTCGACAATGACTCGAACTTAGACGCATAGAGCAACATACTCGCATAGAATGTTAATTGACGACAAATGATACGCTCCTGCACCTCAAACAAGCACCAGGAACATTTGTTTATTCTCCACTGACCGCGGTCCCTGTATCACCGGTATAATCGTGACGAGTTGACTAAATTCATGTCGTTGAGTTAAAAGAGTCATGATTCATATACTTGTGTCTAAAAGTTGGAATATCTTCTTCAGATCAAACGGCTGCATTTTTAATGCGCGTATATACAGGTACTGGTAAAACACGTGCAACAAACTTTTGTAAGTGCAGGACCTGATCAGTCCTTGGCTGCGCGGTACGTACAATCTACCTCGATCCTTTTCCTCTCAGGCTTTTCAGCGGAATCTATAGATGGTTTTGTTTATTCTTCTTCGGAAGAGAAATAGAGACAAAAGAAAGGAAATCTTACTCCGGTAGTGAGTGTTTGTTTCGGATATCAGCCTGACGACTGCTTCATTTTAAGTGTTTCGGGGTAATTTTTGTGCTTATCGTGAAGCGAGACGCATTCTGGGAAAAAGCGATACGCTAAATGCCATCCCCGTTGCGTTTCGCCTCGACATTCATCCCCTTAGAATTCTTCCGGTCAGAGAAAAATTACCTGGGTGGCATTTCTAATCTGGCTACTAAACGTGCCTAGGAACTTTAGATCAACGTACAAACAGTTCTCGATGCTTACATCGGCAGGTAGAACGATCCACGGTACCTATACATATTATGATATCATCACCGTCGTTCTGCTTATTCGATTATTATGCTTCTCTCGAAAGAGCAGTATTAAAAATAAATATGGGGAAATAATCTTTATTGAGCCGAGTAAGCTGGAATAATTTTTTAAACCTCCCGCGCGTCCGGACATTTCAACATTTACAAAGGTTAGGTACCGGTGGGCAAAGCTTCGATTATTGTTCCAAGGAATTTCGCGGAAGAAAGGTCTTGGGTATCTTTTGGCCAGGTCTGGTCACGGTCATATGGTCACCAGATGGGCGCTGAGCGGCAACTCCCAAGGTCTCGGCGGTCACTACCGCCACCCCCTGTTTCTCAATTTTCCAGCATTTTTTCGAATAAAGGTTTGACACCGACGCAGGCGCGGCAGCAATCCGTCTATAAATCCTTCGATCGTAAGTGAAATCGGGCCTGTTGCCGAGTGAATTCGTATTTGAAATCAATGTACGAAGGGGGGAACCGTCGGGGATTGTCAAGTCAATTTGTAATGTTCCTTCTCACGTTAATAATCGTCCGCGTACATCCTCAACAATTTATCCTACACGAATCAGGCTTGACTAATTCCACGAGTCGAGTCGTCTGTCTCCGTCCCGCCAAACATCCATTACCACGACGATCAGCACCGCGAGCGTGCGCGACCCTGTGCGCAGTGTAGGTATCACGTGCTCTGCCTTCTCATTGGCCGGAAGGTTTTTGGCAGGGAAACAAGGTTCTTATTTTAAATGTTTCATTGTCGTTGACTGCCGAGGTGTGCGTCGGATGTTACTAAATCTTGTGTATTCCGGGTATAATAAATAGATTTTACTATAAAATGTCGCGAAATATATGCGTACGCGTTTTACACGGCGTCTTTTTATCGCGAAATCCGCGATAGCTCTTGGTCACTTCATTTATCGAAGTACAAGATTTTTCAACAAATTGCAAACGAATTTACCACTTCATTAGCGTCACCGGTATCTATGGCCTAAGCGTTGATAATCCGAGAAAGTTGATTCCTTGAATCCGTATAATACGTTATACATATATCAGTTCCATGCTCACAGACAATTCATGATTTATGCGGTAGCGATATACAGAGATAAGAAAATACGCCGAGGAGGAAAATAGACATTGAACACGGGGACGGCAAGTCGGTGTTTTGCCCTAATGGACATTCTCTGCATACCCAAAACCCCGAGACACACTCATCGCTAAAATAAACAAGTCCCCAATCTCGATTTAACCGATAAGACCTAAAGGCGCCACGGTGGAAGGCGGAAACCGCCCCATCGGTTACAGATGAATCATTCCATGGTAAATTTCCGAGACAAAAAAAAATTGAATTTGTGAAAATTTTTCTTTGCCAAAATTAACTCAAACATCGATACATTTACATTTGGACATTGGTTGAAATAAAAAATGAAAATGCGAAGAATTACTGCCGCAATACGACGGATTCTACGTAACCCCGATAGAAAACCCCTAAATAGAGAGCCGCTTGAATTCCAGGGCATTGTTTGCGTGAGCTTTGGTTGCGGACGTTCATCGCTAATTTGTATAAAGTATGACCGCATGGATTAGATAAATTCAATTGATCTGTAAATATTCTTATCGACTCCCTGCGCACACTGCTACACATTTAGTTACGCATATACCTGCGAAAGAATACGTGTGAAAATACTTTGACAATAATACTATGCAGGCTACAACCTTCGACATCTGAGGAAACGGCAAACGGAGCTGCCTAATAACGGACCGAACCTCCGGTGGTTGTACGCGCGCGCATTTATAATACCTATCTCGATAAACACATCGACTCACCAAGAATTTCGAATTAACCGTTTCGTATTTGAAAGGAACCCCGACTAATTATCGGCTGATATTGCAATGGTGTCATCTGGATATATCGAGCGAGTCCCACGCAGGGTTAACCTGAGGCGTAATAAAGAGAGATTACAGGGACGAGCTAATCGCAATTGCGATAGAATTAACATCGACTCGAGGAGGTCTCGCGATGATCGATCATTCGCCTTCACTGCAATACTCAACGCAGTCATTTTTTCTCCCGCACGAGCGCGGTGCCAGCCCTTCGTTCCGTAGATTCGTAACGTTCGAGTATATCGTGGAAGAACTCGCGTTCAGAGTGCCACACTGGGACCGTGATCTATCCCAATTCAGTCCCAATCTCTGGCACTGGGGCTCTGGGCTCTGTGTATGGTAGCAAAGTTTTCGAAAGATCGAATCGAGACGAGAAGGAAGATGTAGCCCAGAAGCGTTGGAAACACTTTTTTAAAAGTGTTTGACCACTGCAGCAGGACAGCTGGCTGTCATTAAAACCCCATTAGCAGGAAGCTACTTCTTACCGAGTCAAGCGAGAAAACGATACAGTTACATACACGGTGGGCTCGTTATACACGTTTCCGCATCATCCGACATTTGAGTTCCTGTACCTGATTTTATGAAACTTTGGCCAACGGTTCGGTCCTGCTGGTCAGGACTGATTCTCTATCCCCGTATTGCACCGTAATTGAACACTGAAGCTAAGCCAGTTTTGGCTCTGTACCTTCGTATTACATGGTAAGCAATTGCTCAAGTCTTGACCACGTTACTTCGCATGAAATAATCAAGGACAACTATCTTACACACGGTGTATACTATATACATAACACATACATTATTACATAATTGAAATATGTATTACATTAACGATCAGCAAAGTTGAACACCAAATGGAAGTGTGTAACGTATAGTAAAGTCAAATAAATTTCTGCGCAAATATTGGACACAATAAGAAAGATTGTCCCCGGCTCTCTTGAGGACGAAAATAACTACCGCTGGCTGTGTTGAGTGAGAATTTTTTGAGTGGGGGTGGCTTTGTAGGCACAGATCAAAACGGGCGGGTCATTAATAAAGTCTGGCAGAGCCAGCAGCCATCGCTTGTCGCTCAATCCTGTGGCTTGGTTTAGTTTGTATAGTAGATACCCGGAGCAGTTGTAGAGACGCCGAGGAGCCACAATTTATAAATATAATAGGCATTTGCAATTTTCCCTCCGGTTGCCGAGCCACGTGTTTTTTTTTTTTTTTTTTTTTTTTTTGTTATTAATATTTTTTTTCTTCTTGTCCCTGTTGAAAAACTGCGTGTCGCACAAAAGTTGAAGAAGAATAACTTGACAGAGAGTAATTTGACCAAAGATTTGACTAATTAGTGAATTAATTACCTATAGATAACGGGTCCCTCAGTTTTACGGCTGAAGGACCAATTTGCCATTTAGTCATTTAATAGCAAACTTGAAAGGAATAAGAGAAAGATGACGAGGACTGCATACCGTTGCATATAGTCTCCCGGATTGCCACTGTGATTAATATTAGTGTGACCCTGCCGCGTGATACTTGCGCTTAAAATCCCCCCTACTAAGCTAAAGCCGAGAGACCAAACCAGGCGTGCGAGCAAGAGAAGGAGCTGAGGCACTTCGTCGTAAGTTGCATAACCGTTGTAGATTTCATAAAAATAATTTCCGTCCGTTGTGAGCCAGCGCCATATAACACTGACTCGATCCGAAATCTGGCAAACACGTGACGTTGCTTTCTGCTTTTGTCTCATGCCTTTTTCCTGTTTCTTGCCCCCTTCTCACTCTCTCTCTCTCTCTCTCTCTCTCTCTCTCTCTCTCTCTCTCTCTCTCTCTCTCTCTTTCTCGCTCCCTCAGCCACACGGTCCCCTTTTATCTGGCCTGCTCTTATGTCCTGCACAATGTGATTCTGCAACGCCGGACACAATACCTAAATTTCCTTACTTTTTCACGCTATCCCTAAACAGATTAGCTCTTGTTCGAACCGTTTTCTGCTACTTGAAAATCGCACGTGCGAGTAAAAATTCGTTCGTCTTATCTCGAACATCTACACCGCCGTCCATACACGTTACCTCGTTCAAGTCAACTTAAAATACTCGAATAATTTTTATATCATAACTACGCTTTCCGCGGTATGTATTATGATAAAAGTTACAACTCGTTCATTCGTTCATTCGTTACTGCGTTATAGTTTTATTATTCTGTCGTCGCTAGAGGTTTCAACTAAATAATCGATGCACTTGTATTCCGTAGTATAAGCGAATGATCTTTACGATAATGAAGTAGTTAATTAATGCAAGAAAATAACGCGCCGACGTGGGTATCGGAGTATCAACGATGCGTTAACGCTCGCTAGTCGCTTCATAATATGTAAGTAACAGGCGCCTGCGCATGCGTGAGATGCGTACGAGCGATACTTCTCGTGCCTCCGAGTTTGAAACCGTCGGTATGTTCGTATAAATCAAATGTCTCTTGTTAGATGCGATCAATAATGGATCAATAGTAACTACCTGCCTGTATATGAAGTTTATCCGAGAATCTTAATCGTTTGACCCGCCTAAACGATTTCAATTTGAACCAGTTATTGTCTCAGAGTCTCGTTCGGTATATACCGGAATGAAGCCATGCGGGGCATCGGGTCCACGTGGGAACTCTGCGGGGGTTCCACGTCGTTTTATGTAGATTCTGCTTACCTCTTAAACATGCCCACAGCATCGCATAGGTAGGTATACCTTATGCCCATGCATCCGTGCATGCATGTACTATATATACGATTTAGTCAGCGTCCGTGTGAGAATCCGTGATACTAGCTCGTCGTCGATGTTATTATTTCCTACTTGTCAAGTTCGTCGAGCAATTTGACGATATACTCTGTACGTACCGTGCGCCACAAAAATCATTAAATGCTCGAATGATTAGATGATTCCTCCAATCCCAGTCCGTATCGGTATTTCACTGATCCGGTTGTTCCGTGCTGCGGGATGCTGTAACTCTACAGCCCCGGGACGCTTATCCCCTGGCCCAGTTAGCGAGTAATCTATATACGCTGCATAATCCGGCGATCCGAAGACAAGTGTAGGTACGCACCGTCTCCGTTGACCGGAAAATAAATTTATTACACGATACCTGCTTCGAATCGACAGAGTGGCATGCCTTGTGTTCACACGCAGTGACCCGGTCGGCTTTGGTACGAAGCCAAGCACTTTATCCACTTCCAAGGGGCTCGTGTCCACCACTGTCCAGGACCGAGAGAACGTTGTTCGTACGATTGTGTCGTGGGCGTCGTTCGCATAACTCACATATATCGTCAAATTAATAATATTAATAAGAGCGATGACAATCGCGGCGACGATGATTCGAATAACAATGTAATCGTGCTGATAAATTTTCAACGAATCCGGGAATTACTTGGTACACACAATCAATACTGCAATAAGTCGAACATCCCGTGTTTATGTGTAATTTACGCATAGATGCATCGATACATCGTGGTGATCGCCTTGGGGCGGTTTTCAGGATTCTGCAAACGGTGCGAATCGAAGAAAAATTTTCCTATCGAGATAAGGATGAGAGGAAGGAAAGGAGGGAGGGGGGAGAGATCAGGGAGGGCTTCGCTTTCGTCCGAAACTCAAAGGTCGTAGGTGCACGGATGCGTTCCTCGTCACGATGGGGTGCGATGACAAATTACGGGCGTCAGTCTCTCGTACATGTTCGCAGCTGTGAATTTCGGGCAATTCCACTACAGCGTTGCGGGTTGCAATAAACCTAGTAGATGGTTAGCTTAGGGGGAATTTGAGACGCGGAGTTTAATTTTAGGATTTAATTTCAGCCAGTTACGTTGACGGAAATCGCTGTCGGAGACTTAGTTTAATGGGCATAGATTCTTCTAGAAGTTTGTCTTTCAGCCTTATCGAATTTCCGGTTGGACAATAAGTGACGTTGAACTTTGATTTGAATACGGGGATGAAAACAGGCAGCTGCCGAATATTAGTATTCAGCGTAGCTGATAGTTAGAAGAACTTTCGACATTTTTACGCGACATTATCATCAATAGCCATACGGTAATTAATAACTAAATGGGTGAAAGTTTCTTTCAGTTTTATTCCAAAACCTACGTCACTTTCCTTGTTTGCGAAGCCTGCGCAACACCGCCAGCCTCCTGAACCAGCATGACGATTCCTCGTAGTTCGATGAAAACGTTGAATCGGAGGTACAAGAAGAGACTTGAATCTCTCTATCGTCTTTTGCGTCGAAATAATATAAAGCAATGTAGAGACCGTGGTTGAATTATTTGTCACTGCTCGTCGCACCCGAAATCGGGATCGTTTCGGTTCGGGCAGGCGTAAAAAATGTTTTCCGCCACCGCCTGACAGACGGTTCTATTTTGAATTCTTGTCAACGCAACGATCGTCGCCTCCGAGTGCATCGAAGCACGCCCGAGTACGAGCTAGGTACATGTTCAGAACCTGCTGCAACGGCAGGCCGCGTGGTGATTATATTTCGAGGACGCGCGGCGCTCGATGCCGGATTGAATTAATTGTTCGTATAATACGACTGGCATTGTGGTACTTCTTATTTTGGTCGCCCCCCTCTGAGAGGTCCGAACGCAGCGTGTTCCTCTGCTTCTCTCTCAGCCCTCAGAGACCCGCGCTCGCTGCATCAGACACCCACAAACCGTGGAGGTGCGCGGCTAAGAACGACACCGGCGAGCCTTACATGCATAGGCGCAGACCTACGATCTTCGCCTGGCATCGAAAACTTTGACATCGATATGTATTGCGTAATTGTACGAACGAGACAATGATAATGATTGATCCGCGGTGATTCGGGCAAGAACTGTTTTGGTAACCATACCTAAACTCGATACATCAATTAAAATTAATTTACGATCCGACTGTCTGCCGTGGTTACATCAAATCTCCTATAAAAATCTGGTTGCATTGACCAGACTTCTCGTGAATTGACTCAACAAACACGTGCACTGCTTTCGTCCGAACCACGTGCCTTCTAGTTATTCGACGATAATTTTTATAGTTATGACTCTTGTGAGTACGTAACGTTTGGCACGAAAATCCTGACCTATCTCTGACAAACACTACAGACAACTGTCCGCGATGACTTGAGCGCAAAAAGCGTCCAAATAGCAGTCAACTTTGACGTTGAAGAGGAAACTCTGTTGAAAACGATCATCACCGTTGATAAATCAATATTATACAAATGCACATCGTGTATGCCGAGGTATCGAGTTTTTACACGTATACGTTTATATCGACTTACGTGCCGTAGAAAAAAAAAGGCAATAGAGATCGTTCCGTCAGATTATATAAGATGGTTCAGGAAAGCGACCGTATCTCGCTGCACGCGGATGCCTAATACGCTCCGGTCGTTTTGGGAATGACAAATAGATATAGATAGACTCTTTCTCGCTCCGCGACTGCTTTTGGTGAAAGCGGTAGAGAGAGAGAGAGAGAGGGGGGGGGGGATCTCCCTCACTCGGGGGTGCGATGAATAAATCAATAGAGAGAAAAATAGGCATAAGGGCAACACGGTCTTAACATAAACCACCCACCAACCAGGTAGAAATGTCACCGTGTGCAAACAAGTGGGTGCGGTCGGGTCCTACCTATCCTCAAAGCAAAGAAAAGATCAGAGAAAAACGAGGAAAGAATAACAAAAATAATAATTGCTGTATCTGATGATAATGATAATGATGATGATGGTAGTGATAGTGACGATGACGGTGACGATAATAAAGATGACGATTTTTATAACGATAGTGAAGATTAAAGTGATCGATCTTTTTTTCAACCTGTGTAGGCGTATAGAGATGACGATTAGGGACTCGGTCTTTTGTGGGGGTTAATTTTTGCTCACTGTATGACTGAGGTAAACGCAAAATATTGCAGAGCTGCGAAACGACTCTGCATCAACGTGTTTCATCAAACTGTCGGGATTTGCTCTTCGAGTGAAAACGTCGTGCACAATACCAGCGTGGATAGGGTTTGATGTCGTTCTTGCCAAGCCGTTTCCCGAACGAATTATACCCGCAACCCTGTGTTATGTTGTAGACTAAATTCTTGACCTCCGCATTTAGGTGCCGAGTCGCGTCGTAAGGCGAAGGTTATGGAATTCGGGATGAAATGGACCTGTTGCATGTTTGAATAGGATTCCATCTTTTCGTATTTCTCCGAGGCACACCGCGAAGATGTCGGATAGGTCAATATTGTCACACGTGCTTCGGTCAAGACGCCGACACAGAGTGCGGGAGACCTTATATCCAATGCGACTTCCATTTTGGATTCAGTTATTGATATACATATATGCATATATACATATAACGCATAGGCAGTAGGCACATATGTGCGCGCGTATGTATGCGGAGATGTATCGCGCGAGTAGATGAATGCGTCGCAGGTAAATGCTCGGGTAGCCCGCCGGGTCACACAGACGGACAACGTGCAATATGAATATCAGGTTCGTTTTCAACCTGGTGTATTTTTCAAACTGAAAAGTCAACGACGGCGCTAGTAACGTAATATTCTACTTAATCGTTTCGTGATATTTTCCATTATACTTGTCACTCAGCCAAAATAAAAACCTCGATACCGCATTGCACGGCCGCCTATAAGAGTAATTAACACTTGCCAGTTAATTGACAGCGTTGGCGTAAACATGCCTACTTCTTCTTCAACGATTCCAAGCAAATATCTTCGGCATTGCAGCAGCTCGCAGGTTTAATTCGAGGCTCGACGCTCGGGTTATGTAGCCGATAGTAGGGCGTTACGTCACGGCGACATTCACAGATATTTGCAACAACTACGCGCCTCGTGTAATATCGACGATGCGTTTTCTATTTTTACGTATAAAACACGCGTCCTGCGGTAGCTACCGTGACGATTTTCTTTCACTATACATAATGCAGTTGCTCGAATAACAATAAATAGTCGTGAACAACTAAACGTACGCGGATGGGGACAACGACGCGACAGGATGTTCGTATCGGCTAATTGTAATATTCGTTATGCCGGCAAGCCCGACGTGTACGGTAAATATTTATGCATGGAATCGTAACAAGTTGGGGGTAATCAACACCCGACATCCGTGGGAATGTGACAGATAGGTGTGCCAGAGTGTGTGTGTGTGTGTGAATTTCGTTATCAGGAAGTTACCTCTTTTTCTTACCTTTACCAGTGCCCGCACTGTAATAGAAACCGCCTCTGGCCGAGCCGATGTAGTTTTCCCGGGAAAATACAACTTTCGGTTAATTATAATGCAGATATTGTTTTAATTATTTAGTTCAGCTCTTTGTGTCGACGGACGTTGAATGGATCACTTACATACGCGTGCGTAAGTGATGTTGAATGATGACTAATCGAACCTTAGGGTGGGAAAGTTGTCCCGTTAAATCGAAATTATACTTTCCCAATCGACGATACGATAAGCTATCAGTTTTAGCTGTTGTTTTCCTTCTGCTGGTTTTTTTTTTTTTTTTTTTTTTTTTTTTTTTTTTTTTTTTTTTTTTTTTTTTATGTGTATGGGGCGTACTCCAGAGTGATAATATCGTTGAAGACACCACCTTCGCCTGTTTCAGTCGCATCAAGAAGAGGATCTCTCGGATCCCGACCTCCAGGATGAAGAAAGTGGCGAAGAACTGCCACAGCAGCCCCTTCAAGGAAACGATCATACGTCGTCAGCGACAACGAGGATTTCAAATAACACGCCAACTCCGCTAACGCACCTCAATAGTCTAATGAATTCGCATCACCCACATTTCCTCGCCAAGCTAAAAATGGACGTGAGTATTTCGCCCAAAAGTGTATCCTCCTCAAACCCGAGTTACTCAGATGAAAGGTTATCTCTTTTGACGAGCAAGAGATCACTAAATTCCCGCGGTACGATCAATCAAATTAACACATCATTGTCACGGCAACAGCAACAGCAACAGCAGCAGCAGCAGCAGCAGCAGCAGCAGCAGCAGCTTCAGCACCAGCAGCAACAGGGAGACATGGACGCCCTGTCGAATAAGAGCGGACTGGAGGCTCTGCAGGCCGCGATGAGCAGCAGCGGTTTCAATTTACCATATTCATTTCCACCCCCGACTGCGTTCCTCGCACCTCCGCACCACTCCCAGAGCCAGAACTTCGCCGCGGGTGGCACAAACAACGCGATCACCTCGTCCGCGAGCTCGCACTCGAGCGAATCGTCCCAAGGAAGCGGACGAAACGGCGGGGAGTCGCGGTGCCGCGCGGAAGACGGTCATCCCCAAAACAATATTGGTACGAATCATCAGCAGCAGACCAGTTGGAGCTTCGAGGAGCAGTTCAAACAGGTGCGTCAGGCAAGTACCTGTTTCGTTTGTTTTCCATTTGCTTGCTTTCGTTACTCCGTTTCGTCAACTCCCGGTAGAATGGAAACGAACCAGAGCTGGATAACCGACTTAGTCCGAGGCTTTTTCGAGCGGCGTCTGGATTACGATGGAGATGAGACACGACCGAGGAACGCCGTTACAGCGGGGGGTAGAGGGATATTTTCGGCAGCTGGAATTAGTGCGAGGGTGGGTCGTTAAATCGGTACCTTCTCATTGCTAGTTTTAATTAATGCCATATACCGGCGCGGCGGGATAATTATTATATTTTTATGCGAGGGCGACATAATTACCGCCGCCCGACTCTTTTCCGTTCCGTTTCTCCGCAGGTATAATACATAAACATAGGCATAAGAGACACCCCGATGCCGGAGACGGCGCGGGTCGAACCACCTCTTGTTAAACGTTTTTGCCCGGCTATTCGCGCGGCGACCGACGAACACAACACGCATGCGCCTCCCGGGTACACGAAGCTCGAGCGTGGGGGATGGCAAAAGTTTTTGGTTTTTGCACAGGGGGTGTGGTGTTGGATTACCATTTAGATTGTTCGCGAACGGAGGTACAGTCGTTTCATAGGCCCGGCTCCAATCGGAACGAATATCCGATCCGCGCGTGTGTGTATTGGTGAGCACGGTTATTTGCCTCTTGCGTACAGCTGCACACGCAGGCCCCGACCTACGCACGTGCGGTGTGTATGCGTGTCTGCGTACGTGAACGACGAGTCCAACCATGCGGGCTTGATATCTTGCCGTACGTGGTTGGGAGGCTGCCTATTCTCTCCTTTCTTGCCGCGATACGTCGCCCTAGCCTTTCTCCCTCCCTCTCTCTCAATCACTCTCTCTCTCTCTCTCTTTCTGTCTCTCTCTCTCATCACGGGCCAAAACTAAAATTATCCACGTAAAGACCCGTCGGTGGTGCAGAGCACTTCTCTGCCGCCCTTGTACAGTACCCTGCGCCTATGGTTTACCGTAACACTCAAGATGAGACTAAAGATCACCTGTAAATAAAGCAAAAGAGTCGGGTGAAAATGAAAAACTCCGCCCATTCGCGGGTACTTGTCTCTCGGGGATCGCATCGATCATCGTCGCGGAGGGAGGCGTTCTTCGTCTTTATAATCTTTCTTCTTCAGGGTGGCAGCGAGCGGCAATATCGCTCCGGGCAACCCTTTGATCCACGCGATACGTTCAATGGACCGTCGACGAAAGACTTTTCTATACATGTACTTTATTACACTACCGTGTTGGTATATTATTTCTGCGCGCTGTTGCGCACGTTACGCGGGCGCAGCGTGCTCTCGACTCGGCGTCTAACGCACACCGACGCAGGGTACACAATACGACGGAGAACGAGCCTCTGTGACAGAAACGAAATTGAATTGTCTGCCTACACGTCCGTGGACGCGGCGAACCCCTTTGCGACGATGCTCGGGAAGGAACGCAACCACTCGCGCCCGTCCCTCGGAGTGATAAAAATTGCTTCGTGTGCCTATAATTTCATAATTTGTCGGACGAGAAGGGCGGCCGGGGAGTAGCGGGCACGGTGGTTGGCTGACGTAGGATACACACACTTTGGCATACTTTGGCGGTTCGGTAGGTGCAACCGGCTACTCTACGCCGATAATGCCGCAGTGGGTACTATACTTTGCAGCCATTGTGAAATAACTCGTAAACCTGCAAATTGCTGGCTCTTTCCCTCCCTCCGTCGCCTCCTTTTCCCTCCCGTTTACCACCGCGTACTATGCCGTCCACCGACGAAGGCAGGCCTTAGGTGGGTTACACGTACATACGTACCCGGATAATTCTGCAGCAGAGCGTCGCGCGAGCCTCGGATCCCTTCGCTGTCTCGAGATTCGACAGAATTTTGCTCTCGTCGATTTGATCTTCGAGCTTCGAGCGACGAGGTATGGAATCCCGGCCACGCGGCGTCGATCGGTGCTTTTGCTTTTCATTTGTCCCGCTACTTCTCGGTTAATCTTTAGACGCTTCTTCCTGCCCGGTTTTCTGCCGCATCACGCGAGACTTGTGTGCGTGCCCTGAGGTACTGTTTGCCTAATAATTGGACGGGGCTGTTAAGTATGACCGTAAGAGTCGGTGGTGGTATCTCAGTGGAACTGCTGCGGTAGCTGCAGCGGCCAGCAATGCTTCTCTTGGTGCACTGGGTTATTTAATTAGTGTTAATCGTTACCAGGTCGCTAATTGAAGCCGTTGTCGACCCGACTTGGAGAAAAAGAGATAAAAGGAATACACAAATTTCCACGCGGTCTTAACGATTGTTTGATCTCGGAGGCGCGTGTACACACTGATTTCTCGCACTGCGTTTCAAGATTTCATGCAGCTTCTCTCGTGAAGATACTCGAAAAACTCTTGACCCCGTATAATTTTTTTCTTCACGTTTTTTTCACGGTCATTCTGGGAATTTGTCGGTTTATATCGCGTCAAAACTTTGCCGACTGAGCTTGCAAACGTGTAATATCATGCTGTTGTTATTTTCATTACTTTACGTTATTTAGAAACACCCGAACTCGCTAAATAGAAAAGTAACGATTTACCGAGTCCTCGCTTCTCTCTCTCTCTCTCTCTCTCTCTCTCTCTCTCTCTCTCTCTCTAAAAAGTGACGGATGATATCAGATTCAAATGCGCTGCGAGAAAATCAAAGATTATTACGAATAGCTTTCGAGGTGTTGGGACACTTTTTACAACTTCACAGGCAGAACCGCTTAACCCTGTACATTTTAATGCAAAGTTAAAATACTAACGTTAATGAATCATAGTTTCTGCAGTTTCGGACTGCGTTCCTCCCGGCTCAGACGGTTGGGACCAAGAATTCCCTAGTCAATTCGAAATTTCTCAATTCTGCAGTTAATTATTTCTACACGCGAATCCTGTCAACGATGAGACTACTATAAATTCGAACGCACCGCAGCTCTGAGCGGCACGTCCAGCTTCTCCGGCTCTTTGCAACTCCGCTACCTGTCGCCCGAATCGCACGTGCGCCTGCGGACCGTTCAAAGAACACCGAGCGGAGCTCTGGCGCGTGCTCTACTCACCTGCCGACACCTGGTGCAGCACCCTTGGCTCTTCTTCAAAAGGTGAATAATTTCGTATCGTTCGCTCACGGGTTCTATCGTCAGTCAATAGTCGAGACGACCGTCGTAAATAACTGCCGAAAGTACCAGCGAATCGAGAGCTTTGACTTCGCAACGCTCCAACAGTTTCCTCATGTTGGTTATAGCGGGGTCGAAGAATATCAACACGGAAAAACTCATCGGCAACCAACGAATCAGTCCTGTACAGTTTTAACCTCCAGTTAGCAGAGGTTCTTCGGGCGCCACTGCTGACGCTCTTGTCACCTGGTACACTGTATCGCGTCGCGTCAAACTTAACTATAGTAGGTAGGTATGTGCTGCGGCTAATTACTTTTGTGCTCAGGTACGCGTATTCACGTAGACGCATGCATGCGGGTCGAAAAAAAAATCCCACACGAACACATATATTCACGTAGGTGTGTATGCCCGATGAATTTAAACACATTAAGAGACTAGCTGCGGTAATTACGGCGTCGCGGCGTCGCGGTTAGGCAGACGGGCAGGCAGGCAGACGGGTAAGTACTCGTAGGTAGTCGGTTAGATTACCTCATGAGTGCATGCCTTCGACAGTTATCACCGACTTGGCATCCGTGGGCCGGAGTTCTTCCGAGGGTTATTCCCTTATTTAGCAACAATGTTCTTCGCGCGCACGATCTATTCCTCATTTCATTTTTATCAGAATGAGCACCACTTTGAAAAATAATTGATCGACGAACGCACGTACGTATCACCAGCCTCGGTAAAAATGCGTAACTTCACGGATAACTGGCGGTAAATAACATAATTAAAGAGAGAGCATAGAAGATTCTCGTTTGTTGCAGTCGAATGCTTTTATGGGAAGCAATCGAATCAAGTCTCCCATCTTTTACCGTACTTGTGGCTGCCGGAAGAAAATGTCATTTTGTCGAGGAAAAGGTCCCAGCTGACGTGCATGCGTGCATACGTACGTAGCGCGGGGGTGTTCCGGTGATATGAGCAATAGATAGGTATATAGAGCTGGTTATGGTAAGAGCAGAGAAGGGAGGAGAGAAGTAGTGAAGAGCGCGGAGAAGGCAAGAAAAGAGAAGAGAAGAGATTCTGAATTTGACACACATCGAATTCGTTATTCCATAAGGAGAGTTATATTTTGACCCCGGTTAGCATACGAAAGAGCAAAGGCGTATTATATTATACGGCCACAGTCGACCCGTGCCTGCTATTATTATGAATACCACCGACATAAGCATATATGTAAAGCGTGTATCTCTCTTGTCTCGTATCGCCATCCCGTCCGTACAGGTCCACTTACCGCATGCCTATAACACACCTAGAACGGATCTATATCGCGTTTCCAACGAACCAGAGTATTCACGCGCCTGTTCACAACGAAGAAATGGAGGAAAACAAGTGAAAAGTAGGAAAGTAGGAATACGGGAAAGACAAAGAAAAAATCACTCCTCTTGGCACGTATGTGTAACATGGGGTTAGGCGTGTGTGCGCGCGGTAGAAGTAGGAACCTACCATGACCACCGTTCTCGCCAGATATAAGAATAAAGTGAATCCGAGAGAGAGAGAGAGAGGGGGGGGGGGGGGGGACGCGGCGGCTTGGCGCGACGCAGATATCATTTGAATTTCAATGAATGATGTGGGTGCAAGTGTCGCCTGTATTCATTCACTCGTATTTAAATGCGTTGAATGGCGCGCGTGTGTACAGAAGGTTGGCGTACCGATGGTGACTGCAGTAACCTGGGCATGCACCGACTCTCTCGGCGGCTACGCTCTTTCTACTGCGGACATCTTCTCGATGTGTTGTCGCTCGTTGATAGAGCGTTTCGTCGTTGCTTCGCGGTCTTTCCGTCTTACAGCTCTCTGTCTCTACTGTATCTTCCACCCACCTTATTCCTTCAGCCTCCAGGGCTGCGGCTGCGGCTGCGGCTACGGCTCACGCGGCTCTACGCCATTCAAATCGTACGCCGTCTCTTATAATATCCCGTAAGAGGTACAAAAGTTCTCGACAAAAGAGATAATCTTTCGATCCCCTTTGTCGCTGCGTATGTATCGCCAACCCGCCTGCGTATACAAGGTTCTCGGACGACACCGATCCTTGTGAAATGAAGGTTAGTCGCCTTCGATCTGTCTCTATAACCTACGTATGTACCTACAATCGCTCGTCCCCGTAATGTGGAGGAAATTCGCCTCGCTCCGGAGTAGGTGATTTTGCCTTCACTTTTCACGCCGTCATATCTATTTCATGAAAGAAAAGCTTAAGCTGACACACCGGTTATACGTTGCTACCAATACCTATCCACACGGCGGGGACGGCTAAGAGATTGTCGTATTTTTCTCGAGCCGGTATCGCACAGGGGTGCGTTCCGACCCTGAGGCACAACTTTGCCAAAGCATGTCTTATTTTATTATCTTCCCGCGCATACGGTCGCGAGGCAGAGTTCCGTGCTAGCTATGCGGGGAATTATTTTAATGGCGTTCTTAGCTTCGAAAATCTTAAGCCTCAACCCCGGACAGTTTATGATTTTGAATAACAAACAAGGTGGACCTGGGCTTGGTTCCATTTTGCATACATCTTTCCGAGACGCCTCTGTCTCATTCTTGTATTACTTGGACGTACGAACGTGTAAGTACAAGAATATTTTCTGTCGGCTAACTCTCGGCCTGGCAATCCTGCAAGCAGGAGCGGGGATGAGGATGAGGATGAGAACGAGGAGGTCCAGGTCTTCGCGTTCTCTCGCGTTTATCTCGGCGTCTGGAGCTGCCTAGCTGCGATAGATGTCACTTGATATTCCGGCCGCGTTGCGAACCACGGTCCCGGCGCTCATTACGATCGAGCAAGTCTCGGAAGGGTATCTCTTCTCTTGGCAAGAGCCGCGTGGCAATGCGGGTGTAATGTATGCAGCGACGTCCATAGAAAGCGTTGTCCGCTTGCCACGGTTCATCCATCAAGTGTCAAGTGTCACTAAGTCCAGGCTAATCTTTTCTCTGGCTCTCGTTTAGCTTTTCTATGAGATGAGAGCGCACCTTTTCACGAGCCCATACATTTACAGGTCCGTTTTATACACACTTACATTATCATTACACACTGCTCGGGTGTACACGCACAAGTTCTGCAATATCCGGAAACTTGTACGGAACGCTTCTGTACAACGTGCTGCGATTTCTTACCCCTGCCCAAAAACGGTTTGCCGTATGAAACTTCCGGTTCACGTTGACGCAATATTTTATTCCCGGTATAGCCGTTTACACAATAGCACCCGTAAATTGAAACAGCCGATCCGCTTATTTGCAAACCAATCTATGTTACACCCTGTCTCGATGGTTGTGTAAGTGCGTGCAGTGAAAGCGAATATTTTGATAATCAATTTTCCGGCGAATCGTGCAAAATCCATCCGTCCGTGAACGTGGAATCCCACCAGCACCTACACCCGTAACGAATGACCTGTATCGCGCAAGAATCAAGCAGCGTTGAGAAGAGCAGCTGTATTTGCCGCCGGCGAGAGTACCTACGTTCCCTCGAGTATTGAGAAATCGAACATGCTCCAACGCCCTCCCGGTCCATCTGTAAACTGTATTTTTAAAACTGGGAACCGTCTTCTTCCCCTTCCTCGTCTGGCTTTCTCCGAGCAGGGGGTCGAAAAATTGACTAATTCCCAACTCCATCGATCGCCATAAGGGTTGACTCTCTTTTCTCTCCTCTGCGTCCTTGGATGCTTCACGTCTGTCGATACCGAAAATAAAGGAAAACCGTTCTATCTATATCCGTATTTACCCTAAGGAAGCTGAAGAGGGTCCGACTCTTGACGATTTCACCAACCGGGAAATAAGAATAAGGGCGAGGGTAGGAACGACGTAGTCCCTAGACGGTAAACCCGGTAAAGTTAGATTTCTGTCGTGTTTCCAACAATGCTACCATCTGGACGACACTCGCGTCGTCTGCGGCGACAGTCTTTCTAAAATTATCTGCCAACCAATCCGAACATCTTAGGACCCCGTTTGAAATACTTTGACATTTATAGGACAGGTCGCGTGCCATTAGAGCTCAAAAGTACTCTCCGCGTATCCCACATATGCGCGGTCTAACCCGTCCTGCTTCGCCTCCAAGACTTATTGTTCGAGGGTTACTACATTGCACCGGCGCTCAGCCTCCTACTATAATATAATCTATTCCCTGGCTTCTGCTTCCGTACCGAGGCACGCGGGTTTCCCTCGTCCTAATTCGGGTTGCCCGTCGTCGCGTTGAATCTCAATCATCCGCCTCAACAAATGAAAATTTCCAAATGAAATCGCGATGAGGCACGAACGACTTGGTTTTGATACAAAAAAAAAAAAGGCACGTGCTTCTACGAGCCAGTCGCTTCTTCTGGAAGCATCTCTCAAAGCTCCGGAAGGCTGTTTGAATGATTTTCAGGCGGGGATAGATGTTTTCCAAGTATACGCTCGTGGCTTGCTGCAGTGATTTGTGGGACGTTGTGGGTGCTTCTTAATGACGATACAATAGCTAATACTATCGGTCTATTAATAAATTGTTTAGTCATCACCGTAAGTCTCTAGCGACGTTTCAGGGACACGCATAGGATATAGGTATATGTATACGTAAATCGGCGACTTGTTTCTGTTCGATGGCATACGAGAATATGAAAATCTAAAAGTTACGCGATCTCTTTGTTATTGTTTAAATGATGGTGAAACGAACCAACGAACGTTCGACCGAAACTACCTACCTACGCGATACCGATGAATCGATTCCCGTTGCCACGCTTCGCGCTATCTCTAAAAATACTCTTGATACTTGATGTGGCTCTCATGGAGAAGGTGTAGGTGGAATAAGGGTGCAGGTACCGATACATCACAAAACGTATTCGGTACGATTCTGTCGCCGTATCGGTATAACAGGCGCCTGCAATGTACCGGCACTTCGGGCCGTAGGTATATAACGTATAACCGATACCGTATCGCACACAAAGGTGCATTATACAGACGCGGATGGAATCGTCTTGATTATTATCCGATGAAGAATTTTCACCGACGATGAGATTAAATAATTGCTTCGGATATTTTGGTGGGCGTGAACGAAAAAGGAACGACAAAAAGCAGCGAAACACCGGATAGTATTCTTCGAGAGAGAGTGTGGGAAAACAAAATTAGACTTGACGTGTAGTTAAATAGTTGCTCTTGTTATTCTATCGGAATTCAAATTTCCTGAAAGCAAATAATAGAAAAACATATTAAGCCCCGCTACCGAAGATCGAGAATAATAAAACGTAAATCCTCATCGCGATTGAGCTACTATAAGTCAACAGCATTTCTTTTCTCGCTTTTTCTATTCACTTATTTTTTTCCTCGCATTAACCTTTATACCACGAATGACATGTTTTACAATTTAACAGTATCAAACCTGACACTTTGTTTTGAGGGTAAAAATTAAATTAAAAACACACGAACGTACATGTAGCAATGTTTCGAAAGGTCAGAGATCGTAGTCAGGCGCGCACGCAGACGCACGCCTCTCGTTGGCATAAAATGACTGGGTCCCGCGGCTGTTTCGCCAGTCGAATCGTCGCCGGCAGTTTCATCTCGGCCGAGTCTAGACACCCCAGGCCCGCTTCTTGGTATCCCTGATATTTATAATCGCGAAAGTCGTCGCGCATTAAAAGACCGATTCTTGGATTAGCGGAAGTTGGCGTTCCCGGCCTTAGATCTTGGGCGGGCCGGTGACGTCCGACAGATGTCGTGTCAAAACTCTCCCTGCTGCCCCCCTCGATCCCCCATCGGTCTACCTAGGGCCTCATATGCGTACGTGCCGGCCGACGCCGACGCAACAAAGATCAGAAACGAATTTTATTCCTGTAAACCTTCCCGCGTTGCCGCAGGGCCGTGTCGAACGGAAATTTGGATATTCAAAATCATTTTCGCGCGTTCACTCTCGCACGTACACACATACCAATAATACACGCGCGGTATGTGTGCGGGCGCATTTTTACGCCTACAGCCTCACGCGTCACGCGAAACGTTTTGTCCAATCTTCGTTTCACTTTATACGTAGGTCCGATATTGACGTTAGCATCCTCTCGGAATATCGCGCTCTGAAACATGCGATTACAGTCTGACCCCGAGCACTGTCAAGCCTAAGCTACGGCCGTGCCCGAGGTTGAATTCTTTACGCCGTAAATAAGTATGATAATTTGCACACATGTGAAATGTATATTCCATAAATAGATACAATATAATATGATGTAGGCAGAGTTCTCGGAATTTATTGAATAAATGGTCGAGTACAATTAAGCGACGTTGCACGGTTGTTGAAACAAACGTCATCATCCACCGACGATGTAGAAGTGCAAAATACGTTGATACAAATGGATACGTAATTTGCGGGTCTTGATCTGCCAGACGTCCAAACGTTTTGCTCCAGCAGGAAAACCTATTCCAAGACCGTACGTGCGTATAACTCAATTGATCAAATATATGCGTACACAGCTCTTTTCCCATGCCATTAGGATTTACTTGGTAGTTTCCTAGTATGTAGTTTTGTTCACTTTCTCAACTTGGTCATCCGGATGCACAATGGGTGGCTAAACAATTGCTCGCGGCTGTCTTGTTTTTTTTTCTAATAACATTATAAACATTGCCGTTCCGTTGTACTCGATGCGGTGTTTTCAAATCATACGCCACCATAGTCATCGTTATTATTCAATCGTAAGTGGTTGTAATCTGAACATTAATCGTCGTTATAACGATCTTTGATTCCGTGATAAGGAGGAAGCAGCAAATATTTTTCTGTTTTGTGCGCTGCGGCGAGTTACACCGTAGGTAGATAAACATTCTTTTAGTTTTTCGGTACTTGAAGCTCGGGTCCTGTCTTATAGGCTTCGCGTAACCGATCCACGGAGGTTAAAACATTCGATACGTTATAGTGTTTCCGTTTACTGCTGCGCACATCGAGTAACGGACATTTTTCAATCGTTTTGAGGCCCTGCAGGTCCTGCGTTGGTTATAAAATGCCGGAGAGAAGTGATATTTCATGAAATTACGAGACAGTGACGAGTATCTGAGATATTTCTTTTGTTCGTATACCTGGTTGACTGATTTTTCTCAAGCGTTAAGGCCCTATTTCCAATTATGTTAGAACCAAAGTTACACCCTCGACAGCCTTCGGCCAGTTTGAGGGAACGGATGAACTGACGGAAGAAGGATAGATTTGGTACGTGGAAGCGTAAATGCGGAGAGGTGTATAGCATATCTCCGGGGGAGAAACAGTTGATCACCTACAGACAGCGTCGATCATTTTTCACAGTCAACTGCATTAATTAACATCAAGATCGCTGCACGATGTATATTATGCGGCTGTATACGTTGCTGTTAAGCGATCAATTAAACGTTCGAAAGGTGAAGTCTGACCAGTCTTGCCCGCCCCTGTAGCCAACCTAGCCCAACCAAACGATGCCCAATGCAACCTAAACTGATTGTGAGATACATCCACCTACCTCGTAATGACGGTTAACTCATTAATTAGTACCTACTATACGGTGAGAGATGTATATCGAGATACGCGTACGCGCACATTATGCTCGTATCATGTCTGTCCAAGTGACCGCCGTACATGTACGCTACGTACGCATACGTACGTTGCAGGTAACGGGTGCGGCTCAGGTTCGAGAAACGGGTATTTCCCCAGAAAATTGACACCGAAATCAGTCGAGTTGCGCCTCGTTGGCTCGACGGACACAGGCGCGTATCGACGGATACTTTAAATCTCTATCACATACCCATCAGTCCAGGTTCGAAGTCTGCGCGGTACTTGGTCGAAGTTCAAGTCAAGTCGATTATAACGAAAACCTGCTTCGGAAAGAAATTCATGTAGATAATTGTAGAGATTTGAAGGTAGGTATAGAGGTTTCGCGGAGGTCAGGAATTACCCCCGCGAATCCCCTCAAAGTTATAGCTCTTGCATCGGTTCTCGTCTCACGATGATTTTCTCCTTGTATAGAACGTCGACACATGCAACAACACGCACGATAATTTCCCCCTTAGCTATCCGCGTACTCTCGTAGTCTCGACACGAGGAAGGATCTTTATATACTCTTAACCCGGGGCTACCGAAGTGTGGTGTACCGGTGTACGAGCTTTTTACGAGGCTCGATCCATCAGCCCTTCGCGAGCTAACGACTCTGCTGCTTCGCTCGACCTGTCTACCTATAGTCCTATACCGTACCAACCTACTTGTCGGAGAGGAGCTTGCGCTGGTCCGATCGATCGCGCTTCTTTCTCCCTCGATCACCCAACCCGGTACGAACTCTGCGACCGATCAAAGATGACGGGGTTACATTTATCAATCGAGCTCTACACGAACGGCTAAATGGATGTGCGTGCCTTGTTTCATATCCTCCGGAATGTTGAGGGTTGCTTTTGCTTTGACACGGCTACGGCACGGGCAGGTATTACCTTCTAGGCGGATAGGTACATTATATGTGGAAGAAGTAAGCCGGAGCCTGGAGTAGAGAGGGATACCCAGCCGTCCTCCTTGCTCCGCTTAATATTCACAACACTAATCAAGACAAATTGAAATCTCTCGCGACAGTTGTCTCTTTGACGCCATTCAGGTGCGTCCTTTGTCCAGGCCGTGATTTAACTCCTCGCATCTTATTAGCCGCATAATGGCCGCGCCAGATCTTCGTCTGAATCCGTAATACGGTCTTCTTTTATCAACGGGTCCGTTCCCTATACTTTTTCTCTTTGGTTCGCGTTCCATGCGGGGCGCTTTTGCGCCGATTTGTTCCATCCAACCGACGTTGCCAGCATCTCAATGGATAACACCGACCATTGCGGCCACCGCGTCGCTCACAAAGGGCGTTTACATCTGTTGCAGTCGCGACGAGGACGCGGCTCCCCCCTTAAAAATTTCAAACAGGGACTCGGAACTCGATATTTCAGAGCCGCTGGACGACTTTGTCGTCGGTCTCCGCTTCATCCTCGATCCATTTACCTAATTGTAAGTTTTATCCACTAAAAACGTACCCCCACCGCGATTCCAATCACGTTCGCGTTTAGTGCGTTTCATTTGATCAATCGCCCGCGTCAACGACGAAACATTCCCGAACGCTTTACGGTCCGCAGAGAAGGCGAGAGCTTCGACGTGATGAAAAGAGAGCAAACCAAAGGACCTCGATGTATCGAGGAGGTGATATTGTATTTCACAAAGATCAGCTGGGCGAAGCCGCACCTCTGCCGCTGGGGATCCGGTCACTTTGTCACGATATGAGGAGTGCTGCGAAGGATATTGTAGCTAGCTTGATTGCGAGTGAGTTCACAGGGTTCGCGACTCCGGCGAATGAATGTTTTATTCTCCTCTCTCCCTCTCCCTCTCCCTCTCTCGCTCTCTCTTTTTCTCTCAATCGCGCGACTCGCGACTCTGAAAGGGTGTGCAGTGTGCGTCGAGTTTCTCGACCCTGTCGCCGCTTAGAAGGCATGATGTATTTGCAACAGTATGCACGAGGGTCAGGTTCGGAGCGCTAGGTCCTTCTCTCGGCGAAACAACATTGTCGCGAAGTATATTCTTGTTTTATGTCACATACCCATAACCTTGCGCTTACATATATACATATATATATACATATATACATATATATATATATATTATTTTTCATTTCTTTCTTTCATTCCTGTTCATTGCGCCAAATACATTGTTTTCAGCACGGCCTCCTGCCGACGCTTGCACTGCGTACGTGCACCCACGGTGTTCCCGAGGCTAAACAATAACGCTCACCTCCCACGTGTCACATGCCTTTGACCGCCGTGTGAACGCCTCATTCTTAATCGCATCGCGGGAAAGGCGAATATCACACTGGAAATAAATATTTACAAATTACGTACAATTCAAGTGACAAATAATGAGACGAATAAACTGCCGAGTGAATCACAAACGACCGTAAGAGCTCGGGAGTTGAGGAAAATAAATAATTAAAGCTATCGACGGGTGAACATAACGATCGTTAAGTCGTGCGCTCGTATTCGTTGATGTACGATGTTGTTTCGGTCTGCAATTAATTAAATTGGTGGGAAGCGACAGCCTGGCCACCTATACGGTCTGATTAAATCGTCAACGCACTTACACGCATTTCAGCAGTCGCTGTTTTCCCCCCCTTTTCCCATCTCCCGCCACATCCACACTCACTACCGCGAGGCCCGAGAGATTTACGGCGAAGCAAATGCGATCGACCTCCCCTTTTCCTTACAAGGCTCTCCTACTTCTGCTCTTGCCTCGCAGGCGCGGCTCGTTTCCGACTGAAAATTACTTGTAATTACGCTTCGTTCAAGTTTTCCGAATTCACGGCGTCGAATGATTTTTCGGAAGCGGAGCACCCGAATGAAAGACAAAAACCTTTCATGTCCCAGTGGGAAAAATTACTGGATAGCGGTGATCTTGCGGTTATAGAACTTTATAAGTAGAGATAATTTACCGTGATTCTGATGCCGAAGTAGCGAAGTTGATCGATCTCTCGATCAAAGAGATCATCGCTTAGACAAACTGTTTAGACCAAAGAACACGATTCTTGGTATATTGAGAGACTAGGCGTGCGTGCAACCGCAACGCATAAACGCATAAACCTCTGACGTGCGCCAACCGGGCTCAGATCAAAGTCTCGCCTTTCAAACAATGTTACTGTTACCCGCGCCTTTACCGCCATACCGAGTCGCGCGACCTGCCGACCGGCACCCGGGTCTTTTAATATGTAGACGACACGCGAAGTCAACCAGCAGTTATCCGAGTGTTACGTGTGCCAGGTGCGAAAGGGCACTTCATCCTTTACCTTCTTCTTCCTTCTTCCACGATCCCAATCGTCCCCGGCCTTTCATTCTTATCGTTCTACGCTTGCGTTATTGGGACTTTTTTAACTGCACCAAGTCTCACCGTATTACAGTACCGAACGACGCCGCGTTTCGAGGCCTCGAAGGGTTATTGGCGGGTCAATTCGGAGACGTTCGAACTCGGTCGACTCGGAGAGCAAGTTGCTCACAAAATTGTTTACTAGAAATAATTGTGCACGGGGAGGAAAGGGGAGAGTTTTGAAAAAAACCGTCCATATAAGTCTGTATATTCGTCGGCATTCTGGGCATCGCTGGCCGTGCGGGTATCTTCATGAAGTCATTAGGGTCATTTTTCTACCAGATTAATCAAGACCAGGTATCAGTAATACTTTTAATGACGGGTCTTGGGGCGGATAATGTGCGGGGCGGGCGTCTAGCGCCTCCTCAGTCAATTAATCAGCAAATAATTTTTTTTTCCATCTCTTTATAGGCATTGCCTTATAATTATCGTTATTTACCCTGAGCTGACGTAAACAGCGGTATCACGTTGACGTCGCGTTGTGTCACTGTTTTGAATCGGGAAATAAAAGGGAAAGAAAAGATGGCAATAAATGTGACGCGGAAATTACAGCATAGTGGAAATTTGATAAAATTCAGCACACCTCTCGAGTACACAATTTTCTGATGGGGGTCCCCTTTATCGTAAAAGAACAATGATGAGCCCTGCAATATGATCCTTATAGAGGAGAAGAGATCCTTTACACTCCTGACTCGTTCCGGTTCTCATACGTATAATATGTGTTGGAGCCATGATCTATGGACTGCTTGTAGTTTATATGCTAATCCGTAAAGAGTGTTAAATACTTCGTCATTTATCACGACGCCTTCTCTTTTCATTTCTTCTTTGTCTTGGTTACTCCCGGCGTCTACCTCCGACTCCCTCTCCATTCTCTCGAATCTTCAGCCCCCTCGACTCTCGAGACGAGCTCCTACGTCTCCACCGATCCAGGATAAATATTTCTTACGACCTACCGACGAAATATTCTTTTTCCACGGAACACCCCTCTTGACGAAACTGTCGTGTTACGAAAATATCTTGCAGCGGCCTGTCGTTAAGATGTTTGAACGTAGCGTCACATGACCGATTTAAGAATTTTTACGACGACGCATCTCGTTTTTTCGAAAAACGGATTCGGAATATCTCGTAAAATGATCGTCCTGTTGTCGGAAAGTGCGTTCTCCTCAGCTCGGACTAAATAAATATCGTACAGATTTTTCACCTATTTATATCGTCGTAAGGCAGGTCTAGAGATTATACTTTACAAACTATCCGATCGTCGATTTATACGACAATTTGACGATCCTGATTGATCAGAGCGCACTTCCTAACATCAAAACGATTATATCACAGAAAATTTCATCTCGATTCGACGTTTTACAAGGCGGTGAGATGGAATTTCGTAAAAACTCTGTGCTTAAATTGGTGGCAGTGCTCGATAATGATTAACGCATACGATACTGCAATTGCGAAACGGGTGGGTCAGTATGAGATGAGCAATTGGAGGGGGCTTGCAGCGCGAGGGAATTGCTGTTGGAAATATACTGCTGCAAAACTGCGTTGACGCGCTAATAAACGGTTTCCTGTGCCGAAATAAAGGGAGCTATGGCTCTTAAAATTCAAAACTTTCGTTTTACCATCAGGCATTTACCCACAGTCAGCTTTTACAAGGTGCACCATGCAACAGCTTGGGAAGATAACCGAGCACTAATAATTTCAGGTGTCATAAAATCGTGTATAAAGATATTATGTGTGTGAGTGATTTTTATGAAATTAACGTGGGGAAAAAGTCTTGACGATTCGGGTCACTATCGTTGATTTTCGAAAACTGAAAACCGTCCGGTTCTTGCAATAAGTGTGCCTATGTGTGAGAGAGATCTATACCTCGAACTGTTCAGGGAGACCAATAAATCCCACTTTTGACACCAGCGGTGCAAAACTGCGTTGCAGCGCAAATAAACGGGTTCGCGAGATGAAATGAAGCGATCGAACAGGCGCAAAATAGAAATATAGTGAAAAATGCTTTTGATTACGACACGTGTTTCGGGTTTAAAGTCTGGGACAAGACTTTTCTCACAGTAATCTAGGTTGACGCAGCAACCTCGTTCATTCGATAACATCCGATAGTTCTTATGTGTCTTTTCTGTATGCCGACGACTAGATCAGAAAGGGGGGGAAATTATAACAACAGGAATCACACCAATCGTCAAAAAAGGCGGAAATGATGAAAGTCTCTAATCAGGCACATGCCATCCACCGCAAGATCGTGCCGATTGCCTTTTTCGGGCATGCTATGGCAAATGATGTTATACGAATGCGAAACGGGCATAGCCACGCATCAATGAACCCTTATTCGGCTGCTACCATACTGCACCAATGTCAACCGGAAAGAGAGTGTAAATCAGTCACATTGAACGGTCGACTCGGTGCATTGGTGTTGCGAATCGCGGCATGGTCGTGAAGAGATTGGAGGAGCGGGAGGCATTGGTGAGTTTGGGAGTTGGTAAGATTATAGGAAGACTGATGCCCGAACCAACGGTATATAACAGTCTCAAGACAGTGCCAAGTGCCAGGGCCCTACGAGTTCATAAACTAAGGTCTCGTTATAAACGTGTACCGGCGGCCGAGCGCTTGTTCAGAGCGTGCACTCGGCAGTAAATACTAAATCGTTGCAGAGGATTTGCAATTGTGAGGCAATGGAACGTGTGCGAATACTCATAGCGACGGGTAGGGTGAACGGCTTTCGACGGTCGAAGATTCAGCTTAAAATGAGAATTAAAACTCGGGCAGATCACGTTCGATGACGAGTGCCGTCCCGCGCGTTCCTCATCCTTTGTTCAACGTCCTCGCGAATGACGCGCTCTCTCGCGCATCGCGGTGATATAATCATTACTCAACGATCAGGAATTCGAACCGATTCAAATTGGCCCGCCCGCTAGTCACTTCGAAATACACACGTCTGCAATCGTGAGCGTTACGTTATGTATTACAATACCGAAGATGGTAAAATTGTTACACTGAGGTTCGAATGCGAGATCCCAGGCTCTTGCAACCTGGGGAACAACGAGAGCGCGACAGGTGAGGGGACGGAGGCAATATCGGTCGCATCACCCGCTATGAAATCTTGACTCACTTTCAACCCCCTCGCGGCTATTATTCTTCCCGTCTCTGCGTTTTTACTTGGTTAAAACCACGTAGGTGCCTGCTTACCCGCTGGCCCTAAGAGGTGGTCATCTTATCGACAGGCGAGGCGAGAAATGCCGCTGTTGAATCATCCGCATACCCCGGCCTGTATGTTAAAGTCATGTTTTGGTCAACCGAATGCCTGAAAAATAATTTCATCACGCGTCGCGAGCATGGCAATGAATTTCTTACCATACAGGCATCTCCTCCCGACATCCGTGCACCTGCATACCTTTTCGCCGGTATATTGTCGAAGCGAATTCAAATCTCGTCCTGTCACCGGAGGATTTTGGCCTGTCCCAACGTAATCCTTGTCGGACCCATTGCTTCCGAGAAGTGCCAACTTGCCTAATAAGTAATAAATTTTCCGGAAACCTGGTAAACTACGGTTAGTCTTTTCCTTCATTTTCTACTCAGCCTGGATTAGAAATCTTTGCTTAGCGCGGCCAACCGTTACCTCAGGTAGTTGCCCCCAACCTGTGCCGGTATTATATGTACAGCTGATAGAACTAATGCTCAAAAATGCCATCCACCGCGACTACTGAGCCGGACCTTTCCCCTCGGAGATGCGAAATTTGTAATCCCCGTACCTTTCCAATGAGATCATCCGTTAAAAATGTAAAAACTTATCATAGCATTCTTCAGACCATTACAATTTTCACTGGTCATAGGCAAATGTTCTTTCTGATTGTTGAAACATCTCTAATTTCCGGTCGAGTCACGAGCGCGAATCCGTGTCGATTTCGTGTCATCTATTTTGATTAGGTCGCTAGTTGACTTCCAGGTTTCTCGTGCAGTAGAAAAAGTTGCGCGTCTAAAATCTGAAAGGTCTGTTGGTAGGATCCGGGGTTGATTTTTGAATAGATAAAATTCATATACCTGAATCCTGGCTAGTGAACGTGCCAAACTTACGGAAAAAAGGGACTTGTCCCGAGGGTACGGGGTTCGGGAGAGAGAGGGATGCGGGCGAAGAAGGGATATCTTTGGAAGAAGTGCGTACTATGGTCGGTTGGCGAAGGTTGAAACAGAGGGTTGGGGTGGGGGCAGGGTCGGAACTAAAGCGAGCTAAACTACCCTGAAGAGATTCCGATGCCGGTGAAACTTGAAACCCTTAAAATCGGTTGAGGCGTCCAGTCGTTAGGGAGACTCGTCGTCCGAAAGCGTCGCTAACATAAGACAGTGAAACGCGTTACCAAACATTTTGCCATTTCGTTTCATCTTTCACTTTTTCCAAAAGTTAACTTGATCATTTCCAGGCGTTATTCATTTACTTTTCCCCCTTCGACCATTCTGTAATAATCACCTGTTCCCTGTAATCGTGTAAATTTTGACCAAACTTTATTACAGACATTTAAAAAGTTGCGAGTGGCCGATGTGACGCTGAAGTGTATCAAAGTGACATTGTGGTTTCAACTTTCTTTCAACTAATCTTTCTATTCTTCGCAGAATACATCTAATAAACGCGGTTCGATTCTACAGAAATCGATTTCTAAAGGGCAAATGTTCTACAAAATTTGGTGTACATTATTCGTTTACGCAATATCGACTTGTCAAAATCATACATTAAATCGTCAATTTCGTACATTTTAGTTTAATTAAATTTAACGTAATCTAGTTTAATGTAAATTATTGGTATTGAATTTACTTCTGTGTTGTATCGAACGGGCATTGCCTTGGATATGCGAAACTAGAAAACTATTCTATAGAAAAATTCGTGCAGAATTATTTCTAATGTGAAACTCGAATTCCTTTCCGGAGAAAAATATTTCTGTGGAAACGAGCTTGTAGATATATGGCAGAACATCTTCACTCTCGAACTGATTTCTGTAGAATCGATCCTCCTGCCATCTGCATTACACAGGAATAATAGTTATGAGAAGCCTCGGCGACACTTCGATGAATTTGCTGGAGAAGGTGCGTCACTTTGGTTAATTTTTTTCTTCATCATTACGTGGCCATTGATATAATCCCGCAGATACTTCATGCTTCGGTGATTGCCTAAGGAAAGTGTAAAGTAACGGTTTGTGTGCTATTTTCGGGCCTGCATAGCACGTGTTGGATTAGTATTTGAATTGGGTATAATTTTACTCACGCGTTCGAACCACACGTGAAATGATTTGAGATGTCAATGGTATTGTGTGTGGCGAAGATTAATGTGCGAGCCCGGATGCACTTCACGATGATAGAGAGACGGGCTGGACCGAATTTAATTCGAAAAAGACACGGGTACTTGTTTCAATTTCTTTTAAATCTACCCCGATGTGAATCAACCGTCTAAACTATATTGGCCCTCCTCAGCCGGTCAGGGCTGAAGTCGCGCGGAGGGAAGGTTATACCAACTTCTGATCTACATACCTTCGTACCTACCGCGTGCGGTGAGAAGCTAAAAACTGAGAATGAATGAATAAAAATGGCGGACACTTTTTTTTATCGGATGTACAAAGTAGAGTTGGGCTGCACAACGAAACTAAACAAGTTGCGGCTAGTTGTAGGAAAACGATTTTTTACTCGAGTCGCGTTATCGCGGCGAGGAAATGCTTCCATTGACGTTCCCCACATATTCAGATATAGACGCATTCGGATTATGCACTCCAATCACTCATAGCGCTCAGATCTAGTACGAATCTGATATTTATAACTAGATTTGAGCGTTCCGAGTGATTGGAGTGCCTACTTCGAACGCACCTATAGCCGAATACATTAAGCACACACCAACCTAACCGCATACGAATAATTCTGAAAGACCTCGTATAATGTGTGTACGTTCATCAATTTACACATTATACCGACCCAAAAAAATCCATTCTCTTATTTTAAGCTCTCACTACCTAAAACTGTAGTTTGACACGATCGAAATGACTGCGTTGAAAAAATTTTCTACTCGAATAAAACAGGAACAAGTGACGTTTTCCAATCAAATAAGTATGAACAATTCTGTTTTCTAAGCGATGAATTCTACTCCAAATTCATGAGGATGCTGGGTACACTGTGGTATCGCTCTTGGATATCCCTATCCATTGATCGCTTGGGAAAAAAGTTATTCGTGCCTGATCAGCAGAAGCCCATTAGCTTTTATGCTTAACAAATAGATGTCTGTTGACATAAAGTTAATGATTTTCTTTATCAAGCAATGAATTACGGTTCAAAGTCTTTCGTAAGTAAATTAGAGAATGGGGCTGTTGTACAGAAATTTTTTCTATTGTATACGGCAGTTCTACAGAAATTAAATCCTAGACAGTCATTCTACAGAAAATATCGTACTTGGAATATTTGACGTAATCTCTTCCGAAGAAAAATTGTTCTACACTGGACTCCGCTTAACTGCACGCTTTATGGCGGACAGGAGAGGAAATCGTATAGTTAACACGGGCCCCCTCTCCTTTCCTGCTCTCTGCAGGGCACAGGGTTGGCACGGTGGTCGGGACTGGAAAAGTACCCAACGAAGTGCGGGAGGATCGCAGTGAACTAAAATGTGAAATCGCAATCCGGTAACGATAGTACAGGTGTACAGAATATAGATTCAACACCGAACCGATTCTAGCGAGTGCATTTTGAATTATTCTGTACCTAGTAATATATATCGGCTCAGTTAGGGAGATTTTTTCCACCATCGTTTTTTACAGTGCACGAATGAACTAAGTTTTTTGTAACAGCAAAATAATTACCGCAAGATTTGTATTCTGTGTAACTGACCTCTACACGATTGTCCTGGCGTTAAGTTAAATCCATATTCTATAGAATCTTTTATTTAGTATATATTTTCCGTACAAAGCACCTATACCAGGATATTTTCCAACAAATTGATATTCCGAAGAACGGATCTCTTTAGAAATGGTCCATTACGTGTTCAATTTTTTGTAGAACTGCAATCCGTTGAATTGATCGTATGGGGAATGCGGATTCTTTTTTGATGAAAACGCGCTATTTCGATGAAATGGTCATGCTCGATATTTTCTGTAGAATGACTCTGTACAGGATAATCATTCCGTATAACTGCAGTATATAGGATGAAATGTGTACGAGAAAAGAGCCCGTATGATATATGCTCTTTCTCTGTGGAAATTTTATTTCGTAGAACCGTCGAATCGTAGGGGAGACCGGGGCCAAGTAGAGCACTCGTGGAAAGAATGTAATCATGGTCGTTCGAATAACTTTTCTCTGTTTCCCGTTTAAAATGTCTATTGTTCCTGTAAAATATTCAGACTTGAGGCGATAACTTTTAATCTCTATCGCCTACCTGTATTTCATACACCCATTAGGCGGCGATTCTTTGGAGACCTTCCATGGTTCAAAACGAAGAATGTCGATTTTTTGGGCGGTCCGAGTGCGCGTAATACGTTTCATACATACGGTCAGACTATATTAAAGCCGCAAACAAGTCCGATCCCCTGGCGGTATTGCGAGATGCATGCGCAAACGTGTGCGTACAAGCGGCGACCGCGACGAAAGCTGGAGAAGCAAACCGGGTGAACGGGCTAGAAGAATCGTCATATTCTAAAAGTGATCGTTCGATCGCAGCCTACACCGCACTTTAATAACCATAGAAAGCGATTAGTTAAAGAGATCCTCGGTCCTGCGGGTCCTTAGGGGCCTTAAGGGCCCAAGAATATCTGACGATCGTTTTATAATATCGTCCGCGGCGCTCATCTGTTAGGAATAAAATCTAATAAACCCCCTCCTGCCCCGTCTCCTCGGCACATCCACCTCGGCAAGGCCCGCCGACACACGGGGCCAGTTGGAGTTATAGCGTGTTTAACATATAAATGAAAATCAGGTCTATAAAAGTTTAACGCGCGATAATCTGCCCGCCGCCGCTCATTATAGGAGGCTTTCTTTAGGGGCCGCCGTTTTATTTTACTTTGCTTTATTTACTCTTTAGCTACCTATGCACGAATTTGCCGGTTAAAATCATTTTCAACTATTTCCGCGCGAGGTCGTAGACGAAAAGAAAAACTCTGCCACGGAGGGCTCGCCGAAACACTTTTATCCTCGAGGTTTTCAATTTTCACCATTTCGTTTCGATGCTCCTCACATCACGCGTGGCTTCGATCAGATTTCCCAGTTCTTAGCGTGTTCTTTCCGTTCACGCTACGTATTCAACCAACGTGTACGCATGATTCAGTTAAAACAATGTATTAATAATTTTGATTGCTGCTGTGCCTTCTTGCTACAGGTCGAAAGGCCGTAAACTTGTTGTTTACCGAACCAAAGGGTGTAGGAGGTGGGTACCCCGTACCTTGTTAGTTTGTTGAAGAAATCGACAGTAATCGGGCACCCTGGGAATTTTATACGCGTTTTAGGACCAACGTACGTCATACCTAGCCAAATGTACGCCGATAAATGATCTATCAAGTACCCAAGATCGTAAAATCTCCAAAAATATCGTTTGAAACGTATCTCGCAATCAGTTTCAATACTAAAAAATTCTTCGGAAAAAATCCTTACTCCCCACTCTCTGCCGTGCGGTCGCTCGCTACATGCCCGGAACTGTCGGAGGAAAATTCATTGAATCTCAATAGTAAGTGAAGACGGGATCGAGTGATACATTTAGTTGTCTGTAGTGTTCGGAAACGCTCCGAAGACAAGGATCGAGCGATTCGAGGAGTCGGTTATGTCGAGTCGAGAAGTCGCGTCGAACCGTCGACGGTCGGGTTCGGTCTTGTGTACCAGCACGATTAGCAGGCTGGTGCGATTTGTTTCGCTTCCTTGTTAATAAGAGAATGAGAAAACTTTCTGGATTTCTCTCTGTCCGTGATTGACTCCTCGTCACGGCGCTTCCCATGCCCCTCGTCACCCCCCCCCCCCCCCTCCCCGCCATGCAGCCCAGCTAACTATGATTGTCCTCGACAAGCCAACCGTTGTTTTTCCCGTGAGATCTCCCTGTCCTTTGATTTCGTACAATATGCCCCCTACCAATCGATCGGGCTACCTTGGATCAATACGACAAAGGCGACACATTCGGCCGGCGATTTGTATCGCATCCATTCGTGAAACTTTTCGGCATCAATTCAAGCACGACTCTTTCGCTCTTCATTGACACCCGGTCAGTTGGGATCCGGAGAGTCGCTTCCTGATCATGATGTTATTTGAATCTTGATATCATCGTTCATCGAGCATCTCCTCCAAGCGCAAACGAATCCCTCCCGATGCTCAATTGGGGATACGTACCTAACGGGAGAAGATCGTTCGGACCATAGAACAAAGGTCGAACGACAAAGGAATTGAACGGGACGGGACGTAGAGTGAATCGGATATAGGAGAGAAACGAAGAAACGTGGAAACGAAGGTGGAAGATATATTGCAGACCCGTGTATAATCTCAACTCTCTTAGAAGTCTCTTAGTTAGCGCCTGTTTACAAGGCAACGCTATGTGGACGGCGACCTCGCAGCTCTGTCCCTACAGCAGCGGTTCTGTTTGTCGAGTAACCACCACCACCACCACCACCACCACCACCACCGCCAGCACCACCTACTACGGCTATCGAGACGAACAGCTCTTAACACCGACTAATATATAATAACCCTCTTCTAAACAAGTGCTAACTGTGTTCCGTTCAGCGGGTACTCAGGATCATTGTACGATGCGGCTAAGATTGATACGAAAATTCCAAGTCTAATTGCCTACAACTGCAGCCGAGTTATCGCCTTACCATTCATAAATTATGCACATCTTACGGACAATCATTTCGCGCTCGTTTACAAAGTATCTCAATCCCTCTCCAGTGCGGAACACCGATTCTCCCATATAAGATTTTATCGTCGATATGATCCGATCGAAAGAAATACGATATATCGACTCTTTGCTGTGCTCGTCGTCACATTTCGCTGGGCAGACTGTGATAGTCGTACGGGCGTTATGTCGTTTTCAGTCGTTATAGCAGACGCGTTGCGCTTGTGTGTTACGTATATAGGTGGAGTCCCACCGGCCGAGGTGTTGGGATCAATTAATGTGGCAAGGCTCAACATAAAATACGACTTCTAAGTGGCTCTGCCCGAGTCCTTTGCAGGTTTTATTATAATCACGGATCCACGTCCGCGTACACAACAACGGCCCTTGGCGATGCGTGCGTGCGTGCACGTCTACGTATACGTATACACGTTATAAGCATACCGCGTCGCAGAAGACGCTGAAACCTAGCCGAGGGATGGAGAGGGAACGAGTCTGAGGTTAGAATATCGAGGAGGGGTATACGTACAGTGGTAGAGTTACGCCGGTGCGGATCAAATGAGTCCCGAGGTTCGATTATAATAAATCAAATCATAAATAATAAAAGAACGGATGGGCAGAGTGAGCCAAGGCAGTTGCAGTCGTCGGCCGGGCCAAGCGTTGCAATCAAAAGCCTCGCTACAATGTGTCCGTTGCGTGGGGGTGCGACGGTGTGATAGGTATTCGTTCGCCGCTGCGGTGCAGTTTCTCCGCCGTGCCTGGCGAATATACCTACCGACCATCGCGTATGCGCGTGGTGCCTATAATAGCTTGCGGTGAAACACCCATACGTACGCGCTTACAAGCGGGGCATGTCGGTTGTCTCGTAATTTTTCATTTCACCACTCAAAACTTACCGCTGAAAGCTGAACTTACACCTCTTACCTCTTACCGCGCGCTATCTCACTCGACTGTCTCTTCGTCGTCGCGTCGGTCAGGATTTGCTTTTATCTTATCAAAGTTTCAAATGAACGTAGATAGAATTGAGCGACAGCAATAGGTTGACATTGTTCGAACATTTACGTATAGACCGGGAGGTTACGTGCGCGGTACGTGCCGCGCGAGATTGCCCGCCCACCGCGAGCGAAGGGAAAAATATCGAAAAAAGTAATAAAACGTTTTTTAAATGCCTCTGTAGATGACTGAGGGGCAGGTTCGGGCACGAGCAAAGAGGTATGAAAAAGTCCTCAAAGGTTATTATAGGCGGCCAACATGAAACGTGACTTTTAGGTGCAATTTAATATTTCCAGCTACGGGTATAAAATTTCTCTACATCCGTCCTCGACAGAGCGATATAGCCAAACTGGTTAAGAACAAGTGGAAATGAGACGCTGCCTCACGTCCGTGCCACTAATATCGCGAGCACATTTTATTTCTGTGTCCGATCGGTATTTGGTGTTCGCATCTTGTTTCTCCTTATCAACCGCACACGCGCTCCTTTACCAGTATCGCCTTTCGTAACAATTGTTAACGAAAGACGTCGGTGTGCATCGACACCAAGAGCCACAAGATTGTCACTCTCATACAAGTTTCAACGGTGAGATGAGATGTCGTAGAGTCCTCATTAGGACGAAAGACAGAATAGACAAGAAAAAGCAGTTATAAATATCACATGCCGTATCTATGTCTATTTGTATGCGAGACGCGGCGGTAAATCAGACTTGTTATCAAAGATAAACGACAGTCATTCTTCGCAAAGTTCTCTCTTCTCTGCATCCTCAGCGCGAATCATTTTGTTGCAATTCCGGTAGCGCATAAAGGTCTAATCATTGAAACCACGCGAGTTATTCCACAAGTTGTACTACTGTGGATTTGCCGCAGTTATTCCAGATGGCTGGAAAATTAGGCTGGCGTTTAAAATCATACAAGAACGAGGAGCGAATGGATATCTCACTTTAAGGGCCTTTCGGACAAGTAACAAAAACGTAGGATCAATCTGGCGTAGAGCTTGTTAAGTGTTACACGCGGTTTTGGCCAAGAAAAGGGAATTGTGGACAAGTGGGAAGGACCTCATCAGATTAGAAGAGGATTTATCTTTATCCGAAAGCCGATATCGGACGAATAAAGCTGATTGATTCGGTCCAAGGAATAGGCGGACGGAAAGCATTGAGTACTGCACTCGTCCTCGTCCTCGACCGTGGTCGTTCTTCGATCGTCCGCGTACAAATAAACGGCACGAACTGTAGTAGTTGAAACTGCGTCATTGTTCCGCGCTGGGATAACTTGTCCTCAGTTGATATTCATTGTCCTTGATGGGCGTCATATCAAATTTATATAATTTTTCCATGCAAAATATGTCGTCAGCATTTTCATAACTGCGACGAGATTCCATTTTGCATCGATGTACCTACTACCTACCCATTGTATTTGCTACGCATATGCACACGCTCGCACACACAATACGCGCACCGCCAAGGTATAAAGAATACATCGTCCCGGCAAATGGCGAACCCAGGCGAAATCGTTACCGCAACCGTGCGTCGCGTCCGCGCATTGATAGCTGGTATGGAGATTTTATAGGACCGTAACGGCCGTCCTGCACTTACGTCATAATAATTATAATTGCCTTCGCTATCCGTGCTACTTAAATACCTGCACGTCGCGCGGCTAGAAGCACGTTATAACGGCGGAGTTCTGGCGCTATTATTCTACCCCGCGTAGGTACATGATAACGTTGGATCTTCGAAGATGCACCGTAACGGCGCGTCGCTTACCCACTTCTCGGTACCTAGAAAGATGCTTCATGCCAAGCACTGTACCGGTAAATTTTCTGAAAATAAATCTCGTTTGCTCCTCTTGTCTTACCGATACCGTTTTCCATCTAGCGCGGCTGGCATTTCAGAGCTATGACCGATACGACTCCGTCGAGTACGGAGTCCGAACGATGATGTGAAAGGTCGAAGAACGATTTTTTGCGTATATACAAAGGGGTGCAATTTCGCGAGTATGTATCTTATCCCGGGTAAATCTTGCAAGACCCCGTTAGTACGGGTATAGGTGGCGCGGGAGCGGCGTTAATGTAAGTCACGCGTTGCGAAGGCTTGCCCTTAAAAACTTTACTACCGGAAGTTGACTCGAGGCTGCAGCTTGTGCACTCGGCGAAGTAGCGATTCAGCGAATAGTGTAGGTGCGTACAGTCGGCCTGTCTGCCTGCCTACCTCACCCCTCGCGCTCGTATAGAAGTACTCGTGCATACAACCAATTACATAATTAACGCAATAAGAAAACAAGGATCGCTCGGTCAGGGTTTTACAAGGGGGCAGTGGGTTGGAAATTTTACTTCATTATTACCACGGTCCTCGCGTTATCGGCACTCTCGTTGTTGTTGTTGTTGTTGTTATTTTAACTCTTCTATTCGTATCGAATAAGATCTTCGTGCCATCCTCGTTACACCTTTGAGTATATTTTTCGCCAGGCTACACCTTTAACTTTTGCAAGTAGTCTACTCTGCCATTGGATACGACGCGTGTACTTCGGCGCTTCTACAATTTGTCAGATACGGCAAGTTTCCGTAGTTAAACTGTTGGTTATCGCGGTGAATTATCAACGCTAGGCAGGAAGAGTATACCCAGGTCTTCGCTATCGCAATCTCTTTGCCGAGAAAAAGCTGAGCATCGATAATTATTGGTCGTTAAACCTAGCGACGTGTTGCAAAAAGGTACGGGGTTAGAAGCCGTGGAACAGAAAGTGATAAGATGGCTGTTTCACAAGTGTGCGCACGCATGCCTGTATTATAGGATGCACGCGGCAAGGTCGATTCTCACGTACGTCTGCCGCGAGGCGTTGCTTGCATGTACGGGTGGATAGGCAGCGCAAGGTTGATAGGTATGCATGCCTAATTTAATGCGCATCCATGCATCTAACAATGATGGTACTTGCGAGGGGATCCGAAAGCGATGAACGCATGCCGTTAGTAAACATTGAAAAGGACTCGTCGCGTCGCGGCGAGGCGAGGCGAGGCGAGGTTAGGTGAGGTGAGGTGAGGTGAGGTGAGGTGAGGTGAGGTGAGGTGAGGTGAGGTGAGGTGAGGTTAGGTGAGGTGAGGTGAGGTGAGGTGAGGTGAGGTGAGGTGAGGTGAGGTTAGGTGAGGTGAGGTGAGGTGAGGTGAGGTGAGGTGAGGTGAGGTGAGGTGAGGTTAGGTGAGGTGAGGTGAGGTGAGGTGAGGTGAGGTGAGGTGAGGTGAGGTGAGGTGAGGTTAGGTGAGGTGAGGTGAGGTGAGGTGAGGTGAGGTGAGGTGAGGTGAGGTGAGGTGAGGTTAGGTGAGGTGAGGTGAGGTGAGGTGAGGTGAGGTGAGGTGAGGTGAGGTGAGGTGAGGTGAGGTGAGGTGAGGTGAGGTGAGGTAAGGTGATGTGAGGTGAGTTGAGGTGAGGTGAGGTAAGGTGATCTGAGGTGAGGTGAGGTGAGGTGATTACCCGACAGCTCGTCCCTGATCGTCTATCGCGGAAGGGCGCGAACCTTTGAGTCTACGGAATAGGAAAGCTAAGACCGAAAACGCCGGAAGGGTGGAGTCTCGTTGGGAATGGAGCAAACGAATCTTGGAGAGCGAATTCCGTTCTCATTTATCTCGTTTGTCTCATTCTCCCGGACTCCCGACTCCCGACTCCCTTATTCATTCTTGCCTCTCACCTCTTACCCCTTGCCACCTTCATCTTCTCCTTCCCCTTCTCCAACGCATCAGAGGCTCGTCAGTCAGTCTCTACTTAACGGTAGATCAATCAATACTCTGGTTCAACTTCTATCTCTCTCTCTCCCCCTCTCTCTCTCTCTCTCTCTCTCTCTCTCTCTCTCTCTCTCTCTCTCTCTCTCTCTCTCTCTCTCTCTCTCTCTCTCTCTCTCTCTCTCTCTCTCTCTCGCACACACACACACACACACACACACAAACACCTTCAATTTGTTCTCCGTGAGTATGTTGTGTCGGTGCCGTCTCTAACGAGTTTCTCTGTGCTACGGAGGAAAGAAAAACGAAACAGTGGAGAGAAACAACGAAAAACAAAAGCGCAAGAAAATGCTACAAAATGATTTTGAGAAATACTCCGCTCACGAAATGAACTGTATCGGTTGACTGCTCGTGGTTGTTAGGCGGACACCAGGACTGCGAGGTCGGTACGGTTAAGTAGGTATCTGTAACAGGGGTCACATATTGTATCGGGCATATCCAGACACATCGGAATGACCCGTATACATTATACTGAAGCTTTGCCGAAATGGAAGACGCCGGGGGTGGGTATCTAAAACATTCGATGCAGGAACGGCGGGATGTATCGCAAGAAAACTTCATCTCTTCCGTCCTAGTAATTCTGGGTACAGGTACTGATTAGTTTCATGTTTGCGGAAGCTGTTCTTGGTCGCCAAGTTCAAGGTATTTTACCAGCTCCTTTACAATACTATCTATTTTGTTGATAGGATACGTAAATCTGGTGCGACGCGTACCGAGAACGGTATGAAATGTTTGTCAAGCTGCGTTCGATCAGCTGCACACCTGCGGTATCGGGACGATTAATTATGTGTATAAGGTACCATCTTCAGGCGGAGAACGGATACAATAGAACAGGAGAAATAATCATTTAAAAGGCACTGGGTCAAACGATGCAAGTGTTAGGTACATACGTTGTTCGCATATGGCTATAATAAATTAATAACAGTCCCCTCCAGGGGTCCCTTAGCAGAGGTACGGGTGCGACGATGCGGTTGTCTCGGACTGCACTGCGACGTGTTAAGTATAAATTATCGTGGACAGATCTACGAAGGAAGGAGAGCTGCCCTCTCCTGCCTCCCTCCGTATTATAAAAGCAATTAAAAGCTTTCGAATTAGATATAGCACATCGTACATAACAAATATGATAATGCGTTCTGTTTGCCCGAAGGGGCTTAGTTTCGTTTGGTCGAAAGGAAGAGAAGGGGTTAGCGGCGGGTTAAACGGAATCATTAATAACGCGGGCTAAGTAATCTGTCCATGGCTCGGCCACCATGCGTCCGGCTCGTACGCCTCTTCGAGTGGGTCTTCTTACTCCGTGGTTGAGTAAAGCTCCTTCCTTCCTACCTTCTCTCTGTCTCTCTCTCTCTCTCTCTCTCTCTCTCTCTCTCTCTTTCTCTCTCTCTTCCATACAGGGTAGCTCCGATAATAATTGCTTCGAGAGTAAAAAGAAAATAGCAGTAGCGGTAGGTGCTGAATTTTCGAAAGGGGAGCCTAAAGTCAGTGTGTAATCGACACGGTTGTGGGTGAAAAAAATATTTTATTTTAACGTATACCACTCTTCTATGCTATTACCTTTGAAAATCTGTGTAGTCTGATATCTGGCCCTCGCCTCGACGGACTGACTCTGATATATGGTAACAAGTATTAGGTACGTTATGACGTAGATATAACGGCTAGTTATTATTGTTTTACTTTCGCGTTTACCTATATCGCCGGTATTTTTCCAAATCGGGTATCTAAACGCGTCGATGGTCAGGGATCAGTTGTAATGAAAATTTACATACAATGAGCAGATACCGCGGTGGATATTCGAAATATTCGACTTTCATCCCCGGTAGCATATTGTGCCATGTATACTTTGCTGTAATTCAAACTGCCTGCAGTATCTCGAAATAGCGCGGCCTCGCGTGTAATACGCGTTATCCCATCATCGCTAGACGTAATACATGCAACGGAGCACGGTCAATTAAGATTGATTGGCCATATTTGCAATTCACACGAAACATTGATTTTCCTTATTTTTTAGCTGTACGAGATCAACGATGACCCGAAACGCAAGGAATTCTTGGACGATCTTTTCAGCTACATGCAAAAACGCGGTGAGTTTATGATACAAGTTTGCAATTACGTTAGATAACGATTGGCGTACCCAAGCGCGTCTTCGCGGTCCGTTCGGTTCTGACAGTTGGCATTCCCCGTGCCACCTGAGGATGTGGTCCACAGCGTCCACGTGCACGGGAAACGGCGCGATGCGGGCTACGGAAATGAAACACGTGTCCGTGTCTCTTGGTTCGCTCAAAACAGCTTCCACCTTATCACCAGCTCTTCGCTTCGCTGCTTTTTTTACAGGACGCTATAGGGGTGCGTCGTCAGCTGGTCTGCCGTGTCTATTTTTTGAACGTCGCACTCTACGCCGATCCGCTCGGCAGTGCCGTAACTTTCGGTAACAACTTGATTTAATTCTTGTTGAAAATGTGACAAATTGCCACGAATGTTCTCGTGCAATTTCCAAATTTCCAAGGCTACCCTACCATCGCTTGATCGTCGTTGTCACAGCGACTGAAATTACTACGACTTGGAGACAATATGGCCGGGGGATATACGTCGCGTTTGTTTGCTTTGAATGAATAATTTGAGCCTTGAATGTACGTCAATCGTTGATCACCAGAGCTAATATTTATTCTATTAATTCCTGGCGAGGCGAGCCTCGCGCTGCATGATCGCAAAAGGTTCGACTATAAGCCAGATGATATTATGCAACGTTTGTACTCTCAACGCGCCGGGTGCCAAAGTCGCTCGTCTGATTCAACGGCAAACTCCGTGAGGAACACACCTACGCATTTATCGCGAATATTACCGCGAAACCGGTCATACGGTAAAACTTTTCCAAATCCACACCTCTTGCACGGTACAGAATTCTGCTTGCGATCCGTAACGCTTTCTTCATCTTCGTGCGTGTCGTCGTGTAAAAAATCACGAGTCGGAAGGCAACCGGCGCATTGGATAAGCGGAAGAAAGAAGAGCGGAAGGAAAAAGAGCTCGCCGCGTATCTGCGGTGGTACATCGTATTGAGCGTACATATGTTTATAGGTAGTTGGGACACGTTCGATGCGGTATTGAATACACGTACCCTGTGAATGGCTAAGAAACAGTCTTAGCAAATGCGTTAGCGACAGACCGGAAACGCGAGGCCTCTAATTATAAACATGGCGGACTCGTCCATCAATCAACCGCTTGGAGATGTGTCAAGCCTCTTCCCTCCCGTCCTTCCTTTCCCCGCCGTCCAACTTCTCTCTGTCTTCTTCACCCTGCCTCCTCTCCCGCCCTCTTCGGCTCCAACTCCGAGTCGGAGATGATGCTATTATTGTCTCTAACCTCCCCGGCAATAATTATAGAGGTTTAGATCAACACGACGCGTGTCTTTCACGGTTCAAGATCATTCTTCTACCGGCTTGACGATAACTAAATATATGGCGCGAGCACACGTACTACGTATACGTGTATAATAAACCGTAGATGCGTTATGCTGGATTATGTACCGGAATTGTTAAAGTTTCTGCGACCGGTTTGAATAAGAGAAAGAAAGTCCATCTCTTACAGCTTCCGTTTTCTAATACCTTTTTCATCTGTGGCACGAATTCCCTTTACGTGCCGGACGCTGGCGCATTACTTTTCAATTGAACGCCCGACGTGTACAGGTATGAGAGACATTGTTACACGCCAGGTTGAATCGGGAACGGGGTGCAATCACTTGATACCGGGGATTGAAATCACTGTGCAAAAGCATCTCTCTTCTCCATCCCACGCGAGGAATCGAGCCTGTGTTGGGTCCGAGCGACGATGGGGCCCCCCGTGGGGGTCAGTTATTGTGCCGGCGTCGAGCCCACGCACAATAATTCAACACCACTACGTTACACATAACACCTCAATGCTCGCATGCCGTTCAACCAACGATCGAAGTATACCTACTTGCGGCCTATGCGTCAATGTGTGGATGTCCATCATGCGCGCGTGTATCTATACATTCGTGTAGCGTACGCGAGGGCAGTGGTAGGTATACGGATGTGTGAGTAAACGACCATTCATCACCTACCTCTGCAGCCTATTAGTCGAGACACCACCAATTTGTGTTTGTTATCACCACTCATCCCTTTTCTTCCTCGTTCGTTACCCTTGACTATTTTCACCCTCGGGTATCCCTTTTCATACAATCCGACGTGTTATCCAACGCACTCGCGTTCACTCCTCACGGCCCTCGGTATGGTTTGAATTCTACGAGTATAAGGATCGGGCAGGCCCGACTTTTTTCTTTGTAACCTCGTGAAGGGAAACCCCGTTGCTCAATCATCTTTCAATCAATGACACCGTCGGGTGGAAAAACTAGATGTTGAAATTGTTATTCGCCTGGAGTTTGTTTTCTTCCTCTCTATCTGCAAGGCATAAAAGCACGTTCACCTGTGATTCGCCACATCTGGTGGAGTATTATCGATATTATATTGGGCTAAGATCGATTTTACAGGGCGAGTTTCATTTCGCTATCCGTTAACATCTACGGTTCTACACGATCGGAACTTTGAAATGTTTTGACCCTGAGGAAACGATTCGCGGAGTAAGTATATTTGCGGGCAGTTTATTTATTAGGGACAGGCAGATAGTCCTACACCATCTCTTCTGACCAAATGTTATAAATCTCCAGCCATTTAATATGCAAATTTCACCATCTCTCGCAGTACAGTCTCATTGTCTTGCTTCTTTTTCTCCTTCTCTTTTTTCTTATTCTTCTTCTTTTCCCCCCGTTGCCGCTCTGCATCATCTCTTTCCTTTACCCCCTTTTTTTTTTATATCTCCTGAGCCGCGAACGAGTTTCAATTGCCAACGCAAATCATACCAGTGGCATCTGTTATACCTTTCCGTTCCTGTTCAACAATTCCAATATAAGTAACCTGTCGCAATTTATTACACTATGTACGAAGAGGCCATGAGACCATGGAACAGCACGAAGAGATGAAAATGGACATGTAACGCCCAGCGATCATCAGCGTACACTGCGTTCTTGCTCTGCTACCCGGTGACGTTAGATCCGAGAGCACAAAATATAACGATCTTCTCTCTTTCCTCGACGATCGTGATACCGCGATTCCTCCACGAGCAGCGCGCGCGAGCCCGCACGGCGTGTTCCATACGACGGCACACGAGTACTACCTCCTCCCGTACCTACGTACACGCCACGGCATCGCGGTAAAGTTGTGAACACGTGTTTTAGCCATGAACGTTTCCTCAACAGACATGTGAACAAGAAGTCGGTGCGTGCGCCAAACGTATACAAGTATTGACCTCTCGCTCGGCCGCGTATTACATGTAGGATCCCACTCGTCGCGCATACGCACGGGCATACGTATAGCCACGGTGAAATGTATTTCTATTTAATGTCCGACGGTATATTCCGCACGGCAGCCTGCATATGTAAGGAGAATTCTCACAAAGACACCAGCCGGCAGGTACATGCATATGTAGGTTAGGTATAGGCAATATGCCTCTCCGCGCTTTTCCTCGCATCTCTCAAATCCCGTTCCAACCCTACGTGCATCCCGCCTTTGAACGTCGCGCGGCGGGGTATAACTTTTACGCGACCTCGCGCCTAGACGATCGGGAGCTTGCGGTGACTCGTTTTGCAATAAGAAACGTTTCCCAGTCGCTACTGCAACAAAAGGCGTCGCGTGATTTGCTTCGGGCAATAAGCGTTTCATTTTCGTTATTATTCCGTGTTTTGTTCTAAAAGGCACGTACGCTGCCTACTAACTAGCTCCTAGCACGACACCACTTTGCTCATGGATCGTCCGGTCCGAGTTATGCTACGGTCGTACACCTACACACGTAATGCAGGTGCCTCGCACGTCTCGGCGCAGGGTGAATATCTTTAAGAAATCAGGACTTGAACGCTGGATCTCGTAAAAGTAACTCTCGACAGTCATTTCGTGTTTTGACAGGACATCGCGACACGAATGATTGTACATATTACGTATAGATAAACTTGGCTTGGTTATTTATAATACAGAAAAGACATCAAATGCTACACCGTGGCTCAAAATATCCGTCAAATTTTATATTCCGACGGTTTATTTCTCGTCCGTACCCTGAATTGTCGAATCTTACCGAAAACTTGCGCCACCAACTGGCGATCGGTCGTAGTTACGAATTACAGACATTACACACCTATTGTATGGTGAATCGTTTTGACCAACGAATAATGGCGGGTCAATTCCTCTGATACTCAAATCTCATGCAACGCTGTAGATCTAGGTACTGCATGCAAACCAACTTGTCAGCTACTTCGGTTTACGTCAGATTGTCGTCCAGAAATAGTTTCCGGGATCGCTGTGCAGTCGCGTTTGACCTAGCCAAAGTTCATCACCTAATAAGTATTAAAATTATTATATTTTTCTAATACATTTCCCGGAAATGAGAAGTGGGCCAGTTGAAGGGTCTAGAGGGGATTCGGTAAGGGGAGGGGGGTCGCGGCGGCAGCGGCGGCAATGGAGCGACTATAAAGACTCCCGAGTAAATTAAAATCACTTCTGACCTGTAGGGAAACGAGCGTAGGTATACATATATAATATATATATACAGTATCTACGCCATCGGTACCTATGCGAGCGGATGCCCGTCTGCATCTACGTATCCCGTAACGCATCCATTCGCTGCTCTCGCGTGCCAAGATTCTTAATTTAGTGCGATAGCCTTTCATATTCGGGCTCGCCCTCCGAGTCCACGGACTCTTGTCTTGGCAATGGGAGAAACTGATAGCGGTGCTCTCTAAAAAATTTAAGTCGCGTTGAAACAGTAATATTGTAAAATTGAATTGGGATGAAATTACCGACCGGAACGACTTTGATCCCCCTCCGTGAACAATGAAAAGGACCGAAAATTTCACTCCGTGCCATCTAACAATGTCATCCAAATTTTACGGAGGCGGATACTGCAACCTAAGGCTGAAACCTTGAACCCGATCCCAATCACAATGATTGATCAACGAGCAACCACGGTGCACCCAATACAGGTATAACACTTACCGCAGCCATCCACAGTCCTCGACGTCTACCGTGTCGAAAAAATATTCATTTGTTCGTTTATTCGTTTGTTTGCCGACGTGTTTATTTATCCAAGTTAAGGTTTACTCGACCGAGTGGAATAAAACGTTCGGACAATCTGCCGCGGAAGCAGGGGTTATAAGCCTAGGCCGGGGATTCTGGCCGTTAAATTGCTGCCGGTGTCGTACATACGCCAACTCGGCGAGAATCAAAATAACCTTGGTCAGAACGAGCAGATATTTATTACATTATGAAGTTACGGGGTCGTTCTATATTGGATCAATGTTGTGAAGCATTTGGGAGGTCCTCGTAAATATTCGAATACGTTCATAAAATAAATTCTTCCCAGTTTATTCTCCAGTATTGGTGTAAGGCTGGATGGTTCGAGGTGTAACTTGGTCGTAGAGTCATTGTGCATGACGAGGCTTTGACCGATCGCTCGTAAACCATTTTCAGAATTTTTCCCGGAATTAGAGAAAGCGAATTTGCTCTCGGGGTTACCTTGAGAACTTAAAAACCGGGGGCCAGACCGGACTCGGGATGGACCCGGCCCACCCGCTGGCTTTAGAGGACCTTAAACCAGGATTATGTCAGGATTACGGAGGTCTCGGAGAAGGCTTCGTCCGACACTATACCTACACACATTCACACATAAACACACAATCATCTAGTATGCATGAAAGACTATAGGTAGGTACCACTTTTAGCGAGCCGCATAAACTTCATCTGGAGACCGTTGCAGGTCTAGGTAGACATAATGCTTCTCGTTATTTTTCTCGCTGTGTAAAACTTGCCAATCTTACAATCCGGGGATGACGGGTTTCGATACAAGAACCGCCAGGTTCGTATCATACGGATGGTCTTCGGTAACTGCGTCGAAATACCGTGGACGTGTCACATACATTTCGTATTGTGACGAGACGGTGTTATCGAAAAATTCCCGAAGACGCCGGACTTTATCGTAGATATCCTAAATATGTATACCGTACTGTATCTAGTCTTGGGAAGAAGATTTGACTGTGAAAATCAGCAAGAATGCGCAAATCAGCAAAAATTGAAGAAAAAAATTTGTGAGGGGTTCGAATGTTGGACGAGGTAAATGGACACCGTCAGGGCTGGATGTACCGTGGACACTGCTGCACTTCGGCTCGTTGCAGCAGATGGTGGCACGTGGGCCGGGATCATTGGCGGGAAGACGCGAAAACCAGTTAGCCGAATGATGCTGCACATTCTGGCTGTCTCCGCGCGAAGGAAGGCGGTATACTTATACCGCTGCCGGTGGTGATCATCAGTTACGCCCGAGTCACGTAATTGTCGAATTCTTGCCAGTTCCCTTCGTGTCTCTCTGCTCTACAGTCGACACGGCTTCTACACGGTGAAAAGCGTGGCAACTGGCAGGTTTACTCCAGGAGCCACTTATCCTTCCGACTCCCTTATTCACGACAAGCCGCGGAGGGTTGGTACGGGTAAACTGTCAAGGAGTAAATTAATTGAGTAAACTTTGTATTGCGCGTGGTAAGTTTGACGGGATCCCCCTCCGGACCTCTTCGGCTCTCGCGCTCTGCACATTATTCTCTATACTCCTACCGGCATCAGCCTCCTTCCCGCCGGTTTCCTCCTCCACGCCTCCCGCTCTCGAGAAACGACGGCATCCCGACTTTGTTGTTCTTACTTTGATCTAACTGTAGGTTACACTTTCGTCTTCTCACGCCTGTCACAACGGTCGCATGCCTTTTTTCAGAAAATTTAACACACCTCATTTCTTCCATCCAAATCCCATACGGTTAGTTACATCAAGTCGAGATATTATTTCCAACACACTGTTATTTATCACCGGGTGAACACGTCCTGATACATAGATTTCCAGCTCTTGTATTAGCCATTCTCCACCAGACATCCGAGCGGCCGCCAGTCGAGAACTCACGAGGAAATTCTCACAGGTTACAGATGAATTTTCCGCAGGTTCGGTTCACCGTCACGATGCCGAGGATATCTGTGTTCTTGGTATTTATCTAAGCGGAAAATTTGTAGAGAACGGAAATCGTGTCTAGATAAAAATGTTTTGGCCAAAATCGGACGTACATGTCTCGTCTATCGGCATCGTGTTCATTATATAGTGAAATGTACTAAACGGTGAATCAACGAAATGTCAACAATTTTCAAGTGCCGTTGATTCATTAATACGACACTGCGTACAACTTGTTGCGTAACGCAATGGTTTCGCATCGCTGTAAACCAAGTTTCGGAACGTTGGTACCAGCTTGATTTTATTCCGGTGGAGTTACGCTCGAACGTACAATACAACTTCTGTGCGCTTGCGACAGAAAAGCGATTTGGTAATTAATTATGCTTGTAAACAATATACCGAACCTCATCCCCGACATACCGATACAGGTTCGCGAAGCCCGTGATATGTTAAGTCGCCGGCCGAAGCGTTCTGCCGAATCACCAAAAAGGTGCCGCCGGCTGTCCAGTTACACCTGACTCACACTCTTTATATACCGTCGTGTTTGCTTTGGTGGTATTTGGCAGTCGACTGAAAGTTGAAAGATTCCATCCAGTCGTGGTCCGCTACCTCGCTAATTCGCGCCACAACTTGCCACAGTTTCACTGCTAAGCCTTATGCCTCCCTACCACCCGCACCACCTTTTTCCCTCCATTATCTCCAACATTTACATTCGCGTTCCGAAGTGGTAAATTACCTCAATCGGAAGAATAGCGAGGAAATAAAAAAGGAGGGAATAACTAAATACCGAAGACCCTGGCAGAACGGTCACATGTGAAAACCAAAAATCTTATCGTAGTACCCTGTAGTGAAGACTTCTCCGGAATTCAAGTGAAAATACTTGACTTGTTAAAATTGTAAAATCTTTAGAGGCATATTTGCCGTCTGGTGGTTCATTACAGTTGACCAATCCGTGGAGCTCTGTGCGCCGCGCTGCGCTGTTGTAGAGATTTGGGTCGAGGAGTCGACGCCGTCCAAAAGCCACACCGGAAGTTGTCGATTTCCAAGAATCTCTCTCCTATGCTCCCACAGCCATCGGCGTGGTTTTCTGTTTTGCTCCTGTTTTTCTTTTTTATTTATCATCATTTGATCTTCAAATCTCTTCACTCTTCTGATATCACAGCTTACCGTGAGAAACCGAGTATCAAAGCTATTTACAATTCATTCAAATCATGATTCAGCCCAAGCTGTGAATTCAATTCAAGAGGGCACGTTACAATTCCGAAAATGAGATATTTTATTTCACCAACAAAAAATTCAAATTGCAAACATACACACATCAACTAGAAACCCTGCGTTGTACATACTAAAGTTTTTCATCGTGATTCCCCCTTTTAGAAGCAATACATGTTTGATTCGCTATGTTTTACTGCAGATGATTGGTTTCAAGAATAATCGTCCGCAATGCGCAGAGGTTTCCGGTGTGTTCAGCGTGCACCTACTGGTTACAAGTCCAGCCAGGCGAAAATACCACCATCACCAATATCATGTGGCGCAACCCCCAAGCCCTAGATCGTTGCCGCAGGTACTCGTTAATTTTGAATCAAATAATTGTATCTCGATTATCCGTAGGCTGACCCATCTGTTCCCGGTACACCCAGATCTATCTAGGATCGTACATGTTGAGCGTGGGTGTGCTCCGTGATCCAGCCGAGTTATAATCTCGGAAAACAAAACGTTCCAATATGGATGAGCCCGCGGTACCCTCTCCGGAGCGGCTGCGGTGGTAGCACCAGTTGAACGGGGTTTCGTTCCCGCAACTTAGCCCCAAGTGTGACTCCGGTCTTCGGGGACATACGTGCGGGGTGAAATAGACAAAACACGATCACATCCATAATCTTCACCAGGGCGTGGCTCCTGCTGAATAATTTCAAGCTAGGCTTGAAATCCGTCGACATGGGTGGTCGGCTGGGTCGAGGAGACGAGACGCCGTCGCGTACGAATAACGACGAGACGCTCTTAACCTTTAACTGGCACCGTGGAACACAACGGCGGATCTTACGCGAGTTATAGAGACGGTGATAAAGTTTGGAAATAATATCACGCGAGCGATAAACCGGCGTAATGCTCTTGCGGCTTTGATAGATTTTACGAGGGTGTTTGATTCGCTCGAGCACTATCCCGCCATGGCTCTCCTGCACCCTTCGGGTTGTTCAACGTTTCTTTCTCTCATTCCTCCCCCTCTCCGCGTAATTCTCTATACCCGCGTCCCGATTTCGGATGACGCGGGTCTGTCGCGGCCCACGACGAATCCTACACACTGTCGATAGTGTGGCGATGCCTTGATGCGACGTCGAATGGCCTTTTGATTGCCACGCGCCCCGTTGCCGTCAAGGCGTGCGTATCAGCTACATCCCACGGTTTAAGGTGAATCCTCCGGACCTCCGAGAAGAGTCACTCGGTACTCTCGCCCGGACCTGCACGCTCTCTTCCTGCGCGTCAGTGTGCCTGTGTAACACGCCTCGCGACACGTGTCTTCGCGCGGATAAAAACTCTCGAGCAGCAGCCCGTTGACGTCGACCACGCGACAAAGAGAAACCGATTCTCGCGCGACTCGCGACACTTGCTGCCAAACATCCACTGTCAACGATTATCAAACAATTATCTGACAATCTTGCAAACCTAGTAAGTTCATGGACTTCCGTTCTGATCTGATTTTGTCCCTCGGCTATCCACGTATCTCGTTTGCCAACTATACGCTTCACGCGCGACGACTTTGCCAGGGTGCTTGATAGCCCAAAGTTTTCTTTGTCGCTTATTCTTTGTCCGTCGTCTTCGTGAGATCGATAATATCGTATTGCAGATGCACGCTGGGCCGCGGAGGTGGCGGAAAGCTCATCGCCAGGAGTGTCGCTGAAAGTGAGTGTAACTCGGTCGACGGATCGTAAATCTCAGCAATAATTCCACGAAATCCTAACAAGATTATAAACCCGCGGATTGTAGCGCCGCGCCCGGCATCCTCCTCTTCGTCCCTCCCGTTGCCGCCTCTCTTCAGCCGAGGTTTTGCATTCCTCTCTCTCTTTCTACGCCATCTCTCCGCCGTTTCTCTCTTCTATCGTTACCTTTTCTCGCGCCCGAAGGAGATCTATTTATAATACGTTTGCGTCTTTGTGGGCCAGCCGGTAAGGTAGTAAACGTCACGTGTATTTCATACGAATCTTCAACTCAACTCCACCTACCTCTCTTGACCTTCTCTCTCTCTCTCTCTCTCTCTCTCTCTCTCTCTCTCTCTTACCCCCTCTCTGTATAAGTCTATGTTTACCAGCTCATTTCTTTCCTTCAAACGCCCGAATGCACCCCTCCCGTATCGAGGGCACCCAGCTTCTGTGTTTCCCGCTCTGCGCGAACTCCCATTCCATCGTTTTACACCTTGTTTGCTCGACGTTGACCAGTCTAATTTTCTCGCGGAGTGAATGCGAACCGCATTGACCGGTATATTACCAAAATCACCTATGCGGCACGCGATTCACGTAGCGTATGAAACTACCGTCTAGTCTAACAAGTAGTCACGGTCCTACGCTGTTGATCGTTCTGCTAACGCCGGAAGCTCCTTCGACCCGGAGGCCCAGATCCCTCGTGTGTGTAGTGCTGTTATTACGGTATATACCGTTTTGGCGCATCGCTAGCTTGGTGGCACTATCCGTTACTTTGAATTTCGGTAACATGGAAATAAGGTAGGGGTAATGAATAAAGAAAAAAAAAAAAAAAAAAAATTAATCGAAAAAGGAGAAGGGCCGAGGAAAGAAGTAAAATGGAAATGCGGAATGGTGTGGCGAATGCGGGAATATTGCGGAGAGTTCGATATGCAGGAAAGGTCCATCCTTTTCGGACTCTTGGCGAGAGTTATTAAAGTATTAAAGTAGCAAAGTATACGGATTATTAGGATCGTTAGGATCTCTGAGGTTTATCGAGCAGATTCACCGGTCGTCACGCGAGATTCTGGGAAAAGTTGTTTCGTTCTCTGACGGTGTGTTGAGGCTGGAGCTAGTTGCCGGAGGATCGAGGGGGGCGGCCCTTGGCGTTCGACTTTGCACACAGCGGATGCCCCGCACGCAGCGCAACGCTCGCACACAACGCATAATACACACCACACACGACGACGAGGCACAGCACACGTACGCAGCGACCCAAACTCGCAAATCCGTGTTCCGATATGCGAGTGTGTCTCGGTAATAAAGGCTTCCAGCATAACCGACGATTATTAGATTGGACACTCCTCTCCGAGTCGCCCATCACAATAACCCATAAAATGCAACATTTTGTTTCGTATACCAATTACCCTCCCACCGCCTGCGAGGAGAGACGGTGCAAAGGGACCAAGAGAAAAAACAAGAACAGTACGTCCCAAAAGATTCAAAAAAGAGTAATGGAGAAAAATAAGAAATAAAGGGGGGAAAAAACCATGCGAAATAAATAGCGTAAAAAATCGCACGACGTTACGAGCAAGCTTTCGGCCTTCGTCTCAACCCTCTCTCTCCGCACCTTTTCCTCCAGCGCGATTGTTCCGCCAGAAAGGAACACGTCGGGCGACCTGTACGAGACTTGCGAAACAAAAAACACAAGAAAAAATGGAGTCCAAAGATTCGACACTCCCGATGAACCTCCGAATCGTCCGGTTACAAAAGAATCTTGACTATTTCAGTCGAGCCAGCTAAAAAATATTCGAGCGCAGGGGTGCAATGATGCAGAGGAACAAATGCCGTTTCAACGCTGGCGCGTCATTGGACCTGCATGGATATTGGTCATAAGAAACATCATCCGCGTTTATAGGTCTGTTGACTTCAATTACTGGCATCGTAGTTCTTGACATGAGAGTTCTTACAAAACAATATCGATGAAGCAGGGATGTCTCGTTTTCCGAACGTATTCCTTGAAATAAACGAAAGCACGTTATCCTATCCCCGATGTGTATATTGGCAACGAAAAATAGTGTCTCGAAAGAAGTTTAATCGTCGACAGACGGTAAAATACGATTGAGTGGTTCATCCCCTGCAGTACCCAGCGTCACTGGGCACTTGCCGAAAAAGACCCACGCGGGCTGCAACGTTGCAGGTACGATCCGGTACAACGTTTGCCAGAGGAGCGAACCGCGTTAAGGTATGGGGCACACGCTGCCGTGCATTACTCTATGAGCAAAGGACATACTTTGGCGAGTTCGAAGATGCATGCAATGGCCACCGTTGACTGGTACGGCGGCCATTATAAAAATAACTGCTGATTGGACGCCCTACCAAGAAAAGTCGTAATCGCATCCTGAAATATTCTCCCTCTCTCTCTCTCTCTCTCTCTCTCTCTCTCTCTCTCTCTCTCTCTCTCTCTCTCTCTCTCTCTCTCTCTCTCTCTCTCTCTCTCTCTCTCTCTCTCTCTCTCTCTCTCTCGCCATCTCCTCTCCTCTTCACTCCTCTACTTTTCTTCTCCGTTTCTCCCCATCCCATCTCGCCCCACCAACGCCACCATTTGCACTCGCCGCAGCAAACAATGAGCTCGCGTTGTACAGCACCCGCCGATAAACGTTGCGTCGCGGTGTACATACACGGTAGGTAGGTATGTACGTATGCACTTGGTCACACAGTCAGACGTAATATACCTATATTCATTTGGTACCCATACCTCCACGTCTACATAATAATATTATTATACCCACGTATACAGGCATACCGCGGGCAATCTCCGAACGTTGTATTTCGTTTCATTTGTCATTTTTGCAAGCAAGCAAATTGATAGTTCGTAAAACTTTTGTCCTCGGGATTAGCCCCTCCTACGCCATTCCCGAGACTTCTCTCTTCATATTATATACATTATTCGTACGGATCGGGTACGTGCCTTGCGAGTGCCGCTGTATCGGCAGTTAATTTGAATAGGTATAATGCCAAGTATAATATTAACGTTGCGACCAATTGAAAATTATCTCCGCGACATTATTGTCCCCCTTCTCCTCCTCCAGAATTATATTCATCAATGTACATCGTTATGATGTACACGCTTAGACCCGCCCGTAGGTACCTGTAGAGTATATTAGGTATGCATATAGATAAGAACCTGGGCGAGCTACGAGAACGCCATGTTGCGACTGGATATGCACATAGGTACGCTGTGTAACCTGCATGCGATTGCCGCGGATGTTATAGGCGAGTCCTCTTAGAGTTTGTAACTTGACCTATCGGCGAGCGTACGGTTTAGCATGGTATACCCGTGCGGTATGCGTAGGTACTCGGCGTTTACTACACATGCGTGTGTTACTACACGGCAGGTATAACGTATCGGCGCGCGTACCCCTACGTACATTGGGCCCGTGCGACAAGTAAGTATGTACATACGAATTATCCACGTACGGACGCGTCGAACGAACGCGTTGCAGCTGCGGCGAACGACTCGAGCTGCACGCAGGAGCGGGAAGATCCGTAGCTCCCCGTATTATAGCCGGTGTATAGACGAGCCCGCTTCGAATGGCCCTCAACCTCGCGAGGCGCGTATATCAATAATAATTGCAGGGCCAATAATCTAGACCCTGCGGATGGGGTTTTCCGTCTCGATAGCCCCAAATTGCCGGTTCCCCTACCACGGCTCCTCCGCACTTGCAAGATGGCGACCGGCGTCCTTCGTCCATGCGCTCTCTCAATGGCGGTCCGCCGCGGAGCCGCGCGCCTCCGCGATCTCCGCTCTCTCTCTCTATACCACTTACCGTCGGACCTTATCACCAAGCCCTACGCGCGACACGCCGCGCGGCGCGTACCTATAAACTCCATCGTTTCCCCCGAACCCGGCGGAGCTCATGATCCTATTTTCCTTAGGGTCTTGGCGTACGCTGTCGTCGTCGCGTACTATAACGGCGCACGGAACTCTGTTTCGAATAGCTCGCTGCGGATCCCGTATAACTTGGTGCATACGAAATATCCTACAAGAGCGGACTTTTTTCTCCCTGTTTCAGGAACACCGATCAATCGGTTACCCATCATGGCCAAGTCCGTTCTCGATCTCTACGAATTGTACAACCTGGTTATAGCCAGGGGTGGCCTGGTCGACGTTATCAATAAAAAATTATGGCAGGAAATCATCAAAGGACTTCATCTTCCGTCCAGCATCACGTCGGCAGCCTTCACCTTGCGCACACAGTAAGTACCACTCCACTACCTCGCTCATGCACGACAAGTTTATACTCGTGTTCGCGGCAGGCAATACGTGCACGTGTAATACTTGACACGCGTATAACAATACATCCGGGACTTGAACGCGGATAATTTGATATGCGTACGGTATATTATACGCATTGTATATCGAGACGTGAAATTTATATCGGCCCGCGGAATAGAGATATCGCAGCATATTATATACATATGGACAAATATACGTATGCGCGTGGCAGGGAGCAGGGACGTTCATCGTGCGGGGATTGTTTGTATTTAAAACTAGCTGTCGTTGTCGATCGGAGAACGATACCGCAGAGACGATGCAGGGATGTACGCGGAAGATGGGTGTATAAGCGTTTAAAAAAAGAAAGAAGAGGGGGAGGAGGATAGAAGAAGCGCGCGCGTCCTCGAGCATTGTGTTATGAGCCGAGACTCGAACCTTTGAAACTTCAAAGCGCGGCGAATTTATATTTTTTGGCCAGCCGATGTTTGGATAGTGTTATCATCATTACCGCAGGTTTCGTGGCGGTATTTGTGTTTTTAAGATGGCGGCTTGTATCATCCGCCTTATGGGCCTCCGGAAACAAAAATATACGCGGCGGTCCCACACAAAAGCATTGGGAGCACATAATATTAATGTTGGCCCTTCTGGCAACACTCAAAAACCATTTTGTTTAATCTATACAACGTCTTCGCCTCTGTTCACCACCGGCTCCTCGCAACTACGACCGAACGCACTTTCCTGCCCCGAGGGGTCACGTCGATTGACCGCATCAACTTGTCCCGTACCTACCCACTGCTCCTTCGTTAATTCGTTCGCAGCGTCGATTATATAATACACAGTATGTGTAGTATATCTACCTGCATGCATACAGAATATACGCCTTAGGATCGACGCGCGCGTGTGTATATATGTTTACGAATATACGTACGGTGTCAAGTGCAGTGGATATTCGTTGATCACTTCGAACATTATACCCATAAACTGGCCCACGGGACATCAAGTAAGTCGTTTGAAGTGCAGTTATCGAAATCGCGGCACGCGACAACAACAATTTCCGTTCGTCATGTACCATGGTTCTTTTTCGTTTTACCCTCCTATCCATCCCTCTGTCCTCGCATCCCCCGTCTTCCTTTCTCCTCCTTCCCCCACACTTCCCCTCCTCTACCAGCTCCGCGACATCATCTGCGTCCGAGCTCACAGGAATACCTACTTTTACGTTTTGACAATGGTAAATTTAGCAAGAGTATCGTTCGCCGACCCGGCATCGCATTCAGGTTACCAAATCTGACAGGCTACGGACGTTAATATAATGATTAACGATCATCCGATGAGACAGTCGATTTAATTTAACAGTCGACGCGCAGACAGACGAGACTTTGACACTTTCTAGCCTGGAATGTGGCTATATTTCTTGCCGTCTTTACACGGTCAACGCGGACCGTTGCCGAGGTTAATATGCGTGCGTGCGCAAATCGGTCATCTAAACTCATTCTAGTACAATTGCTGCGGTCGAGATGAATTTCAAAGGCTGCAAAGGGCTCGGGTCCCGTTCGTTTTCCCTTTCTTTCGCTATTTCGAGCCTCCTGCATATCTCCTACGTGTTACCATACCGCATCTACGCACCGCACACGCCGAAAATGACGTCGTGGGCGATTGCGCCGAAGAAGGGATAAGAAGTTCGTTCCAACAAGGTAGACGAGTCTGAAACGGCCTTACCTACGTGCTCGTATCGGTGCGAAAATGTTCGGTTAGAAAATGAGGGACTGCCCACTGAGATTTCTCGTCTATTCTCGCCGTCGCTCGCCGTTTCTGCAATATCCGGCGAGAGATTTCCCGGTGCACAGTGACTCGGTAGAAAGTGTCTTTTTAACGAAAAGGTGGCTCGCTTTATACGCCCAGCGGTGTAGACTTTGGCCGATGTTTACCCAGAGGTATTGCGGATACGACACGGCGAGCAGTCCGCGGCATATCGGCACAAGCGGAGCAGCTAGCTGTATGCGCGGACGAAAGAGCCAGCGTGAATTTGATTATCGCCCGGAAAGAGAGATTTATGTCTTTTCGACGCACACAAACGCGCGGCTGCACTCCGCGAACCGACGAGTCAACGGATACGCTCGCGCTCGCTCGCGCGCCGTCAGTCTGCCAGACAATCGTAAAAACGAAACGATGCTTCGCGAATTACAGGCCACGTTTATGTTGCGACTGCATAGGCACGCAGCACTTCGGGCACGACGATCGATCGACCGACCGACCGACCGACCGACCGACCGTACCTGGATGAAATAAATAAGAAACAGCGTTATATACATATATATACACCTATATGTAACATACCTTTTACACGTCTATCAGCTACATGTTTAATAGCGTGTGTGTGTATATATTTGTTTTTTTGTCGTGGATGCGTAGCGTCGAAGGCGTCTCACATACCACCGTCAGGTATACATGGATAGATATTTGTCGGAGGTGGATAATTATTTCAATCAATTTTCGACGGTAAGTTGCGTAAGTACGGCACACGCTGAACGGCCCTGCATAATGCATCGTCATTCGAGCTACAGCAAATCCTCTACCGGTTTGTATAAAATTTGACTACACCTTTAAGAACCATATTTTTGAAATTCGTTTGTTAAGCAGGAGAGATCGGAGGAAAATTTAGCAGTTCCGAAATTCGTGTGAAAAGTGAAATTTTTTCCTCGATTTAGCACAAGTGAACAGGAAAATATCATTTTACGCTCTTTCCTCAAGTGTCCCACTTCACCCCGGTCTTCACTACTTGCACCTTCGAGCGCAACAATCGTTAATGAAGATAAAGTTGAATGAATAATTCTTGCCGGTAGGTACCCCTGCTTCTCCCCTGCGCGAAATGTTTTTCCACAAGATGATTCGAAATGTGAAATAGGTATACTCGATGCTTGCGAGTGAACGGGAATAGAAAAGTTTCATTTGGATAATCGAAAGGAAATGTTCTTTTTCTGAATGCTTCACTTTGCCCCGATCTCCCTTACGCATACGCTTGGAATCGCAGTTTGATCGGAGCTGAGTTTTCGAAAAGTTGAATTTCCGTACAGTTCCGAAACAGCAGATTTCGGATTGCAGCTTGCGATGCCCAACGACACGCGGTTCTTGTTCTCTGATTTCGTACCGCGCTTTCACGCAAGCTCGTTGAAGTGAATTCGAAACGTCCGGCTTCCCGGCGTAGAAGCCCTTTCCTTCGATTTAAGATCCAGCGGAACGAGGCGCACGTCGAAAAATTTCCGCGGAAAATGATTCCTCTGTCGCGTCGGCGCGTAAATCGCCCGTTGTCCAATACCTGCGTGTATCGTGTATTAAACACCTTTTGCAAGAAGTGCCTAACGCCGAGTAGGTTTCTCCTCGCATCGGGCGCAATTAAACACGAATCAAGCCTAACGACATGTCGGCCGACGTTTCAGGTACATGAAGTATCTCTACCCGTACGAGTGCGAAAAGAGGCGGCTGTCAACCCCAACTGAGCTCCAGGCGGCGATCGACGGTAACCGGAGAGAAGGCCGGAGGAGCAGCTACGGGGCGTACGCGGGTGCCGGCGGACCCGGGGAATCGATGGTGCGGGCGAGTACGCATACCCCTAGCTCGTTGTCCCTGCACGCCCAAATGTCACCATTGTCCCTGGTTACGGCCGTGGCGGCCGGTGGTCAGCACCACGTGCCCCAGTCTCTGGTGAACGGAACTGGCGCCCACGCGACGATGACCCATCATCCCCATCATCCGCAACATCCGCAAGGGCCGCTTGGTCAACCCCTCAACGCCGGTAAGTGGATTTTGCAAAGTGAGTACGCTGTTCTAAATTTCTTTTGTAAATTTACTAAAAATGTATGGGAAGCATTATTCGCGTTCGGTATTGGGAATTTACCGTGCATGTGATAAGCGATTTTACTATTAGTAATTGGGTGGTTGGTAATTAGTAGGAGTATTTGGTAAAATTGCTAAACATCAGTGCGACAAATATCGTAAACTTGGATATCGTTATGCGATTTATCGATAAGCTGCAAATTCGATACAGGAATTTTGAATTACACTTTGTTAAATTTACTATACGAGTTTAATAACTCTATGGGAACTGCGTACTAAAACTGTGAAGTAAAAGAATCCATAAAAAAAAAAAATACGATTTGATAATTGATATCATTGACTTTTCTCGAGCACAGACATCATTTTAATAACTTATCGGCAACTCTACTCGATGAAAACGCATTTCGTATCGATTAGAAGGCATCGCAGCATTATTTTTTCTTGCCCGGGTTCGAACCTTGTTCGCTTGCAATGTTCGGATTAGTATGATCATACGCCCTTACCTATAACTACGCCGAAATACCGTATGGAAAATCATGACTTCGTTTCATTCGTAATACAATGGACCGGTCGTGACACGGACGTGACAAATAATTCGGTCGATGACAGCTTGTGAATAAGATATCTTAAAAATTTCTACTCGCGATACAATTTCGAATGAATTGACGAGCAAAGCTACTACTAGCCAAATTCACTTAATCTTCAGAACGTGACAGTAAATTAACGGTGTAATTGTAACAAGTTTAAAATCTGATTACTAATTCCAAGATTTACATGGTAATTTTTTACGCGTTGCTCGAACCTGATACCGTGTCAGGGATTTCGTATGAAATTCATACCTGCGCAAGTTGAGTAGATACAGAAGAAAATTCCGTAATTCCCAAAGATTGTTGAGAAACTCTTCAAATACAGTACGTTGGAACATTTCAGAATTCGGTTCCAGGAAATTCGACATCAGACTACGGCGGAATTTAAAGTCCACACGAGTGACTTTTGAATCTATAGTTATGGGGCATTCGAAAATGTAGAGTAAAATTAATGGAGATGTACATTGTTTCCTTTTGCCACAACATATTTTCAATTCTAACAGACTCTTATCGAATTTCTTTGTACACGGGTCACGTAGCTTCGGCCGCATGTTTGGTAAATTCCAAATGCCGCACAGTAAAGGTATAGTAAATTTAAAAATATAACAAATTCACCACAACAATGTGATAAATTCAATATTCGCTTTTGCATATTTCTAAGCAAGAGGCAGCAAAGTTAAGAAAATTGATCGCAAATTAAATGAGAATGCCGAGTTGCTCGCTTTCAAACAACAAATTTTTACTTTTTGCCGGACGTTTGTATACCGGATGTGTGGCAAGCTTACGAATATTCTTAACAGCGTACCCGATCAATGTCTACGGCGGGTAAGAAGACCGACGTAGGTATATTAGGTAATACGGCGCGTACTCGTGCGGTGGTTGGTTCTGAAACAGAATCAGTGCCCGGGGCGCTGATTCGGATTTTCATTGCGGTACGGACCGGTATACGTATCGCAGAGCCTCTACACGCCGCGCGGATGCCGCGATGGTTCGAAGCGGTGTACAATACCGATCCAACTTGGTTACCGTAAGACGGTACGCGTAGAAACACCAATTCCGCTGCAGGACGAATCCGCGGTGTCGGGCCTGTAGGTTGCGATTGAGTTGAATTGAATTGAATTGAATTGAATTGAATTGAATTACCGAACGGCTGGGGCTACACCCGTTCGGGGATGGATATCGCGTCAGGTAGGTTGAGGGGCGGACGAGGGGGCGCGGAACGACCCCGGTGAACCGCGAGTGAACAGGGTGATTCGGAGTTTGGTAGCCGGGGCCAGCTGGAATGCTCGTTAGCGGGAGTCATCCATTAGCGCCTGTCTCCCGGGGGATCTTACAATCAATTACGCCTCCTCCGCTCGCATCATCATCATCTCCGGGGAGGCCCGAACCTCGCAGCCTTAACTACCGATTTAAAATAAACCCCGCTTTCGTGGAGTCTGAGATATTATTATAATACGGATTGTGTTCTAAAACTAGGTCCTCGCCCGTCACCAGCCCGTTAGTCATTTGTTTGCGCGACTGCTTTGATGCTCCTACACGGCGAGTCCGCGTCCCATTATAATATATAAAATCGGTGTACCTACCTATCATGTGACGCAGTAATTAATACCTGGATGATGTCGTTTTAATTAGTACTAGCCGCGATTGATCACCCCGTCAGCTACGTAACCGTTATCCAGCCGCCTCGTGGGTGTATCCGTTTAGCGTCACCTCGTGCCCCCGGACTGAACACCTCCGTAATTCACGAGCACCCGTGCAACTCCTATACGGGTCTCGTCTCTCATGCCCCAAACCACGTGCCTGTCCGACTGTTTCCACATACCGATGTCGGGTACTCACAGCGCAATATCGCGTATGCAGGGTACCTACTCGCAGCTTACGCGTAGTGACGCACGGTGCCCTGTGAGCATAGTGAATGGGACAGACGGAAAGGATTCATCTCCCTCGCGGTACCGTACACCTACACACCGAACTATTTCGTGAAAGATTTCCGTGCATTTCCTTCCCGTGCACCCAGCTCATTTGTCGTTGACGGGCCGAGCCCGGGGCAACCAGTCAAATAAACAATTTCCCATCCACCCAAGTTCGAGGCACTCTCTATACGCGTCGGGATAGAGCGAGAAAAATGGAGCGGTGCCAATCAACGGAACGATGTTAATTTAGTATTGAACGGTATGTACATACCTACGGCACAAAAGCCTTCCTCACGCTCGCCGGGAAGGACCGTCGCCGCGTCGGCAAGCTGTGAGAGTACGGAAAAACAGGAGACGGGCAAACTGCCGCTTGATTATACCGCATAAGCGAATGATTCAGGACGCTCGCAGACCTTGCCGCAATATAGCTAACGATGAGCGCTCAAAAGTGACGGCTCGATCTAATGAAAGTCATTTTCAACTTTCAGTTATTTACACGGGTAGGTGGCGAGCAATTATGTACCATCCACCGTGAGATGAAGAAGTTCCAGAGAACAAAGCTGGAATACGTACGGCTTCCCAATGTACGAAACCTGCCTGGTCCGATGGTTTTTCGTAATCTCACCCATTATACCGTTTTAGTCCGATAGTATATATGTCCATAGTCATAGCCGTCCAGGCTCCAGTGCTTCCGTTCATCCGAAACAGAAAAACAACGAGCTTTCTTGATTAGTAAGAATGTCGCTACAGCACACACCGAGGAGAGAGAAAATAATTACGAAAACGGCGACTTTCCGAAGCTCAAATGAATTTTGTTTCCTATTTGTTTGCGACGTTTTAATTTTTTTTCAAACACTTGTAATAATCATTTCGCGATGCCCGCGGTAGGGGTTACAGAGGGATGCATACCGAAGATTCGTATCAAATTTGAAGTCAATCGGTTCGATAGAACTCGAGATTTTGCATCAGCCAGGTTGAAAAATGTAGTTTTGTGATAAACGCATTTGAAGTTTAATGCTTCGACCTCGGTTTTTAGGCTTATTTCTGTATCAGCTGAAATGTGAATTTTTCTTTTCGTTGATCGGCGATTCCTGGGCACATCGGAAGCCTTTTCCCGCATTAGCAGAATCCTTACAGAACGATTTTTCTAGCTTTAAACCCGATAAATGTATTGCGGCGGACACCGAACGGTCGTACATCGTTTCACTCAAGTGCTCGTGACTTTTTTAATTTTTGGAAATTTTGCATCGGGTTCGAGCCAAAATATTCGTAAAAGATGTAGCTATAACAATAGGCGGTAGAAAAATGAGTCGATTTCTCCGAGTTTCCATACCAGAATACACTCTTAACCTACGCGATTCGTTTACGTTTTCGATCAGAGTTCGTACGCACAGGGAAAACCTGGAAAAGCGGCAGAATTCAGGGAATTTCGAAAATAAGACTGGAATTTTGAATCTGTCGAAGAGATAAACTTGTTCTTATACAAAGTACCATCGATCTTGAAGAAAAAAATGATCGCACTCGAAAATTTTGTCTCGTTGTGCCACTTCGTGCATTCTGTAACGTATATTACTTAACATCGAACCCAAATTTTAATATGATAAGTAGGAATTCTCGACCTCGTATATAATCTGTTATTGAATCTTGGTGATCGGTCAATTATGTAAACGTATTTTTAGTCAACGTTTCGGCCCGGATATGGGCCCTCCTCGGAACGATTTATTTATTTAACTGTCAAGAACAACAAACATTTTTTTATAATAGAAGTACAATCAGACATTAAATGTTATAGATGTAATACTCTTAGGGCTATTATAAATTATTGGTAAGTGAGTACAAGTTGTTGTTCTTGACAGTTAAATAAATAGATCGTTCCGAGGAGGGCCCGTATCCGGGCCGAAACGTTGACTAAAAATACGTTTACATAATTGACCGATCACCAAGATTCAATAACAGTTAACATCGAACCCCCTTTAGTTTTTTTCTTACGGAAAATCTCAGGTTATTTTTTGTAAATTGATAGTCAGACAGTAAGACAGTTACTAGGTTAATATTAATTAAAGGTATTAGTATTAGTGTGCAAATAAAATTGTCATTAATCAGCGTCATGTTTCTTGAAAGATTATTGGAAAAATCCTATTTTCAGGCTGGAATACAGGTAGCTGTAAAAGTCGGGGAATGTCAGATTTCAAAAAGCGTACAAACTCGCTGTCCGTTCTTGTAATGATGTGGGTAAAGAACGACACCTTGCGCCAAACGCAAACGCCGGGTGAAAGTTTTGTTTCCGGTTCCAGGACCAATGCCGGGAACGTCGGATTTCGAGGCTCGCATGGTCGAGTACGTAAAACTCTTGCAGAAGGAGCTGCACAACCCCGGTACCGGAACACCGCCTCCGATGATTCACAGACAAGGAAGCGCCTCGCCACCCCCATCCCCGTCGACCCGTGAGGCTGCTCTGAACGCCCTGGAGTTGTCTCGAATGACCTTGTGGAACATTTACAACAACAACTCCGTCTATCCGGGGGTTAGTCACCAGCAGTCTCACTCGCCGCCAGCTAGACATTCCCCTGTCCCGCCAGCCGCCAGTCCCGAACCGCAGAGGGAAGCTCTTGACCTGGGCCTGAGGTAAGCCCGAAATTGACGCCGCAGCCTCGTACCGTCAAAGACTAGCGACTTTACGGGAGAAAGATCGATTTTATAAGAGGCGGCAACCACCTCGAGACATCTCATAATGTATTATATCGATCTATTGTATGTTAGATGCCCTATACCTATGCGCAGGTATTCTGTACAATGTCCCGCTATTTCCAACAAATTGCGTCTTGTTATTTTCGCACATTGTCGCAGATCCTCGCCGATATCTTCACCCGCGGTAAGAAGCAGTCCTCCGGAATCCAGTGGCACGCCGGTACCGGCGAAAAGAGACCACGACGCCGAAGGGATGCTGTTAGGGGCACCGCCGGCCAAGCGATTAATGACCGAAGAAGATGCCTGTGCTTCCGACAAGGCGGTTTCCGCGGGACTCGTAGGGGCACATATTAAAATTGACAATAGAGGAGGTACGGGCCGATCGAGGCAGCGGCTTTGCCCTTTTTATTTCCCATTTTACTAATCTTCTAATCGCATTTAAACAGCGGACGGACGCAGCGGCGAAAATTCGTTGGTGGTCAGCATGGAGTTGAACGGGGTAATGTATCAGGGTGTTCTTTTCGCCCAAACCGACAACACGACGCCCGGAGCTACCGCAACAAACAAGACTAAAGACACGAAACTTACGACATTTTAAACTCCGTAACTTCGTTAAGTAACGGCTTACAATTAGACTTGTATCTATCGTCTATGCATGCGAACGTGCCCCACGATCGTAAATAAATCTCGCATGTGAGGTGTGGATGTCTGCGCATTACGGAAAGTGTTGCGGACACGATTGTGAGATTTTAATCTACATCTCGATATAATTAAAATTCTGAGGGATCCGCTGTAAGTGCTTGGCCAGATAGAATTAAACGGCTCTGTTTTTTCTTCTCATTCCTATTAGCACGAGCGTATCGTGGATTGCCTATTTGTTGTAATGTGAGATTTGTACATGATGATTTCGGGCTTCGTTCCACCACAAGTGCGTGTAATAAAACTCTATTTTGGATCAGACGCGTCGTGTTTAGCTGTTGCATGGCGTGCATCATCTCTGTGTGTGTGTGTGTGGGTGGGTGTGTTTCTGTGAGCGCGCGTGTGTGTGTGCGTGCAATGACATTACTCTTTATCGCGAATGAATCGAGTACTGGATATATCTTGCTGGATCGCGTACATTTGGCGGCAGGTGGAGCATGAGATGTTATTTTCAGAAAAGAAAAGGACAAACGTAACGCAGATTTTCGTAGTTTAGAGTTTACCAAGTAGCTTTCAGAGTCATAAACACTACAGGAATGTCTGCATTGTGGACTGACCGCAATGCGGACGTTTGTGTAAATGCCACCGCATACGTATCCACTAGACTGGTCCTTATAAGGGGTCAAAATCAAAAATTCATGACGGAGCCTGTCTAATTGGTACCAAATGGTGAAAAAAAAATTCCCTCATTTTTTCAGATTTTCATTACATCCCCCTAGTCTCCCTGTTTAGGCGGAAAGTTTCGAATTATCAAAAACTATGCTCATTCGCTAGATTTTGTACTGAATTTTACTTCAAAGTTGTTCGTAGGCAAGAAAAACCGTAATCTCGAATATTCAATGAGATTTACCTTGTTTTCGGTGAAAAAAAATATCGTTTTGTCAATCAGATATAATCTGAAGAAAAGAAAAATTAAAACGAAACACTAGCGTTCATTTAGTCAGCACTCTAACGGAATAACCCACCTGGCAACACAATGTAATATCACAGTCGATGGCATGCAAGTATTCAGGTGATTTTTTTACTGAATCCGATCACTTGTCATCGTAAAAAAAAAAAAAAAAAAATATAACGTATTAACGTAGGAAACGCTGCTCATGGCATGCCCCATTTGTGATTTTTTTAGTTTTCACTGAAACGAAGATGAATCTCATAGAATATTCCAGAATATGAACTTTCCTTTACCTACGAACAAACCTTGAAATAAGATTCTGTACGAAATATAGCGAATGAGCATATTTTCGAATAATTTGAAATTACGCCCCATCATGAATTTCTTTTTCGACCCCACATGTATAAGGACCACCACCCGCGCCATATGCACGTACCGCACATAGGAAAGGTCCAGACAAAAATTCAATTTTACGAACGCGCATACGCTGTATTCGAAGGAATACGGTAAATAAGAAACGGCAAGTATTGGGCAACGATTTTGGCCCAGCTTGGATCTACAAATTATAGGTGTGCCAGTTTTATTTTTAAGTATTTGGGAATAAACAGCGATGGCACGATTGCAGAATGAATGGTATTATACGTAACGGTTAGGATCTTCTTTTTAAGCTTCGATATACTATATTAGGCTTGGTAAATATACATGCATACGGTATAACATACACCTATATTATATGCATTGTATGGTAACAAAAATATGTATATATATACCTATATACGTGCATAAATATATAATTTTTTTCTTTTAACCGCTGCGGATCGCTGAACCAAAATCTCTAACTTATTTATTGTCTTGAATTCTTTTTCTTTTGAATAGCATGCACTCGATAAAAATCATTTTTACCGCATCGCAGCTTCTCAGTCATCCGAAAATTAAAATATAGGTTGTATACACATACATTTGTATGCATATCTCTCTCTCTCTCTCTCTCTCTCTCTCTCTCTCTCTCTCTCTCTCTCTCTCTCTCTCTCTCTCTCTTTTAAATAACGTATTGTGTTTTTATTTCTCATCTGTCACCTTTTTACTACTTTTTTCTCCGACTTCCAAGCTACAAAATATGATGGAGGTGCGGTCTTTGTCACTGGGTCGTTTGTATATAGAGTATACCTGATCATTATTGTACATCCGTAATGGTATAGAAACTAACTTGGAACAACGAATCTCAAATATTACATTATCGTGTGTATAATTTATGTGGAACTGTAAAAGGTAAACGAATTTGTTCAGCATTCAAATTGAATCAACTCCAGTCTTTTAACACTTTTAATCTTACATGCGGTAAAATTTAAATCCCTATCATGAGTCTCCCGTAATTTTTTTTCCACTGCCTCTGTATCCCGTCAACTGGAAAACTTACGTACCGTTCTTAATTCACGCGTGTAAATGTTCAGGAGATGGTTTTATTTATTTTTTTTTTTTTTTGCATCTCCCCTTAACCACTCGTTCTACTCAATGACTTTCGTTATCGTCGCCTTTTACTCTTCCAACTCATAGCGCGCATACCACACACATAATGTATAATTCTGTAACGTCAATCTAGAAGTTTCTTATAACTATACATAGGTACCCACTATGTAATACGAGAAACGATGTAGACAATTATGTGCTTGAAAATTTATGCAGTATAAATTTGAAACGAAGGATGAATCATTTCTTTAGTCATAGTTAATAGTATACATGTATGCATACATTATAAATATACTTATTAATTGATAGTTATCAACACATGATATACATAGAGTAGTGGTAAAAAACTTGGATTAGTATTAGGAAATTTCAAATTGCCAGTTGAAAGTTGATTAAAGATTGGAAGGCAATGGAGAGTAGTAATGGTTTCCTTTCCAGTTTGTTACATAAGAGAACAGAAATATTTTATTGTTTATAGCTTGAAGATTAGCCAAAAAGACTGTTATATAAGATGAATAATAATTTAGATATTGATTATGATAATTATAGTTATTATTTTTATTCTTGTTCTCATCATTAACCTTATTATTATGACTATTGTTACTATTACACTACCATAATTAAGATAATTATTCATTATTTTAGTATTCTCACAAAAACGTATCCGAGGTTGTATCAAAATCATTAAAGAGCCACATAATTCTGTATCTAGCAGCGTGTAATAATAATGGGTGATTATGCAAAGAAAAAATACAAAAAAAAAAAACAAACAAAAAAAAAAAAAAATTCAATAAAAAAAACATAGTCGTTATCTCGCTTCACATGCATTGCATATGAGTAATTGTTGACAAATCTTAAATCTTGGAATACTCGGATTGAACGGTACAAAGCGTTGAATTGCAACAAGATAGATGTAATTATGTTGATGAGAAATAATCGATGGATAGAGAATTGATATTGATAATGTTTGAAAAAGGGGCATATCCTCGATCTTTGAAAGTTGTCAATATGAGGCGGAAAAGGTTCATGGTAAGGTAAATCGAAGAAGGAAGGAATGAAAACAAGTAAAGAAATCGAGAAACTGTAAGGTTTTGTTCTTATGCTAACGGTGTGCTTTTCAATGGAGTATATGTACATAGTTGTTGCGCGAGTCAGGTCAAAAGTGACTTGAAGAACCGTTTAATAAACCTGAAACACTTACACTAAATGACAAACTGACGAAGCGTGAGACGTGGATGATCGAAGTGTGCTATTACATTACAGGCACGCTACACTCGGCGAGGGTGCAACTTATTTCACGGACAGTTCCAATTTCAAATCCCCGTCCGATCAATCGACAGGATAATACCTGCCCCAGTCGCCTTGCAGGATTCAACCCTACTGGGTGCCCTTACGCACCGGCCGTTAGATATTCGTACGAGCCAACAGCCGACATTCGATTATTTCGTATGAATGTCGTCTGGCAAGAGACTTGAATGGTGTTTGCTAATTATTTAAGAAACCGTAGCTGCATTCGCAACGCGGCTGTATTGTATGCTACGATTGACGTGATACAACGAGAAGGTACATTCAATCGCTAACCCATCATAGCATACCTCAACTTCATAACGCATATCTACATAATATTACGTATATTGTAAACGTTGTACATATATTATATCATCATTACTATAAAGAAACTAAACTTATGACATTTTAAACTACGTAGTTTCGTTAAGTAGCGGCTTAGATGTATGTAATCTATATGTAAACGTGCCCCACGATCGTAAATAAAGTCAACATTACTTTTACTTGGACGTGCATATTACCGAACCTGTTACGGACATGATTATGAGATTTGTATCCCAATAATTAGCATTTGGAGGAATCTACTATAAGTGCTTGACTATGGACTGTTGTTTTACTTCATTCTTATTTGAAATAGCGTACCGTACCGACTGGGTATTTAGTTTTCACATCTCTGAAGATTGCAGAATAGTTATTATGGAGAGTTACGCTGGTGAAACATTTGCGTTAAAATAATTGTGAACATCCAGTCATAGAAATGGATATTTGCTCAAATTGTATTATTTGCGATTGCTTTGACGTATTGTGTTTTTGACATTATCCCATACAGTACTCGTCGAGTGTTTCTCAATTCCAGATAAATAACGTAACTGTCATAAAATTCTTTGAACAAAGTTTCTGTAGCTATGGGAATATATATTCTTGGGCGCCATTGAAAATATTTTGCAACAACTCGAATGAATACGATAAAATATGGTCAGCGAGATTACGAAACGCCCAGTATGGAAATGAAGCACAAACTTGATTGCTTAACATCCTGTACATTACTTACGTATTAACAATAGCCTCATGATACAGGTTCTTTGTAACCAACTGTGGCCTGGTCATGCATATCGCATAATTTGATGGCTGATTTGTCACAGGTAACTGAATTCCATCCTACACGTCCAGTGAATTTTTACTCGGAAGCATTACTAGGCAATGCCATTCAATTCATTTCTCATCCACCTGATTGGAGTTAGGATTTTGCGATCTATGCAACTTCTCCAATATTATTAAGCTCAGCGATCCATTTAAATGAACGAGGAGCCTCTTTTAATCTCAAGATCGGAGATTAGGCTTGAAAGTATTGATGAAAATTGATGAATTACTTTCAATATTCTTCCTACAAGATTGTACACCAGTTTTGAAATTTTTTTTTTACAGAGTGTCTCTGAAACAAGTTCAAGCGTGTTCGCTTAAAATGCACACTGTTTGAAATGAAGTGTACAAGCTTATTCATGTTAATCCAGTTTGCCCTTATTATGTCTGTAAAATTTTCTCAGGGTTTCCAATCAATCGCTTTTGATCTACTATTCAATATTTTTACATTTTCAATTTTTATTTATTTACTTTGTAATGAAAACTTTTACAATATTTGCGAATTCTTACTGGTAGAATTTCTATGCTTCTCCAGCTCCTCTTTATCGCTAAAATATTCATAAGCGTTATCCGGAGTATCAACGGTGAGCGGGATTTTCGACTTAAATTGCGGTGCTGGATCGTCCGGTGTTTGTGGACGGGGTGCAATATGCTGGTATATCGCCATCGCCTATATAGTACCAGAAGAGTAGGTTAATTTCATGCTAGTTGAAATGTGGCAAAATAGAGTATGTATCATCAACTTTGACGAGTGCAATCATCGTAACACTTGAATAATAACTTGGAAGATCGGACGTAATTTAGTGTACATACCTGTCCAACAATGTTGGGAACATCGGCAGGGTTGCTCGGTAAGATCATAGTGTTGTTAGTTTTGGCTAGTTTGTTGAATGCACGAACGTATTGCTCGGCGATGCTGAACGATGCGGCATTTCTGCCATTTTCCAAACCCAAAGATCCGGCAACAACCTGTAAACCTTTGGCTCTCGCCTCCGCGACAGCTAACATAGCCGCTGCTTCGCCGTTCGCCTTGTTGATTTGTTCCTGTTTCTCAGCCTCTGGTCATTTGGATTTTGTATTTGAAACATGAACGAAATGATTATTACAACAGCCAGATTAACCTGAATAGCTACAAGTATTGCTTCACTCGGTAAAGATGAAGATGTAAATGAATGAAAAATCATTGGATGTCTCAACGCTTGTATGCAGCAGTTGGAATAATTTTCGAGAAAAAAAAAAAAAACATGGTACTCAAAATTACCAGACGCGAGGATTCTGGCCTGACGTTTTCCCTCTGCAACATTTATGTCAGCTTCTCTCGTACCCTCAGATTCCAATATAGCAGCCCTTTTCTTTCTCTCTGCTTCTACCTGCATTTGCATGGCTTCTTGTACTCTCACTGGTAGTTTAATGTCGCCTGAAAGAGAATTAATTGTGTGTCGCATTTGAGATAGTTGGTAAAAAAGTTGACTTCAAATGCGACCTGTCGGTGCTACTGCGACTGACGGGTAGAAAGAACTTTACTCACGAATTTCATAACGAAGGCAAGTTATTCCCCAGGCTTCGCTGGCCTTGTTTATACTTTCTACAATGGAAACGTTGAGTCCCTCTCTTTCTCTGAACACTTTATCTAGCGATATTTTGCCTAGTTCCGATCTCATTGTTGTTTGCCCCAGCTGAACGATTGCAAACTCAGGATCCTCAACTCCGTAAGATGCCAGATACGGGTCGTTCACTCTCAAATACAAGACGCCGTCAATGTTTAAGTTGACATTATCTGAAAAGTTATTCATGACTTGATAATACTGAGTAATAGTTGGCGATAGAATCATTAAAATGATAAGCAGATAGGTATGGTGCTACAGTTGAGGCGAGGTTCGAACAACTTTGCATGTAGATCAGAATTTCCTGGCTTGTTTCAGTTTGCTAGGTTGCGATAAATCACCGAGCTGTGTGGTTGTTGTTTTATGGAACTGCTGAAAGTAACGTATCAGTACTACCTAGCGTGATTGCGCTTTGTTTGGGAACATCGATTGCAATTTCTTTTAGACTCTGCACGTACTTCACTCGGTCTATTACAGGAATTAGAAGATTAACTCCTGGCTCCAAGATTCTGTGAAATTTCCCCATCCTCTCTACGATCCATGCCTAATGAAAATGATACTATACAATTAAAACTGAACATATTTATTTGCTGACATTACTTGTATGCCTCTATCAATAACTGCTATACGATGCGCATATTGCGCAAGATGACGGAAACAATTGTTCTAACCTCTTGTTGAGGGACGAACATGACGATCGTGTTCATCGGAGTCGAGGAACTGTACCGATGCGGGATCTTCGGTTTGATCGAAAGGATACGCACAGTGTCCTGCAAAAAACAAACATTATTTAAACCAAGTTAATAGAATTCTCTGAGACATTCACCAACGCAATCAGTCTGATTTATTTATTTTTTTTTTTTATGCAGACTACGAATTTAAATTTCGATAAAAGTATTGTCAGAATTATGTTGGGTTTACATACTCTGGCTATGCTAATACCCCGAAAGAGTGAATTCGTTGTTGAAAGCATAATTTTTTTTTTTTTGTTTTTTTGATGTCGCGTCCGATTTATTAATCACACAATCGGGATCTTAGTTTTTGGTTTGCAAAACTCAAATAAGAATGGGATAACCCAACCATTACATTCGGTCTCGACACCCGTTTAGGTTATGTATGGGGCAACCTAGATGTTGGCTAAACTGACGTTTGTCATCAACTCGAACCATGGCTGTGTTCCGAAATGTACTTGCAGAACTGCCACACATCACGCAGTCGACTAACTGTAAACCGCGTTCCGTTTCTACATGGAGACCAGAGTCCGATCTCTACATAATACGATAGCTAGAGCACACAAGATGCGATCTTCATTAACACAGTGGTATGACATGAGAGCAGTATTAGCGTTATATCTAGGCGATATAAGCGAAATGGAAATTATGCACAACAACAAGAGTGCTAATATTCCAACTCCTGGTGAGCTTGCTCAATTGTTGCACATTCCATAATTTTTTTTATCATACAGGCTTGGTTATCACGATGTTGTACGGTGTATTCGCATACGATGGGATCGCCGTAGCAGTAAAAATACGTAAATAACAATCACAACCCAAGAATCCAAAAGGAATTAGTAGAGAACAAAAAAATAAGGAGTACGGAATATGAAGAGCGACAACACAAAATAATAATGGAATTATCCGGACCAGACGAATCGACGAATAATACTTGACTGGGCTGTTGACTTGCCAGTCTCAAATTCATCTGACAATAAGAGATGTTTTCTTCAAGTTGTACGCATGTCAAATTGTTGTCCGATATTGTATCAATGGTGTAAGGAATTGCGTACATTTTTAAACTGCGTTCCGACGTCTTACAGCCGTAGGGGAAGGTGACAGATCTCCTTCTCTGGGGGAGTAATACAATGGTATGTAGGCAACGTGGCTCCGGTGACAGCGACGAGCAGCCAGGATTCGCAAACAATGGATTAATCGCATTCTCCCGTCAATGTGAGTAAGACAAGATGGTATGCAGCATGACACCGTTAAAAAAGATAAAAGTTGCAGTGCGGGTGTCAATTATACAAAGAATTGGCTGGTGATCCGTACGTCATCAGCAGCGTAAAACGCCCGTCCATCATACAATACGTTCTGCATGAAACTCGTTTACTTCGGCGTTCGAACCGTCACAATGAAACACTATATGACACGTTGCCAATTCACAATCTGGTGATTGCAGTGTGGTGTGATGCAGTGTTCGGCAAATAAAAATCAAGTCAATCGACCGCATATCATGCCAACAGAGATTGAAATGGTAGGCACACTTCAAACGATCGTTCAACAGGGGTGACATCGTAAGTCTCTGGTGCAGTACCGATCATTCGATTCAACGAAATCATGGAATGAAAATGAATGAGTTTATCGATTTCGGGAGAAGATATTGATAATTCCAAAAGTATATAAGTTTAAAATTGTACTCACCGAAATGTACTCTATCGTTTACGCCTTGTCCGAATACCTGTCTCCTGCAAGAAAGAACCACCATAGCATTTGTTGGCGGGATTACAGTTCCCGTATATTTTCCATTCAACTTGGATGCATGCTATTTGCGCAAGTTGCCCCGATCGTAGAATTCGTCACGGTTTCCCCTGCAGTTGGCTCTTCGTAAAGAGGGAAAAAAAATAACAAGGAATGAATCATACATCGTGATACACTTCTGTCAAGTATACATGCATAATATATACGCATGCTTACGGGGGTAATTTTTTCGCAGATGGACTATGCCTGTAATTTTCACGATTTTTTCAATCAAGTGAACACGTTTTTGTGTCAGACAATCCCCGCGTTGACTGAAGATCGCTCAAGACAGCGTCATTACAAATGGGACGTTACCGAGCTGGGAAGGTCGGCACAACTAAGCGAGGCACGATGCGAGGTGCTTCCTGTACAGAAACCTACCGTTGGCGAATCAGTTAATGCAGGGTCCTGCTATTACCTTCACGCTCGCGGCACTCTGTCGCTTGCTTCAAAAGATACCCCTGGCTGACTTTCTTCAGCAATCCTCCTCAATCAACCCTCCCCGCAATAGCCGGCTCTCTTTGATACGATATGGCTAATCAATCGCTCATTGTATGTATGCTTGTTTGAAATCGCATCTTCGGCATACATAGACGATGCACTTCGAAAATCGATACTCCTGCTCCCGTAAATTTAAACGATACAGAAAAATCTGATATGTGTTTACTTGTTTGAATTCTCATGTACGCAGGTGTTCGCGAAAAATGGTATCAGATTTTTGTACGCATTTAGATATAATACTCTTCGTTGACTCAAGATATAGTGATGCGCATAATTCCATTAGCAATAGTCAATAGTTGATCTGTTCTTATCGATATCACTTACATTACACTTGATACGTTGACACATGATCAATCGTGGGAATCCTGAGATCATTAACGATCGTGTTCCAAGTTTGTTCCCACATATCAGACACTTTACTAATTGGCACAGCGACGGCCACTGTTAAGAAAGGCCAGATACGTGTCTCCAGAGTGTCAATATTAAAAAGCCCAAGTCCTGTGTTAAAAAATTTCTCATATTTTTATTACGGAGATAAGCCTTTCTCAATAGTGATACTGGATGGGATCATTTTATCAATTTCATTTCGGCGAGAATAGAGACTTGATTAACTCCCGGAAACTGTATACGGAGGACATACTCGATACATCGGGTCGATCCCCCCCCTCGGGGATTAGGGCAACACGAGTCACGCAACACTTGGATCGGCCCGAGTATAAGACAGAGTTCACCAGACATCCCCGGCGGGTGGGATTCGAAAGGATGTAACTACTTTTTGCTGCTTCTTCGGATCGATGATGTAATTTCTAATTAAGCAGACAGGACGTTAGTAGGCACCGGAAATTTTATGATCAAGATGTTGAGCTGCGATTCGATTGACTAATTGACATCGTCATAGATAAGTAGCTGTAAGAAAAGTTGAGATTACCGTATAACGAGCAACCCACATTCCTATTGATACAACGGAACGTGGCCAATGCTTTTGAGCCTATCTCCTCTATTCTTTAAGCATGATTGATTTTCGACGATGGCAAACCCGCGCATACCTACATTCAATTTAACGAACCTGTTACTCCCAACGGTGACATTTGCGTATAGCATTTTTCTGCAGTAATTAGAAATCGTGGACAATAATCGATTAAATACAGCGGTTTGCAGCGGTAAGCGTAGAACCGCATTTATAATTGTGGTAAGGTACGCGTTGGTCTTGAAATGCGGAGTAGAACGCGGACAAGTGCGTAAATGGAACTCATTCATTTTGGCCGACCCCGTAACGTCGAATTCAGCCCTCTGTAGAGAAACAACCCGCTCACTCGTCGAGTCATGGCGTCCGGCGGTGTGGGTATGGTGGTGGGGTGCACGCCAACTCCAGTGCCGTCGCGACGCCCGCGTCCCTCGGACGCGTTTGCTTCGTATCTCTTGCACAATCGTCAATATTCTCCGTCACTGCGGTATAATCGGTGAGGGATGCTCTCGCGAATCATGCTGAATTATAACCTTGGTGTGGCTAAGACATCTGTAAACACGATCGTGAATTATTTACCACTTTGAAGGTTGAAGCTGATGTTTAGAAGCATTGTGAGATTCTTAGTATCTGTACTCGTATTCGAACTGTACAAGTATTTTGATTGATTGTGCAATTAATTATCTTTTCATGTGTCGTCGCGGTGCAACGAAGAATGAAGATATTTTATACTTGCTCTTTCGATTACCGAGTTATTTTTATTTAATGTCGTCTCCATTCGATACCATCCCTCGTTGCGTATTAAAAACAAAGGACAAGTGTCGAGCCTGCAGTTCAGCCTCTTGTGTTTAAGAGCAAACCAATAAAGGATTCTACGATGTATGGGGCAGAAGCATTCTCAGTCTGGTGAGTTATGGGCGTTAATTGATCGTATTTAAAGGTACACATGATTTCGGAAAATGAATATTTTGATTTCAATCAACGTTATTGCGCACTAGCGTGTACCTATGTAGATTTCCGATTATTCTACCACGAAAAGTCATGACGGCGGAAGTGTATTTATTTATTTTTTTTTATATTTTCAATAGCCCTTCATTCGTTTACGAGATTATTCCTGAGCTATTTTCATCACTTTGGCGTAATTCAAAGTGCCATTAAATTTTTCAATTACCATACACGGCTAACGTGTCACTTCACTTCGAAGGCAGATGATTTTTTGGCCGTGTGATTCGCGAGACAATTTGCAATTTAATAACTTGCATCAAATAAAGTATATTGTCGCCTGTAAAAATTCCAACAAACTTCGACCAAAAATGTATGCCAAACGGATTGAACAATGCACTTGATGGTAAACTCGCCGATTTAGAGATAATATCGTCCTAATGGAACTAAATAATGTCAATGATTTGGAAGGACTCTTGAAAGGTTTTATCTCCTTCCCATCGATAATGACAATTTCATTGATTAAAGAAGAGCACGTCCACGGCAGTGAAGAACTATTTAATCTGTCGGCGTATGTTGTAGTACGTATCATGACTTTGATAGTTGTCTCGTTATATCCGCATGCATGTGGAGATTAACGCGGTAGCATATTCCTTGCCGCCAGTTGTCGTAATTGAGGTCTACTTGGCAAGGAATGGATTAAAGCGAGGCAGAGAAAATATCTCACCCCAGGAATTTTGCCCCTAGGCAACCCGCCAACACCATAACGTTTCTGCGAGTCTGTGACTTCATTTTCTCTCAGAACTGCGTACCGTCGTTAGTGTAATTGCACGAGCCACTATAATTATACGAATCCAATTTTCCCCAATTAGTGCGGAGTCTGCTCACCTGGACGATTTCACTCTCAAAGAACTTAGCCAGCGTTCTTGGAAACATTCGAATTTCACGCGAAGAAATTCAAAAAATTATGATTGTACGATCAAATTGCACATCCGGAAAACTGATGGACAGCTGCGATCGTGTTCTAGCAATAATTATTTCACATTTTGCAAACTCCATTACCGATAATAATCATTATACCAAACACAAAAAATCCATTGTATGCAAGTCTTTAATTCTTTGTATCGCCGGTATTCTCTTACAGGAATTATATGAAGAAGCTGATATTCATAGCAGATCAAATCAATGTTGGATATCGCTTAAAAGAAGTAGGAAATTTAATCGGGCCTTCATATCCAAGCTTATCAGCTATACTTCTAGTTTCGTTCCGTAATCAATTGTCATTACCTTTTTTTTTTCCATTACCCGTTCATCTTTTTTACTCAATGGAGATCGTTATTTCGCATCTTGTATATAAATAACGTAGTCGCATAAATGTCCCGAGATTTCTATTTACTCCCGTTACTGTGATCAGGAAATTGAGACTGCCCTCGTAGAAATCTCTTCTCCCCCTGATTGTTAAGAGAAACATGAAAAATCCATTTGCGGTAACAATTACGGTATCACGTTCAGACAGATTAGTCACAGACCCTACGGGTTATATCGGAGCCGAACTTTATCCCTACGCGTGTCGTGAAATTTGGTGATATTTTCTGTAATATGCCGAGAACCTGGTTCCTTCTTTAGCATAATTTCAACATCCAAGTATATACCTTGATTGAATTATGTAGATTGTAGATCTGTATTCGAATAAATAGGCATATCCAGGGCTATGCTTGGGACAACGTCGTCGTGTAATTATTTACATTCGTCGAGAACCCATTTCATTTGGATGATTAAATTTTGAGAAATTTAACGTTGAACGTTGAAGAACGTTGCCTTTGAAGGTATTGAAAAAATCGAGGAAAGTAACAAATGTAATTATTCCGCGTATAACGAATGTAAAAAATAAAAAAAATAACCCTTGACGTGCAGAAAAGCAGAAGGTCTGGAGAATCAAACGAGGCACTGGAACCCTGTTCCTCCGAGAAGAAAGGATTCATTGGTTAGTTATCTCAGTTACGAACGAAAATTCTGTGCATGGTAAAAGCGTGTCAAGTAAAAGAAGTGACACGGTACGAGGCTGGCTGATAAGTAGATAGGTTATAGTATACATACGTATGCCGAGAGTATTTACACCTGCCTGCGTACACAGAGTACACTTTACCGAGAAATATACCTGAACGTTTACCTCAACCACGTACTAATGATTGTAGAAGGATAGCTAGACAATCCGGCATATTGAACATGGCAACGATAGATGGCATATTAATTAAAACGACTTGGCATCGGCTGGGAACTCGCCCGATGTCTTTACAAAATCATTGTGATTCAAACCGTTCAGCGGCATTGTGTTTCTCTTGTATTATCGCGAAGATGTGTTTTGTATTTCCGTTGCTGTTTTCAACCCCAAGTGTTTGTCTCCGTTTTATTCCAAAACTGCTCTCTACGTAGTACTCAACAACACGTTCTAGGCATTTTCCACCACTGTTGCTGTACCGCGAAGCGTATGAAGTGTATCCTCTCCCTTGTAGACAGCCGCAGGTACGGTTCAAACACGGAACCCCTGTAATAGCATCCAGAACCCTCGACACCGTTTTCCTCATCCACCCTTCCTGACCATCCCCGCCCATCCCTCTCCCTATCTCTGTCTCTCTTTTACTTTCCCCCATAAATGAATCCGCCTATCCGTCCTCTCAACCTCACCTCACCTTATCTTTCTTTATTCTTTCATCCTTAACCGTGATCGAAACCCGTCCTTGCCGTTTATGTATTCTCCGGCTGGCTCAGGCCAGTGCACCCTGTTGGGGTATTGATAATATTAAATATGTAGGGAAAGTGGATATACCGTGACTGCGTACCCTGCCACAGGATATTGATTTGGCATTGAAAGTTCATACAACGTGGAAGAGAATCATTTCTTTCCATTTCTGGCTCATCGGATTGCCCTGACGCCCTAACTGTAAAATCTTTCTACTTCCCATCTTGTTTACAGATACAATTCCGCACAGTAGAGAAAATTTGATGGGAGCTGAAAAATATCGCTGACTGTTGCCTTATACACCTCACAGAATCGTCGTATCATTCGTATGATATCTAGCTGGCTTCACGCTCACTCGGAATCATCATTGCCCACCGGTTGCATACGATATTTTGCAAAATAACAATGTAAAATTAGGCAATTTCGACCGCCTACTGAAAATGAATGAAAGACCCCGTTTCTCAATGAATGACGTACGCTTTGGCAAATAGCGATTAGGGAAAATTTGCCCACCTGTGGAAAAATATTTCGCCTTTTCACCATCCTTCTTCAAAAATGATATACTTATTTTGACGATGCTTCGATTCTTTGGTAATTTTCTTAACGGTGTAAGTATGAGCGGATGCCACCGAGGCGAGAGCACGTAGCCCGATGCAGGTTGGTGCGTTCAGTCGATAACACGGGTCGAGTTCATTCCCCTTGTGTACCGGAGTTTTCTCTCCTCCTATCACGGGACTTGTAGGGCAGCCCTTGCTTCACACGTCTACCGGGATATACTCGATGTCAAACAATTCTCGATCGTGACGCGTTCGACACACTGGTTATACATATATTGCGGTCAAGCATGCATCATACGATCCGGGCTGATTCTTATTATAATGTAAAGATGTGAAATCCGCGGTACAGATGCCTACGCATGCGTCGACACGTGGCGGGGATTTATGCGCTCGTCTGGACGCCTTGTCAATCGCTGCGAAATTCTTCCCTCGATAATCTATTGATCTCCACCGATGGATAAACTGGACAATACAGAGTGCATAGATGATGCAATGACATCGGGTCAGATTTTAATATTTGTCAGTGGGGTACAAACAGATTTACATTTGTTTTGTTTATGTACATACAAAACTTCTCTCGTATGTATTCCTATGCGGATATAGATGTGCTCTAGCCGCAACCGATAATCAAACGGTACGACCAATCCCTACCTTGTTCGCTAAATTAATGAGGTGAAAAAGTTGCGGAGAACAGAAAATAAAAATCGTCGAACATCATGATCGGTTGTGGTTTCAGATCCGTTTGTAGTTTCACAAGTACGTCAGCGATTGGATATCTGGCAGGCTCTCAATGCGGCTCTTTTAACATTGACCTAAAACCACCGGATTCTGTATAGGCAAATAACAGTTTTGCGAAGATATATAAATTTAGTTGCAGGACGTCTCGTTTCTTTTGGATACCGAAATGTGTAAACGCAAGGGCTATTCAGGCCGGTATACCGAACAACGGGGATATCTGGAAAATGGCGAAACAATTCATTGTCAATAACATTATACCGATAGTCGCATAGGCATCCCTTCGCTTGAGTACTCGTAAAAAAAATTCAAGTCCGAGTCAATATTTGACGGAAATTTTCTAGTTTAGGGTCATTGGCAAAGTCATTCCGCGACTTTGATTTGTAAAAGAGATATGTAGACAGTTTTCCGTCTATAGAGGCTGTTTGTCAGGTATCACGTGCGTCGCATCTCGCGGATTCAAGCAAGTTAATAGCGAAGGGTAAAATCGGTTTCCAGTTTAACCCTGTGATTCGATGGCCCTTATTTTGTCGTAAGCCTTCGTTATACTTATCTTGAGCTCTTCTTCTCTATTGGACAGTCTGTCATATTCACCCCTTGTATCGACTCGTGGTTCCTTTCTCGGTTGTTTCTCGATGTGGACTTTACGTGGCATCATGAACACGTTGTCAAATGCATAAACGATGTAGATGGGTGCGACTACGAAACTTTGAACGCTCACCTGGCCCGACGAAAGTAATATCTCGTCAGAGTAAGACCGAAGGGCCTTCTAATTTACCCAAATTTCACAAGTGTGGGTTCAAATGATTTGTTCAAGATGTTCAGAGTAAATTAATCGATAACCATCCATCGTGATGGTGCTGATGAATGGTGATGATGAACAGTGGACGTTGCGTTGTCCAGCATATACTCAATTTCTGTCTTGTGGTTACGCTGGAAAACCAATTTTTTGAAACTACGCGATGCTCGTTGATTGAATCGGATTTGAAGACAGTTTTTATTGGATCAAAGCCAAATTTCTCATACCGAAGTCTTTGAGGTCGCCGACTACGAGTTTCGTATGAAAATTTGAAACCACAAAAATAGTGGATCCAATATGGCCGACGGAAGGCACGAAATTTCAAAATTTTTCTGGAAAAAAGTTTTTACTCTAATCCACGTGTCTGATTTTCGAGACATAGGATGCGACAGCTGAGAGGCGGCGGGGGGAGGGTAGGTATGTCTACCGTAATTACCACTAGACGTGTATGCCGTAGGTATGACGCCTCTGTAGCGTTCGCGTAGTTAAGTGTTGGTACACGCAACGAACGAATTCGTTACGTTATCCGGTGACAAGACTGAAAAATACAAACGGAAGATCGTCGTGATTCCTAAGGCTTCGGGCGTAGGATTCTGTGTAATCTCTGGTAGAGACGAATTTATTTCATGTCAGTAGCAACCGAAAAATGATCGTTTCATTCCTGTTCCAGAGCATCTCAACTTCAGAATTTGAGTTTCGCTCGATCATGCCCCTGTAAGTAGTCGATCACATTCTTCTAATTTTTACACATAAAAGGATCATCGCCTTCGTTAAGCTTCAGACTTTATATACTAGTACATAAAAGTGGATTACAGAAGTACGGTAAGTAAATATTATATATATATATATATATATATATATATATATATATATATATATATATAAGCTGTTTCCACAGCCCTTGGCGAACCGATGCACAAGGTGGAGAGAGTCAAAGTTTTTTCGTCAACATTTCGTATTAGCTCAATCGATAATACCTACACGTGTAGGTATACAGTTTTCACCACGATCCGTTGACGCACCCAGTCACGCCAGGTCATTATAGGTCACGCGAACTAGCGTGACTCGAGTAACCTCCCATCCCCTTCCATCCCTAGGCTGCCTCACCCGCCCTTAACATACGGTTCCTCGCAAGTAGTCGACATTCAGAGATATTCTCCTCTCACCCGCTAGATTGTTTTATTTTTAATCACATCACATCGGCTGGCTACAGTTTTGCATATTTGCATCTAGGTATATATGTAGATGTCCCATGAGTTTATCCAGAACATCCTGTTCATTCGGTGTGAAAAAAATCGATCGGAATTTGTGGGGATGCCAACTTTGGATTTGATTGGCGGAAATACAGTTTCAATCACTGTTCCACCATCGCCGCATCGCTCGGTACGAATATCCGATGCTGATCACCAACAAAACATATGCGACCGAACGCCTTATTTATATGCGCAGAGACGTTGAAAAGAAAATTTCACGCGTAGTTTGAACTGAACTGTATCGCTCTCTTGAAAAATTTGACGAAACCCTGGGCGAATTTGGAAGACTGGTCGGCCGCGGTGTGTGAAACGGTCCCACCGGATCGATGTTGAGTCCATTAGGCTTGGCTAGGCAGGGCTGACGTCGCGTTGGCCGGGAAGCCTTTTACCTTTGCTACAGCTATATAATGCACACATAGATTCTGAAAATGTATCGATGTGCCGGGGGTTGTCCGCGAGTGAAGCTCTTATTCTTTACCGTATATGTATACGCTGGGACTGTGGCACTGTAATACAAGACGAGCAATTTATCCGGTTGGAAATCCGACCTAATTACCACCATTTCCCCTTGGTAAATCCGTCTTGGTCGAGGCAAGTGGAAAAGTATACGAAAATCGAAAACTCGGCTTTCTATCAACAGTATCCAACAGTATGTGGATTCACGCCACACGGTGGTATACTCTAATTCAGCACCAACCCCGCATGTAATGTCCGAAGTAGGCGACCCTTTCCACGAGTGCGTTGCCATGGTTACCGCGGTGGGAAGATACGCCGCGTTATGTAAATCTCGTTCATGAAGAACCAAAGCCGATTAGTAGAACGTACGTGTTATGTAGGTACAGTTTCGGTCCGTTCGGAATAACGACTTCTGCTCGGATGTTGTCCGTCTCGTATACGATGTATAATATGTGTCCAAGTATCTTACAGGATTCAATCAATTTTTCGTAACCTTCCACAGATTTGATACGCATTCTCGTTTCACTCGTTCATTGTTGCGTCCAGCCCGGAGATTCCACTCTGTGCCCGTACTTTTGTCAGTTATTTATTGTATCCATGCCCCCGCTATAGTTTCAGCGTTAATAATCCAAACTTAATTGGTACACGAACTTGAAACTGTACCGGATAAGACGACACGTAAATACATTGCCAGGTTACGCTACCGTGACTGGTTATAATATATCAACGGTCGGTTCGTTTAACTCGAGTTTATCGTTGCTTCGTTTGAACAAATTGGAATTCCCGCTTCTAGGCTGACCTCGAAGCTAACATTGTTACAGTTTGTCAGAAAATCTTTCCCCGATTTATTGCGTATGAGCATTCCTTAGAAATCTATCGACTACGTACCGCAGCTGTATTCACATGCAATGCAGCACGTTAATAAATACTAGCGATTATTCCCTCCGATGTGGAATAAATTGGAAATATTTCCTCACCGTGTGTCGACGATTCGCATAAATATTGTACAAATGCCTGGGTACGATATAACGTACATATCCGGTTCGTCACGAAGGCGGAATAGAAGAGCGCAATATCGATTATTGCGTAATGACTAACTGGCGCTGGGCGACAGAAGCTGCGGGAACAAACTGCAGAGTTGGGGAGAAGTGCGACCGGTGGGTGAATGCGAATGGGGCTCCACAGGGAGAGCAGTTTTCAAAGGAGCAGGCCTGCCTATAACGTATATGTAGGATATTCGTCCGCTTGGCGAAGAATCGGGAGGGGTGAATTGGGGATCAGGGGAGTCCCGGCACGTGTCGAGGGAAGACCATTGTCAGGCAAACGCTCGCAAATCGCGCCTACGAATTTATTCGCTTAGTTTTAGCTCAATTGTACAATTAGCTCGGCATTGCCGTGCGATTCTCATTTATTATGAAATAATCGGCTTATCGTTCAATTTTTAATCCAATATCGCACCTCTTTTTAAATCAAATTAAAAATACTTTTTCACAAGCTGAACAATGTTCACCGCTGTGTTGTCCACTAGAGCGCGTGCAATGCGCGCGGTAACTTTTTCCCAAAATATTATTGCATTCGCTGACAAGGACAGATGTGTTTCCCCAGTTTTGTTACGCTGTTTAGAGTCAGCTCGGACCGGAAAATGATAGTACATTATGTAACAAGGGAATAAAGTCAAAGATCAAAATCGAGTGTGAATTGAAATTCAAAAATATAAAATACAAAACAAGTTCAGGTGAAATTCGGTACAATGTATAACAATATATATGTTCGGTGAGCAGTCTTTCCAAACGGTTTCAAGCAATATCATATCATTTCGTTGCGTTGGTTTATTTTTCACCTCGTTTGAAATGGATGCCAGGATTTGTCCTCAAGTTGACGGTGATAAATTTCTAGGTGCTTGGGGGCATGGCGCGTCAAACGATGCAGCCCGGAGACTGGTAAGAGCTAGAGGCACCCGGGCACTCCTTTGCAGGCGCTCCCATCCAAGACGAACAAACAAACTTGAATTTCCGGTTGAGCAATCTGCTAATGAAGCGATCGTTGAGGCCTCCCTCAATTACTTTTCCCCTTTCAATGATATCCCAATCAGAGCGGGTATAGGAATACTTTTTACAAACATGTATGTACATTTATGTTGATGCTTCGTTATAATTTCAGTCGAACGATTGTACTTCTGCTTGTTTGAAAACTCTTCTGCCTCTTGTCACTCTCGATTGTCTAGACCCCTGCTCAGAGGTTCACAGCAAGGGATACAAGGTATTCAAGTCGTCACGTAACGCTTTATACTTTTGCATTCGGGCTCGGTAGTCGTTACTACGCGAAAGGGTTAATTCGGGATCCCAAACGTGCCAAAATAAAAACAATATATGTTAAAACAATATATATATATATATATATATATATATATGTAAGTTTGTGGCCTGTTTACCCAAACTTATCTCTGAAAAACAACAAACACGCTGAACGGGTTACGGAAAGGATAACCAAGAGTGACCATCGCGGAATCATCGCCTCGGGAGAGAGGGAAGTGATTGACAGGCGCTCGAGACATCCACTAGTGTTATAGTGGATACTCAGTAAAATATATTGTAAATTATATTGTAAACTTATTCTTTTCATTGTCAACTAAGCCTATAATCCCGATCGTCAAAACCGACATTGTTGTTGATTTAGGTGACTATAAGTGTTATAATTATTTTTGTTATTATTTATGTAATTATTTGTAATTGATGTTAATATAATGTTCTAGTATCGTTTCTACATCAACCCAAGTCGTTGAGACTCAGGAATTATTATTTCCGCAACCCTTTTAAGTTATAAGAGTCACGCTTATAACTTAAATATATATATATATATATATATATATATATATATATATATATATATATATATATATATATATATATATATTTGCATGTATAACGGAAAGAAAGATCAGAGGATGCCTCGCTTGCATTCGTTTAATTGATTCCGTAAATTAAACAATCCTTTCGACTTGAACAACCTGAACGTAAACTCAGTTGTGTACAACGTATATCCATTTGATTACCGCGAGGTGCAGGTATAAGCCCCATAGGTATTAATACGGAACGTTAATTCTCACTGTTTCAAACCCTGCGAATTCTATTGCGGTGCTGATGTCATACGTATACGTATCACCTTACGTGATAGTACAAAACATAATTCAAAACGAAAACCTTCCCCCTGTATTTCTCTGGCGAAGAACATAGATAAGTGGTCAACTCAAAAGACCGCGGGAACTTGATATTGCCGCGAACAATATTGTTGTGGACTTGATATTACCCTGACCACTCACACTTCCGGCACAGCAACAAGGATTTCGACTTTGGTGCATCTTGATATTTGAACGATTTAATTTATCTTATTTTGCATCGATAGGGGTTCGATTTAAATGATTCAACTACCGCCACGTCAAGGAATTCGATCCTCGACCTTATCGGCCCAATCCGGACCGTCGAATGTTTATTTGCGTCAAACCACCTCGCGGGGAATACAGACTAATTGAATAAAATGATTTATATTACATGCATTAGATGTGCCGAATGGCGTGATATTCCTCTAGTGTAGTACATTGGCAAGATGTATTTCTCGAGAGTTGTTGCAGAGTAAGATAATAAGCCGCGGTCCAACCTTGCTAAACGGTCGTGATTCCAGTTGGATTTGCAATTTAAATGATTACTGAGTATACAATGTTCGCAGTGCAGGTGCGCTCCCTTTAAGATCACGGGCTCCTCTCAATAGTTAACTGCGAACCCAAATTAGGACGTAACAAAGGCTGGCTTATACTGAATTAATGTTTAAAATTAAATTCACTCGTTTCTTACGGGCCGGAGTTAACGATAAGTGATCTTGCATAAATTTCAGTAGCTCGGTACGATTTTGAAGCAATCTAAAGAATAGAAAAGTAATGCCGTTTGGAAAATATCAATTACCGTGTAGGTATGATCAAGCTGTATCCGAGAATGAAAATAAGCTTCGAAAATATATTGAAAACGAAGTGTCGAAGAGTGAAAAAAGCGAAGCTAACCGGCTAGGTACAGTGTGTCTATTTGGTATATAGGCGTACGACTGAGTTGTCGAAAGTCGCGTAAATTAGAAGCGAATTCGGCGCTGAGAACATAAGTCGCCAAAACAATGACCCAAAAGCTAAAGTAAAGTTGCCAAAACTTTGAGCTTGATGTGGAAAATTGTGGCAGCTACAAAAAAAAAAAAAAAAAAAAAAACAGCACTCGCCTTGTAGGCTACGCTTAAACCAAAAAACGACGCTCGGGTCAGATAAAATTTGTGCATTTATTGGCGCAGACGATAACAACGGGAGACGGAGGGGCCCGTTTAGAGAGGAATCCACGGTATGTTCGGTAATACCTACTTCGGCGTGATAGAACTCTTTCACTGCGGAACATTCGTATAGATCCGTTGACGTAGAAAATCCCGTTCGTATCGCCCGGACACGGGAGTAGTCGCATGCGGAGTCACGTCGGCCATCGACTGTATCCAGCGGAGATAAGGTCAGTGTTTGGTTAGACGGCGCACCACATCTTATATCCGTGTCATGTAATATGTAGGTAATTAATATATGTACGTATGAGTACAGCGGAACTCGGCAAACAGCGTTAGCTGAACGACGCCAATCAAGTTTAATTTTTTCATTCATTTTTAATATTTTCATAATTTGTTTATTACATCACATTCTTGTATCTTCAAGTTCCCTTTTTTCTGAAAATACCGAAGACGCTGTGTTTGGTGACTGATGGTCGTTTGGATATCGCGGCATCGTAGTTTCTCGAAATCGCCGCGATCTATCGACTCATGGCAGCACCGATGCCTGATCTCTCGCGGACCGTCGTCGCGGACGAGTGAGCGGGCGAGCGGGCGAATTCTGAGCAGTCGTCGGAACGGCGAGCTTCCGAAAACACGTTCACGGCGAGGCGTAAGGCCGATACACATCCAACCTAAACGAGGTTGGCGAAAACAGTTCTTGTCATAGAGATCGAGAGAACGGCAACGGCTCGAGATTATCCGTTGCTTTGACAATGAGCTTGTGACCGAGGGGACGGCAACAACGGCTCAAGATCCCTCGGTACGGATACACGAAAATAATGTGAAAAACAACGCATTATACCTATACGCGAGATTGCGACGGCGTGAGTCATACGGGGGATGTACGTTTAAGTATATTAGGTCGATTTGATATCATATAATGGTATAGAAAATAAGATCGTTATCGCGTCATGGGTTTTTATGCCTCAGGCTTTCCCCGTATGAGCTAATAAATGATATTACGATTCGACAGATCAATCATTGTGAGTTCTCATTCTAAAATTCAATAATAGAACTTTAACTCCCGTCCTTGATCCTTGAAACCAATACGAAAATCCGAAGTAACCTCGAATTGAAGGAGCTTCGACCACACACGCAACAAGTTCCGAGGTTTTTTAAATATTAATTACACTCAATGGAAAGATTGTATTGACAGAGCGATTGTTCTAAACTTGGTGGTAAAAGAAATCACGATTCTCCACAATCTGTAAAATTTAATGCAACTGAAACTAAAAATATCGGCGTCATTCGTACACCAGCTGACCCGTCCTGGCTTCGCACGTTCAGACAAATCTAACAATAAGTTAAATGTACACTCAACCAAGCAAGTGTCTCTCCGCTTGGAACTTGCACGAAAGATGGCTTTGTAACCCCGAAACGTCAAGTTATCCATCACATCGCACTAATGTTATATTTCACGTATATACAACCATTTGGTTAACACACGTCGATAAAGCAGTCAAGCAGTGCTTTTTCTTTCGACCGATTTTACAAGTATTGAGAATTCTGACTAGAAACTTATTTTTACCAAAATGAATTATATCTTGCATTACTCAGGGATAGTTTAGCTTTTTGTTGGTGAAGAAAGTTTTTAAAATCGGTTCAACAGTTTCAGAGATTACCACTTACGTACAAACAAACAAATTTTATCTCTTCATAGTATTATATTATTAGTATACATAGACTCAGATGCTTGTCAATAAACTAGCGAATAGAGGTTGACACTTTTTGCTTATTCCAGAGGCTGCCGGCGTAATAAGCCACCAATGCCGCAGTGGACATGAGTTGGTTGTCCAGCTGGTCACCATTGCAGGTTCTGCTATTCATCGTTATCAAATATGGTAAGTATTGATGTGTAATTTGAAAAAGTTACCGAACAGGTACGCACGGTACACCCATTGCCATGTACGTGCATACCTATATCTATAGCGGGCAAGATCAAAACAATAACGAATCAATATATCGTACTGGTTGTATTCCGTTAATATTTCCGTCGCAGCGCCAGGCAACAGACAACCAAAACCACTCCTAGGTGCTTTCTCACTGCCATTTCTGAAAAGGTATGCTAATGTAGTTCACGAAGTCCGCGTGAGCCGCCAAGTCTAATCCATTCAAACGTGACAGTACAGACCTAGAATATAGCTTCAGTTGCCGACATCTTGGCGCTGCTGTCGCAAGATTCACGGTGTCCGATGTACATACGCAAGCTTAGGATGAATGTAGGTGCAGTGAAAGGTAGCGCAATAGCAGAAAAAATTGCCAATGTAATAAATTATAGGTCTGGAATATCGCGAGAACGTTATCGCTTTTCTTACAGTAATAATTGGCCCTTGTTCTGGCCTATGGTACTTACTAGTCAGCGAAACTAATGACGAGCCACATGAAGTCAATGTACGTACCGAATGAATCCATTCACCAGTTAATTTCTATAACTGTCTGTGATTTAAGAGTCACTACGTTTGACATGTGTATTTGTCCATCATCATATTTGTCCATTTTATTTTATTCAAATTAATTTATTGGCACAATAAGTTTATAATTTTATCAAAAAAACAAAAATGTATATATCTGTCTAGTCTTATTTAAACATAATTTTGACTTGATGTTATGGACCAGAGGATTTTAACGACGATTTAACCTCAAAACTTGCCTGATGAAGTTGGAAAATAAATAAAACCAACGAAACGTTGCAAATTTTGATAAATTGAATCTGATCAATTCTGTCCAAGTTCCCGAGAAAATTTATTATTCATTACATTTAACATGGATGAGAACCAAGATTTGAATTTGTATAACTTTTTAGAGTATGGTATTTGCGAAGTGATAACGAATGTTACAGATCGCACTTACCCGGCCCTCTATTTTCGCCCACGATTCTTCTAATTAATGCATTCTCAGATCCAAAGAGCCTTTTGCAAGAGCATACCATGATACATACACCTGCGCACCATGTGCGTACTCTCTGTTTAAAGAGATAGATGTAGATAGTGGATCATTAACGCAGGGTCCAAAAATTAGCGATAAAGGACAGGAGTCAGTGAATCGGGGTGATGGTCGAAGATGGATGATGATTATTAACGGTTGAACTGTGTATGCTTTATTTGAGAAAGATATGCGAGCCGCATCGTGAAAGATCAGAATGATAAACTGGTTACCATTATATTCACGACGGAAATTGCAGTACATGCCAGCATAGCTTGTATACCTAAGTTATGCTGGTATGGGAGAAAATAAGAGCAAACACAAAATGACAAATAATATTCAATTTGGCCTTCCATCAACGAGGTATCTTACAAGTAAGCTGAGAAGCGTCGAAAAATTACGGTGATAAATTTTCCTGCAGGGGTGTTGCGTGGTGCAGGGGGCAACACCGTTTAGTTTACTGCCTGCGTCATTAATATCGTGGAACGCGCGACCACTTATTGCTGATACACGCAGAAAATGCCTATGAAATGTAAGAAAATCGCCTGTATACAGGCTGATTTTCGAAAGCACCCTTGCTCTCGAGGAGATGTAAAACGAACTCTCCGACGAAAGCTGTAACTACTACTAAGTTGTAAAGTGTTGATAAAATTTTGAGCATTCAATTGACGTATACTTTTACCTATGTGACAAGACAGGCGTATCCTCTCAACATGCCCTGCGGTAATTTGACCATATTACTCGTGACTACTCATAGGGGATACCGGGGCACGACGGCCCATCTAAGCCGCCAATTTATTTTTCGTAATTTTCGAGCTCCGAGTACAAGTTGTTTCGATCTATCTCGAACAAATTCATCATTGTTTTGCCATAATTTGAATAAAAAGGAAAAATTTTCCGCAGCATCGCCTTTGTCTACGCCTTTATATGTATATATTAACGTGCATAGTGAAGAGTCTACGAGTTTCATATTTTGCCAAAAATGGACGTGACTCCGTATCTGGCAACAATGTTCACATTATCTTTACGAGGAACTGCCCGCTAATGAATATTTAAATGTTCCTCGACGCACTCAATAGACGCTAGACGGATAGTGTTTACTCAATTGGCTCAGCTCGCGCCACGTACAATGCAACCGTATAGCCAACTTCATCACCGTATCCTTAACATTTCTGTTGTAGTGTGTCTTGAATGGTTGCTGCACAAATCCGCGATAAGCTGCTATAAGTTTTTCGGTCTGATATTTTTTTATTTTGCTGGAATTCCGGATAAAATAGTCGTTGCGTACAAAGGTATATGTATAATAAGCAAACATGTGCACTCGTAAGTACTCGATCTGGCAAGTGATAAATTATACGCAAATCGGAATTCACCTTGAGGATTAGTGGCAACAAGAGTTTCGTTTCGAAAATACCGAGCCCCGAGAATCGTGTCAAAAGCCCAGGCAAAGCTGCTAGCAATCCGACGAAAGCCCTGAGTTGTTGATACGTACGCGGGTCGAACCCATAACCAGCAGGAGTCAATGTCATCCTAGTATCGCTCTAGATATCCCCCACGGTAATGCCGCCTTGGGGACCCGAGGGTTCTCGGCTTCGTTTCTTACCCGCTGCAATTTGCACTTCCGCCATTGCTAAAGGAAGGGTGGGAAAGTAGCGTATACAGGGTGTCTCGGTCAACATTCGAATCGCAACGTTCGTCGTATATACTTCATTGTTAGTGATGTGGAAGACAACTTGAAACACGAAACTTCTTGTTTCAGCCAACCTGAGCGTGATTATGCCCGTAGACAAGTCTATAAGCTCGCGAGTTGTAGTCGCTGCCTCGCATGCCGCTTTGTCAGGTGATCTGGCCGTTCTCATCCTAGGCTTACACCCTTCGGACGAACCCACAACCGTACCCCTGACCGATACGGATGATGCGGATACTGTCCTGGAAGAAGAGCGAGGAGGTACAGGGATATTTCAAGCTCCTCTGGTCTTGAGGTGCGTATGAGAAACTTTAAATTACGTCATATTTTGAAAATACAAGAAATATAAGTCGTCTTTTGCATGTAGGTAGTCGCGTGACATGAACATTAATACTGTTCGAAGCCAATTATCGGGCGTGGTTACGTTTCAGGGTATTAAGATTGGATGGCTTTACGTCTGAGCTTGTGGGCCAAGTTACCGTCAGACCAGTTCCTTCTGCGGGTGGAAATCTTTCCCTGACCGTGCCGTGTGGTTTTTTATCACGCGGGGGAACTTATTCTCTCCAACTCGTGAGAAAAAATTCACCAGTGCCATCTAAGTTGACTGATATCTCCTCCATACACGACATTCAGGTAAAACTTTTGAGGTAATGTCGGAAACAGGCTGAGCATAACTCTGGAAAGTTACGGTATAATCTAAAATAATATGGCGTTAGTGGATACAGTAGGACGGAGCAAATGGGTAATTATATACATACATGGGTTGCAATAACGTGACGGATATATTGACATCTTTGGGTTTAAAAACTTTGAAAAAAAAGATGTAGCGCGATTATCGACACGAATTGTCTTTGTTTCGCAGCACGATACTATGAAGGAACTCCAAACAAAACCGCGCATGTACCGAACAACTTTATTTCATTGGACCACCAGGCCAATTCACCCCACGCTCTTACGTCCACTTATCATCAGATCTCCCAACTCGGCCGGACCTAGGCATGCTCGGTTAAACTCGTCAGTATTTCCAAGTTATGTCGGCTTGTTGAATTTCGCGTTGAAATTCAATTTCGTAACAGAGTAGATTGCGATGCGATACGCAGTAAAGAGGTTAATCGGCAGAATTATTAATTAACAAATACTACATATCGTTCAAAATAGCGACTCGATTGTAAGGAAAGATAATTTGTTTATTTGTTATCGGCCGTAAGTCACAACGAAGCAAGAGTGCGGGTAGTGCAGGAGAAAAGTAAACGGGTATATTCATAATAAAAATCAGATACCTGACTATCGGTTGTTTCGAAATCGATCTGAATCGAATTACCGCATGAAGGCTGACTAGCTCATCGTTCAATTGGTTCGCGCAAGGGTTGGACCGACACAGAGTTAATTAATCAGGTTGCAGAAGATGAAAGAATGCAAACCTACGTGTACATTTTCTCTAAACTGTTTTCTTTTTACCAGTTCTGAAATTGATCAACAGATGCGAACGACCTTAGACGTCAGATGGCCGACACCTTCGCTTTCCCTTGAACCGCAACACTTCGAAACATACCCGAGGCAACCGGTATTGGCAACTATAGAGTACACCGGAGTATCCTGTACACCCTACGCGGGGGTTCCAGTCGCGGCTTACTCCCTCGAGCTGATATACTGTGGTCCTAGTGTGCTTTCCTGTGATACGCGTAACAAGAGTCACGTGCAGGTATGTTAATATATATGCTACGTCCGTTGATACTATTGCCAAATGTAACTTGTACAATCTACATATGTACGTGGCTATATAAATAGGGTTCTGAGCTTGTATACTTGTCATCCTCCACTTGTCACGTCTCCTCTACACTCCGCACCCCTCAGAAAGTGAACTTCAATCTTCCATATTATATTATCCACCTTGAGAGCGTACTGTAAATCTAAAATTCTATGATATATCAATATCAATTTTAATCACAAACGCCTCGTTCATTCATCCGTTTTACCATTTATTATTTGAAACAGAAAATTTTTCGGAAAGCTCTATCAATTTATATTCATCATATGAAATACGCTTTCTTCTATATCTCATGTGTGTATGTACTTGAAGCGAGGAAAGAACGCTAAGTAAGACAACCAAACATTACGGATGTGACGAACTCTGGGGTATATCCCATAGTTTGCGAGTCGAACCGGCGACTGCTACTCCGGTAGACTCTAGGCAGGGGAGGGGGTACACCGGATACGCATATGATTTAATCGAATGCATAGATATCTTGTCGAAGGAGTTTATTTTTCACATTTCTTTAACTACTCTAGGTTGTCGATAGTCTCACAATCAGTGATGTGCACGCGTGAATGTACCGATCGACCATATCGTCCTGACAAAGGCTATCTCGCGAGGCTGGCACGACCCTAGCTTTGGCAGAGCGGAAACCGTCCCTCTGAGACGGCCAGCTTCGCAGAGCCAACGGTGTATGGAACTACGATAGACCTAGGCGCGGGCTCAAGGATGTGCTTACCGAATCAATCGGCGCGCACGTTGAGCCGCTATCACACGAGACTATCGCAACCCTGGCTTTTCCAGGGCGAAAACCATCTCCCTGAGATGGCCAGCCTCGGAGACCCCTTCGTGTGACGTTAACCGACAACCCCCAATACAGGCTTGCGTTCTTGTCCGCGCCGAACTATCTGCGTCGACGCTCCAAATTCAACTGATCGATCTCGGACTCACGCGATCGGTATTCGCGTAAGCGGCACCCTTTTTATTGGTCGATCGATACATCCGAGGTGCGACAATTTCTTTGCCGTTACAGCTACCGGTTTCGCTTCTTTCAAATTTGACAGCATTTTCACTGATTTAACCACCTCACTCGACAACAACGGAGGTAACGCAGAAACTGCCGATCGGCAAACGGGAATTGTGTGACTGATTTCCAGGGCAACTGACGCTTGGAACTATGATTTTCCAGGTATTGTATTCCGAAGAGATCATGGGATTCCCCGCACAAAAAGTTATCACGTTACGATGTGAACTATTCGGGCAGGCTGGGCACTACGCGCTGAGACTCAAGCCTACCGCTGGAAATCCAACCGCGCCAACCACGAGTGCTTACATCAAAGTGAGTCCTTGTTTTTCTATAACCGTCGTCAGCCTGCAGACCGGGGGACAGGTGATAACGGAAGGTCAGACTGATTGATGTCATTGTGTTTATGCATGGGAAATGGTGGAGGTTATTAAATGAAAATCGCATTTACGGGATGTTGGTTGAAAATAATAATCATAAGACGGGTGCTCAATAGAGTTTGTTAACAGAGTGATACAGTACAGAGTAATGCGGTGAAACCCTTGTGTCATATTCCAGGTTGAATGGTCGGACGAATTCGTTTTCAATATACATGCCAGATCGGTTTACCCCTGCGACGGAGGAAGTGGCGGTGTCTCGGTTCTCTTCGAGTATCCCGCGTGCCGTCTTCAAGGCGATCGTGTCCGGGTATACGGACGCCTTAGAGCGGACGTTGCTTCACTTGCGCCACCCTCTACGCTTCATTATTTAGCCGAGCTTAAGGCACCCCCTGGTAAACACACCTTGACCTTCGACTGTGAAATATTCACGGAGAGGTTCGTCGAGTACTGCTTCAGCTACGTTAGTCAGGCCATCACCGGAGCAATGTCACAAGTTCGGGTGGACTGCATTCCAACGTTTCTACTTCAAGGTGAGTTACACAAAAAGTTAATTGTGCACGGCCACACGCTGTAATCTTCACCCACGTTATCATATTTTATGTTTCCTCGCTCATCCTTAAGTTTGTCTTGGAAATGTGTGAAATCTTCTTCAATTACTGTTCAGCGCCAATTGCAGTAGTTACGAATCGAGCGTGGCAGTTGGCTACAACTACGACGAGGAGGAAGCATAAGTCTATATTGAAGTTTCCGAAAAATTATGAAAATTCACAATGTCGATGATACAAATATCTATGTATAATACATCAACCAATACTCGATACCATATATGACCAGAAATCGTTCGTATTATTTTTTCTACTTTCTTCTCCTCGTTTTTTATTCAAATTAATTCGAATTCGTGGTAGAGCATAGCTATTTGCGTATAAGAATTTTCGTCTGTTCAAGCACAGTGTATGTATAGGAATGTAATGTGTAGATGATGTGTTTACGCTTTTGAATCCTTGCTTCTGACGAGAAGCCACGCAAGACGGGCAAAGCCGTCTAATAAATGAAATGCGGACGTGCAAATCATTAATTACGAGAAGAATATTGTTGAAAATTGACAATTCGAAAATTTGGTGATTTCGAAAAATTAACGACCGAGCCAGGAATCGAACCTGGGGGAACCGATAGGAATGTAATGTGTAGATGATGTGTTTACCTTTTAGGGTAAAGACATTACATTCCTATATATACACTGTGCTTGAAGAGACGAAAATTCTTATACATTCATACCAGGCACATGAAAACAAATTTGAACTCACTGGCGATGAGAGAAATTAACGACAACAGAGTCAGGGCGGCTAGGTGGTCTAGTGGAGTAAGGCTCCGGTCAAGCATCTCTGGACGCCAGGTTCGATTCCTGGCTCCGTCGTTAATTTTTCGAAATCACCAATTTTTCGAATCGTCAATTTTCCATAACTATTTGCAATCGGGGCAGTTTCAAAGATTGCAAAAAAATTACCACAGCTATGTCCAATTCTCACGAACAATAAAAATACCGTGCGTACGTTAATATCGTCTTGGCAACCCAAATTGAGAAATACGCGTAGTTGAAAAATGTTTCTGTTGGTCGACTGTAAGTAGATTATAAATTTCACTAACCACCAACGAGTTCATGCCACAAAGTTTCACTACCATTGCACGAGCTACGCATTTCCACGAGCTCGGAAGTCATATTACATTCAAAGTACATCCGAAGTTCTATACATGGAGATGAAAAGTTACTTTTCAGTTTCATTTTGTACAATTGGCAAATAGATCCAGCCAAAAAGTATGAAACGATTGAAACATTCGAATGTGTTCAAAATCCATTTCTGTAATACATCTCGCAGGTACGAATAGATTTTACGATTCGTGCAAATCTACTGTGGCGTAGATGGCCACAGGGTAGGTAATGGCTATAATTGTATCAATTTTTACACATAATTGAGCGCACCTCATGTTAGATTGATTCTTAAACTTACATATCAGTCGTACTCACGATAACCGGTGACCAACACTTGGAGTCAAACCCAGCTACTGATACGTTCACAAGTTTTTCAATCCACAGGTCCATCCATTCAATTATCTGAAGCTTAGAATATCGGGGGCGTCGGTACACTTTTTTAATTCGTCTGAATGTACGCCTGTGTGAGGTAAAATGCAGTTTTGGTCAAATTAAACATATCGTTACCACTCCAGATGGTGACGCGGGTGGATGGGGACCTTGGAGCCAATGGACTCCCTGCAGTAGTTCGTGCGTTGGTGGGACCAGGCACCGGTATCGCTTTTGCGATACACCGCCACCAAAATACGGGGCAAAATTTTGTCAGGTTTGTAATTGACGCCGCGAACGATTGCGCGCTATTCTTACCGGAAACGCATAACAGCTACTCACGCCTTTCGCTACGTATTTAACATATGTTCAATGGTTGCGTTTCACTTTTACAGGGACAGGCAGTCGAGACCGAAACATGCGGTGGTACGAATCATTTGGATCTTCATGGGAACTGGAACCTTGCAGAGTGGGAGTGCCGCCACGGCAAGGAATTAGCTGCAGAGAAACCAGAAGTTGCCGCTGAGATTGGCAGTGTGTGCAGATGTGGTTGTTTAGTTATCCTAGACAGAAATAAAATGCAAAGAATCCTGGCCGCAAGCACACAGGCCTGTCCCGGTAGATCCTTTTGGTTGGTTCAGGTACGGTAGCAATAGTTTGTTATCATTATTTCAGCAGTGTGACGCGAATTCGCGAAAACGCGCGATGCGGTATATATAACGACTATAAGTGCTCCAGCTTTAAGTCTCTTCAAGTATTTTTGCTGACGAAAACTTGAATACGCCTGGCGATAAGTGAAATGTGTCGTCTATTGAAGGGCATTCGTTCGTGTACTTATTCACGACCAGCCGCGTATCAGGTCGTACAACATCGTCCGTACACTATCGTACCATGTACTATCCGAATGTTGCAGGCTGAAGCTGACCATAGGGTTCGCCTTCACTTGGACCAAGCAAGATTCCCGTGTAAGGAACAGTACGTCAGGGTACGTGACGGGGATTCTTTGACTGCTGAACTGCTGGCTGATGTGGCTTTCGATAAGAACTCCCCGATTTCCGGCACCGTCACGTCCTCGGATACACATTTACTAGTGGAATTCTTCAGCGGCGAGGAATCAGCGGTTCACGCATCGTGCGTCGGCGGATATTTGGCTCACGCCACGATGTTTGGTGAGAATCGCAACCGACGTTACTTCCCTCGTGACATTGACGTACCTACCTCAGAATTTGAAGAAATTTCAATCAGATAAAAATAATCCAAGTTCGGTTTAACTTTGCCTTCTAACATCATTGCTTCTGTCGTAGCCAATATTTTCTCGGCAAATGAAACTGCTATGCCGGCTGACTTTCTGTCACCAAAAATAATGGCGGCGGCGGGAAGATGGGCGCAGTGGTTGACGCCGGCTCATTTGGCGGCTGCGACGCTTCTTGTTCTCATATTCCTCGTATCTGTATTCTTGGCGTTACAATACGCCTTCAAGTACAGAAAATATGAGATAGCCGAGGACCTTGACAGTCTCACAGACAATTCCGGTTAGTCGGTTTCATCGATTAACCGATGAATTTATCAGCGATGTGACGTTTGCACCAAGACTTCTTGTAGCGGGATTGTAACTACGACTTTTCCAGCTTTCGGTGGATCAATGCAGGGCTTGGCAAGGAGGGCAAGGGCATTGTCATCGGCAACTCTCTTCTCCGAGGTGGTCTCTCTCATTCGATTACCCAGAATGGGTTCCCCCAAGCACGCGAGGCTTCAAGAGGCACCAGCCGATGTAGAGGACGACTACGAGTGCGCGGGAAGCCAAGCTATAAAGTAAGGGTGTCAGAACTGAAGGGTGAAAAAGTTTTTCGCACTGATTATAATTTCTGCTTTCCAAAGCTCGAGTTTCGATGAAAATCACGTTTCGTCACATTGCTTCCAGAGACGATTCAGAGGTTAGCGAGAAATCTGGGACATTGAAGAGCAAAGGCTCGGATGAAAATTTGCAGACGACAATTGTTCAAGGCTCTGTGGACACGCATGGCAGGCAGTCATCGACTTGCAGTATACCAACACTCGGACAACCTGAGGTCAAGTATGCCCGACCGGTCAAGTAAGTAAGCCACCTCGGCATGTCGTCCGTTGACATTTTTTCCGTATCACGTATTCCGTCTGAATTTATTCAGTAACCTGTGGTGTGGCAAATCAGAACCGCCTTGCGGAGCATGAAAATACGTACAATCGTTGAACAATAATTGATTGAGATCGGCTATAAGGATTTAGATTATTTGTAATTCTTTCATCGTCATTTCGCCTCTCCTAACGATGGTCCCGATTACTTTCTCGCAGGCTGCGGACAGTTGTTGGCCCCATCAGTCCAGTTTCCGAAGAACGTTCAACCTCGGAATTGAGCAGACGTTACAGTATAACCAGCACCTCGATCAGTCTGAATAATGTAAGAGTCCCTCACCCAAAATCATCCACCTTTCTGCAAGTCAAGGTACACGATCATCCACTATACACCATGTGTTCTCATATCTATCGTACTATACTGAACCCTCCTGAAACCTATCAACCTTCAAGATTTATTTATCTAGAAATATCTTGGATAAGTCAGAGCAAGAAAAGAATAGCTCCCGGGCTCGCGAGTGTGAGATTGATGTTTATCGCATACGAAACGGCATGATCGTTTTTCCCCCAATTTCCGTTCAACGATCATGCCTGCCTTTGCTAATTTTCTACGCAGGAAAGAATTATCATGAAGCGTATGGTTTTATTGAATTGCAGGGTTTTTCACCTGCTAGCACGTCGTCAAACGCGTCGAATTTGCGATGTGGCAAGGAGTCGAAGGATCGACGAAACAGGGAACGCCTACTTCAGGGACCAGGGTCGGAATTCAGCCTGGCGAACCAAGATATGGACTTGGAACTCGATTACTACGACTACAACGTCGTTAATGCAGGAGCTGCTCCCGGATCTTATCTGGGTATGGACCCAGCGTTTTTAGTATGGATACCCCCACTTGATCCCGGAGAATCGGATATAATGCGCGCCATCGAAGAGGATCATCATTACGAGGAGATACCCGAGCGCAGGGGCAGTGCTGGGTCACGTTTGAAATTGAATACGGAGGGGGCTTCCTTGACACCATCCGAGTACAAATTGATGAGGGAGAGCAAGGCGAGGACCGCTGCCCCGGGTTCGGATGGAACCTCTGTGCATTGCCAGAAGGAGATATCGCCAAAACGGATTGACCATGGTGAAAGTCGACTTCACGACGAAATAATCACGGAGTACAGAGCCAGGCTAAGCGAAGGTATTCTACCGATTCACAGAATCCTCGAGGAGTCTAGAGTAAGGGTCAGCGACGAATCGTTGGCTAAATATGTTCACGATGATGCTCTCAATATTGTGCATGCGGACGTCATTCCGAACAGGATGACAGACGAGGGTGAGAAATTTGAGGCAAGATTTGCCCCGAGGGCGAACAGAATCCGACTTTCTGACGAACAGGATCGCAGGAGGAACAAAACCACAAGGAACCCGGATTTGACCAGGGAGAATAAGTTCTCCGACGACGACGGGGGTCGCTCGAGGATGCCGGCAAATGCGGTGAGCACATTCTCTGACGAATTAGACTGCAGCTCGAAGGTCCGTCCGAGTCCAAGCAGGAATCGCGGTGTGTCCGAGGAAATCGTTAGGAACAGGGCATATAATGAGAACGAACTCACGAAAACTCCAGATGGTCTAAGAGAACGGAGAAACAACTCCGATGCATCGAGGTGCCGGACCAATGGCAGGGGTTCGGGAGATCCGGACAAGGATCGCCGAGACTGGAACGACGAGAGTCATCGTGGGAATATCCCTATGCCAAATGAAAATACGGCGAACGCCCAGCATTTTAGGTTTAAAGAGGATGTAGCCGAACTGAATATAATCAGCGACGTCAGAGTTGGTAACGCTGTCAACATACCCCTCAAGGAATTTCCCATCGGCAGATTCGCCGACTCACCGGCAAAAGTCCACTGCAGGCCGAAGGACAAAAGAAACGAAGCGAATCTCCAGAAAGAGATCCAAAGTCCCGATTACGGGGTCGAGATTGACATTAAGGAGGACTCGAAAGGTTTCTACGAACTTATCGGCGAAGGGGAGGATGGGTTGAAATTTGCCGACGACGATGACGATTATAATATTGATAACAAAGTGACAGCTTAGACTTGTAGAGGCGAGAAACCGTGTCCCTGTGGAGTGGGTTGGGCTTCGGTTAAACTCGACCTTACGGCGCAATTCACCGTCGTCGTCGGCAAGCTAGAAGAATCTATGAAATTTGTTAGTAATAATCAGCAATCATAGTGGACTGCCGGACGATGCGAAGAGTTACTATTGTCAGAATTGGGAGAAATGTATACGTTTATACGTATGGATATCCACACAGTAGTCTGATTGTGAGAGTATATGGATCTCCCGCGAACCGTGAGAGAATGTGATTCTTAAGAGTGATACAGCTAGCTTGGCGCTGCTCTTCAATAAATATTGTAAACAGTGCGTGAGCCAAGATATTACCTACTGTGAAGAATCACGTTCTCATTCTATTTGCGAGGTGACCATGAGCTTATATTATACACTACCGTACGATTAACCGACTGGCGGTCAACAAGGCCTACGGCATTGCACGTGAATCTACGACCTACGATCGGGCCGCGTATTTCGGGCATTTTTCGGTGCAATGTATTACGTGAATTATTTTACGAGTATGGACAAACTAGTCACAAATAATAATTTACTTGAAATTTATTTATTTATACAGCCGTATGAACGAGTGCATTAGCTATAATTATGATAATACGCGTATCGTATCGTGTCGTACTAAAACTTAATTTAGGGTACACGTAGCGTCAAACTTCGATTACCGGATGTTTTATGGAGACAGAAATTGCCGCGAATCATGCGTTACTCCTCTACATAATATGCGTGTGGGTGGTATCGGTAATAAATTCTTTAACTTGGCCATTTCGTTTCAAAATCACATTTTATCATATCGAAGAATATCGGATCACAAGTCGCGTGTGCGGTTGTAATAATGCATAATATAAGTGAATATTACTGAATATACTTACTTTGTGAACGATTTTTAACTTTATGCATACTACGCGTCAAAGTAGATACTACCGTACGCATGGTAGACGAACGAAATCGCGTACTATACGCATATACTTGTGTAAAAATTCATGTTCGTTACAAGGGCTAAGATTTAACACACCAGTCTGTAAAATCTCACTTTGCGCTCTTGTATAAGCGAAACTGTTTACAATTTTCTAATTTCAATGCGTCTTGACGTTTTCAGACTTCTAGTATCCGAAAAATATCTAGTCTGCCCGTCTATCCCGAAAAACTCTCGTCATGATCTCTGTAACGGCCAGATGAGACAATGTGAAATTTACACGACTTCAAATTGAAATGATAAGCACGATAAATTGCCATTATCCATTTTTTTGACCGTACGCTTCTATCGAAAAAAAAGTCGATAAAATTCGAAGGACTCCGACACAGTTTTTATGATGTTTATAGAAAATTTTATACAGATTGCTATAAATCGTATAAAATTATGCAATGGGGAAGCAATTTTGTGAAAAATGAAGGAACCATTAAAAAAAAAAAAAAAAAAAAAAAAAAAAAAAAAATCAAGAATATCAGCGGTAAAACATTTTGAACATACTTGATTGTACTTCCAGCAATTAAATTGGGTTGTAAAGTGATGAAAAGTACTGCGAGTAATACTATTTTTACGACTTGTTCACTAAATTTCACTTTGACGTTATCAGCATACATATTATGGGCGTATGATACGCCAGATCATTAGAGTAACATTGCTCATTGATTTTTGAGTCAAGTTTGAACGGTTATAAACGACCGCGTTAGTGCAGAAACGCACATATTACCATGATGTAATACCTGCTTATACAATGCACCTCGTGAATAAAGGTAAACCTACGTCACGGAACAAGATACAATAGTAGTCAGAATTTTCAACAAAAGCTGCCCCAATCGACCCCAGCTACTTCCAAGGCCTTGAGGTCTTACTACCAAAAGGACGGTATATTCCAATAGAGCGAAAAAATTTTACGTATGGGCAACGAAACTTCATTCAACCAAAGTATCCGTGGAAAAGAAAAACGCATGTTTTTTCATCAGACATAAGCGTTCCTCTCCGATATTTGTACATATGATATTCAATTTTCTCGAAAAGTGAGCACGTCGTCGAACTTAATAATTAATGTCTCCCGTTTTATTCATCAGCGAGCAATGGACGATAGCTTATTTTCAAGCGGAACGGAGTCACTTGCGTCAGAAGAAATGCGAGTTACGAAAAAGCGAAAAATTCTAATTTTTATTATTTATAAAAAGTAGCGTTGACAGTCCCGAACGCGTGGGGAAATTTACCTATGTAGATGCTGGATGACTATCTGCACGACGGACAATTTATTGTGCGGCGAACACACGTCTGTTCCTATTGCATTTGCAAAACGGTTGTATTTTTAATGTATCAAAATCAAGGTAAGTATGCAAAAAAGTGCCGCAATCGTTACCTGATCAAAAATTGACCTCAAACCGATGATACAGCGGGAACATCATATTCTCGAGCAATGACTCCTCTGATAAAACGGAGCTAAAGCATTTGGAAAACGTCGGTTGAATTGCAGCATTGGACACTTGAAAGCAACATAATTTTTTCCATCACGTGGAAAATCTAGGAAATTTGAGGGTAAAACTATTCAGAAACGCCTTGCATTAAGGCTTGCTTGCGTTTTGTGTTTTCCGAAGTATTAAGGGTCACTGGTAAGGTTGCGTTAACGATACGGGGCGCTTGGGTATAATTCGCTTCTAATATATCGGAACTCGATCGTCATTACCAAATGAATTGCAACAAAATAATATGATACCCGATCATCGTAGACGATTGTACTGGTCGTGTGAGAACGCTTGTTCGATATACCAGTCATCGTAGATCGCACTGTCGGAGTCGCATTGCCAAGGACCGGTGCTTAAGTGTGGTCCAGCTTTCAACCTTCCTTGCCGCAGTTGGTCAATATTATTTGTAATGCTCGTTCTTCCGTACAGTCGATAGTCAATAAGGAATATTCCAGTGTGAGATTGACCAAGTAGAATCCGGACATCGCCGGCAACGTCGTACTAACGCGCTGCTATATAAATCACGGTGTTTGCGAGGATGCATAAACAGCAATACTCTTACCTCGTAATGAAATAACCTAGTGGCCAGCCGTATCAGAAGAATCATACATCATCATACATCATCATACATCATACATCATACGTGGTATAAAAGTTCGAAAGCATATTTTGGATGTCGGATGTCCGGATGTTCAGAAAGTGACGTCACCCAAAATTTTTTCTCTCTGACGTCATCGATCCATAGTAATCGTCGACGAGGAAAATCAGCGAGCCGAATTCCTCAGTCCGGAAACAACCGTGCAGTAGAGAATACGTATGAGAATTGCGCTCCGCAGATTTCGAGTACCAGGTTCTCTACATCCTGGATCCTGCGCTCCAGGTCCGCTACCTGGCGAAACTCGGCTTGCAGGACAAGCGCTCCGTAGTTCTGACTGTCCAGGTCCTTGACCTGGTGACTTTTGACCTTCAGGAGTAATTTTCCGTAGTTCTGGCTGTCCAGGTGCCTGACCTGACCTGGTGACTTTTGACCTTCAGGACTAATTTTCCGTAGTTCTGGCTGTTCAGGTCCACCACCTGGTTAATATCGACCTCCTGGAGAAGCGATCCGTAGTTCCTGCGCTTCAGGTCCGCTACCTCGTGAAACTCGACTTCCAGGACAACCGCTCCGTAGTTTCTGCACTCCAGGTACGCTACCTGGTGAAACTCGACTTCCAGGACAAGCGCTATGTAGTTTCGGCTGTCCAGGTCCTTTAACTTGTGGATTTCGACCTCCAGGAGTAGCTCTCCGTAATTACGTTTTGTTAAAATTGTTGCTGTACATTTAATATCCACTAACAACGGTGTTAACTGGAGGTAGAGATTCACTGTGTAAATTATTGTATACGTATATTACGATACATACGAGCAGAATTATCAGGTACTGAGTTATGTTTTAACATTTTACGAATATACGCGAAACTACTGACAGTAAGGCTTCATCCAAACGAGCACAAAGATCAGCTATAGCAGGCATTCCAACCTTATAGCAGCTTACTCTACTGAGTTAATGATCGTAGGTTGAAGTGGAAATGAAAACAACCGAGTTAATGATCGTAGTGAGCACATAAGTACATCTTGAATTGTGTATTCGCACATATGTTCTGATAATGTATTGATTAACATTTATTACCCATCGAACAATCCTCAAGCAGCGAGGGCGTGAGGTATCTGGTAAAACACCGACTGCGAGTAAGCGAGCGCAGCGAGCGCACGAGCATAAAAACCAGCTACACTGGGCATCCGACCCCGAACGAGCTTCAGTGAGCGAGGGTTTCAAAGCTAGTTTTTATTATTTAATGAAAAGGATTTCATTTGTAATCAATAATTTGAAATTTAATCAACGTGCAAGGTATTTTTAATATCGAGGTATAAAATGAGTGCTCAGCGTAAGCTAGTCAGTCTAGTCAATTGTACGTACTGATAGCAACAACGGTGATTGTGTTTAATTTGTTTAATCAAATGAATCTTATTTATCAAAATATACGAATTCAGATTTGAATTTACGACTTCAATATAAAACGAGTTAAATATTCAACGAATCCATAGTAAATAAATAGAAGATTCCGAAGTGAAGATTTCACTGGCTAAAATGTTCCATTTAATAATTCAATCGAAGTTAGGGATCAATTAATGGGCTATCAAGGTTGTTGAGGAATTATTATCCTGAATGACGTTCAACATAACTAGATTTTTGTATAATTAGTATGTAACTGAATCTTGCCTAATAAGAAAAACCTTCTGTGACCGTCTGTGGCTTTTGACCGTTGAAGTTGTTAATTATATTAATTCCGATTTATATCACAGCAAAACTGATTGTTCGTACTTTCTTCTATCTCAATCGCAGTTCGCTATGTACCGTTATCTCAATGCCAGATGCAATAATACGTTACAAAATTTCGGAATCAATCTTACTGCTACGCATATTTTGTATTATCGCGTAATTGTACGCCGTGTGTACGTGACGACGTTCATCGTACGCTTGTCGAAGGCACGCGATACTTAATTATAGCTAATTCGAACGCTTGTTCGCCTACTATCGTCGTAATTGACGTTAATGTTCATACACGCTGCGAGTACAGCACCTTGTTCTGGAGCTGACATACATCACCCTCTATTGGTCCGTGGCTTGGGATTTCCGGAATCTGTGATTAATGTATACACCAGGAGTGAAAAATTGTATCGAAATGTAGAACGAATGATAAATTTACCGTTCAGAGGTGTACATAATAGTATAGGTATGTATACGAGAAAGAAAATGAAAGTAATACAAGACTGAAATACGAGTAAAAATAGAATATAAAAATAAAATAAAAACTGAACATCTGAAATTGTTTCCGCAAAGGAATAAAACATGACCGCGCAGCATATACATATACAAGCTCCGAATTGACGATCAATAAGTTACTTACGTTCACGTATATACTACAGGTATGTTTTATGTCGATCGACTGTTCGAATAGAGTGCAAGAGAGTACCGCACCACCCCGCGTACGGTTCACGTCCGCAGGAAAACGCGTTCTTCGTCCACCGATTCATCGAACTGCAGCATAACATGTGGAGCTTCCGATTGTCTCCTTGACGCCTACTTTCCAAATTTATCTGTCTCTGAATACCTTCAGTCAACTCTCAGACTTTCGAATGCTTCGCTGGGTAAAACAAACGATGTTGCGAACACAATTTTGACAACCATAGCTGGTCGCTGCTGGGAAACGGGGCTGCAGCTGCGTAGCCATACCATTTATCCTACGAACACTCACCTTCATTTATCGACTGGGAGCCATCCTCTTCTTTCTATCGTAACGAATGACCTACGATAACCACCCCATTCGCGCAGCAACCATCGATGCTTCATTCCTATAACGCGAGACGAACATGTTTTTCCATCGACATCGCGTTCAGGTCACGAATGATTGCTTAAGTTGTACTTGTACTCATTCAAATGATCAATCATGCCTAATTATAGCGATACACGTTAGCAACATACTTGGTTATTTTTTTTTTTTTTTTTTCGCAGTCGAGTCTTTACTTTCCACCCGTTCCAATCTTTCGATGACATAATTATAGTTGACAAATGCGTAGGTGGGACAAGGTTACCGGAAGTAGAGATGCGTCGGTAATAGACTCTGACTTTGCTTTGAGGCCTTCCGGACCTAGGCTGTTTTGTATTCGCTGTTAAAAATTGTTGGGAATTTACTACACATTTACCATACAAAAGAGTTGTCAATTTACGAAATTAAGTTGCACACTTACAAATTCGGTGCAGTGACGTAAAGTACTATGCATATGTCTCATATTTACAATGAAAATTTTTGATTTCAGTAAAATTTATAAGAAAAGTGCAAAAAAGTAATTTGACACTGCCAAGTTGTGTGGTAAATTTATTGTATTTGTAAATTGAATAAACGGTAAGTGTACGGTGAATTCGTTGTTCCGTATCCGAATAAAACTTCCGATACAGTGTAGGAAGTTCCAAAGAGAAATTTTTAAGTGCTCACAAAGTGCCGCAGTTTCCTGTTGTGCAATTAAACGCTCAAACGCACACAGGTGTAGGCGAATATTAAAATATACATAGTTGGATAGAAAAATCGGATGCAAGATTCGTCGCCGATCATCACGAAGCAAAGTTGCTGCCAAATAGCAAGGTTCGGGAAATAGAATATACAGCCATGACCTAAGTATGCGGAACAGAAACTTAAAAATTTCCGGATGCGAAAATGTGTTGGCGTTTTCCATGCCGTTATTACAGTATTTCGGTGTGATGATTCAAGGTTCTTGTCCCTGTCAGATTATAGCTTCGGAAAAAGCGCAAATTTCTTTGGCAATAACATAATCCGCTTACGACTCGTGCCGCTGACAGCTGCTTTCGATTGATCGAGAAACCATCTCCACATCCGTCACGGTACAACGCGGGGATTATTCCAGTGAATACGGAAATTATCGGGGGGGCATCGCTATTAGAGGACAATTTTTCTCCGTAAATGGGGAAATTCCATGCTGACCCTGTCAGAAGGGATTTGTTTAATAAGCGACGCATAAAAAGGGTAGCGACACAATGCACCCCGCGGCAACTTATATCCCCACATACGTATCAGGCATCGAAACATCGTTGTATGTTCAGCGTTTTCGAAGATATCTATAACGAGCTGTACTGCCGTGAGGTGAAAACCATATCGTGCTTGTAACTCTAAATCAACATATCTCACTTGATTTGTTGCAAAGTCGCACTCTGCGGATGTATACGGTATAGTTCATAATTAGTCTGGGATATGCTGTAATAGAGGAGTAGAAGAGGAACGACGAGCGCAGACATACAAATTGTCTGCACGGTAGTGAAACACTGTTGGACGCGTTATAAATTTTTTTCGACGTTGAGCATTTGAATATTACATTGCTTTTTCTTGATACTGTACAGTATGGGGGAGTTGAGAGGCGGTTGCGGTAGACCTGAGCAAATACGAAGGAAACTTGAGTGTAATCCTATCACCACTAATCCGCTCGATAAATCCCACAAGTCGGTATATCATCTGCACACATGTATATATGCACATGTATATGTGTACAGACGAGCGCGCGCACGTACACATTGTATGTACACGGTATCTTGGGCAAAAGCACGGGGTGCTGAGAAATTGGAGATAGCTAGGCAACTCATCCGTTATACGGGGTGATCGTTTTCAATCGCCCTAGGCGAGAATCTCGAATACTAGAAGAGATACAAGAAAAAATTCAATTTGCACAATGGTTTCGAGGGGATAGATAATGCTGATATAGGTTGATTTGTAAATTGCGCCGACCCGAGATTTTTTAGTACTTCGTGATTTTCGGATGAGGAATACGTATTTTGACTAGGACTGGCTCAACGTATCAACGTATAACGGAATTATCTTTCCCTATCGAAACCCTTCAAGTTTCGTAGCGAACTTTTTCTCATATTTCTCCTAGTTTCCGAGACATTCGCATGGGGTAATTAAAAAAGACCACCCTGTTACAGTCTTGTTTGTCGGTGTCGACGAAAATAATTTAGAGCAACATGGCAATGAAATCATCCCAGTGATGTGACGTGCGACGTCAAGTCAAGCATCGGTGGTTCATTCGCAAGCAATATTTACACCCCCGCCGTCCACCGGCGCGTGCGGTCGCCGAAAAGAAAATCAAATAAGAAACGCTTTAGCAGCTCTCAATTATTGTTAAACGCAATATCGACGTCAGGGATTTCGGCCAAGTTCCATCCGCCCACATTCACGTGCGACAAAATGAACGAAGAATAAGCATCATCAAACCGTTCGACCGGGGCTCAACGGTACGCTTTACTAGTCTACAATTTAACACATTGTCCTACAATATTGTATTTCAGTGAAATATTTATGTTCGCACGTGACGGCTACTCGTTAAATAAGTCCACCCTTGTGCTTAATGTAGTTGCCATTGCGTTGCTCAGAATATTCGGTTTTGTCGAGACTCACCGCATCGAAGATCCAAGGCCCGACACTCCGCTACCGTATTATACGGAAATCGTGTTTCATTGTCAGGGAGGCTTACGACGCACTGAAACTTCCGTAAGTAAGTGCAACAATTTCATTCTTACGTTACGTCCTTATATCATACCTATTCCTATTTTATGAATCGGAAATGTCGTGTATCGTACCTTTATTTATGAAGTCGGTACTTTGTCCGCATTATTTTTCGTATCACAAGATTGCCACGGTGCTTTTTTGTCACCATTTCGATATTATCCCGCCAACGCTCCCCGAATCCTAGGAGTGGTTTCGAATATTGTATCCACCAGTAGTGTCATGTTGACTATAATACCTACCTATAATTTATTGTGCAGAAGACTCGAGCGTAACTAAAGTCCCGTAACTAATTCTCGTCCTTCACCGCATCGGGCTTCACTCGAGTACAATATCGAAATACTTGAGCAGAATACCATCTTTGTGTAGTCCCAGTTTACAGACCGTGGGGGAAAGCGATATTTTGTCAGTCTTTTGAGCGATTCGATGTGCATCGACTGCAGTCACCGCGGAAATATGTCCAAGTCGCAACTAAAAATCACGAACCACAAGCAAATGCTGGAATTCATACGGTGCGTGAGGGTGATCGGTAACAAATATCCCCCCCCCCCCCCCCCCCTCTTCTTGAACAACCATTTTTTCGATTTGAAATTAAAGCGATTCGAGTTCGCAATAAAATTTGAAAACAATCGGTTTCAATTGCGACTTACAACGATCTAGGACTTCCAATTTATTCGCAGTGCGCCCCGAAGTACCAACGATCGTTTATCACATATTGTATTGCGAAATCATATTTCAACATAACCTCGACCTCGGCCAAGTTGTTCGAAAACCGTGATAATTTAACAGAAGAATACGCACATTCATAGTGTCTAAGAAAAAACGTTGGTATATTTGTCAATTATTGTTCCGGACGCACCTCAACTCCCGAAATCTTACGCAGTTTTACGCAGATGTGAGATGGCGAATGACAACCGATTCCAGACCACCTGTGTCGTCTGCTATACAGGTCAAATGGATGGTAGCAGATGACACCGGTGGCTTTGAATCAACCAGAAATTATCTTCTTAGGTTCACCTTCTTCGAAGTTTGGACTTGGAAGAATCGCTAGACGTTTAAGAATGGAACTTTGCTGGTGAGTGATTACACGTTTCATTATGAGGCGGCCTATTTCTCTTTCACATAAATAGCCTTGGATTGAATTGGAATTAATTATTTGCGAAAAGACCTTCCACTGTTCTCTAAAAGTTATGAGAAACCACATTTGAATCACCAAAGGCAATTTTATCTGCGTGTACACGGAACATTCGTACGCGATCCCTATACGACAACGGATATCGCTTACAAAACGCCTATAACCATCACGAGTGTTAGTCAGCCTGTTGAGACAGGTGATCTCGATATAAAATGCTGGTTATTATTTATCATTGTTGTTGTTGTTGTGGTTATTAATAGTGACGGATTGTCAGGCGCGGTGTTGAGATCGCGCCGTTCTTAAGCTCGTCTGCGGTACACGCACGTTTCCAAGACAGTTGTTACAAAGCAGCGACCGCGTTAGGAGAATATCCGTGAAAATCGAACTCTTGACGGGTAGTCCGGTTAATGTTCTAGCAATACCCGTGATTGGATTTTCTATCAGCATTCGCTGTAATGAATAAGTAATAAATCTTACCGAATACCAAGTATCTTTTTACCCGCCCAACGCCGAATGAATAAATGATATTTCAGGCACCCTGAAATCCATACAGGGAATCACGTCAACCATGAATACGATTGCACAGATCATTGACCAATGAGGGAAACTTCGTGCCTATTTCACCCGAGAACCACCGAAAATTCGTCGTACAGGGCGGTGGTATTGTCAGACAAACGGACGGCGACGTTGGCTGCATGTTTGAACGGAAAGGACTCCGCTGGTATAGGTATAATATCTGTGCTACAACCGCATCCGTACCAGAGAAGCGGACAAAAATTCCAAACCCTGACGCAGAGCGAGGAGCTAAGCTGTAAAATCGACACCTGGACCGAAATACCTTGTCCTAGTACGAGTCATCCGGATGGAAAATTGCCGTGAAATTACCGCAAAAGCGATATTTTATCCCTTATAACCGTCCGCGCGCGCACGCGCGCGCGCTCTCTTTCCACCCTCCCCGCTCCCGGCCGACGGGACCGTATTTACGTAATTTTATGGAGTCGAGAAGTGATTATCCATACAGCAAACGTGGAGATGGGTCAGGGAGCACCTGGCCTTGCCGCGAATCTCATTCTTAAGCTAAAATATTGGTAAGGTACAAGTTGAATACGTTACAATTTCACGAAACTAACTCCCCGGGCGATCACGTTGTATTGAAGATAAAATAAAAATACTTCAAGTACGAATGTTAAAGTTGGCACTTTGACAATAAGCAATAGATTAGTAGGTGTCGAAAAGCTTGAACGTTGGTTCGTCTGCATCCGGCAGCACGCGACCGTAAAAGGCGCGTCCGCCTTGCCTTTGGGTAATGCCACGCTCCAATTTGATTATATTTCGTTGAACGCCCTATGCAGATACGCCTCCCTGATTGCCGTTGGTACAACATAACTAACTAGATTTAGCGGGTTCGCAAAGTATACAAAGACGAGGCATGAATGAATAGGTTTATTTTTAATGATTATCGACTGCCCACGCATGGCTGCGCCGATGACGGGCGCGTATATTAACCAGCTACCACAGCAAAAAATTGAAAATCACAATGGACTCACACGGGAGCATTCGAAGTATAGAATTTAAATTACAATGGAATACACTGCGAATAAGTCATTCGGAATCAGATGTACCTGCGTGGTACATCGCGCATGATGTAAAATTCCGCGTAATAATTGAACAACAAACTGTTTTTTCTTCTGGCGGCAGTAACACGACCATACGTTCGACTTGCTGTGCACGTACAGTTCAGGCTACCACGCTCCCATGTCGCATACGACACTAAATTTACCGTTCAACGGACCATAGCTACGTTTATTTGATTGGTAGATAATTACTTGTATTTTTTATACGCTTATAGTACCTTCCAACAATGATGTTATAATTTCAACAATAAAGCATAGCAGGTAGTCACCTCCAGGCACTATATCTTATACAGTTAAAGTGCGGCGAGTTGAAATATACTTTTCCGGTTTGTATTCGCGCTAGCGGAAAAGCGGACGCTGCTACGATGTTAGGATGTGAGGATGAAATTTATATGCCACTTACGTACAAGGCATAGAAAAAACGCCACTTGGTTTATGAAACTTGCATTCAACTCCAGCCAGACCAGATGCGCCAGAATAGTCGTTCTCTAACGATCAGCCCGATCGACGTTTGCTCCATGGAAAAGAAATGTGAGTCTCACCACCGCCAAGTTGTCCGTGCATTTCAATGTTCGTGCTTTTCTTTTTTCACGAAACGATACGCTGACAGCAAAATTCTCACTTCATATTACTCCAGGATCGCTTACGAGTTCCAGATCTCACTGACTTCGATATTAATATTTTTCAGCATCGAAGCGACGCGACGCGAGAACGTCCACCGAACGACAGGCTGATTTAGAATTTGCCGCACACGGGGAGTTTCGCAGTTGATTTTGTTGAATAACTTTCTACTGATTGTTCGAATGTCTAAAGAGAGTAAGCGCAAACTCCGCAAATTTGACCTGTAAACAATATACCGGACTACTGTACAAAGTCTGCCTTTCGAGTCGGCCAAGGTTTTATGGTTCAATCGTTACATCCTATGATCTTCTCACGGCCCAACTCAGCCTATAATACCTAGGTATAATGGTAACTCGTAGGTACTGCTTGAAATTCATACCAAACGGGCGAACGGATGAATGGCCACGGCAGAAACTTGAGTTCACAATGATTCAGCGTGCCCAGCAAGCCGTGTGGTATCCATATACCGCGTATCCGTTGGAAAGCTCTTATACGCGTGTCAAAACAAAAACTCTGTACTGCACCGTTCGGTGATGCGAGGGGTACATAACTGAGAAATTACCGAATCACGCACGGTAGGATGAGCTCGGTTTTACCTTGTTCTAATGGGAGGGGTAGCTGCAGTGAGAGGAAACGCGGGGAGAAGGCGGATAGGTCGCGGGGGGGGGGGGGGGGGGGGGGGGGAGTGCGGCGAGTGGCCTCCATTGTTGCAAACAACATAGCGGAATAAATGACCCGGTACACCGACAAAAGGACATCGACGGTCCTTGGGCGTATTTTCAAATCTCGTCGAGAGGTTCGAATTTATATAAAGAAATAACTGTCCATTATGCAGTAGTCTGTTAATTCGAACCGTAATGTTCTTCACTAGACTTGAATTATGACATCCCACACAAGGCTCGATGTCGGTGACGGTACCAACTGTCTCGCAATCGGCTGTACTCCACGAGTTTCATTCGCTACCAACTATTCTATATTATACGTGCGCTGTAGAGGCGATTCGACGTATGTATACCTACGCTAGTACCCACGGCACTGTACGTACGCGAGGGCATCCGCAGGAAATCGTACGGAGTATCGTAGATCATTTATCTGATACGGCGATACGGCGCACGGGGAGGAAAGTTCGGTCCTCTCGAAGGCGGTTGTGGCGCGATCCGTTCTCCAAAATTCCTCGGCTGCGGGACCTGAAATCGATCGGTAGATACGCACCAAAGACTTGAGATCTGGCCGAACTTTGCGATCGGAAGCGAACGGGTGACACGTCAGTGCCAAGATTTCTTTCTTGAAACGGGTTAAGCCGTTTTTCGAACCCTCGAGACGTAAAATTGTTGCAGTCGATGGTAGATATATCCTCCATTGTCCGCCCGCATACATTCGACAAAGACTTCCGTACGCACCGCCGGCTCGTAGCAATCGGCACAAAAGATTTTCGCGACTTCGATCCCCTCAACAAGTTTTTTTCCAAGGTATACAGATAATACATCTGTTTTCTTCTAAATTATTTGCTTGGCGAGTTATCCAAGTGGTCTGTAATCGTATTTACCATTCCCATGATTATTTATGGGATTTCGGTTCGAACTATTATGGATACCCAATGGTGTGGGAGCTTCCTGAACAGAATGTTCTTTTGAAAAGACCTCCTTTCTGAAGAAAGAAAGAAGGAAAGAAGGAAAAAAAATCACTCCCCGGACAGAGTGAAATGAGGCAGGCTAAATTTCGATGACGAGTTTTTATTTCGAAAAAGGAGTAAAGCCCTCACTGGCAATCGATCGCCTCCGGCCTTGTATATTTCTCGATTCAATTCTCTTCTTAGCAATATACAGAATACACCGCCTGTTTTCGGAGTTGCGGAGCAAGATTGGTCACGATCGAGTCACAGCAGCGTTTCACGTATGTCCTCTGCGAGAACGCTCGATAGTATTCACCATGTTGTCAGGACTTGGATGACCTTTACGGTCGAACCAATAAACAGGTGAAAATTCAAAACTGTTGAAACATTCCGAAAATTAGTCCCCTATCGAGCACACCTTACTCCCTACACCATACTGTTTAGGCACCGCGTAATTTTTCAACCATATTATACTCACTGATCGGATCAAGTCTTACGGGCAACACAATAATCGATACTGTTCATACAGTCCTAATAAAATAACACAGCTACGGACCTATGATGTATTATCCCTACGTACGATCTCGTTTTACCAATAAGAATAGAGCAAAGGACCACGATCGCATAAAAACTTACGGTAACATTATCCTATTGGATAGTGAATAATACAAAATGCATCGAAACGGCATGTGCGTACCGGTCCAAAGGGGTGATTTTCTACGAGGATACCCGGACTGCGCCCTCGTAGCTCCCCTTATGCCCATTGTACTCCGGTGCACGAATCCTGTGTTATCGCGTATGGAGGATATTTCAATTTTTAAACCACCCTTCTGCAAGAAACCCGTTCGATTGGGCGATACATTCTCTTGGGCGTTTCTATTTGGATAAGGAGGGGAAGGGGTTGCGGAACTCTTACCGCTATCTTGTATTACGTGAAATTACGAATGTTCGTGTAAGCTGCACGGTACGCGCCAATTTTGGCAAACATATACCCTCGGCTCTATGTTCGAATATATTTACATTGTAACAAGTCCCTTCAGCTTTATCCTGCAAGACACACCGCGCGTACACAAGGAACGTTGCATCTCATAATTGTATTTTTTTTCCACCCCAACGTGTTCTAATTCTTATTCTTACATTGCCGTCCTGCAACTGGGTCAAATTTCGCGGGGTCATGAATTATCCAGAAAGTCAGACAAATCTTAGTTCTCGAATCCTGTTTGCGTTTCTAATACTTGGACGATACTACGATACCGCGATTTCTTGTGGGTCCGAAACATACCAGCTTCCACATGGGACGCAACCCTGTGTCGGAATACCGGCAAATTGAGCGAATGATGATCTTGTTACGCCCTGGAACCTAATATGACTCCCTTGAGTAACGTATATTTAAAAATAACTTGGGTGATAATTTAACCTTACGTGACGAAGCATCGTTCATCGCTGAAGGAAAAGTAATAACTCAGAGAAGACGTCAATGTAATACTGTTACATTTTATTCAATTATTACTTTACTCATAATAATCAACCCTCACCAATTGTCAGGTATCTACTCGTGAAGAATTATCAATTAAGTGAGGCTAGAAACATATACAACCTTCGTGCGTGCTCCAAATTTTATACTATTATTATTAATCAAGCTTATAATTGACTCATACATTTAATAAAGTTTCCTACACGTGGCGAATCAACACATTTGACACTTGTAGTGTAGAAGTATCTTTAAAATCTCAACCTAATGTAATAATTACACATATTATATTAAAATGATGTCAAGATACATTACGAATTCGCTACAGCACTACGTATAATTTCGATAATTCATAATAATAGGATAAAATGATAAAATTTTGTAGAATATTTGTGTATGACGACAGTTTGTGGTTATTAAGTTCGTGACTGGTATTTTTATATACGTTAAACCTTGCCGAGGTGAGAAATTCTAAATTTGTTTGTCCAAATGGTTCTTAGTCGGCCTAAGAATCCCTAGGTAATTGTAATGGAAGTCCGTTGTTCGTCACGGTTATGGATCAACTGCCTGCCCGCCATCGTCATGTTCGACCGAGTTTCTTACATATATCTATATGAGTGTGATATACGTAAATTGCTCACTATCTACACTTAATTTTCCGGTCTGTGAGTTTCTTAGCGCGTAAGTCCGACACATCACCTCGCATATTACCGTCGTCTATGCGGTTCGTGATAGGTTTTAGGTACAAAGTGGACTGTCCGTGCCAGGTGGTTAAATGTATTTGCTGTCCGTGAAGCGAAAAAGTACCAGTTCAAATTTCCCCGGTAGATGTTGAGAAATAAATGAATATATTGTACGTCATGACTCCGTGTCAATACACGTGTATCGAATGACTAGCAGCGAGTTGATATGTGTGTGTGTGTGTGTGTGTGTGTGTGTGTGTTTTTGTGTGCGTGTGTGTGCACGGGTGTGCTCAGATTTGTCCGAACATAAATCGGATACTTGTGCTTTTCACTTGCAGCCGTTATTATGTCTGTCACTTCGTAAGTCACGGCATCTGACAGAGAGCCTTATAATGTCCGTATAGATATGTATGGGTATATCCACAACAACTGGGAGAAGTAAATCACCTCCCTCAAATATTACAACCCAATTGGTACGAGATGATACTCGTAAAAATATAAACACCAGGTAATAAATTCAATCCAAGGGTTACTTTCAGACAATACCACCCCGTCAGTATAATCTACACTTACAGTTTGCCGACGTTTCAATCATCATTGTATATTTTTAACTATCAACTAGGTAAATGCACCCCCTATTATAACGAATCTCAAACACATTACCTGTACCTCAATCTTTCCGATTCAACAACATACGGGTGAGTGGTGTAAAAGTGAAATATTCTCCCGACATACCGTTTCAGACGAGGTATTGTAGGATATCAATGTCATCTACCTTCTGTACAAATATACACGTATAAGTGACTTTCGTATGAATTTTCGCAAAAGAAAAGAAAGAAATTATACGGAAAAAAAATAACATCAATGACCGCATTAGTAAACGAATCAGTGAATTGATTTTCATTTCGATCTCGAATCCACGCCAGAGTCTAACCTTCACTGCCAAATGTTTACCAATCTCTTTCACGGTCCGGTGCAGTATTTGTTCGTTGAATCACCGCTTTATACTTGGTGACCTGCATGTATTGCATAAAATTTGCAGGGTTATGTATGCGCAAATGAGTACCGAGCGATTCGCTATGAACACGGGAGCCCTTACAGGGCGGGGCCCGCGCCGAGAAGGGATCCTTCCTCCCCCCAGGTAAACCAACCCCTGGGTGGAGCTATGGCCTCGTATATATCGGGGTACGGGCCCCAAAGAGAACATAACGTGCCCTGTCCTCTCACCAGACAGACGCGTATCGGACGTACGCATGTCGTGGCTCGTCATCGAGTTAAACCGGGGTAAGCTTACGCAGGGTTGATAATTGAAGGAATCCCGACGTTTGCCGCGCTACAGCTCGGTGAGACGGTCGTACAAGTCTACGATTAGCCGTGTACGTAGTATACATCGGTCGTTAACGCCGACGAAAGTTTAAGTTCGTTATGTTTGTGTAAAAGTGCCCACCGAGGACCGGGTCGGTGTTACGTTTCGTCAAGTTTGACGATCACGTGGCAACGATCGTTGTTTCTTTGTTGCGTTTGATCGAAAGGCTGTTGAAGCAATTCTAAGGCGAAGCAATACACCTGCACACACCGAATACAACAGCGCCGAAAGGGTGAGATAACGGCGAAGGAAAATATAGCGAGAGTGAGAACGCGGTAACGAGCAGCGACGTACAATCGACACTTGAGCGAACATGTCGCGAAGTTTTTTCGTCGACTCATTGATTGGGAATACCTCACCGCCCGTGTACCCCTTGCCGTACTACGGGAATCAGCTTCCAAATTACATGTTCAACCTCTTCAATCTGGGTCTGGGATATCAGCCGGTGAGACCAGTTCCAAGACCTCCGCCTAATTGTCTTCCGGCTAGCCTGAATCCATCCGGAGTCGCCCGAGCCGTTCATCCTGGACACAGTCCCCCCTCGCCAGCGCGAAACGCCCCCGCCAGCAGAGTATCAGGTAAAAAGGTAGCGGGCAGATACGTATGACCTGATATTACGCGTAACGTTCGTTCGACGGGCCTGTTGCGTCAACACCATGCGTCGCAATCCGGATTCGAGCCTCATCTCGATAATTTCCAACTCTCCGTCATCGCTTACCTTCGTTTCCGGTGCTCCGTTGCTTTTGCAAAAATTGACCTCGAGAAAAAAAAAAAAAAAAAAAAGAAAATGCGGAATACGGAGAAGAGGACGAAAGAAAAATTGATGCTAAGACGATTGTTTTTTTTCTCCCTATTTCAGATGTGTCAGCATCGAACGAATCCACGTCCAGAGGTAGCACGCCAACCCCGCCGCCAAAGTCCCCAAACTTGGCGAACAACAGCTCGAAGAGAATACGCACCGCGTTCACAAGTACGCAGCTCCTCGAGCTTGAACGGGAGTTTTCATCGAACATGTACCTCTCCCGGTTGCGGCGTATCGAGATAGCGACGAACCTGCGACTTTCCGAGAAACAGGTGAAAATCTGGTTCCAGAATAGACGGGTCAAGTATAAGAAAGAGGATTTGCCGGTAGGCCAAAGTCCGAAATGCTGTTGCCTGCGAACCTGCGGTAAGAAGAAGGGCTGCGTCGGGGATGAGGGTAGGTATGCCGAGGAGAAGGCCGTGGTACACGCCCCTCCCGAACCTCTCGTAAGGTCCCGGCGGGATACCGATCGGCCAAATTCGCAATGCGGCGCAAAATGCGAAGAGAGTGAAGGGACCGAGGCTACGGAGACCCATGGAATTTCCTTGCCGGCGTACAAGCAGCACCGACACCGTCACGCCTTACAGGGAACACCCTCCAACGAGGGAACCAGTCTCGGCGGCTTCGATCGACGGAATGCTTATCAGCCCAGCAGCCAGAACTCAATATCGTCCGGGGTTCCGCCATCGCCCCGACCAACGACCCCCCACGATTATCCTCCTCGTTTCGGTGATAGCTGCGACCTGTCGCGTGATACGAAACAATTCCCCGTGTCACCCGATACGCCTATGGTGAAAAGATACAAGATCGACTCACCCCTACTGAGTTCCGACGAAGAAACGACGGCCTTAGCGCCCCTCTTTCGAGCCGTCAATTGCACGAAGCACACGGTTGACCGCATCGTCAACTCGTAGTTTTCGTTCTGTAAGATTGTCAGGAAATAATCGTCACAGTTTGATATCCGGCGATTCGAATAATTGACGTTCAACGCTTCTTAACTGACGTAAGGACATCCCGGTGAGGTCAGCAATTGCGTAGCCAGTTAGCGGCATAGAACATTATTCGTACGTCATATTTCCGTATCGCACCGCCATTCGTTTTTCCCAATCACAAATTTTGGTGTATACGTAAAACCGTATCATCTCTGACGAGCGGACACTTGTATTATTTATAAGTTTAAAAATGTTATTATATTTATTATACGTCGTTGGCTATTCATTTAAGTCAGATAAAATGGATCGGCTACATTCGTGACGGATTTGTCGAGTAGCGCGAGTAGCTTAGCGAACATTTCGATTCTATCAGACGTGAGTGATGTATATTTTTGTAAATGTTGTACGAATACAACGGATCGTGTGTAATATACCGCTTTTTTTTATATGTATGTGAAAATGAAACTCGGTACACATGTAACGGTACCCTACCAATAAAAAATTATTGTCAACTCGCCATCTCAATACTGTCGCACGAGTTTGAGTCGTTTCACCGTTGAAGTCTTTATTACTCCCCTTAGCCAAATATTTCTCAGAACACAATCCTCAAACTCACACTCTCTTCCATCGCGATTCAAACTTTGATCCAAGGTCCGATACGTGACAGAGGTATGTCCCCAGTATCTCCCACTTCCCCGTGCCGTTTGACCTGTGATTCCAAATATTCGGATACATTCATTATTATCGTCATGTTATATTCAGTTTCCCGATGAGCATATTTCTTTTCTGCGATAGATTTCAGGCGGTGCAATTTCAATTTCAATCGTTTCTCACCACAGGCATATGTAAGTGCGTTTGGGTGAGTTGTATAAGGTGAAGCTTGGATGGTGAGAAAAGATTCCGGCAATCGTTAAACAATAGTAGATTTTACACCTACGTAACAAAAGTGTGGTTCAAAAGTCTTATTTTATATTGGAATACATTGAAGAGCACATTTGAGCAATAGGACGTCAAAGTGTTCTTTTTCACGTACTGCGATGCTCTTTTTTTTGTTCTGTCGCTAAAACCATTGCTTTACGTACGGCAAGCAGGTACACAAAAGACGCGTAAACCATATTACTGTCACATAAATGTAACTCTAACGCACACGTACAGTGTTAGGCACGGTGTTCGTTTCCTTATACTTACATCAATATAGATTGCGGATTGAAAATATGAAAGCTCGACAGTCGTAGGAGTTAAAATTTCCCAATGAAGGGGAATCGTGATCCTATCTCCGAAATATGCTTGATATATATTCAACATTCAGTGGAGCGAAGCTGGCGACTTGTGTTACATTCGTACAATTGCAAGCAACGCGGTGGGCTTACTGTTGGGAGCGAGGGAAAAAGTCTCCAAGTTCGGATTTCTCAGGAGCCTTCTTTCGTTGCCGCAGCGAGCTAGGATTTCGGGATAAACGTGTCGACAACACAAATGCACGCGACACACACGCTGCATCTTGAGGCACGTTGAAAATACATCGAGAGGCTGTTATACGGGTCAAACGGTTCGGAAAGTCGTAAATTGTTAGGAATTTGTCAAGAGGCACCAACCGTGGACCTCCGCATTCGGTTAAATTAAAGGTAAAACGTTGTTAATGGTGTTAAGGATCGATTAACAATGCGCGTCTCTCGAGTTTCAACAATGACGGGCACTTGCGCTGGAAAGGCGCAGCGGGCGGTCAGCCGGCGCGGCGGTTCGCGTCTTTTCGACAAGGCGCCCGCTTCAGAGGACCAGTGTGATTCATTCACACCCAAGTTTCGCCTCGTTCATTCATCCCCGGATTCATGCCGCGATGAATGGCCGCTGCAGGCCAATGCGCGTACAATTGACGCCCGACATCGCGCGCGGACCGATACTATACCACATACAATACTCGTATATCCCTATCCTGTACTCCCTCACACCAATTAGTCACGTATATATTACGAGCGGATCTGCTTACGTTTGTTACGGTTCGTACTCTGATACGTTCCTCGGGTATGCGTATTCCAGGCAACACCCGTTGGCCTCGAAAACATTGACTCGCTGTAAACATTCGAGATTCAACGCGCCGAGCACCTCCGTAGTGTCGTATAATATTAAGTATACCGACATCGTATATCCACGTATAGAGTTTGAGCTCCTATTCAATGCCTAAGTTGAGCCACATATATTTACCTGACGTACGAAACCTCTTAACGGTATTCACTCGTATGACTGTTGTCACTTGTGGCGATATTGTCAACGTGTTACCGGAACAATATCAAAGCACTTATACGAGTGGTTTGCTTTCTTTCGACCGCTTTATAACCGAACCGTTGCTCGAATTTTGACAATGTAATGCTGGTATTTTGCCAAGGGTGAATTGAGTTTGTTTCATCGGTCGCTTTGACGCCTGAGTGTACGGTACCTGTGCGCGTTGTGTGCGCGCGCGCGCGTACGAGTGTGCGTGTGTGTGTGTGCGTGAGTTCGTAAAGCTCAAGAGGCGCTCCATCAAACTCCGCAAGGGCGACGATGACATACCGACAGTCGACCTACTCAAAAGTCTTACGCGGGAAGCTAAAGCGATAAAATGCGCTCGTACAAACGGTACACCTAGGTAAGTATGTTGCGCACTGACGTTAGTTAGCATTTCACGTACATATGTATATTGTGCGTGATCATATTAACTAATATGTATAGCCGGGCAAACCTTAATTCATTCTCCGCACATCCCACAATTATCTCAACCTCTGCCTTGCTCCGCTTTTCAAATGCTGGATAATCTTTCGAGAGTTCTCACCAATCCGGATCGAAGTAATTGTTGACCGAACTGACAAATTTTGTTCAACAAAACTTCTCTGCGCATACAGTCTTTTTTCGGTCGTCTAAACCGGTACACGATTTTCAGATGACCGGCAAATAATTTTGCTGACAATTCACTTCACTTGGAAGCAGCGTATCTCTAAGATTATCGCACGTCGTTATGCCGTAGTCGAACCACGCCGCTTCTACGATCGTCACTCATATTGCTTAGGTATACATATATTGCTACCCTCATTGCCGTTGCCTGTACTACCGCTGTTATTTTCGTCATAATCATCATAATCATAATTGTCATCACCATCATCATCATCATCATCATCATCATCATCATCATCATCATCGCCATAATAGCGCCACTATTCGACTGTTTTGTTGAAAATCCGGGAAAATAACTGACCTACGAAATGATACATCCGATTCAAGGCGTTGACGCCAAAATCGTGCCTAGGTACGTAATCTTGCATTAACGTATGCAGAGAACGGTGAGCCTAACAACTCGGTTATCGTCAACACGCCGACGGGTGCGAATTATTGAAATTGATAACAGATAACGAGACAGAGCTAGGAGATGAAATTGCAGCCATGCTCGGGGTAGTTCAGTGATCTGGTTGGTACATGACCCTGGTAAGACGTCGGCTAGATTCCAAGTCTGGTTCACACATCAGGATCGTGACAATGACAAATAGGAACGGCTCTATGGTTATACTACTGCAGCAGCGCTGGGTGTGCATTGTTGAGCTTAACGATGCATCATCTGACGTGACACAATATCGATATACGCGTCTGACCAATCGAGTGCAGGTAATGCGCGGAACCGCCCACAGCTTGGCGAATAATAATCGTACTTCCGAGGTTTTACCTTTACGGCGTCGAATGTGGCAACGTATGCGGATGTCAGATGCGATCGAAGGTACTAAATCGTTCGGGCAGTTGAAGACAGCGAGAAACGATACACTCGCGAGATGTTCCCTTTTTCGATTTAAAATACCGACCGCTTGACTGATTATATGTCCGATAGCTCGTGCGTGTACCGTATTTCATCAAATATCCGTTTGTCCGAAATAAGTTGGCAAGACAACGCAATGCATATTACATGTGCCGGCTGGGAAATGAGACTACGAATAAGCGTTGTTTGAAGTTTACCGAGAGGCCGTCCGTATCACCATTGCCGTCAAATTTCAAACAACCACGTGGCAATCTAGGTAAATGAGTACATATAACGATGTCAGAGAGTAACAGCGTCTTTGCAATGGTTTCGGAATTACCAAAATTGTACGATTACGATCAGATCCGTTCGTTCTGCGAGCCATTAGGCGGGTATCGGATCGGTTGGAGAAGCCGGGGTAAGCCAGGCAGGTGCGGATACCTTATACCCAATTCTATATCCTTCTTTAACCGAATGTTTTAGCTGCGCTTCATTGTGAAATACTCGCATTCGAAGCACCTGTAGGCGCCGCCCCTCCGTTAGCCAACAGGCGTAACAGAGGTGGTCGGGAGGTGATCGGAAAATTACTTGTAAACTGTAGGGACCAACTTGAAGCGCGATCAACCATAAAATGCAACAACGTGTCTCAATACATGTAGATACATGTTCTTGAAGTTCTTGACCCTTCCCGCGGTTGACTATCCGCGTTATTCGAATATTTTCGGAACTACATTAGGTATACCGTTTCATCGAGCCAACTCGCAGCCAAGGCCTTGCAATATAAGATATTCACAGCACCTATGTCGTATATGGACATTTCAATAAGTCCACTGCGAGGACACTTGAAATTATGAAACGTGTGGGTACAGCGTACGTGTTTCAAGCAAGCGGGCGTTATGATTACTTTGTTTGTACCTAGGTACGTGTTTGCGCGAGCACATTGCGTTTTTCTTGTTACAGCTATTAATTCATGTACACAGCTCGGATGCTCATCCCAATCTTGTACAAATTACAGATTACTTACAATGTATCTGCATATTTATATCTCTCGGGCGTTTGTTTGTTTACAGCAAATGTGTCTCATAATGCATGACAGATTTCCAATGACTCACCGTGCAAAACCTGTAGGTACTGCGAGTCTCCTATTTACTGATAAATCTCTTTGCCCGCGTGCATACGATCATCTATCTCTATTTACAGTTTCAAAATATGACGCTTCGCGATCTGTCTACTATTACGAAACATAAGTATTCTATTCTTTTTTCTTTCATACGGAAATCGTCGTCGACGGTAATGTGTGTTCATCTCGATATGGCATTTACCGAACCTGAAATTACGCATGGAAACCCAGGATTTGGAGTTGCGGTGGGAAGAAGAATGAAAAATTCGTGCCATGACGGGATTTGAATCCGGGGCCTATCGCGCCCAAAGCGAAAATCGTACCCCTACCACTGAGCCGGTCTTGATCTCGGTCGTTGTTAAATTCGAACAGGATAGCATGTTTGCGTTACACGTTGTCCACTCGATTCTCGAAATCGCAGACTTCAGCTTCGATGTAGTCCCTTGAATGAAAAGCAAAACCCCGATCACGCGAGTCGTAGCCTTCAGTCTGCGTCACAGCATGCCGCGCTGTTCACGCAAACCGCGCGACTTCAGACATTTTTTTTTGCAGTCGACAAGTTGTTGTACCGTTCCGGATGCCGGAGATCGTAGAGAAATTCTAAAGACGAGTGCACGCCCTGTACCATCAAAATTTTGCACGAAAAATTACAAATCTCCATCACATTTCCTCGATTTTGTTTCGCTCAATTTTCAGCGCAGGAGATACGTCGAATATATTTCACATGTACGTTACCTACGTAACATCTCCTCGAAACAATTTCGCTGGGGTATTGCCCTGACAAACAGCGGTGGCGACAGATTATTCGAAAATAAAAACTAATCCCGAGTATGGACAAATAAAACTTCGTAACAGGGGTGCGGCTTACCGTATAGCGGAGTTGAAACGGGAAGGTGCACAGGCAAAAGCTGAAAGTATTATTCCTTCGGGTGACGCATCATGAGTAAAACAAATGTGCAACAATGTGACGTGGGAAAAGATATAGCTAGTCTTACAGGAAATGAGACAGCGAATAAGTTCTAAATAATAAAGAAAATAAGTATCCACACCGAAAAGACAATTACACGTACAATATTGTACGCGTAACGCACTCCTGTGCCTACATACACGACACATGATCTTCGACGTGAAATTATATTCGCCCATATGATCGGACGGTATTAAATTATCAGCCGCGACGGGTTGTGTCATATGTCGAAAAATAAACGCACGGCGAGAACCATCCTCAGGCCCATTGTCGCAAGATGCGAGAGAAGAAACAATATAAAGTCACGCTCGTTGGCAAATCGTCCATGTTCTCGGAGGGAGGGGGATACAAAAAAGTTCAGAGCCTTACCTGCGGTGACTCTCGGACCCACTCCTCGTTCTGGGTGCGGGCACGCTGCCGCGTGAGCTCGAACGCGTTCTCCGGGATAGAGACCCGCAGAGTCATCCACCTGACAATGAGTGCTTAATCCTCGTTTAACCCTGGCTTATCTACGATCAAACTAGCGAGGATTAACTTGAACGCTGACCGCCCTCTCCGATACGCACGGTCAGGTACGGCCGCGTATAATAAAAGGCACGTAGCCGCGTGAACGGGACGTCGCTTAAAAAGTGTATTTTCATCAGGTATGCCGCGTTATCGTGGAACGATCTCGTCGGAACTTGTCAGTTATATTGTGAAAACCTCCGACGCGCGAGTTTTTATGAAGGATATTCGGTTGAGGCAGTCGAGGCGGTTAATGACAAAACTGAGAGAGGTAAAGATTCCGCTATTTCTCTCTCGCCCAAGCCCCAAGTCAAATGCCGAAATCCGTCTGATCAGAATCGATAAATAATTCGAAATCAGCGTGGAATTGATTTGTAGAATATCTGCAGTTCGAGTGGGTGACTAGAGTCGGGCATGACACGGGATTCAAGTCCGAGGCCCAGGGCGCTCAGCGATTTCGAATAGCGGTTATCCTCCCTGGGAAACATAATGCCGGAAATTTCCATAATAATTTTCAAGCCCCTCCGAGGAGTGGAAATTAATTCACACCTTCTGTGGCCTGTCTCCGGGACAATGAGACACTCGAACCAGTCGCTAACTGGTCATAAAAAATCGCGCCTACTTATGCTCGTGTTGATTTCATGCTACACTGAGACTAATCATGACGCTAAATCAACATCAACCCTTGAAAAAGTGCGCCAACTAATTATCTTTTATTGTCCTGTGTTTGCCGCTACCGCGCTGGCCCGAAATGAAAAATGCGGGACATGGCAAAGGTTTCCTTTGTGCAATGAGGATTTATTTCCTTTGCAAAGCGAAGGGCACGAATTAGCCTCCGTTCGGGTATTCACCGCTCAGTTACATTTATTGCAAAACGTATACTGCTCGTTTATACACGTGCATAGAGCCAAATGCATATTTATGTTTGGCCTGCGATAAAAATAGTATGAGACACATCCGTGGCCGGATAAATTTAATACCGGAAGGCTTTTATGGTGCTGGGGTGCTGAAAAGAACTTCAAGCGTCCGAATATCAACATTTTCCTGAATTATTTGTCGAAAACACCTATAAGGATAGTAAAGCTCCGAACTGGAAATTAATTAAACGTAGCCTGCGATGTTCGTTCGTCGCTTTTAGGGATATAAGGTCCAGGCTTGTTCGCCACCCGTGCTCCCGTGGTTCAGGGTCCGGTCGATCGGCTTAACGACAACGTCTTATAATTAGAGGGCTCTGGATACTTGCAACAGACTGTTGCTATTATTGCTTTGATCGTTGTCGCCGATATGCCGGCTCGTGTTTGTTTATTTCTTTGCCCCATGACTCCCGGTTGTCACGTGCATGAAAGCCAGTCTGTTCGGCTCTAATTACCTCACGGCGAAATAAATTCAAGTTATAACGGTTTGAGGCAGAAACAGTGTCGAATAGTGCTGAAAATAAAATGAAAATACCACGCAGTAGCTCAAATTCGATTATTCTTCTACTATCACCAAGATTCAGCAACCCTCGTTCGGTTAAATATATCATTCCGTTGAAGAGGGTCCTTGCTACGGAAAAATTGTTTCCCGCTCGATTGGCCGACCGATAGGACAACGCTCGGTCCTCTTGACAAAGCCGCCGCGCCGTGTTCAAGTGCTAAATTGCTAACCCATATTCTCTCTACGGCGAGCCGTTTGAATTCATCGGTATCCGTTCGAAGGTTCGATTCGCGAAACCGTTGTCTAAGCTCCGACATGCTGTTTTAATACAATACAAATACACAGGTATTATCATGTGTAAGGCACGAGTGTGAACATAATGTCTACTTTAATAAATACCTACCCATACGTTCACACTGTCTCATAGTGAAACCGAAAGTACACTGGGTACAAAACCCGGGACACAATAAGTTACGGTCGTACTTAAGTATAATATTCTGCGCATTATAATGCGTTCTGCTTATGAATTGTAGACAGTAGCACGTTACGTGTACACCTATGTTATTCATCTTGTTGTACAAGAGACCTAAGTAAACCAGAATCCAAATGGTCTGTATGGGGTGGGTAAGCTGGGCGGTGGGTACGCAGGACAGGTATGGGTAAAAAGGTATAGGAGATAGGTAGGTAGCTGGGTGCGTAGGTATAGGTATAGGTAGGTAGGCAGGCAGACCGGCGGATAGATACGTTTCATGAAACGTCGGTAATGCCAATAATTGATGTATCGTATACATACGTACGCACGTACGGATATATATATTGTATATGTATATGTATACATGTATATATGTAACGCAGGCACACAGGCTGACGCAAGTTACACAAGTTTTTATCGAGTTTAGGTCAGAGATGGCTTAGGAATAGGCGTCGGTAGATCCTGAACATCGCATGTGTTTGATCAAACCTTTTGTGTGGCAGTAATGTAACAATAGTTGCCGATCGAAGCGAATTTGTGGGGTGCCGGTGGCTATTGTAGATTCCTGCCTATGACGCGCGTGTATCTGCCCAATGTGTGTGCACGAGTACTTAGCGTAATAACGCGGTTCAAAGATATCGCAAGGGGTTGGGTAGATTGTGCTCTAGCTGTGAGCACAATGAGGCTGGGTCAGCGTTGGCAGATATTGCCAAGGTTTTGCGGCAGATCCGTTCGTTCCTCGTTAGCCTCCCGAACAACCTATATCGATAATGCCATGAGAACCGTTGCCGCGAATTTATTCAATTATTTCACATCGAATCATCGGACTTTTCTGAATAAGAACATTCGTCCAAAGGTCATAAACGTGAAGCTTATAACCACACGCCATGTTTTACTACCGCCTGTACAACACGCATAGATAATTATTCGGTTTTACACAGCTTTGCATACTTATTTAGGTGTTTGCGTCCGTGCGCGTAGTTACGATTCTAGAGGTTTGACTTCCTGGTCCGCCGCGCGGAAACCATCGAATTTCTCGCAGCATCTGCTCCTTGAAATTGGACAATTTTTTTCATACAAACGCCTCTCCCAGGGTTATCCCCCTTATGAGGTTAGCGTGCATCAGAATGAATACTTCCTCGTTCGATTTGGCCCACCAATCGTAAGAATTTGCAATGCACTATATTCACTCGAGAGGCTACTATAACCTGTAAAGGAGGCGTGAAATCACGGCGGTCTTCCTACCTTCCATTTCGACCAAGTCCTTTGATAATTCGCGTGCCTAATTCGTACGGGCTCACTGTGTTTGCCTTCCTTTGCCCCTAACAAATTGTACGCACACCGTCGGAAAGGTGTCCCGTCAAGAAGGATGAATCCCCGTAGAAACGGGACGCGCAGCTGTCGTTTCTGTGGTTCCCGTGAAGTGTGACTCTGACATACCGGATATTTGTACCGGGCAGCAATACAGCTATGGGCGTCTGTACTACGCGCGATGCCGCTTGGATTAATTTGGAAACTCGAGGAACCGAGAAAACATATTTTCTTTACACACCACGATCCGGTGTGCCGGTGCGCGACGTCGGGTTTTCGAAAACGTTACTCACTTGCGAGCGTCTGATGCAAGGAAAACCATTTTGATCCCGGCATGTTGCAGCGAATGGCACAGCATGCCCATAATCGCGTAAAAAATGCCGGATATAGGGCTGACACATTCACCCGCACGCCGGAAAAAACTGCCAGAATCTTTCGAAGACTATGGTGTGCCGGTGTTCTGTTTCGCGAGGCAAGCACCTATTATACGGACGAGTGTTGAGCCTTGTTGTCAAGGCGTCGACAAAGGAGTACAGCGAGTGCCTGAATTTTTGTTGGATACCCACGGTACATTGATTCCCTAATCTCAGAATTGTACGGATCCTGAAAACCTTATACCTACAGTAATAATCGTCGCCGTGGTAAGAGATTTCATCGCATAGTCAGTGAACCGATAAATATTTAACACCTTCCCGCGTCTCTCTCCGTTCACACTCGTCATATCTGTTGCTGAGCCAACAAGCTGAAGGTGGTTTCGATGACGGTTACCATACACCCGGAGCGAAGTAATCTTTATTTTCCAATCAAGACACGTGTCAACTCGAACTGAAACGTCGATCGTACAATCCCGACCGTAAGCATGATGGGCTTCGAAACCGACCAACAATGATTCTCGTACAGTCTTACGGTGCGAGATGAACTTTCCGTACGGTCCTTTTCTTCTCTCCTACGTTCCGTTTTCTCCTCGAGGCCCGCGTAGTATAGATTTCATTCATAGAGCCAGTACCAGTCGAGGGTGTATTGTCACCGGAATACCTGTAACTTAGCCATTGGCACTATTGCCTTGAGCGTAAAATTTAAATTTCTCCTCCAAGGGTATCCCAATTTCGAAAAGAAGGAATAACGTCAAGAGGCTCGGGGTCAAAGAACATACCTGCAGCGGCGCGTTGGTCGTAAGACCCTGGCAGTCCTGCCCAAGGAGCATTGAGCCGAAATTTATCAGGCGTATACACCTTACGCTGGACAACCCGACATACCTGGCTACGTTACACGAGTCCTTCTCTACGATCGAATCATCGGACAGTGGCAGTCCGAAAGAAGGTCATTGTCGATCCATAATAGATGAATGGGTGAGTGCAACGGTTTTCTGGGCGTTGGCATCAATGACGCTCGCAGAACCGCACCATGGTGCCACCGCGGTGCACTAAGCTGTTTTCCTAAGATGCTTCGTTCTATTATTCAATCTGAGAATCTGTGTACCTCTTGGAGCCGATTACGGCAGAGAACTCTTGCTAATCGATACGGGCTCGCCGGCTTTTTGATGCAAATTAAACTGCAGTGATTAAAATAGCGAGTATAAGACTAGTGGTCCAGAGGGTTTTTGGCAGGGGTTTATACACTGGTAGGAAATTGCGTAAAGGCTGAGCTTGTGGTGACACTGTTGGTTGAAGTAGCTTCCTCTCTTTTATTATCAAGTTATTCGACCTGAGGACATTATTTGACGCCTGCAGGAGCCATCAAAACCTGACAAACCAAAAGATATACCCGAACAAAGAAACAAAAAACGCAAGACTTGAGGAAACACATCTGCGAAACAATACTTGTGCAAATGCGGGTGTTTCTATTGAACATCTTGAGGGGTAACACCACTCTAGGATTTTGGAAAATACGATTTCTTCTTACTTGACCCGAACAATAGTTTAGCGTTATAACAACCACAACCAGTTTGTCTTATTGCGAAAATTTTTATTTCAACAGGTTCTATTCACCATTCCGTCGCACAGTGCTCGTAAGACTTTAAACGCATTTTTCTCGAAACCACTTTTTTCAAACTGGGAGGACAGATTACGTTGTTTTTTTTTTTTTTTTTCTACACCACCATTCAAACTGCTTCTTCTTTGAACGATTTACTGCCTATTTTTTGGCCAAAAATCAATTCATTTCTTCAAAAGTGTACCATTTTTGCAAAATTTGAGTAATAAAAAAATCCAACGTACTTCTATAGACAATGGTATACTGGTTGTAAAATTTTTAGTTTGTTTGTTCCAGGTCTTATTATACTTTACGAGACATCCGTCCTCCCGTGAAGGAGTTTTAAAAAACGGTGATTTCAAAAATATGCTCTGTCGTCGCAATTTTGCATCGAGACGTGGATAAAAAAAGTTCGTTTTTTACATACTTCTCTCTAAATATGAATCAGTCACAAGTATGGCACTGGAGAAAATCAGTGTATATGCATTGGCAATCAGTGGGATATCAGTGAAAAGTCACTGTAACGTCAGTATATATGCACTGTTTTTTCCCAGAGGTATACTTATAACTGGGAATCATTGAATTTTCGCTAATTCAAAGTTACAGAGTTCAATATGCGTTAGCTAAGCCCTCTGGATAGAAATCCTATTCCTTTGTCCATGCTATCAAAATAAATCGTTAACGTCAGGCCCTTTTTCGGCCGCTAGAGTGGTGTTACCCCTTAAGAGGCGCGGCTACAGATGCATTATATAACGATGGTTACCAACCCATCCCTCCATCGGCCCACACTAGCTAATCCCTCATTGGGACGCACCCGAACGGGTATGGTGAGGCTAATAGTAATTATAATTGTTATTTTTATTTGCATTATTATTATTATTATTATTATTATTATCAAACTTTATGACAAAAAGTGACGTGACGTACATCAGGGGAAGTCTGATGAACAATTTACAGTACCTTGGCACTGTATCACGTAAGATTGAAAATTTAGTCGCATCAAAAAACGGGCTTGAAATTTTTGTTTTTCTTATCGCAACTTCATCGTTGTTTCAAAGTAGAGTTAAAAATATTTTCATAAATTTTTTACCCGTTCTTTTTTTTTTAAATTTCGCTTTACGTTGGTTTTGTACTTCGCGTTTGCGGAGAAAATTAGTCGACACAAATGAGAAATCCTACGTGGTATCCGGCACATATTCGAACGTAGTCTTAATTCAATTATATCGGGATTGCGCTAATTCCAGCTGCGGAGTTATCAAAGAAAGGAGTCATTGATCATTGTTGCGTAAATGAGGAAGCGACAAAGATATGGTTTAACCAAAGAAACAACTCCGATAAATCTATCCAAACATTCGTTTAATTCTTTTACTTACGTGACACCGGCGCGCTCGGTCTCTTTGTCGGCCTCGATCACGCTATACGTCGCAAATTAATCTCGGGAATGTTGAAATTAAACATTCCGCGAACCCCCCCACCCCCGTGGCATTTTAAGCTCGCAATAAAAACGTTGGCGCATTATTCCGGTCGCGTATCAGGCATATAACGTTGGCGGAGCGACAACCCTAGACCTACCGCAACACCCCTCTGTCAAGATGGGACGATTAAATTATTAAATTAGGGATTGGTGCCCGAAGGGACACCTAGACACGCAGCATACGCGGTTCGCCGAGGGTTCGAGGGTACCGACATCTGGATATCGCACGGTCTCTTATGTTTGTTCAGCTCTAACGCATCGACAAGCGCGTGTATACGATTTCGCGTATCATCTAGAGGACGGAGGAGGGCATACCAAAAGCAGGCCTGCTCGTATTTATCCAATCGTAGCTCCAGAAGTGAAAACGGTTATTGAAATACGTCGGCAAAGAGATATAAATGAACTTCATCCAATTATCCATTCGAAATAAGGCCTGTAACTACTTCGAGCGGTAAGCTCGAAATCACTCGACCGGTGTTGAACTTTCCCCGTTATGTGTATCAGTCCGCGCATAACGCGTATTCGGCACGTTGAATTCTGGCTCTGGTGCGTTACATTTATTCTCTACTCACCGCACCGTATCCCCATGATCGTAGGACCCAGGGGAAGAGATCGGTTATCCTCGAAGGCGCTAAAAAGGTGCTCAGCTAAAGCGACAACTGTACCGCTGGGTAATTCTGAAAGTGTTGCGTCATGCCCGCGTTAATTAAGGGTTCGAAGTTTCAAGAGGAGATTAATGCGCAAGGCATTGTCACGTGTCGTTTTATATGGAACGACTTTTGAACGAGATAAAATTGCCTCGTCATTGAAAACCGGTGAACCTCGTTTCCAATTGAACCGCTGTAGGTTCAGCCGCTTATCCCTTGACCGTTTATTCGTTATTGTTATTTCTTATATATATTCTTATAGGCCGTATCGTAACGCAGCTAGGCGCATCTCTTCGTATTCGATAATTTCAACGAAGAACGCGGTTGTATGTATCTATCGTACGCGATTAACTCTTACGCATAGGTACAGGGTTTGCTACCAGATTCGTGTACGTAGGATGGGACACAAAATTGCACTCTGCAACGTTAACGAAAATATTTGGATACAACTCGTTATAATGTTTAGCACATTTTTTGTTCCATTCAGTCGGGAGCACCCTGAATATGTCATACTGTCACCCTAATGCCAAGCGGACACCCCAGAGTCCCAGCTACTCCTAATACGAACCATGATGTGCACAAAACAAATGCATAGGGTAAGCATACGTATGCCTGTGTTAATGTTGTACACATGCGATATGTTTGAATGGAACGTCGCAGTCGCCCTTGGCTGACTGGAATATCTGCCCGGCCATAGGACGACAAATTAAAAAGGACTGCCCTGCCAATTAATACGGACCTGGTGGACGCGCGTCGCGTGCTGCGCGTCTGAGGATAGGGTGATTGGGTCGATTACGTACAGCGAGGACTTCTATTCTTGAATTTCATCACCGATGACAGAGGGATGCGATGCGAAAAATGATATTTGAAACACCTTCCTGAAAAGTTGGCTTTCCAAAGCCTGCGGCATGTGCATAAAGTGCCCCATTTCCGAACAGTGCGGCAACACGACGTCGGCGTATACACACATTTGTAATGCCACGCTTTACACTCTAGGGCCTTCTTTGGCGCATGCGTACTTTCGAATAAGTCAATTTCACGCACTGTGTCATTGAAAGTAAGTTACTTGCCTCTGTTGTACACGTGCGTGAGGTATAACAGACTTGTCTACAACATATATTGTACATAAATATAACGCATGACCATGTGTACGGTACACATACCCGCTCCTTTCCGAGTGCACGTGCACGGTTCTGGTTCTCCCGGTCATCCGGTTCGTCATGCCCGGGGCATGCACCGATACATCCGTACCGAATCGCATACGCTACGTGTACCGTCGAGCGTCAATATCAGTTGCTCGCCCGTCGAAGCAAACGTCTGGACGTACAAAAGTTCAGTACAACCGAATACCGGCTAATTTGTCAGGGACCGATTCAATGTCGTTGTCACTTGTCGCAATAAAATAACGATGACGGCCCATCCAAAGGGGTATCGGTGAACTGATTTATCAACTTTCACGAAACGAAGACTCACCTCCGGGAGTTTATATCTATTTCTTGCAATGCAACGAGTAAGAATGTTTGTCCGGTTCCCCCGACACGAAAACCACTTATAGCATAAATGACACCGTGTTCAACCGATTATTTCATCGTATTAGCATTTGGCATGTGATTAAATGTAATCGGAAGGAAAATTGATACGTGCGCGCTTAAAAAAAGCGGCAGTAATGTTTCGCGGTATTAGGGGTAAAGAAAGATTTCTGAAATCCCACGAAATTTCTATATTCCCCTTTGTATTCCTATTCCTCGGGTTAACCAACGACACGTTGTATCGACAACTTTAACGTCAGGGGTGGGCGATCTATTTAATGAACGCGGATGCGTTAAAGAGTGACGCGAAAGAGAGTTGCAGCGGGGGGTCCAAAAAACCGAACCGTCTGTGCTGTGCACAAGCTGGTCAATGAATACGCACGCGCGTAAAAAAACATAGGCGAACCGATGGTTAATGAGATGAAGAAGGTTTCATTGCCGATCAAGAATACCAACACGGTAGACGTCGGAAAATATAGACGTCATTAGTTCCATTATGCAGTTACTCGAATGACAAATTCGTATTAATGACAGGGGTTTTTCTTCTCTTTTCTCCTCTCTTCTTCGTTCCTTTTCTCTCCATTACCACGCTTCTGTCGATTCATGCTGGCACAATGACGTAACAGTTGGTTCGAGTCTTTCACCGAAATGCATTTCTAGCTTTGTAGATTTGAAATTCAAAATTACTCCAGTCATATGTCGACCCAGCACCAGGCGGCACACTTTTGTCATGGAGATGCCGAAAGACGTTCCCATCGCGTAATACAAATACGTTACGCACATGTACCTGTATACGTCCAACATATACATCATATTAACAAGCAAGCTCGGTGAAATGGTCTTAAATTTTGTTAATATTGTTAATTAGCAATACGTTTATCGGACGAGGAACCGATGTGGGCGACCGAAACTCCGTGGACCTACCATTCGGTCCGCGTGTCATCGAAGCTTTCCTCCTATTCGTCAACGATCTCAATACCGCAGGTCAATCAAATCGTATACATTTCAAGACTTACAGAACCGGTATACGGAAGTGACAAACATCCTTTGAGGTTTGAACTGAACACTCGAAATAACCAGTGCGACGTCGCTTGTCTCAACGCCAATGGGACATTTGCTCCCCGGCGGCATTTCTCACTTTTAACTTGTCTGAAAAAAAATCATAAAGCATGCGAGCGGCGCGGCGGAAGGGAGACCGATTCTCCGTTCCCTCGTCCTCAACCCCATCGGTGCCTGCAAAAATTAACGCAACCAATTCTTCATCTCGTCCAATTCTTCTATTCGTCTGTATTTCTTTCACTCATCCCCGATTCCTTGTAAGGCGTGAGTCCGGTTTCGGGAGGGTTAATAAAAATACAAGATTAAACGGTAACTTAACATAGTGTGTATAGCTGTGCGATGTCGTACATTACACAAACTGTACAAATACGCACCTATACGTATAATCGTACTAGAGATACGCGAGTACCCTCGATATTATGAGGAATTACACGCAACATCGACTTCCCATTGCCAATATGCTACTTGTTTACCAAATTAGCGGGCACCCGTTTGACGATAGGTGTACCCACCGCTCGTGAGTAATGACACACCCGTCAAGCCTAGCGCACACCCATAGAGCGTCGAGAGACACTTGATTGCGCATGGTCGGGTTGATTTCAATTGCACGCGTACCGAATCTGGCTAACCGGGGCTTTGTTGGAAGTGTATCCCACGGGAAAAACAGCCGTACGGATTAACGAACTTACCCGTGAGTAATCCTTGCCTACTGGCGAATTAAGTATGAGAATCAAACCGATCGTCTATAATGAATTATTGAACAGAGTAAATGACCCGCTCGATGGCGGGTGCTGATGGTCTTTCCACATATGTACAGAACATGCGGAAACAGTTATAACACCGGCAAAATATGTTGTGCACTATAATGCCCATGAACCTCCCGAGCCCGCCAACGACAAGAATAATAGCTGGCAATATGCGCCTTTTATCAGTATTCGAACGTGCTGTCCAACCCGTCCATTCTCCTCCAACGTCCACGTACCGATCGTTGGCCGCGGTTTTCGAAGTTGGCCACTCGAAGTGTACTTTTACACGCACGCGTCTCCTTCACAAATCACGCCGTTCTATTGCGTCACTACATTCGCCCGACGATGCCGTGGATGTAGCGTGCGTGCCAAACGGTTCGATAACACCGTCAAGTCAACAATGCTCCCACCGATTTTTCACTATTATTATACATCGATTCACTGATTCTTAATTTTTCAGACCAGCCCAGGCAATAGTCTCATCCCATTTGAAACGAACACGCCGCCTTTGGCATCGGAAGGTTGTCTGTTTGAAACCCATGCACCATTGAACTCGAATGTTATCGGCTCAAGATTCTCAGACTATTTCAATTCTCACGTCGATTATGAGTGAAGAAGAAATGAAGAGGAAGAAATTATCGACGGTCAGCAAAATATTTTGTTTTTTCCGTCAATGACACCCGACACGTTCCGCCTGCAGGTACAATATACAGAAGGTCCGATGAACGCCGATCTGAACCTACGAGAATACCTGAGGACTATCTTACGTACAGTTCACGTCGATGATGATTACTGCCTTTTAATTTCATCTCTTCTTGTCGATCCTCAGCCGTTTGAGCAGCGAATAACGCCAGGCTTCGGCAATTAAAGCACGATAGCTCAGAAGTCTTATAAATAAAATCAGGGTTGCCAGTTTGAAACCTCACGTTCATCAGTAGATGGGATATTGCTAGGCTTCCGATCGAATTAATGCTAATTGGGAAGATAATCTTGGCCATTCTCTCCGCATCGAACTTATCTACCTAATTGGTTTCACGTGATGTCTATCGATCCCGAGATTCTGTCACACAGAAAATGTAATTTTGTTACCACACGCCATAAGATCAAGATGCACAATGCATATATCACAGTGCCTTATACGCATGTACGAACGTGTATTTATATCTTGATATTGAATTTATTGTTGGGGCACAAAGAGCAAACCGAAAACAGCGAACGGTGATTTTGATACACAGATACAAAACCCTTCCTTTTCGATCCACCATTCGGTTCTTGAAACAATCATAACGGCGTTGATCAACCGTCCAGACGAACCAATCGATACGGAGGAAGGCTAGTCGATACACCGGAGTGCGCGCAAAGCGAGAAGGCCCTCTTGGCGGCGCTCCTCTCGATTTCACCGTTTTCACCTCACCGCCCGCGCCGGTGAATGCTGCCGTATCTAGCCCTACCAAAATCGAATTGGACACTTGAAAGAAACTAAAGGGAACTACTGTCCAATGATGGCACGCCGCTCTTTGCTCTGCCGTTCCAGCCCCTCAATGTGTCGAGCATCCCTGAATCAATAAAGCAGACTGCGGTAGTTTCGAGCGATGCGCGGCATTCCCCTTCTCCTCCTCCTCCACCTCCTCCTCAAACACACCGTTCCGCTTTATACACGTACGCTCAGCTACACGATCATCCGTGGAACGCCTTTCCTACCCCTCGAATCTGCCACCGTTCGTTCATTTTATTTCACTCTATTTATACGTCCCTCTCCTTCACTCCTTCACTTTTCACCCTCTCTCTGTATGTCGGCCTATGTATATGCGTGTATGCTTGTATGCATGTACGCTACGAAATATTATGGTAGAGAGAGAGAGAGAGAGAGAGAGAGAGAGAGAGAGAGAGAGAGAGAGAGAGAGCCTACACAAGTCCCAACTACTTCCACCCCACGCAGCCTCTCTCTCTACCTATGTGCGTGCGCGTATGTTTTTTCTATTCAACTGCTTTTAATTATCATTACTTGGTTTAGCTCGCTCGTTGACATTCAAAGGAGGGTGGCGTACACGAGAGTGAGTCCACCATGTATACACATATCAAGCTATTCAAGCTCGATAGTTTAATATGTGCTGCTAGGTCGGTAAACATTTTTCCGGGCTATAAATTCAGTCAAATCGCGTGACGAGGTGCGGGACGTAACACGTGGCTCGGATTTTCAATCATCTTCGAATGCAATTACATCGTACAAGTTTGTCAAAATTCTCACTTAAATAAATTCTACCATGACACCCACCCCACGACACGTAATGAGCAATATCTATGTATACGCAATTGAATTTCATGTCAACGATGTTACTTGAAACAGTTCGTTTTGGTCCAAATCCGTTGATGAGATGCTCTTGTCCGGAGCGGGGAATATCTTCGTCATAAGGCATCATTTTTATACCGCAAGTAACGATAAGACCCGAGAATCAAAGAGCATTCGGCTACCGTTCACGATCCGTGCGGTGTATTGCAAAATTCGTGCCATTTCGATCGAACGAATACGGCACGTCTTACGCAGAATCACAAGCGGCAACATCGACTACTGTAATTCTTATCAGCGATCGTGTTTGAATACATGGAAAAAAAAAGAGGGAAGCACTTGAGCGCGTTGCGAAACCTATTGAACTCTATGATTTGCTTTGACATCAAATTGAACCTTTCCGACATCTCCCCGCGTCATATCGTTCCCGAAGGTTCCCTCCATATTATTTTATACCTGAATCAAATCCGTGTATATGAGAGCGTGTACAACGTGCAGCATCCTGCAGATGCTCGATGTTGAGATAAACCTGCAACTGCCCCTGCCTTCCCTTCCTTCCCTTCGTCCTACTAACCCTTCGCCGCTCCGCTAAGGTAATGATATTATTAAAATATATGTAACGCGCACGCCGTATAAGCGGGATGAGGGAGCTCACTCCCACTTCGATTCTCCTCCATGATCCCCAGGTGCACTGCTGGCTGTTACGGAAACGCACAGGTATGCTTCGCTCATATTTAGTCATCCCTGAACGATGTGCCCTAAAATGCATCGCCACAATTTCAATTCATTTTCAATTTTCCCGCAGGAAGTAACGAGAAAATCTTAAGGGTTCATCGGGAGTTGGGCCCCGGGGTGGCGGTCTTCCGAATGTGTACAAGTACAGATTATTGATACCTGAATTTGAACTTTGGTCACTGTATTTACAGCAACCGTGAGAGAAGTGATAAGGGGAAATGTATAAGTGCATAAGAGCGGAATCGTCAATGTCAGGATTCGTAGAGGAAGAAACGAGAAAAGTAGACGAAAATTGTCTTTATTGTATGCACTTGTATTTTTCACATTTATACACAAGCATATGTAGGATATACTCGACACAATATGTGCAATTCGGGGTCCGATTTTTCGCCAATCGAACATTCTTTCTGATCACGAGTGAACGCCTCGGCATGTCCAGTTTTTTGTCATCTACGAGCCCGACAGAATGTAACAATTGTTACCGTATCCATACGTTCAAGTGTACCGGTCGATAGACTTTCGTAATTGATAGGTAAGAATTTCAATAACTGACCAGACGTTCCAGTAATATATTTTTATAAGGGGTGAAATCACCCTAATGTTTGGCATGCCGGCCTAGTAGTCACGATAGATAAAAGGCAACAAATGTTTTCAATCAAATGAATTAGGTTGCCGCGTCAATTCATATTATTATACAAACGGTCCTATTGCAGACTTTAAGCCGAAAACGTTTATTCAGAATATACTGAATTTTTCATTACCTGTCAACTTTGCCTGTCCGGTCACTTTGTCCCGCTCAGGAACCCATTTCATTTGCGTTGCGGCCTTAGTTTTTCAACAGTACCTATAACACCGATACACATCCGGTACACATGGAGAGATTTTTATTTGCGACAAAAGGATGTAAGAATCGGATGAGATCGGTAACCGCGGTGCAGTGGGTGGTGCGGTGCATCGAAAAAGGAAGACCGATGGACCAAGCCTGTTCAACCGCTATCATCGGCAAGTCTGCATTATTTCGTATCGAAAAAGAGACCGGTTTTTTTCGTTGTGCACGCCTGTAGATAGAGGAGAAAATGTTGTACGATACATTTAATTATTCTGCACAGGTACATCTTACGTACGAAAGTTTCATGTTTTCTTTTCTTTTTTTCTTCTTTAATTAATATTGTACGAGCTTAGGGGAGAATAATTTGGTAAATTTTTTTCTTTTTTCGTTTGAGACAGACTTGATGCAAATTACGAGCACGTTGGAGACCGTATCGTATCACGTCACCGATGCCGAGGTATACCTGCGCGTAATTAAAAGTTGAAAACATCAAAATTCAATTGCGCGCAAATTTTGCAGTAACAGCTGTTTATGGCCAACTTGGAAGAATGCCGCCCAATTTATTTAGACCACTCCACTTCACGCGCAAACGGAGAGCAGGAATCTTCTTCCACGAAACTTTCCCATTTTTGGGGAAAAATATAACGGACCCGTTCGATTCGTACCACTACGCAGCGCAGCGTGCGAATTTAATGCAAGTAATATCATCGCCAACTGGTGCGCGTATATATGGCATACAATAAGCATGCCGCAAGTTGGTCCAGTGTACGTAGGAAAGTGTATCGACATCCTTGTACATACGCGTACCTCATACTACCTGTACAGTGCACGTCACCTATACATCTGGATAAACATCCGCGCACCTATCTACAGTACCCTATTCGTACATAATTCTTAGTATGTAACATTGGAAAGTGAAAATGATGCGTAATTTATGTATCGCAGGATGCCTGCGTACCTGCGTACGTATAACACAGGTTACACGTGTATCGATGAAAACGTATTTCATGTACCGTACGTGTTGTTCTCTTGACTTGAACATTTTTCGATAAGACTTCCTCTGGCAGATGAAGCGGAAAGATTGCCATACAAAATAAATTATCGTAATCTAATACGTTGTATGTAATTGCCGCTTATTAATTTACACGGATTGATATTATTATCTTCTCACACATATTCAGTTTTGGTGGGTCCTAGTTAGAAACTGTTCGATGAAATTTGTTCCAAAATACTAACTCACAGAATTGCCCTTATACGAGATCCCTCGTGGAACAGCAGGATTTGAATCCATTGGAGCGCGATACGTCTTACAGCGGTGAAAATGATAAGAAGAAAATATGTGACCCTCGCGAGGAGGGGGGGGGGGGGGGGGGGGGTGCAACCGGCAGCGGTCAATACAATGCAAGAAACCGTCTCGGGTGTTAGCTGGGACAGTTATTTCCAAGGAATTCACTCCAGATATACGTGTACTGTGTAGTATGTAATTAATAATTGCGTTGTATCATACATTGTTTTAATTGACTTTGTTCAGTTGGAAAGGTACAGTTGCCGGGGGTATACTTAACATTTCTATTATACGTATAATACATGTATCTGCCTGCAAACGAGGCTTTAAAAAGCTGCACAACAGTAACTGATAATATCGATATTCCATTCATGTTAATAGATATAATGTAAGTATGTTGCCTCAATCGCGAATATTCTCAGTGGAATATCTAGGTATAATATTGTGCGAAGGTGATTTTGGCGCATCGGCAATGATTTGGGATTGAGGCGCGTGTAAAGTTGCCGTAAACGAAAGATGGCCAAAGGTGAACTACCAAAATCTAGAAAAGAAAGGAATCGATTCGAAATGCGAGTCTGTAAAGCTTTCAAGTTGAGCCGTAGGTGACCTATGTAACCGCATCCGTCAAGAACCGCGTACACTACCGTGGCAATTCCAACTGTGCATCGATAGATCGATCCGACCGTTCACTCAGATGCCGGAGGGATATATGTATAGTAGCTCACTGGGTTCGTTTATTCTTTGTCCAACTGACGCCAGGCTTGTTGCTGTATTCAATCGATGTCAATTCTAATTATTGACAAAGACGAGTGAGTTTATAAAATTTATCAAAATTACTTTTTTATTGAAAGCGGAGGTTGTATTCCTAAGAGCCTAACAAATAACATTCACCGGCTTGGTCGGCATGAAGTTGACTTAAGCACGAAAGGTCGTACCTTCAGAATCGGCCGACAATTCATCTAAAATTCAACGTCTCCCATCCAATCGTCCGGGCAGAGGTGTTCTTTTAACATATTTTTTCAGATATCGGCTCTCGAGTTCGATTCGGCCTCACGAGACAACATTTGCTCATCGACAGGTTTCTCAATCTACGACTTACATCTCGACGAAACTTCATGCGTGCAGCGTGGACAGGTATACATATTATTATACGATGCGTTGCGTCCCATTGTCTTACGATTAATAATATATACGCATAATTTCTACAATTGGTAAATATTATAGTATTCATTCGTTGCCTTTTGTGCCATATACACTCCCGCTACGTCTCTGCCGAGGGGGCAGCGAGTATACGCAAATCTGCAAGTATTTTTTGTAATGCAATCAGCGTTAGGAAAAGTAAACGCGTGTGATCGTTGCTTGGCCAGCTCTCCGTCCAACTTGCCACTTTTTCTGGACAATTGTGCACAGGTGAGAAAGCATCAATTCGGAGTTTTGGCAAGTTATCGTTATACGTACACCTACTACAGTTTCATCAGTTCTCGGAAACTATGAAATGGCTATGTTACGAGTTCGAAGCCAACACTATTAACTAAGGGCTCAGCTATTAACTAGAGATTGATAGATAGAGCCTCATAATTTCTTATTCAACACAGCTCGTCCATTTCCGAACTTATCTGGGCCGACATTGAAACGATCAATCATCAATCCATTTGAAATCTTAGTTGGCCGGTATGCTTACGCGTCCTATTCGACGTGCCGCCGACGGAACGGGAACTCTGTAACTTACGGGTCCGAATCACGTCCGATACTTGCCGAAGCTCAATTATGTCCAGCGGGCAAATACGTCACCGTTTGAAAACTGTCGGCGGTAATGTCTCCGTCCATCCGCCCTACTTCCTCTTTCGTCGGCTCCGCTCCTCCTGCTTCTTACGATTCTTCCGCCTTCGTCTCCTTCTTCTTCTCCGCCTCCTCCTCCTCCTCCTCCTGCTCTTCCTCTTCATCCCCCACCTCCTCCACCCCCGTCAGGGCTCGATTCTTTGAAAAGTTCCATGTCCGTTTCCCAGCTCTACCCATAGCACTCGCTCCCCGATCTTCCTTTAAGCGCCGGGATCGGCGTGGTTATTTGTATCTAAATGTCAAACAGGAGAAGAGAGGAGCCAAACAAACCTACCTCAGCCTTACAACTGAACACAGAGAGCACGTTGCAACCGAGGGTTCAACGTCTGAATCGACCTCGTTAACGAGTTGCGTCTTTCAGGACAACAGTTAGGTTTGCAAATAACAGAACTGAGAGGACATAGGTGAGGGACTGTCAATGAGTGAGTTGTTATCTATATGCATGAAAAGTCAGACGATCTGTTACGATAATAACAATAGTACAAAAGTTTTAAGCGGTAAGCGTTTCCAGGGTGACGTAGGACGGCTGCAAAGGTTGTCGTCAATTTTGGCAAACAGCACGGAATCCTGATCCTATTCACCGATCGATGCGACGATAAATTTTTATCAAGCGTCACTCACCTGTCCGGCCAAGGGCAAGAAAGAATTCGGCATACGGCCAGGGCTGCGGCAGCCAGTATGCTGGCCGCCAGGGCTGCGTAAACGATGCAAAGGTGAACCAGCGAGAAGATGTAAAGAGACTTGTCACACCAACGGTTCGGCTCAAACAAGGTAGGGGCGTAATCTGGCCACTTTATATTCAATATCCAAAAATTTCCTGAAACATGCGAACATGAATTCGTCAATGTCACCAGCGCGTCCGAGGTGGAGAAACTCTCATAAAGCATTATCCCGTCGGACAGAGTTGTTGTACCCACAACGGTGGATAAAATACTCTGAAAAACATTCTGTAAATTTGCACCATTTTTTGCGTAAGAATATCGTTCATGTCCGGCCTCTCTCCGTAAAGTATTTTAGAAATTGCAATTTTTTCACTGCAGTTGCCGCAGAGCATCTTTGCAGATAATTTCGTCCACCGGGGGAGTCGTCCGGTCAAGGAATTGTTATCAATCGATCTGTCTCACACGCGTGTCCGTGGACTGTAAAGGAGCCATGAAATTTATTCCCCATCAACGTTCGTATGGTTCTCTTACCCAGCACGAACCATACGGCCAAGAAACCGGATAACGCCAGGGAAGCGAGCCTCGTTGGCGACATGTGTGTTCCAGTTTCGGGACCACTAAGAATCTCCGGTCTCCTGGAGCAAATTTGGACGTAGAGAGTCCATAGCATACGCACACCACCCAAAGTACCGCCAACGACCATGTATACCGGTATGTGAGGTTCCCTCGGACAATCTCGTATGAACTGCAGACCTACGCAGCCGAAATTTTTGTTTGCATGACGAATTTCAACGGGATAACCCCATTTTGTTTGCGAAATTTGGCATGATAACGCCTTGTGTAGCGGACACGTTTCTAATTATACCATGCTATTCTGTGAAGTAATCTCCCCGGCTTCGTTGAGCTGGACGAAATTTTGCGAATCCATTTTCACAACCAAAATACGCGACGATGCAGAAATGTTCGTTACGCAGAGCGAAAAACTTACCCATGATCAGCATAACGGGAGGCATGGCCGACAAGCAAGCCAAACAAATCGTGACACCCAACGTCTTACCGATGACACCCAGCGCTCTCGAAACAAAGTCGCAGGTGCTGCCGGCCTCAAGGTGAGCATCTTTCAACTGGAAAGCCAGCGAGCCGTAGGTCGCAACGGCCAGGGTGTCAGGATCTATGACACCCTTTTCCGTAACGCTCGACGCACCTCCGCACAGTCGACGTGATTCGTCACCGGAAAACTAAAATTTATACCTACCGGTGAATTTAGACCTCACAGGCGGGTTGAGGAGGAGTTACATGAAAAACGGAGTTACCTGAGATACAGAGCTACTCGCTCTCCTGGAATCCGCCCAGGCGTTCGTTCCGTAACCCAGGTTCGCCTGAGCTCCGTAATTTCCGATGCACCTCGGATTACCGGCAGCGTTAATTTGACGTTCGTTTTGACGGCAAGGTGAGGTGCTTCTGGTCCGAGAAGTTCCTGTAATCAATTGCGGAACAGCCGTTACGTATTGCAAAGCTTTGTTCGGACGTGCGACTGTACGTACGTAAAACAACGTCACCCAGGGTAATGTAGCGAAATCGTAATCCATTGTGAATTACAATTAATTTACACGAGACTTCCTTCTACCGGCGCGGCCGCCTCGACGCAGTCGAAACGGCGTTGCTACTAGTAGGTACGTCGTACTCCGGTATGAACATTACATGATGTAAATATCCAACAACATGAAACGTGCGTTTCGATTGACGCAATTTAACGGTCATATTCGGACAGAAATAAAATGCCCGGTACTCGCGTCGTCGACGTTTGAGGGCGTTGTCCAGACCCCGCGCAATTAGTCCACGCAGAAACACAATTGGTATCGACATTCTAATATCCCCGTTCCCCCAACGTAACAATGATTTATTCGTCCGATTTTCAAGTACATCCGCCGCGTCTCAGTTATGCCCACGGCCAATTAGTGATTATTCTCCGAAACTTTTGGAAAATATTCTTAGATATCATTCATACTCCACGGCTAGGCTACGGCGGCTTATCGTAATTTATCGGGAAGGCAATGAATGAAATCGGGTCCGAGGGATTCGGCCGGTAAAACCTCCGAACTTATATAACCTACATCCTCTCGATCTTTGAGATCTTTGTGCCGTCGATGTGTTTGCAATTTATTCCATTCGTTAAAGATATCGTTGCCAGGCCTCGTTCGATCCGATTACAATACTGAACCAAAGACGAGTCAAAATGTTACTCGGTTTCAGGCGTGACAGATCGGGCATTATTGCCGATTAATAATAATTCGTTCGATGGCCATTTGTTAGAATTTTCAGACGCAATACCGTTGGCTACATCGACCGCATTGCAATAATTCAAATTTATCGCCCGGCATAAACCTAACTTCGACGTATTGACCGCGCCTTCGATTCGTCTTAATAGGACTCGGATGATATCGGGTTATCATTATCTCATTGTCAACCGATCGCCGCGTTTTACCTGGATAGACGACGTTGTATATGGTTATATAATAATATAGCGGGGTGTAAACTTGGGCATTTGATCGTCGGGCTCTGCCGGAAAAAAGTATCGAACGAAATGATCGAAAATAAGGCAGAATCAAAATTGAAGCAAGAGGATGCGGGAGGGATCGGCAAACGATCTACCTGAGGAATATCAACGTTTTGTTATAAATAGTAATTGTATGATATACGCACCCTGGTCAGCCGAAGCTCTGCGAGGTTCGAGGAAGGTGAGGCTGCCTCTGGGACTCCTCCGATCCTGAGAGCCGCCAAGGCTACCCCTGTTATTCCTTTCGGCATCCCGTGTGCCTATGCTTCCCCTGGGACTTCTGTTATCGGTCTCGATTTGATTTCTATCGACTTGGCCAACCGCTATGCTGCCTCTTGGCGATCTGTTCGATTCGTGAGGGCCGACAATTGATCCTCTCGGGCTGCGATTTGATTCGGGACAAATCGAGCCTCTGGGAAAACGATTCGGTTCTGGGGTTATGGAGCTGCGCGGGCTTCGATTAATCGATTCCTGGACAGCGGAGCCGCGAGGGTTCCGACTCGCGTCCACCGGCGGTCCGGCATTGCTCCGCGGTGTCGTCCGCAATTCCGGAGTACTTGGATCGTACTCGAGGTTTGCGACGCTACCGCGGTGATCAGGCTCGGCATCGGAGGCACGGGGATGTCTGGAACTTGGGGCGTAGGCGCTGTTTTCTGTAAAAAAAAACCAATTCCTCGTTCCTTGCGCCGTAGCTTCGACCGGCGACGCAGCGTTGCGTTTCCCTCGGTTCACCTCGGGTACCAAACTGTTTCGCGGACTTCTGTCGTAACCGAGTCGCGCAGGATCTGACAGAAAAGGATTCCTCGGACTCGGGGCGACATCAGGTGTCAGGGAGTGTCTCGGACTCCTGCCGATCGTTGCGTCGAGGGCAAAGCTGTTTCTCGGCGAGCGACTCGCCTCCGGCGTCAAGCTGTTTCTCGGGCTGCGATTCGCTTCGCAAATCGAAGAGCTGCGAGAATTCCTTGAGCACTCATCAGGTATCGGGGAGTTTCTCGGACTTCTATTCGGCTCCGGCTGCAGAAGCTGACCGCCACGTACCGATTTTCCCAGATCGATGTCCTGCGCAATTCTTTGACAGACCGTCTGCAAACGAAGTATGTCCTCGAATATGCAAAATAACACACGACACCCGTCATCCCGTCGCAAATTATTACTACAGCAGCGGAAGATGTCAATACAAGCTAACCTACCCATCAATCCGTCTATCGCGACAGTCAAAATACCGAGCGCGCACGCGATTCCGACTTGATACGATACAGACATCAAAATGAGTCTACGAGCCAAAGAATGAATACGTGAATGTTCACACCGAATTAAAAAAAAAAAAAAAAAATACTCCAAGTTAAAAATCGAACCTGTAACAATCGAAGTGGGGAAGTTGAAGAATATTTCATCATTCGCTCGTTTTCTCTTTCTCACTCTCATATCTTTTCTCCAACCGGTGGCAAAATCAGATTCATGAGGTACTTACCAAAATCCATGGTATATGGACATGCAGAGTTTTTTGAATGGCAGATGTACACTGTTGTTCAAATACTGATTTTCAACACCCTTTCAAGCGCACTCGAAACTTTTCCATCCAAGTACAAGACATACTCGTATACAACTATATACAACAAGTCAATCGCTTCGCTCTATTGGAATTCATCACTACCGATTTCGTAGACGCCAACTCAAAGCTGGTGCATGGGTGCATCTGTATAATGCGTGTGCGTGTGCGTGTGTACGGAGGTATACGATCTATGCGAGTCGCATGAATATGCACGTACAAATATGCATACGCTGTTGAACAAACTTCGTGTGGGGCGGTGGGTCAACGGATAAGTTCACTTGATCATGAGTCTAATTCATTACTACAGCGATATGAGGAAGAGCGAGAGAGAAGTCGGGTACTTGTGTTTCTAATTACGTGGACGTGATAATATTAAGACCGTTCTCGATACTGAAAACGGCGGTACATTCCGCAAAGCGACGTGTTATTTTGTGCACGAAAGCCTCCGCTGTTGGTCGAAACCGCTCCGTTATGAGTTTGTGGGTTCCGGCTGTTCAAGAAACTCTCACAGAATTACGTATCAAGATAAACAATGAATGTATCCGACCTCCTGGGATGCTTCCGCGGTCTTGTCATCCTCGAGAGCAATATCGGGCACAATACTGCCTCTGGGTGATCTTTCGGAAAGGTTCCCGTTGTTTGAGAGAGTCGCCAGAGCCGTCGGTCTCTCCGCTGCCACCGACGCACGACGACCTCTCGTGCTAGCAGGTGATACCGAGGTTGGATTGCCCTGAGGAGAGTTGGCGGCGTTGCGCGACGCCCGGCGTCGTCTCGATGATGTGTTGCGGTGGAGCATCACAGAATCATCTCAATCCTAAAATGTCAAGTTAACCGGTGAACGATGAAAGTCGATCGAACAAATTTTTCACTTCGATGGTCATTCAAGTAAGGTTGGTAAGTGCAGATTGTTCATCCGCGGTTCATGTTTACAAAAATCGATCTGATGCTAGATATAACATTTACCTTCATAAAATCTGTACGCCAGGGATTTTGTGATCGTTTGTATGTATACGGATTATATGGCTATACCTAGATGAAGGATTCGGTAAAAATCTACAGGTATCTTGATATATCTACGTATCGTAGCATGCGATCAAATGACGTGCACGGAATGACCGTCGCTGATCATATTGGTATGAAATTCATCGACGCATACATCTTTGTCGAAACGATGATATGCCAATGAGCCGATTCCCGCTTGTTTCGCATACTGACCGGAATACCGTGGTAAATACCAGCCGGGGCGGGGGATCAACGGTGATATCAGTGAAATGACCGTAATGAGCGTCGCGATCGCCCTAATTCGAATGATTCACTACGCAAGAATCATCTACTAAAATATATCAGGTCATGATTTTACTCGAAGTAAGGAAATTTTTTGTAGCGACGGACAATCACAATGAGACTGCGCTGCACCAATTTGCTGCCAAATATTTTGAAAAATATATATCGAAGTTGTTCTACTTTGAAAACAAATTAATATCGTGTAGAATGCCGTTTCGCCAAATGTTTCGTTGTGGATTTACGAAGTCTTCGACTGTAACAGTGGCACGCATACAAAAATGTTCCGAAAAGTCGTGCCACTCTTCCATCACTGTGTTGAAACAAAATATATGTGTATTATCAAGCCACATCGACGATCAATCAACATAGCCGCCAGGATGAAATGGACCGCAACGTCGTGATATTTATAGCCTGATATACCGCCGCTGACAAACCTATGAGGCGTTTCGTAACACACCTTGTAGTATTTTATATAACGTGTAAGGAAGAGCTCGCGTACCTTAGGAGTGGACGGGGGCTGACTTGGAAAAAGGCAGCTCGATAGGAAATTGCCAAAAAAGTTCTTTGCTTCCGAATGCATGCAATAACGACCAAACGCAATCAGACCCTAGGCCGCTTCGATTAGACCACCTGACAAATCGTGGTATTGTTGATTTTTTGGACAAGCGTCAAGCTACTCACCATCTACTATAGGCAACTCATTCCACGACCCGAGCTGCTGGTGTGTATATTCCACGGCGTTTACTTATCGAGCGGTGTACGGATTTTTGTTGGAAATTGGTGTATATATTATTCAGCAAAATCAAGGAAATATGTCACTCCGGAAAGTAGTTCTGTAGCTCGATTTAGCGATAAAATTGAGATCCGGGTGCGACGTTTAACATTGCGGGTAATCAAACCCGCCAGACCGTACACACGTATCAGAATTTGTTCGAAATTTACACAAGCATTTGTTTGAAGTCACACAAGCCGCCTGCCTGGATTATATATTATCGACTTGTGTCTCAGCTCGGCGTTCCGAGAGTCGCGCTAGATATTTCACCGAGCAGCCAACTCCAACGAAGGTCAGACCCTCACTAAGGGCTGAAACGAACGCGAGAGAGCGTTAGACTCGATTCAGCCCCGTCTGCGTGCCTATAGGCAGACCCAAGGTCCGTAGATAGACGAGCGGACGAGGGAAGCTCTTTTATGCATGGGGAATTTTACGTAGGAAAGATAATGGCGATCGCATTGTCAGACTGTAGTATCGTATAAAACCTACACAGTATGTAACATAAATTGGAACAGCTGTTATAGTATAAAATTAACACACTATACACAAATTGGAACAAAAATGGCGACCGCGCAAAGACCTTCCCTTGCCCGGTTCGTCTCTCTGCGGACCTTGGGTACAATCCTACGATGTTCCGCGTAAGTTTACGACCCGTGGTTCCGAATGAGCACCGTTGGCACTGCCGGCCGCGTGCGTCGACTTATAGTACCCTAAAAAAAAAAATTCGACAGGATTTTGCGTCCGACTTGTGTCCGACATTTGTAGCGGATCTGTGTCGAATCCGACAGAGGTCTGTCGGATTTTTTATGTAGGGGAGGTTCATCGGGACGCGGGAATAGAAACCGGACTCGTTCCGAAATAAAATTTTGGTCATCAAGCCGCAAACAGAGTTCATTTACGACAGAGCCGAATAGGATCCGTTCACACTTTCTATCCTTGTCTCTCGCCTGGAGGATAACTTCGGATTTTGTGACGGATCTGTGTCGAATCCGACAGAAGTCTGTCGGATTTTTTATGTAGGGTATGGACTACGCCTAGCATGGAAATGCGCTGACACATGGGTACAAATAAGACTGGACGATAATTAATTGAAATGATTTTCTTCGAAACACGTACGTATTCAAAATGTGAAGTTGAATTTTTAATTTTGGGTTGAAAATGGATTTGAGCCGTCACTCTAAATTTTCTATTGACGATGGGAAAATGTATGTGTTGAGTTGTTTAACACATGCCTATGCACAATTGGATTTAGCTTTTCCCAAACTTCTATAGCCAATATTCCAGAATGATTCTGTCCAATTGAAATAAATCAGTTTATAATTTTTTGGTCTTTGTTTGATTTTCAATCTGAGGGAGAGCGTGTTTATCAATGCATCGCCCAAACGAAGTAGGAATTTTATTAACGACTTTACTGAATCGTACGTGTAGACCCGGCATGACGTTGACCCCTGTGGTATCTCGTTCCAGAGAAAATATACGGTTTTGGATTACAACCCACGGATAAACTGCACGATATTGCATCTCTCCCAATGTTTCGACAGCAATGACTATACAATTCGTAAAAGAATGTTATACGATGTATCACAAAACGAATTGTTATGTATCAAATTTTAAGCAGAGTTCATTCGTAACAACCGGACATTAATCACATGGTTTATTACGTAATTCTTACAACATTTTTCAGACGAACTTATTCAGCAGGGCTCTAAACGCTGAGAATTAGTAAAAATAATAAAAGTAATAATAATAATAATAATAATAATAATAATGTTTATTTAATCGGCCGTGGAGCCAAGAGTCCTTGCGGCCGTCCAATAAGACAATACATAGAACAATGAAGTACAGTATAAATATATAAAGAACAGACACAAGTAAAACTATGAACAGGGTTCAAATATAGTGTAGTATTGCATACACAATGTAGCTCACATCACCCACACATCGCACATTACCAGCAATTATAATTCAGAAATAAAAAAAAAAAAAAAATAAAAATAAAAATAAAAATGATATGTAACAAGATACAATAAAATGATAGCATCGACAACAACATGTCAAGTGATCTAGCTCGATTCGATATTTAATAAATAATCATAACAGTTTCCACGAAACTCTTGGAACGATGGCTGAGTCGTACAGTAGCCCGGCAGCAGGTTCCAATACCTGGCAGCCGCGGCCATGAACGATTTATCAAATTTAGCACCACGACAGCGCGGAAGCTCAAGGTAGTCTTGCCTGACATCCCCTCGGCGAAAGCGAGGTTCAAGAATACGCAAATCTCTTTTGATGAGTGGCTTTTGATTTAACACAAGAGCTTTGTATACTAAGCAGTCCAGGGAAAATTCTCTTCTAGACCGGAGTGTGAGCCAGCGGAGACTGGCAGTATTATCAATTTCACTACGATCTTGGTATACTTCTATGACGTTTCCACGTTGCAATTCCACCTATGTGAAGTTGGCTTGCGACCTTCGAATTCCATGAAAATCTTTACGCAAAATAATTGCTCCCAAATTGCTCTTAATTGTTCTCTAATTGTTATTATTCACTCGTGAATTGTTGAAGAATTCAAAGCGAGTGGCCCCTTCGACCATCACCGTAGTTTTATAACATTGCATCAGGAATATTTGAAACTTTCACACGTCCAGAATTCGAATTCGAGTATTTCAGTATAATTATAATGATACCAATTCAACAGCAAAGTTTTGTGCGTACTGATTCCCATGTAATTAGGTGTTGGTTACTTCGAAGTAAAAGTTCGCAAAATTGAAGGTAATACGTACATGTTTAATCTTGATGCTGTGTAACTTTCAACGATCAAGTCCTGCGCTATGCAACGTTTGCTAAACACATTGTTTATTTCATAGTACGTGATTCAAAAACGAGATTTACCTGGAGCATCGAACGATCAGTTTCAATCAAAAATTCAACTCGGTGTCTATATCCGCAGATTCCATGATAAGTATTTGAATAATCAGGGAAACTCAGGTGGTTTGAAACACTGCAAATACGCTTGATCGATCAAAGCCTCAAGTATATGAAGCTTGATCTCAAAATCACAGTGCAAGTCCGAAAGTTGAACGTAATTGTTCGTTGCAATCAACACTGTGTGTGAGTGGGGTTGCCTATTATGCGGCGTAGCCTATGCTCACTCGGAAAATCTCCTCTAGGGTTTTTTTCTTTTATTAGCCTACCGGGACAATCCCTAGAAACTGTACAGTCAATGCGCATGCGCGAGTTTTATCGGCTGTTCGAGCAGGTTGGCCACTCCGACTCTCAGCTGTCAAAACCTGTGTCTGGCGGCGATGTGATTCATACGAATTTTTGAGGTTAGAATCTCAAACAGTCGAGTTCGTGACTCAGAAAGTTGATTCTACCACGAACGGTCGAAACTTGATGCTAATGCTCTCTGAAAATTATCCTTATTCGACCGAAATGAGAAATCTGTTTAAATGTTGGGTGCTTGGAAGAAACGCAGCAGGTAGGTGGGAACACTTTATTTGATCACTCTTACTATTTCGTACATTAGAAATAACAATGAAATTTATTTCTATCAACAGGTAATACGGCCAAAATAATTACATCTCTAATATTCACTGTTATCTGCCTATTCAATTTATCGCACGTACAAAGATCATCGCCACATTCAAGCAACTAAGCAACTTTCTCACTCTCTTGTGATTTAAGGCGGTAATATTGAATTTTATCACTTTTGAAAATGAGACATTAAATCGAGCTTTCAAAAAATTTAAATATCTCACTATCCGTAATAGAACTGTGAATCTATTTTTTCTCCACAATAGTTCAACAAAATTTACAAATAGTCGATAGTCAAGTGATAGAGTTCACGCTACGCAACGACAGTCTACACAGGATACAGCTTAACCTGTTGTTTTTCTGCTTGACACTGTTTCTAGGCAAACTGAGCGACAGCCTGACCATAGTCAGCCTCTCAGTCGTTGCTTTGACCCTCCATTGCAGGCACATCACCACCTCCATTGATTTTGGTTAGTAAACCTAATTTCGTCCAAACGCTCCTTAGCTTGGCAGCTTTTTATTCTATACAAGCGGCTATTCGCCCCACAGAGTGCACCCATACGGTGTGCTCGTGATCTTTTGGTCACGCCAAATGTTCACTAATTTCGAAATTCTCAGAACTAAACAGAGTCTCCAAGCAATTATTCTAGCCACGCCAAAGTGGCGAAACAGAATTTAAATTAGGTTCAACTGCTGTTACGCCATCGCAAAGGTCTTTATAAATTATCGTGTACCGTTGCTATGACAAATCACACATGCGGTACAAACTGCAATGCCTGTCTCTATCATCCTTACAGAGTAAGTCTCCAAAAAATACCACTTGCTGACAAATTCCGCACGCCTTGAAACGTTCTTCAGGGTCTAGAATTTTTTCCAGATCATCGGGGACATCCAAATATTTGGCAATTTCAATGTGTCACGTGTAGATTCGCTCCGTAGCAGGATTAACCACAGCGTTTTATTTTATGCCACCGACCGACGATGATCACAATAATCTATAATAAAGAACCACGATCTTTTGCCGTATTTGGAAAGTATAGTACTTACTCGAAAATAAAGAATAATTAATTTCATAATTTCAGATACACTGTTGGTAGTAGAGTCGGTGGGAGTACAAATAAATAGTAGAAAAATATTTTCCGGCTTCAACTCCAGTCAATATCTACCTTGGACCACTGTCAAGGACGTCTTCATCAACGAGGTTATATCCGGGGTGGGTTCACGTACCATCATGCACTTGATGTTCGATTCCTTCCATCCTTTTGCCACTAATTTCCTTACGCTTTTGATTCGTGTAAAAAAATATATATCGATAGGATCGTCGAAGAAGTAGCCCTCGACTAATGGTGTTTTTATTTAATTTAATTGATTTTATTATCCATGTAATTATTTATTTATTTATTTGCTGAAGTCATAGAGAAATTCTATTATATATTAATTTTTCGAATATTATTGCAATATTGGATACTAGTGACACGGGCATATTTGTAATTGGACGCAGTCTTTACTACCAGATTCACATAGTTACAGATTTCAATTCAGACTATTCCAGTACTTGAGACCACCTGGATCTCTCCATACGAAAATTAAAAATATGTACCACTGGTTTTAATATATAGTCAGAGATGGGTTCGACAGCCTGAGTATTAATTTTATCTATTCCAACGTTTTTCAGTTTCATACCGTCCATGATTTTTCGTGACTCGTTATTATCAGTAGGATTGATAAATATTGTTTTTGGGTTCATAGCAGTAGTTTTATTTCAGCACCAATGGGTAGCTCAATTTTATTTCTCAATAATCCTGCAACATTACAAAATGTTGTGCCCGTTATCTTAGCTACTACTACGCACTGAATTATTTTCGGATTGCTCTCGCTAAGTATCCGGTCCGTGTCATATTTCCCGTTTGTTCAATGGGTAGCTCAATTTTATTTCTCAATAATCCTGCAACATTACAAAATGTTGTGTCCGTTATCTTAGCTATTACTACGCACTGAATTATTTTCGGATTGCTCTCGCTAAGTATCCGGTCCGTGTCACATTTCCCGTTTGTTCTATTACCAAGTTCGGCATTAATAAAGATCCATAAATACCTAGTGTCGATACTACTCCTTTTAATTAGTGTTTTCATATACTTGATTTTACCGTTTCTGATGAATTTTTAGTTTGGATTTCCTCACATCTTTCGTGTTCAATTTTGAATTGATTATTGCTAAGCAATGTTAATATTGAATAATAACTAACTTGTTACCGTTGAAGCGAATTTGCTCTGAATCAATTGTTTAGTAATATTTGTTTTTTTTCGGGCGCTCCATTAACGACTCAACAAAATTCTTGGTCTTCAGCAAAGGGTGCTGTACTTCTTGACTTTCATAGTCGAGGAAAACGTCAACGGTGAAAAAACGACCAGACTGGTTCCTTTGTTTCGAGAATTGAAACCATCGAAAGAATGCCTGGAATACGTATATCGGGTATTGGCAAGTCTGATAGGACCGGTCAAGTGCAGGCCCAGCCCACCTTGAATGTTCCTGGCTCGTATTGGCTCTCCAACAAGCAGAACATATACAAGTTCACCTTTAAATATAACGAACCTACAAGGTAGTGTAACAGTTCTGAAGACTTTTACACAAGCGGCATGTACAGGGTGACCCAGGGTTATCGCCCCACGGGTCACTAATATGTATTCCTCGCGAAAATCGGCGACTTTGCGTGTATTTACTCTTCGTGAAAAAATTTTCGTTTACGATCTACAGCCGTTTGAAAATGGCCAATCCAGTAGCATCTGATGGCTCGGCATAGAACGAGAACAGGGCTGGCTAATCGTCATTTGACCGTCGTGAGCTCGGCTGCTATCCTGAGCGCTCAGATGCTATCAGATCGGATAATTTCAAACAACTTTAGTTCGCAAATGACAAAATTCGTAACAAAAGTAAAAACCGTTTCAGTCGCCGATTTTCACTTCAAGGAGGAACACGTCGGTTGCCTATGGGGCGATAGTCTTGGGTGACCCGGTATATGTGCAGTGATTCTCGAATTCGCAAAAATTGTTCATTGTTTAAAGTTATGATCTGTAAAACTTGGCACAAGTTGAATAACACCTGAAAGTTTCAGCTCTGCATTCGACCCCCTTTGAGACTGATACACATTTTATTCAAAAATTTGTAGTGTGCCACGTTTGTTGTAGTAAAATATGGTAGAAGAATTCACTGTTTCACCAGATTGAAATCCTTCATTAGAGCTTGTGCTTTCAAAATGAGTATGCCTGCCTCCATTAGAATCATCACTTACGGTTCCCTGCTTTGAGGACGATTCAGTAGTCGGAAAACCGTGATTATTCACAATGATCTAAACAGTGATATGCTAGGTAGACGTCGCCAGATTCAAAATTGTCCAGATTTATGTCACAAAGTCGTCTCACGTGGTATTTCGAGCACTGTCGACTGGTTTTCAATTGAACCTTGACATATAATATCTATGTTTGTCAAACTCTCATTGTACATGCCGATCCTGGTTATTTAAGCTAGCATGGGAGCTCATCGACAGTTGTACGGCTTTTTGCCACACTATATTTATTACTTTTTGCCAGTTTCGCAGCTGGCGTAGAGCCAATTGAAAATGACCACAGTACCGTTTATTGGTCACTGATTGCCCCTCATCCGTGAGCGGTAGAGAACCGCTTGGCTTGGTTTCAGGTGTTCGCGTTAGTCGCATTGCGGCAAGCAACCGATAAACGACTGCGTAACACGCCAAGTCATCGTTTTCAAAACATTCCGTACCAAACAAAGATTCAATTCACTTCACCAGAGTTGAACCAGCTGTGATTCTCTGTGTAGCTGGTTCTCAAATCTTACAGTTTCCAATATGAAGTACTCGTTCGGCCATCGAATCTGTAACAAGTTGCATATCCATTGCAGGTATACGAAAGAATTTCCCTACAAAGAGGAATTGATGAAAATTATCAGACGAATCATAAAAAGTCAACCCAGTCAAGGTGAACTGAGCACTGTGCACCTTTCAATAACTTACAGTATCCTTTTTACCGATCTTACTATTCATTGCCATGCCCAGTTGAATCTCTACGAGTAGAATCCATCCAATGCGTAGAAAAAGGTTCAAGCATGTTTGACAAAATTCTGACACAGTTAATCGATATTCATCAATCAGTCTTCTCCTTGACTCGCTATACCACGTTTATAAGAACACACGTTTTGGACACGACAGGACAAGATGTTTGCGATGCTGAAGTTTTGCAATCGACAAGGTGCCGCAGCTTTTCCTCAAGCATTTATTCTAACTATTTCTATTGTGGACAATATGGCAAATCAGACATCCGGACCCAGGATCACCCAGGGTGATCTGGATTTAAGGTGCCCAAATAGCAACGTATTTCAATCATCGACAGTCTTATCCAGTCCTGTTGCAACGACCGTGTCTGACAAAACCATTCTTCCATGGGCTGAGGCTAATATCAATCGTACAAGACTTTCGAGACATCCAGGCTGTAACAACGAGCTGACAAAGACAGAAATCGTGGCTGTTGACGTAAGTGCTAGCAAGAGGACTTGCGCAGGTAGTGATTTTGACGGCTTTAGAAATGTTCACGAATCATTGGAAGGTACGACGACTAAGTGTATAAGTGGAGTCGGGATGCAGTGGCTAGATACACGGACGACTATACAGAGCCAGGTTAAAAAGTATCATAACACACAATTAGTAACCGCAGACGACAGTGTGGAATATTCGCAGGACACCTACAGTGCTCATCCGCGTACAGAGCGGGACGAGTTGTCAAATATCCAGGTAACGGGTAACACAAACAAGGACAAAGGTGACCAAGAAATCGAGGGTTTGAGAAAGGAATCTCAGCAAATTTATCCACGGTCATTGAATATCACCGATCTAGTCATGGGAGGTTTAATGTTCACCATCAAACAGGATGAGAACAATGTCAAAGTGGTGGAACAGAGAACGAAAATGGAATTGGATGAAGTTTTAGAGAACTCTGAAAAAATTGAAACAAAAGAGGGTTCAAGATGCTTGGTAAATTCTAGTCTGCTTGGATTGGAGAACCTTGTGACCAATATTGAAATACCCGACAGTCACCTGAAAATCCTAAGAACCACCAATATCAGTCCCACGGTCGACTACGAAACTTTCTTGCCTTACGATATACGTGAGAATCGTGGAGGCATGGCCACCGGAGGAGTCCTGCCAGTCCGATCCAGTGTCGATGATGAGAGGACTGATCTTATTCGTTGCAACAGTCAAAGTTTGATGGAAAGCTATAATGACATCGACAACGTCGATATCAGCAACGCTGATAAGAATGGCAATAATAAGAATATTAATGACAACGACAATAATAACAATTACAATATTAACACCAGTATCAATAACATCACAGCGAGCAATGTTCACATAGACATGTGGAAATTATTACACGACATGACCCGAGGTGCGAAAGTTGTGGTCGAACGTATCAGCGATGCTGATGTGAGGAATGCGAAGAAACCTTTGACGAACCAGGAATCCGCAAATACAGGCAGCTCTGCATGTACTTTACCTAGCAGCATAAATCGACGATGGTTAGAAATGTAATTCAGCAACTGCAAACGCGCAAATATAAAGAACAGAAGTATAGAAGGCGGGCTTTCAAGTGAGCAAATTATACAGAGGTCTTAGATATTTTCACCATACGAAATTAATACGGTAGTACTTGGCACAATGGAAGTGCGATAAATCTGTATAAAAGGGCATTTACGTGTACAGTCTGTAGAAGGAGGTGAATTGACAATATCGTATGTTTGAATTTTATTCAATTCTTATTCAGTAGGTATGGATTTCATGGTTCACTGATGGTCAAAAAGTATCCACAACTGTGTAAGGCATGGTTTTGTATTTCTTAAAATTAGCAATATTTCGTAATTATTGGACAATCAAGGGAAAACTATCACGTTGTACAGTATCGGATTGCCTTAATATAAAGTAACAGTTTTTATGAAACATTACGCTATACCTGTGTAAATATAAAAATTTGAATATATCGATAGAATTCCGTGAAACGGAAATGTTACGTTCAAGCGTGGGCCAAACGATAGTTGCGTCGGGTAGCTTGGATCAGTACAGTTCACGAAATCCTCTCGGTAAATCGATAAACTGGTCCGCTAAGAGATTCAAATACATTACGTTACTTCAGCAACGGCCGTAATGAGTAAATCCTCAAAATTATTCAACGTGTTTGATTTTTCTACTAATAAATTGTTCCCAACATGAAATGTTTGCTTCTTTCTCTAAAAAGATAAGTGTACTAATTGTTCAATCAGATTGTTCCAGGTATCTAAATCATCTCACAATTCCATATCTTGTGAGCGATCGTTGAATGCATTTGTTTTTTTAAACGCAGTGAACATTGCAACTGTGTCACGCAAAACGACTGAAAATCCTCAACTCATCTAAAATGATGACTCAGTTCAAAATTTCTATTGTCCTCAACTTGTTTAAGTACAATTTTTAATTCGTCTATTTTATCCATCATACACTGTAACTGTTTAGCACGGTCATTCCAATTGCAACGAACTGGCTGACGTTGTTCACAGTTTCTTTGTACTTGTTCAGCGATATGCGAGGGAATTCCAAAATCTAGGCCCAGTGGTATCGATTCGAGGACAACGGATTTCATCTGGAAAAATTTGCCAATCGCAAAATTTGTGAGGTGAATATATTTATGTACAGCAGCGGCGCATGCAAAATCTGGCAAATAAAGCAGCAAGATGTACCACCAGCCTGGTTTCCAAAAATAGATAGTTGTCGAGTCCCTCTGCACATTTTCTTGAAAAACGTTCTCTAGCGTCGCAGACTTTGAAAACTGCATCTTCACATCTCTCTTCCAAATTTTGGAGGTTGTCTACAACATTGGTGAAAATTTTCACAAAGTCATCTAAGGCGATTACAATGCCAGATTGTGATAAAGCAACGCTTCCAACAAACGTGCGGATACTTTTAAGCCTGCTATCTGAAGTTGAATGATACACTGATATCAATATACAATATAAGTAATGTAAAACGTCAATTACCCATTGCCAGTTGAAAAGTATCGGGGAACCGAAATACGAGGACCAAACGGATCACGCAGGGTCATGATAGGCTGGATTTTTACGAGCAGCGAAATGCTACCGTAGCATCTCGCTGCAAAGTTTTCGACTAATGAGAATGCCAATAAAGTATGGAAGGGTTCCTAGTGTGACGTCGGTACGACGCTCCCCGATGATTCTAGAATTAGGCCACTAGATCAGATCGCGAAAGCACAGCTGGACGCACGTTCAGCTTCACGCAGTCAGAGGTAGGTTTGTTCGTGTTAGCTACACTTTCTACACTTTCGTGGGGAGTGTATACTTGCGCGTTCTTTTTAGCGGACGTGACGTCGGATGGCGCTGTTCGTTTTACAAATGCCACTGGGCTTTCGTTACACTTTCGTATACACTATTTACACTCGATCTAGACCAAGTGTGAAAAGTGTAAAAAGTGTAAATGGTTCAACTCGCATGAATGCTACAGGTTTTTCCACCACGTTAGTGAACTGTGATGCGATGTATACCTTAAAACTCACGAGTGACAACAAACCGATAACCTCACTCCAAATCAGAACAAAGCAGTGCAGTATTTCACTCGAAAAACAACGTTCAATTTGATAACGGTGTACTTGAAACATGAGGTATGTGCGCCACTCGGCTATATTTAAATCCGACTTGAACCGCTTAGCTCTCATTGTCAAGTCGCGTCGGGTGATGAGAGTGTATTGTCACGATCGAGCTTATACGCCACCTAGCGGTCACGCCTGGAAGCAGACTCAAAGAAAGATGACTGCAGGCCTAACGCACGACGAAAGCGTCCTCCACATTTATAAAGTATTTACCGTAAATAAAGTACATCAAACACCACAAGAGTACATTTATTACATGGTGCAGTCTCGACTCGACACTACTAGTGATTTCGAAGACGCCATAGACGTCACGGTACCCTTGAAGAATCGACGAACGACGAGAATCGCTCAGTCGACGAAGTACTTGATGGAAGAGAAAGTGACGAGGAAAACATGGCGCAGCACTCGCTCAACCTGAAGCCGCCGGAACCTCTCTCATTTAGTGGGAATATTTCAGAAAACTGGAAGAAGTGGTTCAAAAAGTTCGGTATGTACCTGCTAGCCACATAATCGAATAACAAAGCCGCTGAAGTGAAAATAGCCATCTTGCTTCACGCCATCGGAGAAGAGGCACAAGAAAAATACGACACGTTCGAGCTCAGTGTAGCGGACGCGAAGAACAACGACAAGGTCGTGGGAGCATTCAAGAACTTGTGTGTGTCTAAGAAGAATGAAAGAGTGTGCCGATATGTGTTTTTCAAGCGAAACCAAAAACTGAATGAATCGTTCGAGGATTTCTTGACGGACCTGAAATAATTGAGTCCAGATTGTTCGTTTGGGGCCTTGAAAGATAGCCTGATCAAAGATCGCATCATCAGTGGCATAAGAAACGCACAGCTAAAGGATCGGCTCCTCCGAGAAGAAAACCTGAGTTTCGAGAGGTGTACGCAGTTGTGTGGAGCAGCCGAGCTAGCCAATCAGTGAATTGAAACATTAAAAACGACCGAGAAAATAGATGTCGTCCAAACAAAACAAAAAGAAAAGCAGCAACCGTCCAGTAGAGGACGCGATCAGCCGCGTGGCAACAGAGGCAGAGGGCAGCAGACACAACAGCAGCAGTACCAACAGCAGAGTAGCAGCGAAGGTCAGCCATCCAGACGACAACAAAACTATACGCAGCAGCAGAAAAACGGACAGCCAGATCAGCAGCAGCGAAATCAATCGTCCTGTGAACGATGCGGGTATCGACATCAAGCGAATAGATGTCCAGCCTTCAATAAGCAATACAAAGCGTGCAATGGGTACAATCACTTCGCGCAGGTATGTCGAAGCCGTCAAAAGATGGACGTGGTGACCGAAGATTCAACAAGGTGCCAAGTTGAAGGTAAGACAGAAAATCTTGTATTCTACGTAGTTGATTGCGAAAAAACGACACCTAAAATGCGGTGACCGAGCATTGTAAAGTTGAAACTGTCAACTCCAGTAGCGAATACAAGCTTAAATAAGGCTCAGGGAACAAAAGGTTTCATTCAGAAAAATAAAGATCTGTTCGAAGGCATCGGCTAAGTCAGGTACGTTTACGATTTCAAAATGAAACCAGGATATATAGGGAACATCGAACCTTGCACGAAGGTACCTTTTGAAGTATTAGAGGCTTATCGATCTGAACTTGAGGGTATTGAACGTCACAAAATTATCAGGCAAATAGACGAGCCAACAGAGTTCGAGAATCCGGATGTACTTGTGGAAAAACCGGATAATTCGCTCCAAATTTGCTTGGACCGTCAGTACCTGAACTCGTGCCTGCTCAGAGAACATTACAAATTGCCGCCTTTCGAAGAAATAGCTTTAGAGATGACAAACGCGAAGATTTTTACAGTTCTGGAAGTTGGGTTTTCTTTCCCTAGGGGTTTTTTCCAGGGTTTTTCTATTCCGATTTTTTTTTTTCTAGAGTTTTTTCCTTGGGTTTTCCCTGGATTTGATTCCCTACGGTTTTTTTTCCCCTGGAGTTTTTCATCTAGGGTTTTTTCCTCGGGGTTTTCTTCACGAGGGTTTTTTTTTGTTGGGTTTTTTCCCTCAGGTTTTTTTCCCTCAGGTTTTTTTCCCAGGGTTTTCTCCTGTAGGGTTAGATATCCTAGAGTTTTTCATATTCTAGGGTTTCTCAGCTAGGGTTTTATTCTGAGGTTTTCTATTCTCCAGGGATTTTTTCCTAGGGTTTTTCACAAGGTTTTTTTCCCAGTTCCTTGTCGTCCTGCTTGTGAGCGAAGCGGAAGTGACGTATCCGTATCTCTTGCGGGAAGATTACTCGTAAGTTGGTATTCCATCCATACTGAACAACTTCAATACACTAGTTATGTACTAAAAAGTGTTAGGTCGGGCTTGGGTCAGGCTTAGGTCAGGCTTAGGTAAGGCTTAGGGCTTGGGGATTGGGGATTGGGGATTGGGGATTGGGGATTGGGGATTGGGGATCGGGGATCGGGGATCGGGGATCGGGGATCGGGGATCGGGGATCGGGGATCCGGGATCGGGGATCGGGGATCTCGGGGATGTCGGGGATCCTCGGGGATCTCGGGGATCTCGGGGATCTCGGGGATCTCGGGGATCCTCGGGGATCCTCGGGGATCTCGGGGATCTGGGGGATCTCGGGAATGTCGGGTATGTCGGGAATGTCGGGAATTGTTGGGGATTGTTGGGGATTGTTGGGGATTGTTGGGAATTGTTGGGGATTGTTGGGGATTGTTGGGGATTGTTGGGGATTGTTGGGGATTGTTGGGGATTGTTGGGGATTGTTGTTGGGGATTGTTGTTGGGGATTGTTGTTGGGGATTGTTGTTGGGGATTTGTTGTTGGGGATTGTTGTTGGGGATTGTTGTTGGGGATTGTTGTTGGGGATTGTTGTTGGGGATTGTTGTTGGGGATTGTTGTTGGGGATTGTTGTTGGGGATTGTTGTTGGGGATTGTTGTTGGGGATTGTTGTTGGGGATTGTTGTTGGGGATTGTTGTTGGGGATTGTTGTTGGGGATTTTTGTTGGGGATTGTTGTTGGGGATTGTTGTTGGGGATTGTTGTTGGGGATTGTTGTTGGGGATTGTTGTTGGGGATTGTTGTTGGGGATTGTTGTTGGGGATTGTTGTTGGGGATCGTCGGGGATCGTCGGGGATCGTCGGGGATCGTTGGGGATTGTCGGGGATCGTCGGGGATCGTCGGGGATTGTCGGGGATCGTTGGGGATTGTTGGGGATTGTACGGGATTGTTGGGGATTGTTGGGGATTGTTTGGGATCGTTGGGGATTGTCGGGGATTGTTGGGGATTGTTGGGGATTGTTGGGGATTGTTGTGGATTGTTGGGGATTGTCGGGGATTGTCGGGGTTTGTCGGGGATTGTTGGGGATCGTTGGAGATTGTCGGGGATTGTTGGGGATTGTTGGGGATTGTCGGGGATTGTCGGGGATCGTTGGGGATTGTTGGGGATTGTTGGGGATTGTTGGGGATCGTCGGGGATCGTCGGGGATCGTCGGGGATCGTTGGGGATCGTTGGGGAATGTCGGGAATTGTTGGGGATCGTTGGGGATTGTTGGGGATTGTTGGGGATTGTTGGGGATTGTCGGGGATTGTTGGGGATTGTCGGGGATTGCCGGGGTTTGTTGGGGATTGTCGGGGATTGTCGGGGATTGTCGGGGATCGTCAGGGATTGTCGGGGATTGTCGGGGATCGTCGGAGATCGTCGGGGATTGTCGGGGATCGTTGGGGATAGTTGGGGATTGTTGGGGATTGTCGGGGATTGTTGGGGATTGTTGGGGATTGTTGGGGATTGTCGGGGATTGTTGGGGATTGTCGGGGATTGTTGGGGATTGTTGAGGATTGTTGGATATTGTCGGAGATTGTCGGGGATTGTTGGGGATTGTTGGGGATTGTCGGGGATTGTTGGGGATTGTTGGGGATTGTTGGGGATTGTCGGAGATTGTTGGGGATTGTCGGGGATTGTCGGGGATTGTCGGGGATCGTCGGGGATTGTCGGGGATTGTCGGGGATCGTCATGGATCGTCGGGGATTGTCGGGGATCGTTGGGGATCGTTGGGGATTGTTGGGGATTGTTGGGGATTGTTTGGGATCGTTGGGAATTGTCAGGGATTGTCGGGGATTGTTGGGGATTGTTGGGGATTGTTGGGGATTGTTGGGGATTGTCGATGATTGTTGGGGATTGTTGGGGATTGTTGGGGATTGTTGGGGATTGTTGGGGATTGTTGGGGATCGTTGGAGATTGTCGGGGATTGTTGGGGATTGTTGGGGATTGTTGGGGATTGTTGGGGTTTGTTGGGGATTGTTGTTGGGGATTGTTGTTGAGGATTGTTGTTGGGGATTGTTGTTGGGGATTGTTGTTGGGGATTGTTGTTGGGGATTGTTGTTGGGGATTGTTGTTGGGGATTGTTGTTGGGGATTGTTGTTGGGGATTGTTGTAGGGGATTGTTGTTGGGGATTGTTGTTGGGGATTGTTGTTGGGGATTGTTGTTGGGGATAGTTGTTGGGGATTGTTGTTGGGGATTGTTGTTGGGGATTGTTGTTGGGGATTGTTGTTGGGAATTGTTGTTGGGGATTGTTGTTTGGGATTGTTGTTGGGGATTGTTGTTGGGGAATGTTGTTGGGGAATGTTGTTGGGGATTGTTGTTGGGGATTGTTGTTGGGGATTGTTGTTGGGGATTGTTGTTGGGGATTGTTGTTAGGGATTGTTGTTGGGGATTGTTGTTGGGGATTGTTGTTAGGGATTGTTGTCGGGGATTGTTGTTGGGGATTGTTGAGGATTGTTGTTGGGGATCGTTGTTGGGGATCGTTGTTGGGGATCGTTGTTGGGGATTGTTGGCAATTGTTGGGGATTGTTGGGGATTGTTGTTGCGGATTGTTGTTAATGATTGTTGTTGGGGATTGTTGTTGGGGATTGTTGTTGGGGATTGTTGTTAGGGATTGTTGTTGGGGATTGTTGTTGGGGATTGTTGTTGGGGATTGTTGTCGGGGATTGTTGTTGGGGATTGTTGGGGATTGTTGTTGGGGATTGTTGTTGGGGATTGTTGTTGGGGATTGTTGTTGGGGATTGTTGTTGGGGATTGTTGTTGGGGATTGTTGTTGGGGATTGTTGTTGTGGATTGTTGTTGGGGATTGTTGTTGGGGATTGTTGTTGGGGATTGTTGTTGGGGATTGTTGTTGGGGCTTGTTGTTGGGGATTGTTGTTGGGGATTGTTGTTGGGGATTGTTGTTGGGGATTGTTGTTGGGGATTGTTGTTGTGGATTGTTGTTGGGGATTGTTGTTGGGGATCGTTGTTAGGGATCGTTGTTGGGGATCGTTGTTGGGAATTGTTGGCAATTGTTGGCAATTGTTGGGGATTGTTGTTGGGAATTGTTGTTGATGATTGTTGTTGGGGATTGTTGTTGGGGATTGTTGTTGGGGATTGTTGTTAGGGATTGTTGTTGGGGATTGTTGTTGTGGATTGTTGTTGGGGATTGTCGTCGGGGATTGTTGTTGGGGATTTTTGGGGATTGTTGTTGGGGATTGTTGTTGGGGATTGTTGTTGAAGATTGTTGTTGGGGATTGTTGTTGGGGATTGTAGTTGGGGATTGTTGTTGGGGATTGTTGTTGGGGATTGTTGTTGGGAATTGTTGTTGGGGATTGTTGTTGGGGATTGTTGTCGGGGATTGTTGTTGGGGATTGTTGTTGGGCATTGTTGTTGGGGATTGTCGTTGAGGATTGTTGTTGGGGAATGTTTTCGGGGATTGTTGTTGGGGATTGTTGTTGGGGATTGTTGTTGAAGATTGTTGTTGGGGATTGTTGTTGGGGATTGTTGTTGGGGATCGTTGTTGGGGATCGTTGTTGGGGATCGTTGTTGGGGGATTGTTGGCAATTGTTGGGGATTGTTGGGGATTGTTGTTGGGGATTGTCGTTAATGATTGTTGTTGGGGATTGTTGTTGGGGATTGTTGTTGGGGATTGTTGTTGGGGATTGTTGTTGAGGATTGTTGTCGGGGATTGTTGTTGGGGATTGTTGGGGATTGTTGTTGGGGATCGTTGTTGGGGATCGTTGTTGGGGATCGTTGTTGGGGATTGTTGGCAATTGTTGGGGATTGTTGGGGATTGTTGTTGGGGATTGTTGTTGGGGATTGTTGTTGGGGATTGTTGTTAGGGATTGTTGTTGGGGATTGTTGTTGGGGATTGTTGTTTGGGATTGTTGTTGGGGATTGTTGTTGGGGATTGTTGTTGGGGATTGTTGTTGGGGATTGTTGTAGGGGATTGTTGTTGGGGATTGTTGTTGGGGATTGTTGTTGGGGATTGTTGTTGGGGATTGTTGTTGGGAATTGTTGTTGGGGATTGTTGTTGGGGATTGTTGGGAATTGTTGGGAATTGTTGGGGATTGTTGGGGATTGTTGGGGATTGTTGGGGATTGTTGGGGATTGTTGGGGATTGTCGGGGATTGTCGGGGATTGTCGGGGATTGTCGGGGATCGTGGAGGATTGTTGGGGATTGTTGGGGATTGTCGGTTATTGTTGGGGATTGTTGGGGATTGTGGGGGATTGTTGGGGATTGTTGGGGATTGTTGGGGATTGTTGGGGATTGTTGGGGATTGTTGGGGATTGTTGGGGATTGTTGGGGATTGTTGGGGATTGTTGGGGATTGTTGGGGATTGTTGGGGATTGTTGGGGATTGTTGGGGATTGTTGGGGATTGTTGGGGATTGTTGGGGATTGTTGGGGATTGCGGGGGATCGCGGGGGATTGCGGGGGATCGCGGGGGATTGCGGGGGATTGCGGTGGATTGCTGGGGATCGTTGGGGATTGTGGGGGATCGTTGGGGATTGTTGGGGATTGTTGGGGATTGTTGGGGATTGTTGGGGATTGTTGGGGATTGTTGGGGATTGTTGGGGATTGTTGGGGATTGTTGGGGATTGTTGGGGATTGTTGGGGATTGTTGGGGATTGTGGGGGATTGTGGGGGATTGTGGGGGATTGTTGGGGATTGTTGGGGATTGTTGGGGATTGTTGGGGATTGTTGGGGATTGTTGGGGATTGTTGGGGATTGTTGGGGATTGTTGGGGATTGTTGGGGATTGTTGGGGATTGTTGGGGATTGTTGGGGATTGTTGGGGATTGTTGGGGATTGCGGGGGATCGCGGGGGATTGCGGGGGATTGCGGTGGATTGCGGGGGATTGCGGGGGATTGCTGGGGATCGTTGGGGATTGTAGGGGATTGTTGGGGATTGTTGGGGATTGTTGGGGATTGTTGGGGATTGTTGGGGATTGTTGGGGATTGTTGGGGATTGTTGGGGATTGTTGGGGATTGTCGGGGATTGTTGGGGATTGTGGGGGATTGTGGGGGATTGTGGGGGATTGTCGGGGATTGTCGGGGATTGTCGGGGATCGTTGGGGATTGTTGGGGATTGTTGGGGATTGTCGGGGATTGTTGGGGATTGTTGGGGATTGTGGGGGATTGTTGGGGATTGTTGGGGATTGTTGGGGATTGTTGGGGATTGTTGGGGATTGTTGGGGATTGTTGGGGATTGTTGGGGATTGTTGGGGATTGTTGGGGATTGTTGGGGATTGTTGGGGATTGTTGGGGATTGTTGGGGATTGTTGGGGATTGTAGGGGATTGCGGGGGATCGCGGGGGATCGCGGGGGATTGCGGTGGATTGCGGGGGATTGCGGGGGATTGCTGGGGATCGTTGGGGATTGTGGGGGATTGTTGGGGATTGTTGGGGATTGTTGGGGATTGTTGGGGATTGTTGGGGATTGTTGGGGATTGTTGGGGATTGTTGGGGATTGTTGGGGATTGTTGGGGATTGTGGGGGATTGTGGGGGATTGTGGGGGATTGTTGGGGATTGCGGGGGATTGCGGGGGATTGCGGGGAATTGCGGGGGATTGCGGGGGATTGCGGGGGATTGCGGGGGATTGCGGGGGATTGCGGGGGATTGCGGGGGATTGCAAGGGATTGCGGGGGATTGCGGGGGATTGCGGGGGATTGCGGGGGATTGCGGGGGATTGCGGGGGATTGCGGGGGAATGCGAGGGATTGCGGGGGATTGCGGGGGATTGCGGGGGAATGCAAGGGATTGCGGGGGATTGCAAGGGATTGCGGGGGATTGCGGGGGATCGCGGGGGATTGCGGCGGATTGCCGGGGATTGCGGGGGATTGCGGGGGATTGCGGGGGATTGCAAGGGATTGCGGGGGATTGCGGGGGATTGCGGGGGATTGCGGGGGATTGCGGGGGATTGCGGGGGATTGCGGGGGATTGCGGCGGGTCGCGGCG